>NW_022589763.1:8871716-9612842 GCF_004348235.1 Phoca vitulina
GGCTGGGTGATAGACATTGGGGAGGGTATGTGCTATGGTGAGCGCTGTGAATTGTGTAAGACTGTTGAATCGCAGACCTGTACCTCTGAAACAAATAATATATTATATGTTAAAAAAAAAAAAGAAGAAGATAGCAGGAGGGCAAAAATGAAGGGGGGTTATATCGGAGGGGGAGACGAAACATGAGAGACTATGGACTCTGAAAAACAAACTGAGGGTTCTAGAGGGGAGGGGGGTGGGGGGATGTGTTAGCCTGGTGATGGGTATTAAAGAGGGCACGTTCTGCATGGAGCACTGGGTGTTATGCGCAAACAATGAATCATGGAACACTGCATCAAAAACTAATGATGTAATGTATGGTGATTAACATAACATAATAAAATAAATAAATAAATAGGTGGGAAAAAAAAAGCGCGGGGAACAGAGAGCAGAAGCAGGAAAGGAGTCCCCTCCCTAGACAGCCAGCAGGGCTGGATGGAATTGTCCTTTGGTTGAATGGGTAATGGGAAGCTCATGAAGAAGATGGAATTGGAAGTGACTAGGACCTTTGAGGAAGATTAATTGATGGTTTTCAGATGATTTGGAGGTCAGTTTAGTTCAACCTCTTGACTTAACTGATGAATAAACTTGGGCCCAGGAGGGGCAGTGACTTGTCAAGACCACAGAGTAAACTGGGGAGTCAACCTTGGTCTCTAGATGGACAATTTTTCCTTCTTGCCACCAAGACGTTATGGGTCAAGATCTCTAGCTGTATAACTTTTTTTCTTTTTAAAAGTTAGTTCTATGCCGTATGTGGGGCTTGAGCTCAGGACCCTGAGATCAAGAGTCACATACTCTACTGACTGAGCCAGCCAGGTGCCCCTCCAGCCCTATAACTTGATTCACAAAAACTTTTCCTCTCCCTATACCATGGTAGAGGTAGAAAGGAATAAGATCAAACTGATGGTTAGCTAAAATATCAGTTATTTGTTTGATCATTTTTTGGTTTTTTTTGACACAAAGTAACACTATCCGATAGAAATGAGACACATAAGAAATTAAAAATTTCCCAGTAGTCATATTAAAAAAAGTTAAAAATGGCGAAATTAATTTTAATAACATATTTGACTTAACCCACTAGATCTAGAGCATGATCATTTCAATGTGTAATCAATATAAAAAGTATCATTAAGACATTTTACTGTTTTTTAAAATTTTTTTATTTATTATTTTTTAAAGTATACTTTTTTATTTTTTTATTTTTTAATCAGAGAGACAGACAGATTGAGCACAAGCAGGGGAAGTGGCAGAGGGAGAAGCAGGCTCCTCGCTGAGCAGGGAGCCCGATGCGGGACTTGATCCCAGGACCTTAGGAACATGACCTGAGCCGAAGGCAGTCGCTTAACCAGCTAAGCCACCCAGGCATCCCTGTTTTGTTTGTTTGTTTGTTTTTAATTAAGTTTTTGTAATTGTACACTTAGGGCACATCTCTGATCAGACTCTCCACCTTATAAGAGCTCAATAGCCATCTGGGGCTGTTGCTACCATACTGAACAACACAGAAAGCTTTAGACTAAGGTTTCAAAGAAGGTGATTTCTGAGTTTTTAGTATGGCATTTCACATTCTGATTGGTCTTACTTTTGGCTGATATAGCTAGTATTAGGAATTGCAAGAAATAACTGAATAAATGTCCCCAAAGTTAGCCCTCTGTGTGAAACATAGAATCTCACTGTTTATTCTCCAGTTATAAATCTCAATGGGGGCTCTGCTTAGGTCTCAAGTCTCAAGTCTCAGAAGGGTCCTTTTTTTTCCAGGAAGGTAGTGCCTTTCCTTAATAAAAATGACCCCACCTAAAATTTAGCGGTTAATACTAACAGAAAACAGCCCTCCCCCACCTCCCAAGTCCAAAGAAGTACCAAGTTTATTTTCTGACAGGAAACACCCGGGAATGATTGTATGATTGTTTTTTTCCAGCTCTTGCTGGATTTTCACCCATTTCAGCTGCTACTTCTGGTCACAAATGCTTCTAGCCACCTGTTCTCTGAATATATTCTTTTCCCAACTGGCTTCCCATTTGTTTTGATCCTGGCAAAGCAGATTCCAGCCATCACTCATTTATTAAGCCCGTTCAATCTGAAAAGCTTTGTCCACATGCAGCCAGGGAGAAAAAGTCACAGGCATCATTTCCAAATCTAATTCTAAAAGCGAAAAAACAGCCCATCAATTCATCTAGCCTGCAGCTTAACTCCTAAGGGGAAAATAAGGAGATAGGGAAGATACCTCTGATTGGAGCACAGGTGGGAAGGCAAAGCTACAAGGTGGCTTTACGCTGCCCTGATTTTTCATATTACTTCTATAACGTGGTATAGCAAATGCTTTCAGGGCCCTGCAAGAAAACCCTGCATATTCCCTGTCCCTGCACGTGCTGAGAGCTCCCTGTTGGCAGCACCTGGGATTCACTGCGTGAAAACTCTGTTTTGCTCTTCCTTGGGGCAAGTCAAAAGTGCTATAGGGGGTTGACATTTCTGGGAGCAGCCCTCAGCCAATGACCTTTGGGACTTGGAGGGTGAATACCCCAGCTCCTCCCTCCTCAGGTGGAACCACTCTGAAGCATGTTCTAAAGTGTCTCCCAGGGGTGCCCATCAGGACTGAGCTCCAGTCACCCACAGCACTCACTTGTGATCAACACTCCTCTCCTTGACTTCCCTTTCACGTCCCTGCTCTTTATATCAGAGCTTCCTGGAACCATCTCACAGATCAAGTGTTTTTTCACCAAATCTTTGCCATCGCATACACATTGGTCTTGGGTTCTGAGTGCCTCCAGTATACTACTGAGAGTTCCAAGACCTGTCTATCCCATCCCTTGTCTTCCCAGCAGTACCCAGGGATGGATCCAGTATTCTTGGTGGACCTAACCTTCCCCTCGCCATCACTTGTGCGGCCCCCGCCCTGCCGCCATCTTGGCCTCCTCTGGTTCATGGCAGCGCAGCATCTGCCACCTCCCTGCTGGCCTGGGTGCTCGTGGGCTGCTTGAGCTGTCCTTTTCCAAGCATAGAAGGCTATTTGTTTTCAGGTAGTACAGTGGTTTTTCTAGTCTTTCAAAGAGCGTGGTCTGGGTCTCTGTTTCTTTAAGAGCATCTTGTGTGGGCTCATGCATGTTAGCCATTCCTCATAGGTTCCTCTCAAGCCACTGCTGGCAAGGTCCTTTGGACCTTGCCTTTGCATCTCCTCTGAAAAAAAGGGTTCCATTTCTCAATCCTTTTCGCTTCCATGTGAGGTCCTGGCTCTCCCCAGGCCTGGTTCAACATACCGGGGGATTTCATCACTCCACACCTTGACATCCTGGGGAATGCACCATCCTCATTCCCCTTTGCTCCAAGAGGTTCCCGGGTGCAGAGATGGCATGCTTCTCTGTGCAGGCTGGCGGGTCCAGCTGAAGAGCACAATGACCGAGACACAGACTCTGAATGGAACCAGACTGCCTGGGCTCAAATCCCTACTCGATCTCTTGCTGGCAGGGGACCCAGGTCCCCTCTGTGCCTCGGTTCCCTTCTTATGAAATGAGGATAATCACATGACTCACCTTGTAGGGTTGTAAGGAAGATTAACAGAGGTTACAAATGTAAAATATCCTGTGCACGGGGCACACCGTTGGCTTGTTATTTAGTACACACATTCATACACACCCACCCTTGAATCTCAGGCACACTAGCACACAACCTTGGGGCAAAAATTGCTTTAAATGGGGTGCCTGGGTGACTCAGTCGGTGAAGCATCAGACTTTGGCTCAGGTCCTGATCTCAGGGTCCTGGGATCCAGCTCTGTGCTCAGCGGGGAGTCTGCTTCTCCCTCTCCCTCTGCCCCTCCCCAGCTGGTGCTCACTTGCTATCTCTCTCAAGGAAATAAAATCTTTTTAAAAAAATAGACTTAATTGGTTCAGGTTTCTAGTCTAAGCTTTTGCTGCCAGTGCTTCATATTTAGTAAAGCTGCTATAAAAAAAAAAGATAATAAAACCAAGCGTATGAGAGAAAAAGAGCTGTCCAAAGGAACACCTCTCTAGTATAAATGTTGAATCAGAGGTGGCTGTGTTGTGAAGACCCAGGTTATTTGCTGGCAACACTGGTCAGGGAAGGTGGGGGGGATGGATTTCAGGTTCAGTTCCTTGGACTTGAGCCGCCATCTGGAACCTGAAAGAACACCTATGCCATCCCTGGGAGCCAGACCTCCCCCTCCTGGTAAACATTTGTGGCCTACTATTTAACAAAGAGTGTTAATCCACAGAAAAAGTCAGTTTACTTCATCTGAGCCATAATAAGCGTAAAGATGTTAACTGTTCACATACCTTGAAGCCCCAGTACCCTCGGGGGAGCAGCACCGCCAGGCTACTGAGAGGGCCTCCATGCTGGCCACCTCCGGAGTTTGGTGTCCTCGGACAGTCTTCCCTTCCCAGGTGCTAGCCTTCCCACTCACTACCCATGACTTAAGACCAGCTAACCTTTCTCTACCATTCAGTCTGGTCACCTGCAAATTGGAGACCCAGATAGCCGACCTGCGGGGCTGCCGACCCCACCCTCACCAGAGTCCCGCTGTGTGGCAGTGCTGCCTGTCCCCCTGATTCTGGCGGGCCTGACTAGTTCCTTTCCGGAGGCACCCGAGGCCTGCCCTCATACTGCTTCCTGAGGATCCTGTCTGAGCTTATACCAATGTTTTTCCTTTGCTTCTGTCTTCCATTTCCTGGAGGAGAGTAAAAGAAGCCCCAAGGATGATAAAGGAAGAAGAACCAAGGAAAACAAAACGCAAGCCTCTGCTTTGTTTCCAGTGGTGAGTGCTGACCACCCACCCCAGGTGGCAGGGAAGTTCCAGAGACAGGAGAATAACTTTCCCTTTTCCCATTCTCTGTAGCAAGTTCCACAGTGGGTGGGTGGGTGGGTGAGGTAGGTGATGGCTATGAAGGACTGCATCTATCATGATGAGCACAGGGGATGAATGGATGTGTTGAATCACTATATTGTACACCTGAAGCTGGTATTTCACTTCATGTTAATCATACTGGAATTAAAGTAGGACAAAATAAAATAAGAAAGTTCCACAGAATGTTAGGCTGAAGTACAATTTCTTTTCTTATGGAATTTCATCTCCCAAAGAACTAGATTAAAAAAAGAAATAGGGATCTGCCATGATCAACACGAATTAAGTTTTCAAAGCTACGAATTCCAAACCCTTTGAATCTTTATTTAAAAAAAAAAAAATCCCTCCAGTCCAGCAAACTTTTTGTCATTTTTGTTAATTTTAATATTAGTAGTGGGATTTATTTCATGAAAGAAATTGTGCTTTGCAGATGATTATCTTATTTAATTGTCATCACAATCTGGTCCGGTAGATATTACTTTATTTCAGTGAGTCATTTGAAAATTGGGATTCAAAGATATTAATTAACATTCCCAAGGTCAGTGTTAGCAGTAGACCCAGGATTTAAATCTAAGTTAATGAGATTCCAAAGCCTATATGATGTTGATCTGAGATTCTCTCCCTACTCACCCTGTATATACCAGCCAGTTCTGTAGTTTGATTAGTAGACATCCTGTTACCTAGGAAGCAGTTGTTAATGGACTGTTGATATAGATGCCATCACAAATGAAGAAGCCTGAGGGATCTCTCTAGGCTGTCCTTTCATTGTTCGTACAAGAATTTTGAAAGCAAATGAACTCAGATGTCACCAATATGGAATTTATGCCCAGGCTAACTGTGTGTGATGGTTCCTGCATTGCGAGGCCCTCACCCTTTCCCTGACCCACAGACTTTTCACCTGCCAAAGGCCCTCAGGAAGTCACAGATCTTTGAAAACTGGAGGCCCAGGCCCTGGCAAGGGATCACGACAGGAAGGCAGGGCCAGCTTCCCCATCAGGCACAGGGCTAAAGGACCATTGTATTTTGAATTCTTTTAGACAGTAAAGAAAAAATTGAACTTTTAGGTCAAAGAAAATATTTGAGTATATGATATTAATATATTTGAAATCTTTCTACCAATACAGTTGTACAATGTAGTTTTTAATATTTTTTTATGGATTAAGGGGTGCACAAAGGCAAAAGGAAAATGGCCTTGGGTCCCTGGAAAGTATCATGTGGCACATGGCAACTGAAACCAAAGCCTGGAGCAAAAACTAGCTTCATGCAAATCCAGCTGTACTATTTTGAAGGCTTTATGGGCATTTGAACTATCCTGAGTCTGGCCTTGGAGAAGCTCAGAAGAACTCTCATAAAGTGATAGGATAACAGCAGCAATTTGTCATCTGCAAAACTAAAGTAAGTTAGAACCATCTATGAGGGGAGGGGCTTAATCATGCTGGAGCTACCTCTAGGGCTTCCATCAGCTTATTCTTGGCTTGACCAGTTAGCCAGACAAACTGTGCTGAAGTACCACAGGGCAAATGGGTGCCCATTGTCAGGACAAGTGTCCAGTGAGGAAGCCCAGAAATCTTCAAATTGTTCAGTGTCTATACCTGCACTGTCCAATACGGAGCCAATAGCCACATGTGGCTATTGAACTTTTAAATTTAATTAAAATTGAATATAATTAAAGACTCGGATCCTCAGCTACACTGTCACTTTATTTATTTATTTGTTTGTTTATTTAAGAGAGAGGGAGAGAGAAACCCAAGCAGACTCAGTACTGAGCTTGGAGCCTGACATGGGGCTCGATCTCATGACCCTGAGATCACGACCTGAGCAGAAACCAAGAGTTGGAGGATTAATCAACTGACACCCAGCCGCCGCCCTACACTGGCACATTTTAACTGTGGCTGGGGGCTACCTATTGGACAGTGCAGATATAGAGCATTCCCATCAGAGTAGAAAGTTGTATTGGACCGTACTGATCTACGAATTGTATTAAAAACTTGTTTAAGATGATTGGCGTTGTGGTTTTCTAGGAGCAAACTCTTAAGTCCCAGACCCTGCAGAGAAGAAACCTCAGGCTACCCAGTCTTGTTTCTGCTAGTGTCTACACTGTTCTTGCAAAGTTCCATCTGTTGCTGTGAGGATCCAGCGTTTCAGGGAGGAGGCCAAGTAGAAAACCAAGTAGGCATGCCTGTTTAATGAAAAGATAGGAATGATTTGCAGTCAATTCTGTCGTTATTTCTAAGTGAGTGCTTTTCAAGTCCTTGAGATCATTTTGTTCTCATGGCCAAATTAAGCTCGTCTTTGGAAATCTCATTTGTGCCCTCGAACTGATGAACACAAGCTTCATAGTGCAGAGATACATTTCAGCTGAGGCAGGGTCAAACGGTGATACATGCTAAATGGATGGGCTCTTAATTAATGAGATTTTAGTGGGACTGTCATTTTCTCTAGTAAACATTTTATTTCAATTGAGTTTTCAGAGTTTCAGTTGCCTAAGTAACTAATTAACATATAAGATACACTGGATTCCTCTGTAAGTATGTGAACGATTTCTTTTTTCATTGCTAGTATTTGTTCTCACATCCGTTTACCAGCCTGACACAAAGAAACAATGAATAACACCCCAGGCAGGCCCATAAGCTCACATAGAATATTTGTGTGTTTTTAGGACTCTTGTTCCTGATATAAGGAAAATGGCCTTGGGTCCCTAGAACATAAATTTAAGAAATTCTGAAAAATCTGTTTGAATGGAAATAATTTTTTTAGAAGATTTTATTTATTTATTGGAGAGAGAGAGAGCATGAGCAGAGGGGAGAGAGAGAAGCAGGCTTCCCAATGAGCAGGGAGCCCGACATGGGGCTCGATTCCACGACCCCGAGATCATGACCTGAGCCGAAATCAGGAGTTGGAGGCTTAACCGACTTAGCCACCCAGGTGTCCTTAGAAACAAATTATTACTGGCCTTTGATGTATACATAGCTCAGGAAATAGAATATGGGCCTTCAGACAAACTAATGAACTGCTACTTGTGTTCACTAACTCCCTCTGCAGTAGGCACCCCCAGTTTGGAATCTTCGTTTATATAAAACATTCCTTCTGTAAGGTACCCCGGAGGCTAGACAGATTACCTTACTGTGCCCCCGCTCCCCTTCTTGTCCCCTCAGACTCTCTATGTTCCCTGGATAGTGACTGGTTCGGTTGCCCCTTGTGACAAGAAGCATTCCTTTTGTAACTTAAACCAGGGCAGGGGAGAGGTGTTTGCAGCAGGTAAGACCTGGATTGCAGACAAAAATATCCTTTCCCAAAGATTTGGAGGCGGGGCTTAGGAAAGCGGAAGTAGCTGCATACTCTGCCAGGGTGGAGCCTGGATTTACAGCACTCTTAGCCCATGAGGATTCATGTTCCCCTTAGGGTCCCTGTCCCGCGCCTGCCTGTGAAGATGTATCCCACGCACGTGTGCAGGACCTTGCATCTCTCTGTGTAGCATTTTCTCCTGTCCTTTCCAGCTGTCAAAATCCTTAAAGGTAGCTTAGTGAAGAGGTTAAGAACATGGACCTCTCTAGACAGCCTGTTTTCTCATTTTGTCTCTGCTTCCTCCCGAGCTTTGTGAACTCGGTAATCTTTAAAATTTCTCTTGGCCTCAGTGTTCTTATCTGTAAGATGGCGAAAATCAGATGACTTATATCCTAGGGTTGTTGGGAGGACTGTAGAAGTGAATTTATGTAAAGTATTTAAAAGTCTTCCCGGCATACAGTAGGTGGTAAATAAGGTGCTTACTATTATTATTTCAAGCTTGACCTTTGACAAATGTATTATTCAGCTCTCCTACCTTTTCACCCACTCTCTAAGTTTGATCAGGTTTCTATTTACATCCACATTCAAGTTGGTAGTAGAAGTCCTGAATGGGGGTGGGGGTAGTATTTGACTTTCCATTCCAGGGTTCTGCCTAGGTAGGTGAAGGAAGGCCTAATCATTGTTCAGTGCCCTTTGAGCTTGGCCACTCATTCAGATAGAAATCTTTAGTACTTCTTCTAACACACATGGCTCCATCTTGTTCCCAAGGAACAGGGAGGATTTCATCAAATGTAACGATGGGTAACAATGGATTATTTTAGATCAGTGCTTCTTATGGTGAGGTAGGAATGAGTATCAGAATCATCTGGGAAAATCTGGGCCTGGTATTTGCCATTTTATGTTCTGAGATGTAGTGGACGAGCTTAAGAGCAAAAAGAATGAGATGAGCAAACATGTAGTGGTGTGTAGGATATGTTTGAGGAAACCGAGGCAAGGAATTTGATGTGTGTTTGTGTGTGCAGCTGAGGTGGCTCATACAGGTGAGGACAGGAGAGAAGGGGTGGGCAAGTTGGAGATTATAGAGTGAAGTAAGCCGGGACAGAAAGGGCCAGTCTGGAGTTCTAAATGTTAAGTGCGTTCTTCAGGCTGTTGTTGACCCAAATATTTTAAGCAAGGAATCCTCTAATCAAACTCTGGAGAAAGATTATGGAGGAACATTTAATACTCTCTTGCTTTTTATTTCTCTTCTCAGAAGAATTTTCTTCTGATACATTTCTTCTAGAAGTCCAGCACTCAGCGGCAGACATGCCAGGCATGTCTCAGGACTAAATGCACATGGGTTGCACTTACCAAATGATAAATCTCCTGTAACCCACTACATATACTCAAATTTAGGGAAATTCTGTGGACAGATGGGTCTGACAGAGGAAATTTCCTGGTTTGGGTGTTACACCCCATAGTGGAGTAAATAGATCAGCATGCATGAAATTTCCCTGTTACTCGAGTATGTCGTGACACATCCCATTTTCACTACATCCAGTGTCAGCAGGGAGTAATAGCCCACTTCTTCATTGATGGATCTTTCCATTTAAATGAGCAAAATACCTTTTTTATACACGCCAGTGCCTCCTAAAGAAGACAAAGTAGGTGAAGGTAACAGGCACAGATATGCAGACACTTAACTATACTTGACAGATGAATTTTGGGGTGATTATTTGCATTCTGGAAGGATTTTGGTTTCGGTGAAAAGATCTTGCTATCCTTTTCCTCTAATCCTGAACCCTCCCAGTATATATAAAATTATGCACTCTAAGTGCAGCCCAATTTTGTCATATATAATGGGAGCACGACCCCTGCAATGATGTGAATGGTATTGGCAGTGCAATATGCCCTGAATTTGTGGCACTGAATTAGGCAATCTGGAAGATCACTTTGAACTCTATGATTTCTATGGCTCGTTAATGAAATTTATGAAACATGCACTTAAGCTTTGAGAAAGTTTCACATATTATGTTGCAATTTTGGGATTGCCAGAATGTGGGAATGTGCACACGGAACCCTCTGCTTTTTGTGCCTTATGGGGATGTCAATATTGTTATAGCCTTGAAAAATTGGTCATAGACTGAGTGGAGAATTAGATCTTGTGATAGACTTTAGGGGCCTCATTTGTCATTGTGTAGACAATAGTGAGCTGTTCAGAAAGCTAAAGAATGTGGAAATTTAAGAGAGTCAAGTGCATGACATTTTGATGCCCTCTAAAGAATGAAAAAAAAATGGTCCATTGTTTTTTTTTTTTTTTTCTTCATTATAGCAAATGCAGAAATGAAAGTAATAGGGCCATTTGCCACATTTCACAGCTGGAGTATACTTGGTCTTCAGGAACTTTGAGTCTGCATAAGTCATGAACGCTTGGGAGGCTGGGTCAGTCCCATATGGTATCTTTATTGATTCACAGTTGAGGCAGGATGTGAAAGAGCATCCATCCATTCATACACTCATTCAATATTGTTCATGTAAAGAATTTCAGTTATGTTCTTGGCTTGTGTACGTGCTGGAGCTACAGTGATGAACAAAGCAAGGCTAAATGTTTGCCCTTCGGGAAATAATTGTGTGGTGGGTGGAGGGGTTGGGAAAAGAAAAGTAAATACACAATTGTAAAGTTAAAGGAAGAATAAATAGTATGAAGTAGGAGCCCTTAGGAGGGACAGCTAAACCAGGTCCCAGTTAGTCTAGAAGACTTCCTTTCTAGTGGGACTAGTCACAAAGGTGAGTCCCAAGGCCCAGGAAGGGGTTATGCTCAGTGGGGGTTGGAGGTAGGGTCAGACTGCCAGGTGAAGATTTCATGCCAAGAATTGGAAACAAAAGTGACCATGGCACAATTAGGAGCCTTGTCAGAATGACTGCAGCAAGAGGCTTGGCTGGAGGCCATCAATGGCCTGATCATGGAGGACTTTCAGTGCCTGACAAGGAGTTTGGATTTTACCTGGATGGCAGTTGGGAGACACTGGAAGATTTTAAGACAGAAAAATGCCATTTTTCAATTTGGATCAAGGTTTAGAAGCACTGAACCAAGTGCTAAGTTTGTTGGATTGATACAAGTCTTCTAGGACAGATGTGGGGATGACTTAAGTTTTGTTAGAGATTATATAGAAGGATCGATTCAAGAGCCACTAAAGGCTTAGATCAGGGTATAGACTGAAAGATAATATTTTACTGCTAAGTAATAAGTATTGCATTGTTGGGGATAGTTTGACTGCTAGTGAAGAGTGCCCGATTAACAGTGACCTGGCTATGGTTAGGCAATCCAACATAGTATTCCAAAACTATTAATGATCATCAACCAGAGAAGTAGAGTGGCTTAAAGTAGTTTGCACTAAAAACCAAGAAAGAAAATCTTACCTATTTCTCACTAAAGTAACAAATATCTCCACCCAGACTGTTTTTTAATAAATGCTAGTTTTCAGGCATAATGATTGGGGTTTTGTTGTGCCGATCTTAGCTGAGCGATATTATAGAGATAGATAATTTGAGTTTTCAGTGGTTCCCAGTGGAAGAAAGGTGAAAGCTTCATTGCACTGGAGAAATTACACTTCCTACTCTCTAAATTTATTGTACCATTTTAATTTTGTACCGAATCTTATGGCCCAATTCTTTTAGAATTTATCTCTGCCGAGACATTGCATCTCCAGTTCATTCCAGACCAGCCTTCTCTTGGTGATCAATGAGCTGTGATCTTAGGGTGAATATGTTATACTTTATCATTTGGCTTGGAAAAGTGCTATTCTCTAACTGAATTGAGTAGTAAACAGTATTTATTTCTCCTTTTGCAAAACGTGCTTTGATAATTTGTTTTGTTATTTATTACAAATTTTTATTCACACATACTCAGATTTGGCTGTGAATCTTGAGGAAGGCATGGGTGCATGGATGTTAACCAATATGATGCATAATTTCCTACTCGGATGGCAAGAGAACAGTGTCTCGCTGGCTGTGTATGAAATCGGGCTAATAATAGGTCCTGCCCCGCAGGTGTGTTGGGAGAGGAGTTGACAGAGCACAGTGCTAGGATGAGCTCAAAAGATGATGATTTCCATATTGTATTCATTTATTTACCTAGTTTTCTGAGTAAAGGAGTTGTGTGGGAGAGAGGCAGTGGTTTATACCTTACTATCTTTCTTCTTCCTTTTTTTCTCCGTCTTTATTCCCCTCCATGTCTCACACCCATGAAGTTTCTGTTCCTTGGATTTGTCTTCACTTCACCTCACTTCCTATTTCTTCTTCAGTTTTGTTTTAGTTTATTTTTTTACTTTTTTTTTTAAGATTTTATTCATTTATTTGACAGAGAAAGACACAGCAGGCTAGGGAACACAAGCAGGGGGAGCGGGAGAGGGAGAAACAGGCTCCCCATTGAGCAAGGAGCCCAATGTGGGGCTTGATCCCAGGACCCCGGGATCGCAACCTGAGTCAAAGGCAGCCGCTTAACCGACTGAGCCACCCAGGCGCCCCAAGATCTTTTTATTTTTAAGTAATCTCTGTATACAATATGGGCCTCGAACCCACAACCCCAAGCATGTTCCGAGTGAGCCAGCCAGGCGCCCTCAGTCTGGGTTTTATTTTATTTATTTATTTATTTATTTTTAAAGATTTTATTTATTTATTTGACAGAGAGGGACACAGTGAGAGAGGGAACACAAGCAGGGGGAGTGGGAGAGGGAGAAGCAGGCTTCCCGCCAAACAGGGAGCCCGATGCGGGGCTCGATCCCAGGACCCTGGGATCATGACCTGAGCCGAAGGTAAACACTTAACGACTGAGCTACCCAGGCGCCCCAAGATTTTTTTATTTTTAAGTAACCTCTGTATACAATATGGGCCTCAAACCCACAACCCCAAGCATGTCCCAAGTGAGCCAGCCAGGTGCCCTCAGTCCAGTTTTTAAATGCCAGCCTCGGAGCGCCTGGCTGGCCCAGTCGGTAGAGCGTGCGACTCTTGATCCTCAGGGTTGTAAGTTTGAGCCCCATGTTGGGTATAGAGATTAGTTAGAAAATAAAATCTTTAAAAAATAAATAAATAAACGCCAGCCTCACCAGAAAGGGTTTAAAATATGTTAGTGTTGTTATTTACTCTAATTTTTTTCAGAGTATCTGAAACAAGCTTTTTTATTTTTTCCCCCATTTGCCTTGCATTTTTTCTATTTATTATTGGAATTGAGTCATTTTGTGTTTACATTATATTCTGATCTCAAATATAAAAGTTACTAGCCCACGTGCAGCTACTGAAATGATATAACACTAAATAAAATTTGAAAATTATGTTCCTAGGGTACCTGGCTGGCTCGGTCAGGAGACCATGCAACTCTTGGTCTCATGGTCTTTTTTTAATTTTTTTTTATTTATTTGTTAGAGAGAGGCAGGCAGAGGGAGAAGCAGGCTCCCCGCTGAGCAGGGAGCCCAATGCAGGACTCAGTCCCAGGACCCTGGGATCATGACCTGAGCCGAAGGCAGGCGCTTAACTGACTGAGCCACCCAGGCGTCCTGGTCTCATGGTCTTGAGATCAAGCCCCACGCTGGGTGCAGAGATTACTAAAAAATTAAAATAAACAAACTTAAAAAAATAAAATAAAAATTGTGTTCCTCTGTTGCACTAGCTACAACTCCATACTTAAGGTGAACATTTAGCTAGTGGCCATCTTGCTGAACAATTTGGTGAGAATGTCTTCATCGTTGCTGAAAATTCTGTTGGAATGTGCCACTCTAGATGCTTTTTCGTCTTGCCTTTTTTATTTTTTTTTTTTTAAAGATTTTATTTATTTGACAGAGAGAGACAGTGAGAGCAGGAACACAAGCAGGGGGAGTGGGAGAGGGAGAAGCAGGCTTCCTGCTGAGCAGGGAGCCTGATTTGGGACTCGATCCCAGGACCCCGGGATCATGACCTGAGCCGAAGGCAGACGCTTAACGACTGAGCCACCCAGGCGCCCCTCTTTTTTTTTTAAGATTTTATTTATTTATTTGACAGAGAGAGAGAGACCAAGAACAGGGGGAGGAGCAAGGGGAGAGGGACAAACTGGCTCCCCAATGAGCAGGGAGCCCAACGAGGGACTCGATCCCAAGACCCTGGGATCATGACCTGAGCTGAAGGCAGATGCTTAACTGACTGAGCCACCCAGGTGCCCTTGCCTTTTTTAGTCTTTTGGCGTATTTGGAGCATACAGGGTGCAAGACAGTGAGATGAGTGGCTTTACATGAGGACTTAGGGACATGAGGCGCTGTTTCTGACATGACTCACAATAGCTTCTAAGCCTACCATTCATGGGACTGAATGTTGGTGTAAGTGCAAAACAGAAGAAAATCCTCAGCACATGAGAGGGCTCAAATCAATACTTTGCAAGCCCAATGACTTCTTGCCGGTGTAGGAGCACCAGAGCCTTTGGCCAAGACTACTCATGACATCCTGGTCAATACAGTGTTTCCAGAGAGGGCTCTAAAAGCCATCTGCATGCTGGGTTCTTTGTCCCGGGTCCCTTCTTAGTTCTACCTTGGACATGTGTCGTGAGTTTAGTCTCCTTTCCTCCTAATGGCACTCATTGACTTTTCCTTGTCCTCATCATCTCTACTAGGGATCATTGTTTCCTACTCAGTCTTAATTCCACCAGCTTCTTCCCAGTTCAGTTCATGGCCACATTACTGTAAGAGTGACTTTCCTAAACAACACATTTTATTTCACTTCTCTGCCTGGAAACCTCTTCTTTGCTCTCTGTTGCCTAGGGATAAAAAACACAGAGGTCTGTGCATAGCAAAAAGATGCTTTCCAGATGTTGACCACCACGAATACACCTGCAGTTGAACAAGTTGGATTTATTGCCCACTGCATCGAGGGATAATGCACACTGTGGGGAACTGTGTGGCATCTGAGTAAGAGTATGAGGAAGGATGCACTGTAGGATTGCAGCTAGTGTTAGGGGATTTGGGGGAGTGTTCAAAGAAATAGGACTTTGCTCTGGATTGGATGCTTCAGAAGTAGGGGCAATTCTAAAAGTCTAGGTAGGAGTAACAAACTGGATCTAGAAATCAGAGGTCTGAGGAGAAAGAATAGTGGAGGCTTACATTAATTAGTGAAGAAGCAGCAGTCACTCTTACTAGACAAACTAGTGATGTTTGGCCATCTTTATGGTTTGGACAATGTTCTTGTTTTGTCTGCTTACAGACATAATTCCAGAGAGCCCTTGTTTCTGTCTTGATTCACTGTGGTCACAGAGCGCCTTTGTGTAATGTCAATGGTCTGAAAGTGCTCATGTGAAATTCTCCCAGTGCCCAGATGTCTCTTCTTGCGCTTAGCTCACTGGTTCCGGTGGGGCTCTCTAGACTCCGTCCTTGACACACACTCTCCCACTCGCTCCTACTGTTCTCAGTGCTTTGTCTCCTGTATTTTTGCCACACTGAATGTCTCATAGTTTTCTTAGCCATGCCAAGAGGCTTCTTGCCATTTAGCCGTTGGCCTTTTCTGGACACGGACCTCATTACACTCCTATATTTCTGGCTGGAAAATGGAAAATCATCAAGCGTCTCCTCCTCCGCAGAGCTCCATTATGGCCCTCCCTGACTTGCAGTGTGGTATGTTGGAGTCTCTTGCTGTGTTATGACCTTCCCCAGTGAATAATCTGCCAGCTGTACACCTTTGAGCCAGTTACTTAACCTTTAACGTTGTCAGTTTGCTTCTTTGTTAAATAAAAATAGTGGTAGTTGCCACCTGGAAGTGTTGTGGGGGCATATGTACTAAGCGCTTAGAGCATTGCTTGGGCCATAGTAAATGACAAGTGTTATCAGTTACTATTTTTGGGTGGTGGTGGTGGTGGCTTAGGGCAGTGTCACTGTATAGGGATCTGTATTTCCGGGGTCTTTCAGCTGATCTCAACATTAAATTTACATGAGACAGGAGGAAAAAAAAAATACATTTATTACACATGTATCGAGGCCCAATATTGAAATTAAGACCTAAAGAAATGACCAAGGCAGGCAGTTTTTATACTTTATCAGACAAAGAGACAAGTTATTTGTGAGGAATTGACAGGATAAAGGCAACAGATATTTGGGAGTTTTAATTAGTGAGGGATTTTAAGCAGAATTTGTTTTGTGGTAGTAGATCAGTCATAAAGGTACAAGGATCCTTTCTCCAGATTTCTTGGCTATTTCTGGTGATGAGGATTATTTTTTTCCTTGTTGGTATAGGGTGGGTACCTTTCATATGGGAAGGTTTCTTTCCTGATTTCAGGGGGGTGGAAGAGGGTCTGAGTGTCCTTGCACCTGGTTGTTTTCTTCTGTAACTTTTATTTGAAAGAATCAACATCCCACCTTGGCACATTTTGGGGGTGGCCTGCCCTTAGCCCCTACATTTCCTATTTTGATTATTGGTTTAATGGTGTTTTAACAATGAATTCAGTGCTTGGCCCACAAAATGGTAGACTAAATGTTCTGTGTTTATATATTTCTTTTCAGTGTGAAGCACTTGTGGGTTCATTATGTGACTTAGATTTAGGACAACAGAAGCTAATTCTTTTCAATCCCCGTTTGTAGTTGAGGATAAAAGTGTGAGGTCATTAGCTGGTCTGCTCATGATCACACTCAAAAAAATTGAGGTATGAGACTTGAACCAGGGTCTAATCATACATGATTCAGTGTTTTTCAAACTGAATATGTCAATTTAAATGACAACTTTTCCATCTGCATTATTCTATTCAAACCATGTTTCCCAGGTTGTGAAGTCTCCTGACCGACATTAGGGAAAATAGTGAATGATCTCAGTCATTTTAGTACATTGGAGCCTAACTGACAAAACTGAGCCAAATGTTGGATCTCTTCAATGAAACTAATCCAAGTATAAAGGCTTTTGATGTATGGGTACATTTACCCAGGCACATGTGCACATTTTAATATTCTTCTATGAATATAGAATATGGATTTTTAAAATAGACGTTTGATTGTAATTGTGGCTGCATTTTTGTTCTGTCCACCACCCCGCAGATTGTTAATGTTTAGTGACTGGTCTGTTGTTAGGATAATTTCAGCTATATTGGTGGCTGATTCATATATGTACTTCCAGAACTTTGCAGCTAGAAGGATAAGTTAGCAGCTAACAATAAGAGTATAGAGTTGTGGAAAGCAGGGCTTGGGAAAAGAATACTAAGAATTATGTTGCAGAAATAGATCCGATCTGGCAAATAGATTTATCTCAGGGGAGTCCATTTGCAGTGTTAAAATTGCTATGCAATGTCCATCATTGCCTGGAGAGAGGGAACAATTTGAAACCCAACAGCAGAGAATAAATATGCAAATTGTTCCGTTCTTTGAAATAGCCAGAAAGACTTATACTTTAATTCACTTGCGGTGTCACTGTCCATTTTAATTCTTACAGAAACACTGGATTCTTTCTACATTTAATTTGTTCATTGCCTTTCCTTAAATTATTCTTGTTGCAGTGGTTGCCCACTGTTGTACAACGAGAGAGACTAATAAATTAAGATTGACAGACTTGTACTGCATAAGACAACGCCACTGACTTTGGAATGAATATTAGGTAATTTTGCTTGAATTTAGTCCAAGTCAGCTGTTGTGATTTTTAAGTATTAATCAGCTGTAAAATTCAGGTGGCAATGTTTTTAAAATTTTACTTAGCATTTTAGTATCAACTGTGCTGTGAATTAAACATTTCTACTTTTGTCCTTCAGTTGAATACTATCATATATTACTCAACATAGGAATGATTTTACAAACTCCGCTCTTTTTCAACACATAAAGCTGATTAAATATTTTATTTATGTCAATAAATTTCATTTTCATTAATGGTATCTTTGACCAAGAATAATAGAAGAGCCCTTAGAGCAGTGTATTACACGTATAGAAAGAATAGATGCCTCAGTCAGGAAATATTTCCTGGGTACTCACTGGTCTAAGGTAGTGATTAGGTGCTGAAAACAGAGTTTGAGACGGAGGCCTTTGAACTCTAGTTTATAGTCTACATCAGGATTTGGTAAATCCCTTTCTTCTTTCTTCTCGTGTCAGAATCTGCTTTTGAAATAAGGTATAGTACCGATGTGCTTTTGCAAGGAAGGCTGTTAGTGGGGTTCAGGAAGGCCCCTGGCCTGCCCAGGTGGCTCTGATGGGTGTTCTTAGAACTCTGAAGGCACTTAGAATAAGGTGTCAAGACTATTGCTCCACATGATGAAGTAAGACGCCCGTTTGTAAAGCTAATGTTTGTTCCTGGCAGCAAGAGATGTACACCAACGAGGGACATATATACGAAGTCCAAAAGGAGTTAGAAAATGAACCATGAGATCGAAGTAATTAATTTTGCTCATCAAAGGAAGTATTTGAAACATTATATGAATATTAAACACTTTAGAAAACAGGACCATAAACCCATAGCTGTAAACACACACATACTTGTGTGCGCATGCACACCCTCCCCACCCCCCCCACCCCCCCCACATACCCCTTTGTAATGCGTTTTTCTTCTGTTTGGTATGTAGCAGTTAAAGTCTATTTAACGAAGGTGCTACCTCACATGTCATGTATATATATCACGGGGATTTCAATATGTGGTGTATGATCTTTTCAGAGACGTCTTTGGTCTAATTTCTAAAAGGTCACTGATAAGGTTGGAGCCTCTCCCACTAGAGGAGGGCTCTCCGCCTAGTTATCCCTATTAAATGAATAACTACATTCAGAAGGCCAGGTGATAGCCCTGATGGACGAACTGGTCTTCAGATGTATAGTTTGGGAATCAGAGTTTGTTCTCATACTGAGTATAAATTAGCCTCTGAAGGATAATCGGATGGAATCCTATTAGTCAATTTTATAGACTTAATGTATAAATTTACATATTTCATTTATTTATGTAAATATATACACACACACACACACATACATATATATCTATTTAAAATATATGTTTCTTCTGTTGAAATGTTAACATATGAATCAATCATGAGAAGGAAATACAGTTCTCAAACAGACTGGAATATTCATTTTTCTCATGTCAGTACTGTCCTTCCATAGGAGAGCTTGTGATAAATTAACTTATAGTCAGACTTCCAGATTTATCAAAGTGTAATGAGAACTTTTGAGTCAAATGGAGGTTCATGTCAGCTTGACCTGCTCACTGCTTCCTTACCGAGAATCTACAGGAGAAACCAAATTATCAAAAGGCCACTTTGGTGAGATTGGAATCCGAATAGGGGTTGTGAGTGACGTCAGTGGATTGTGTAATTGCATTAGGTTCTTCCAGTTCTAGACAAGCAATCAGGAAAGGGGTATTTGGTTTGTGTGGAGGGAGCCTGTCTCTTCTATTTTTTTTTTTTTTTTATGGGAGCCTTCTCTTCTAGCCACTGTGTGTACGGTCTGCCTTTGAGAAAGAGCTGTTTCTTACAACAGTAATAACCTCATAAAATTTTTGTGAGGATCACATGACACAACCTTTGTCAGGTACTTATTGGGCATTTAATAAATATTTATTGTTTAAATAGGTTGAATTAATTGTAGTCTTAAAAAAAAACTCCTTTCCTTTAGAGCCAGCCTTAATGATATTTGGGTTAAAATTTGGGGATGGATCATTCTTTGTTGTGGTGACTATCCTGTATATTGTTTGAGCAGCATCCCGGGCTTCTACCCACTTGATGCCAGTAATATGCACCTCTCCCAGTTATGACAGCTAAAGATATTTCTAGACATTGCCAAACGTCCCCTGGCAGTCATGATTATCCCTTGTTGAAAATCTCTATTTTAGAGGAAATATTGCCCGTTAAATGGTGTTCATGTCTTCATTATCCCTCTGTATTTCTCAAAATTTCCCAGGAAAAATACATGAGAGGGAAGGGCACTAGCATTAATATTAATATTAATAACTTTCCACTAACGTGACAGTAGCATTTAATGCTTCATTGCAGAGAAAATCAGAGCCACCAACAATATCTCTATTTTCGAGGTACGGTGTGAGGATGAGCTGGCCCAACAAAGGAAAACAACACATTCTTTTCCCAAGAAAGTTTTGCTACGGAAAAAAAGTCATCTGAATTAAACACCGTGTTTAGTGCTATACTAGTTTTGCATTCTAGTACAAGCTGCCTATCTCAGGTTGGACCAGTGGCACAATCTCTGTCACTTCATTCCTGGTGTACAAAAGGACAGTCACTGAGGCAGCCAATAAGCATGTATGGAAGGCATAAGGGAATCAGTGAATTGTCCAGGGATGAGCGATGAGGTTTGCACTTAGGGAAAAAGCTCAGGTAAGCGTGACCACCTGGTGGAGCATAGTGTGTGAAGGGAACACTGCTGGTGTTTAATATATATGCAGGATAAACACTCAAGAAATACTTAGACTTCAGAAACCTCATAGACAGGCAAGAAAAATATACACTGAAGGACATAATTGTAGGAGAAAATGGGGAGCTGAGGGAGAGAATAGAATTGTGGGAGAAACAAGGAATTGTGGGAAAGAATGGAGACTTGTGGGAGAGGGAGTAGCGAGAGAGAACAAAGGATTGTGGGATCAATGGAGGATCTTGGGATTGAACGGGGAATTGGAGGAAGGAACTTGAGGATTGTGGGAGAGAAGGGAGGATTATGGGAAGGAATAGGGAACTTTGAGAGTAAACAGAGCTTTGTAGGTGAAAAGGAAACATAGTGGGAGATACGACATACTGTGGAAGAGATACAACATACTGTGGCCCTCTGGGCTCCATCTCTCTAGTAGCGCCATGCTCTTGAGTTTTGGCCTTGCCATGTGTGCTTCCTCCTGACCAGTCACCTAACCAAACCCCTTCTGCACTCCCCCCACCCCTTTCAGGTCCTCTCCTACCAGGGCCGTTCCCCTGCCAGTCCGAAGAAGCCTATATGGCCACCCACCTGCCCAGCCTGTTCCTATTCAATCTGGGAAGTTGTCGTTTTTGTTTTCTGGCTAGGAATGACAAAAAATGCAATCTAATTCAAAACACCTTGCTATCCCAACACTCAACCTTTTTAGTACTCCCAGTATATGATTAGGATTGGTCATGGCCATGAGAAATGGGAAAACGAACAAAATATAGTCCCTGCCCTACACTAACTTTCAAGGTTGTAGGACACAAGAGTAAATCGTGTTGGCAATAGATGCCTGTAAGAATGTGAATAAAATGCTATCGGAACGCAGGCCAAGGCAAGAATCTAAGGTAATTAAATTCGACAAGTCAATTATGAGACTCTACAGCAAAAGCAAAACGAAGGAAAGGTTTCTCAAAGGAGGTAATTGAGATAGACCTGGGACAATAGCACAGATATTTAAAGGTGAAAAAAAAAAATGAAGGGGCACCTGGCTGGCCCAGTTGGTGGAGCATGTGACTCTTGATCTTGGGGTTGTAAGTTCGAGGCCCACGTTGGGTGTAGAGATTACTAAGAAATTTTTTCCTGAAAATTAAAAAAGAAATGAAAGCTCAGGGTATCGAATTCAAGGAAGCAATGAGAAAACAAACACACACAACAAAGGGCAGAGGTGAGACAGGACCCAGGTGCAGTGACTGGCAGGTAGGATGGCTCAGGAGGATTGGGAAGGGGGCATCGGGGTAGATGCATCTGAAAAGCCAAGCGGGGTTCAGATCTTAGAGGCCAAGGAGTTCGGATTCCCTGACATGGGCCCCGGGGTGCTGATGAAGATTTCAGTGTGGTGATGATTCCACTCTAAATGCCAAGGAGTACAGGACGGAAGGAAGGCACAGCGTTCCAGGACCGAGACCTGGCAGCCACAGTGCCCCGAACAACCATGGCAGCGCCTGGGAGGCTCTGGAGGCGGGAAGGAAAGGGGACAAGGTTTGGCTTAGAGCACGTGAATGGGTTCCAGGGCCACAAGGAAAATGTGAGCATTTCCACTGCCTTGTGCCTCGCTGTCCTGCAGGGTGCTCCGCCTTTTTGTGTCTCCAACGGACCTCCTTGCATTCCTTTTCCTCCTGCCCCTTCTTCTGTACCCCATGGACAGAGTAGGAGTGTTTCGTCCACTCAGTTTTCCTAACTAGAAGTCTCTGTTGTCCTTGACTGCTTTATCTTCCTCACCTGCCATAATCAGTGGCTAGGACGCTCTGTCAATTCTGACTCCTAAAGGTCTCTCGAATCTGTCCCCACTTCTCCACACCAACTGTCATCATCATCACTGAGACACTACCATGTCCTCCCTGACTCATTAGAACTGGCTCATGGCTGGTGTCTTGGCGACAGTCTCTCCCACACCCATGTGCTGTGTTGGTCCTACAAACACGTTTGAGCGTGTCTCTCTTTGCTTGAAAGCCTTAACTGGCCTGTCATTGGCCACCAAATGAAAACCAAACTCCTTGGCAGAGTCTGTAGAAGCATTTATCATGTGGTACAACTTGCTTTTCCCTCTCCCTGCCACCCCTCCACACCATCCCATGCTTCAGCTATCCCCAAACCATAGATATTCTGCTCTATGGCTTTTTTTTAAACTTTTATAAAAAAAGACTTTATCTTTTTATTTACTTGAGGGAGAGAGAGTGCGCAGCTTGCGCACAAGGGAGAGCAAGAATCCTAAGCAGGCTTTGCACTGAGCATGGAGCCCGATGTGGGGCTCGATCCTTCGACCCCGAATTCACAACTCGAGCTGAAACCAAGAGTCGACACTCAACTGACTGAGCCACCCAAGCACCCCCATTCTGCTCTATGTCTTATCACAAGGTCTTCTTTGGGTTTTCTTTCTTCTCCTTCTCCCGCTATGGTCTGTCATGCAAGACTCAACCTGAACATCAACTTCTCCAGAAACACTCACCAGTGCTCCCCAAAGGCGATATAGTACCTGCAATTTCTTTGTTCCTTTAACACATGGATCTGATAAAAATCAAAAACAGTATTGTACTTCCTTATCTGTTAGTTTCATATATTATACTTGTCAAGGAAACTTGCGTCTGGCTAAAATGGTACTTACCATACAGTAGATGTTCAATGAGTATTTATTCAAGATAAAAATCAGCTAACTTTTGGAATACCCTTAGTAAGTGCCAGAGACCACTTCGTAGTTTATAATGGAAGCTCAGTGTGAGCCTTTTGGCCTTGGAGTAAAACCTAGAGAAGTAGACATTTAAGAATATGATAAACAAAGTCAAGCTTCATCATGACAATTTATATAACAAGAAGCATCTCTGTATTTACTGTGTGGAGTTTGTATCTCTGGGCTTTTCCTCCGCATGTAGCAAAGTAGTTTTGGTGTTCTGGATGGCTCCCTGCCTTTACTAAAGTGAGTAAAATCAAAGCAGCTGGAAAGAAAAAGTGAGGACAGCCCTGGAGGCCCCCATATCTGAGTCTCAGGATTACCACTTTAGAGGAGGAGGCTGCCGGTTCCTCTGGGTTCGGGCAGCAGCACATTGCTGTGGGGGTAAACTAAGCCGAGTCTGCTGCGGGGGATCAGTCTGCCCTGGGCTGTTTCCCTCCTTATACCATCTTTTTAGCCCCCAGTGAACTGCCTTGATATTTTAGATGCAGCTTAGACATTTTCACTCCAGTCTTTCGCTTGTGAATTCCACTCCTCAAGATCATTTGTTTCATTTCTTCCCCGAAACGACATGACTTATCAGATAATTATTAGACATTAGATAATTTATTATTATAGTTATTTATTGACTGTCTACTATGTGTCAGGTACTATTTAAGCACATAGCATGCAGTATCATATTTAATACTCCTAATACTCGTCATAATTTTCTGAGGAATTACTGTCATTAGGATCCTATTAGAGGCAAAGAAATACTAACTGAGATTTCCCTAGAAGATCCCATCCCATCCTCAGCTCACTTGACCTGAGACTGAGATGAGCAGTCCTGTGCTCAGATGCCATTAACCCTTCCTTGGGGTTATCGTGACCTCTCTTGAATAGAAACCCAATTTCTAATGCTTAGGTCATTTGTTGCCTAGCTCCTATTAAGCTTAGCAATTGTTGAAGAACTTGAAGAACTTTCTTAGTATAAAATCTTAGTTTAAAAAAAAATGTTTAATAAATTAAAAAAAAACTTATACTCAGAGGCGCCTGGGTGGCTCAGCCAGTTAAGCGTCTGCTTTCAGCTCAGGTCATGATCCCAGGGTCCTGGGGTAGAGCCCCGCATCGGGCTCCCTGCTCAGTGGGGAGTCTGCTTCTGCCCCTCCCCCCTGTTCGTCCTCTCCCTCTTTTGTGCTCTCTCTCTCTCAAATAAATAAATAAAATCTTTAAAAAAAACACAAACTTTTGTTCTTATTTTTCAGCTAGGCGTTTTAGAAGCAAGCAGTACATCCAAATCTATACAAGCTCAAAATTTCTAGCCAAATGTATAATTTAATATGATTATTAGGTATAGCTGTTGGACACACCCTGTGCAAGGGCCAAGCATTAGGTTACGACTGCAAGCTGGTGAATGGAATGCATAGTGTAGATGCCTTTTAGTCGAAGCTTTCAAACAGCCCCAGTGGAATAAACTGGTGGATGTTCAAGAAGGGAAGGAGCTACAGGGCCCCAGTAGGGTCATTAGGAGGGGAGAGGCATGTGTCTCCTCAACTGCATTTGTTAGAATCAACTCATTGATTCCCAAGAGTATGGGAATGCCAACATGTAGGCTCTTCTAATGAATTTAAATCTTGTTGCTCAATGTTAACAGTGAAATATTAATTCAAGAAGAATCTTTAGGGGCGCCTGGGTGGCTCAGGCGTTAAGCATTTGCCTTCTGCTCAGGTCATGATCCCAGGGTCCTGGGATCGCGCCCCGCATTGGGCTCCCTGTTTAGCGGGAAGCCTGCTTCTCCCTCTCCCACTCCCCCTGCTTGTGTTCCTTCTCTCGCTGTGTATCTCTCTGTCAAATAAATAAATAAAATCTTTAAAAAAAAAAAAAAGAATCTTTAAAGGGAATAAAATGAGTATATAATTTACATTAAAAATGGAAGTAAGGTCCTTTCCCACAAGCTTTAAATGAAGAAATAAAATGAAAGTTTGGTTTTCAGCAGGTCAGATAAAGTAGATGGAGGAGGGTACAATTAATAGGTTATAATAACAATGACATTGAGATTTAATTGGAAAGAAAAAGCATAGGTTTGCTTTATTTCTCATTAACCATCTCAATTAGAAGATAAATGAACTTGTAACAGTAAATTCAGAATATAGAACATAGATCATAATGTTATAGAATGTTTGACTATGAATATATATATGCTTATATATGTAAGATCGATTTGTCATTTTAACCAGTACCCGTAGATGTATTACATCACAATGTTTCGGGAAATGTTATTTAGTCCTTTATTATTTGGATTAATGGAAATTGCCCAAATAAGGGAAACAAGCGTTAAAAAGGAAAATAGAGTGCGGAATTTGTCAGTTGGTAAGTTACGGTGATGATGGCAATATGGGGGAACCCCTCATAAAAATGGAGCTTTGAAAGGCCAAAATGCCGTGGTAACCATGAAGGAAAAGCAGATTTTAGACACAGAGAAGACTAAAGTCAAAGGAAAACTTCCTTTGCACCAACAGTCTAAAAGGTTAAGAGCAAAGTCTGCATTCATTTCAATGTCAATCTAACGTGTCCAACTTGAGAACTTTCCAAGGTAGACTGTGTACTCGTAAGAAGCTTCTATGCAGCAGTCAGGACTGATCCCAATTGTGGTACCTAAGCTGGTACAGAGAAATTCACTACACATACAACTAAGAGGTTTTATTATCTTAGGACCTTTATAAAGGAAGATATAGGTTGTATTAGCATAGGCTTACTATAACACAGTGGTTTTCCACCACAGGTGATTTTTCTCCCCTCCAGACATTAGGCAATAAGATAATAAAGATAATAAAAAGTAAGAAAATAAGTTGGTGATGAGCCCGTGAAGGTATAGAGTTCCCATCAGTGTTCCTTACGAGTGGAGACAGAGCAGCTTCACTGGCTGCCTCTTCCCGGTGCAGCTGTTGGCAGGTAGCCCCTCCCATCCCTCATTCACTCTCTGGAGGTGGAAGGCGCCCTGGGAAAATTTTTATTTTACAATCAATTATTTTCTTTTAAAGACTTTATTTATTTATTTGACAGAGAGAGAGACACAGTGAGAGAGGGAACACGAGCAGGGGGAGCGGGAGAGGGAGAAGCGGGCTTCCCGAGGAGCAGGGAGCCCAATGCGGGGCTTGATCCCAGGCCTCTGGGATCATGACCTGAGCCGAAGGCAGACGCTTAACGACTGAGCCACCCAGGCGCCCCTATTTTACAATCAATTATAAAACATAGATTCCTTGTGCATGAGTTTGAATTTTAGGTTGATGTGTGTCATGTGGCATGAATTATTTATGACGAAGACATGATACAATCTATTGTAGAACAATATGCCACAGAGAACCTTATTAATTGGGTGACTATCAATAAAATATGAACATTGTAGGTCAGATCTGACTCTGCCATTTTACCAATTAGTTACAGCCCAGTGAAAAATTATGGGTAAAGATGATTAGAACCTAGAAATTACAAAGCATGACTGATGAGAAAAAGTTCTATGCATACCCTGTCTTAAAGATAACTCTTCAGTAGGAAGCTGTTTTCATAAGGATTTTTCACCGCCTTTATGCACCAAGGGAGCATTCTATGTACTTTTAGCTTCCTCAGACTCAGCTCTATTTAGTGAGGAGTCGGGTGGGTGGAGGAGGGGAGGCCAGGTGTGGATGACATCCAGCGATCCTGCCAGCCGGCATTCCACCAATTAGCCTGTGCCCACTGTCAGGCAGGGAAGCGAGACATTCCGTGAGTTGGCAAAGCATCTAGAAAGACTATGTGAATGGCCTTCGAGGTTCTTGCACCACTGACAGAGAACTAAGCGAGTCCTCTCGAGGCAGACAAGTGGCCCCAGAGACACACTGACCAGGGAAGAGTTAGAATCCTGAAATTGTCCTTGAGGGCCAATGGTAGTGACAGACGGCCAAAAGTCTGATGTGGAGATCTTCATAAAGGTGCTGAAGTGTCTTAGGCAGCAAAATATTTAAAGGATTTAATGACTGACATCTCTCCATAGTTCTTTATAGAGTCATCTTTGCAATTCCTGCACAGGGTTACTAGACAAAGCCATAATGACTGTATCTTTTGGGCTATTCTAAGAAGTTCCAAGAGTGACTAGATGCAAAATTGAGTCCCTAATAGCCACCTGAGCTGGATTTCCATTTTATAGTTTTGCAGGAAATTTTGCTCATTAATTTTACAAACTTACTCTGTGCTTCAAAAAATCCCCTAAAAGCCTGACCCAAGAGAAGTTCCGCTGATAATGTGTCAGCATGGGTTCTAAATTGACATTGGCTCTTTTTACAGAAATTCTTGGCACAACCAGAAATGCTGATTGTATTTCTTGTTGGTCTCAAAAGCTTTCCTTATGTGCTTTCTATTTCCTCTGAAGATTTTCCAAACCCAATATTTCTACTGATTATTCTATTCTTATCCTTTTATTTTCCTCCATGGAATGTGAGATTCTTGGGCGAGGTTTGCAGTCTCCAGTCCCCACACCCCACCCATCTCCCAGCACAGGGCTTTGCTGTGGTCAGTATGTAGGAAAAGAGGAAGGAATGCATATTCATTACAAGATTGCAGACTGAATATAACCAATGATCCTTTTCTGTTTTTTTCTTTCTTTTATTATGCCCACAAAAATCAATGTCTTTTAAAGCTTTATTTTGTTAAAATTAACCAAAAACAGAATACCATCCGGCCAGTTGACTTCTTCACTTGCTCAAATTGCCCACTGCTTAATTGATTAAACAATTAATCTGAATATTTATTTGCTGAATGGAATTCCAGTAACCCCAAAAGGCTGTCCCTAGGAGGATGGTACAAGTAGCATCAGAAGTTTGAAAATAGGAGCTGACCCTCCGTTCTATTCTGTTCTCCACGTAATTATTATGAGGAAGTCACTCTAATTATCACTACTATGCCACAGACATAGTTGCAGAGTGTTCAAATGTTACGGTCTTCCAAGCAGGAAAATATGATGTTTTCTCAAGACTTCTTGGATGAGCTGTCCTTTTTTTTATGGGCCTAGAAAGCTATGGATGGTTCCTATAGGCATAAATGAGTATAGTAGGGAGGGGGCACCCATTGCCCAAGCCACTGCAAAAACAAAGGCCCCCAAGTGGGAAAGTGAGCAGGGTATGCTTTTGCATTGGTGAGAATTTGTCTGAAAGAACACAAACATGGATGGCAGAGATGGGCCACAAAAGCTGGACAGTAAATCAAATGCAGTAGCAGAAGCTTTTGAATTTTAGAATGAGGAGACAATTTTTATTTAGAAAGCCAATGAGAAGCCATTGGTAATTGACGTGCTATGGAGTCCTATAATGGAAACCTGACTGTGAGGATAGTAAATTTGGCTGTTTGTGCAAGAACCAATGACGGGCAAGAGCCTGGGAGTCAGAGACCAACAAAAGGCCACTGCAGGCTTTATCCATCATAGCCCTGAACTGTAAACAACTTCGATGTCCATCAACGGTAAAATAGATAAATACATTGTCGTATAGTGGCCTGTGGTATAAATATACCACGATGAAGAAAGAACGCATCACCGCTACATGCCATAACTTGGATGAATCTCGTAGACCAGTGTTGAGCAAAGAAGTCATCACAAATCATTCCATTCGTATGAAATTTAAAAATAGGCCAAACTACTCTCTAGTGTGAGCCATCAGAATAGTGTTTACCTTTGAGAGGGGTATTGACAGAGAAAACATGTGAGGAGGTCTTCTCAGGTACCGGAAGTAGTCTGTATACATGAGTGCATCCATATGTAAAAATGCATCAAACGGCACACTCAGGATCTGTGCACTTTGCTACGTGTGTGCTGTCTGGCAATGAGACGATCAAACCTAGAATAAAAGAAAGATAAGAGAAATGATGAAGAAAACCAGTTTAACAGTTTTGTGGAAGGGCAAAGGGCCTGAAGTTGAGGCCGATGGGCATAAGAGCTAAACTGTACAGCACTTACGAGGCGGACAGAGCCCTGGGCTTGCCAAACCCTTGGAATGAGGACTCAGGGAAGGGAGAGGAGTTAAAGCAGGCTCTGAAGTTTTCAGGGGCAGGTCAGTAAGGCTGTGTGTGTCTGTGTCTGTGTGTGTGTGTGCACATGCGCACTTGTGCATGCACACCTACCTGCATGTTGCCATAGTAACTAAAAATGCGGGATGACCAAGGTGTTAGGTACCATATAGTCAGGGTGACCTTTTGATTTTCAATGCCTCCACAAACCTTGGCAGAATTTACCTTGGCTCAGAGGTCCTAGCATATCCCGGCATGCTTTTGTTCCCTTTGTTCATACCTATAGAAATACAAGGACTCCCTGGTGGTCCTTCACATTCCATGATCCTCTGTATCTCATTACCATTCACCTTGTGTTCTGTATGGAGCCACCTTTCACTCTGGGTAAGTTAAAAGTAGTCTCACTAAGGTTACTGTAAGGCTTACACAGAAACCACACTAGATCCAGAAGATTCTACAGCCTGCAGTTATAGGAAGCTTTGTCTTTTCAGGGTCCTTATGACCGAGAAATTTTGATGCTCCATAGCCAGTTTGCAAAGGATACTAGGATTCTGTTTGGGCAACCACAGAAAGAGGTCATGAATATGCGCTGCTTGTTCCTGTCTGTTCATTTCTATGTGTACAGCTGGGCCCCAGAGAAATGGGTATTGGGCTTCACACATGGCCAATTAGCTGTGTTTGGGGCCTGTGAGTGTGAATTGAACGGTAAGTTTTTGAAGAAGCGACTGCCCTGGCAGGAGTTGGGGGCTCTCTGATGAACCAGCAGAGAGTGCCATGCCAGACACCGGAGGGTGGATGACAAAGACACCAGGCTTTCACAGGAAGGCAGTCACATTCAGAAACAATTGGGAACAACTTGTGCTCTTTAGAGAAATGCTCTGATTCTGGCTCATCAACGCAGTCGAGGTGGCCCGGCTGCCCTGTTCGCATTTGATAAGGAAGCGAGGTGGGATAGGTTTAATCACATGAAGATCAGTGTTTTGTTTTAATAGAAGTCTTTATTCAGTAACTGCCTAGCTAAGTCTAAAAGCCAGCTTTGTTGGTGTCTACTAGCTGCTCAATGGGCTTTTTCCCCCCGGCTGTCCAACATTCCTCCCTGGATTCTGTCTAGAGCCACCTTTTCCTGTAACACCACGTAGTCAATACGTTTGGCTTTGAGGTCTGTATGATTGCTGTTGTAGCTGCTCAACTCTGCTGTTCCAACATGGCGTATGCCATAGTCGATACATAAATGAATGAGCAAGGCTGTATTCCAGTCAGACGTTATTTATAAAAATCAGCGCCTGTGAGATTTTGCTCGCGGGCCGTAGTTTGCCAACCCCTGCTCTAGGAGCATGCTCAGAGGGTCAAGTTCTGTGAGTCACTGTATTAAGTTCTGTGTCTTCGTGCTGCTACTGAAATGTGGGAAGTTGGTCTCCATCAAGTTATCTCTGAGAGACACCTAGGAAGTTACCTCTCATTGTGTGGAGGTTAGAATTTAAACCACTGATGGAAAATGATCCCAAAATACAGTGTGGGAATTCTTGAGGCCAACTGTGTTTTTGCCTGGTAGAAGAGGAGCACCAGGAGATTTTAAAGTTTTTGAACCTTTGCCTGTACTGCCTTTTTTTTTTTTTTTTTAAAGATTATTTATTTATTTATTTATTTGACAGAGAGAGACACAGTGAGAGAAGGAACACAAACGGGGGGTGGGAGAGGGAGAAGCAGGTTTCCTGCTGAGCAGGGAGCCCGATGCGGGGCTTGATCCCAGGACCCTGGGATCATGACCTGAGCCGAAGGCAGATGCTTGACGACTCAGCCACCAAGGCACCCCTGTCTGCACTACTTAATAGTAATTAAATTTGTTCTGTGAAGTGAGAAACTGTTGTATAAGAACAAGATAATGTGATCATTATCTAAGCTGTGCACACCGTGATGATAGAGACCATCATCTTCGCTAAGCATTGTATACCTAGCTCCTAGTCATAGGCGCACAGTAAATGAATTAAGGAATGGATGTGGAATGAATTAAGGAATGGGACATGCAGACACGATTGTCTGACGTTTTGGAATATTTGTTTTGGAAGCAAATGGCTGTAATACAATTCCAGTGCACAAAACAGGCTGTCCTTAGATGATGCCTGGGAGCAGCCTTCAGGCAGGGCATCCTTACATTGTGTTGTGGTGTTCCAGATTTGCTCTGCTCTGTTGACACAGTCTTGCTGATCCCCCCGGTGTAAGAGTTGCTGATTGGATTAGAAAGGACATCTGTGCTTGTGCAGGAGCAAAACTAACTGGTCCCCGCAGATTGGATTCTGCTCATTTGCGTTCTGAGCACTGTCCTTCCGGCCTAATGAGCTGAACAGCGTCAACGTAACTCTTTACTGGTCTTAGTCCTAGTCAATCCCCACAGTAAAAGGGAAGGCAGAATGCTAAAATAAAATTCAGAAACCACCAACAGTCCAGTTTCTTACCTTCCCTCCAATGAATAAATATCATTGTCATTAAATGAAATCAAATAGATATCATTGTCATTAAATGAAGGTGTATCCCGCATAAAATAGTATTCATATGGAGCAAAGGAGGGACTGCTTATAAAGCTATATTATCCCCAAGCCAGTGCAGCTAGGTTTATTTAATTTGAGAAGTTGGTCATAATGGGTAACTATTTTCAACTTGAGTAGTAACATACCCTAATATAACCAGAAATCCTTATCTGCCCAGCAGGGAAGAAGATCAATAATTAGTTTAAATTTTCCACTCTATTTCTGCTAGTAGGTAGATGTTCCTCTCTAGATTTCCTCATGCTCTATTTATCCTTTAACTTTTTTTTGTAGTCTTAAATTTTACATCTCTTATGAGTGGCATAAAGTTGAAACTTTAAAATATTCAATCTGATTTTTATCTTTTAACTTGAGCGTTTATTTCATTTACATGTAATGTAATTATAGATATTTCTATGCAAAGATTTAAATCCACCACCTTCTTCTGTACTTTGTATTTGTCACGATGATTCCATGCTCTTTGATTATTTTTTCTTGTCTTATTTTTTTTGAAGGAGGGGTGGGATCTGAGCTTACCAATGTAGGAAATTCGTTATCACTGTATGGCTGGGAAGGCTGGGCATGGGTGTGACGGTCCACTGCCATCCATTTCTAGGGCTAGGTGATTTGGCAGGTTTTGATACTTTTAGTGGTTACCATAGGGGGAAAAACGTGAATTGTTAGCTATCAAAGTCTGAGGTTAGTATTTTCTTTTTTTTTTTTTTTAAGATTTTATTTATTTATTTGACAGAGAGAGAAAGAGAGAGCACAAGCAGGAGGAGTGGCAGGCAGAGGGAGAGGGAGAAGCAGGCTCCCCGAGGAGCAGGAAGCCCGATGCAGGGCTCCATCCCAGGAGCCTGGGATCATGACCTGAGCTGAAGGCAGTTGCTTAACCAACTGAGCTACCCAGGCAGTCCTGAAGTTAATATTTTCATTCTTCCTATGGACTAACAAGAATATTTAAACTCCCATTTGCTCACTCTTTTCCTTATAAACATATATACCATTATTGTGACTATGTATTTTAACTTATCCCACAAAATAAGATGAGTTTTGCTTGATACACTCAATGTTTGTTTAGAGTTACCCAAATATTTACTGCTTTCTGTGTTCTTCTTTTCTTTCTGTATCTTACAGATTTCTTCCGGCATCTGTTTTCTTGTTTGTTTGATGGTACATGCTTTAGAATTTCATTTTGAGTGGCTCTGTTGGTGGTTAATTATTTTCATCTGGCTAAAAATGTGTTTATTTTGCTTTTATTCTTGAAAGGTATTTTTGTTGTTTATATTATTCTAGGATGGGAATTATTTTCTTTCAGTGCATTAAGGGTATTATTCTACTTTCTGGGAACTTCCATTGTTCTTGATAATTCTTATGTAATTCTTTTGAAGACAGTCTGTCTTTTACTCAGGTTACTTTTTATGATCTATGCATTTCTTGGTGTGCATTTTTAAAATTTTGTCTTCTCTGGTAATTTTGGGGGGATTTCTTGGAAATGTGGACTGTTATCTTTTTTTTTTTTTTTAAGATTTATTTATTCATTAGAGAGAGAGCAAGCACAAGGGAGAGTGCACACTAGCTGGCAGGCTCCCTGGGGAGCCCTATGGGGGGTGGCGCTCAATCCTAGAACCTGGAGATCTGGAAGGAGATCATGACCTGAGCCAAACCAAGAGACTCTCAATGGATCCAGCCACCCAGGCACCCCTGGACTGTTGCCTTTTATTTCAATAAAAGATTCTCAGTTATGATTTCTTCAAATATTGCCTCTGTGCAGTACTCTTTTATAAATGTAGGTCATGTCCTCTAAGGGGATGCTGTAGATCTTTTACCAGCATGTTGCCTCTCTCTGCTACATTCTGAATAATTACATCTAATTTATATTCCAGTTCACTAATTCTTTTTTCAGCTTTGTCTGATTTTCTGTTAGACCTGTCCACTGAGTTTTTAAACTTAGCTTTTATATTCTTATTTGTATAATTTCTAGTTGTTTCTTTTTTAAATCTGCTTCATTGATCTGTATAGTTTACTGTTCCTTGTAGATTTCACATGATGTTTTTATTTATATGTTTGCACTTTTTTTCAGTTGTTCTCATCTAGATAGACTGACACAAACAATTAAACTTCTCATTACTGGAACCTGGATGCCCTTGCTTCAGGCATTCTTTCCCCTGTTTTGGGGAGATGGCATCCTGAGATACTCGATTTCATCATCTGAATCACAGATTCACTGCAAGTATAAATTACCTTTTAAGAGACCACGTATTTTCATAAGGTGGGCTTCCTCTACAAGCTGACAACAATTCCCTGCCCTCATTACACTGTGGGCCAAGAAACCATCAGCAATAATTCAATATAATTCAATATTCACCCAGGGTACAGTGGGAGAACAAAGTGAGGAAGCCCAGAGCCTTGGCAGGGATGATTCTCTGGGGGAGTGATGGATGACGGATGGATTTGATCATATGTCCCTAAAGAAAAGGGAAAGACCAAGTCTGGAAAATCTTTATAGTTTATGGGTGAGGTGGACGAAAGAGGGACCAAAAAGAAGAAGACTGAGAAGTACTATTTAAAAATCAGAAGGATAGAGGAGCTGCACATCCTGGGAAGTAGGGGCTGGTTTTAAACTTGATAAAGTTAATACTGAAACAGGGAATATGATCAGGCAGTTTGGTGGTCATTGATGACCTATGTGAGAACAATTTCAAAATTGGTAGGTGGACTTCAGGACTGCTGTGGTCAGGACTAGTAACATAATGGAGGATTTATAGTTTAAAAACTGGAGCCATGAAAAGTACTTTTGTCACTGGATCCCGGTCTGTCTGCCCGATGCGCAGCAAAGCCAATCACTGAGGCATCAGGTATGCAGTGAGGAAAAGGGTTATTTCAGAGGCAGTCAAAGGAGGAGGCAGGAGGGCAAACTTCAAATCTGTCTCTCTGAAAGGGAAGAGAACAATTTTTTTTATAATCACAGGGGTTGAGATTACATACATATTGATGAAAAGGGCAGGGAAGTTTATGACTATTCATGAGGAACGATGGAACATGCGCAGCGAGCAAATAAATATATGTAACATACATCCCGTATTCACTTTGGGGTGGAGACTTATCATCAGAAAAAAGCAAATTTCAGCCCCTGATATCAGGAGGGGTTACCTTACGGACAAGGAGAGGAGAGGCTGGGGCCAATGACAGAGAACCTTGGTAAACTGGATGGGGTCTTGGGCTCCTTACCTCAAGTGAGAAATGCAAGGCTTTGCTTGTATCATAGGCTGGAACCATTTCAGTTGACTTTGAGTACAGGCTTCTATGGCAACAGCTAGTGGATTTATTAGTGGGGTCTGCAAAGAAACAGTACCTGATTAGGGAGAAGCAGTTCTCTGAAAAACCAGTTTTAAATTTTTTGCCAGTTTCAACCTCATTAACCCTATGGGGGCTTGGTTTCACTTGTGGAGATTGCATGGAGCTTTGGGGAACTATGGCCCGCAGGCCAAATCTAGCTGGTTGTCTGTTTTGGAAATAAAGCTTTATTGGAATGTAGCTTTGCCCATTTTTTTTAACCTACTGTCTACAGAAAAGTTGAGTAGCTGGAACAGACTGTCTGACACAGAAAGCTAAAAGTATTTACTATCTGGCTCTTCACAGGTGTTTTGGACCCCTAAATTACACAAAAGGAGTCAAGTTCTGCTTGTTTTCTTTTTAGAAGTACAGAGAAGCATGTTTCAGGCAAATTCCAAGGGCAAATTGGAGGGGGAAAGCTGAAGGTCATAGTAGGAGAGTTAGCTAAATGCAGACTATGGTTCTCAAGGAATGGGATGTGAAAGCTGGGGAAAAGTTCAGCCTTGAAGGAGTTAGGATTTGCTCTAAGTCACTAAACACACAAGAGAGAAGAGAGATTAATGGATGGACCAAAACTTGAAATTGAAAAGTAGGAGTGTTGAGAGGGCGCTTAACCGGTGTTCAGAGATCCTCATCTCCTTGTAATGTAAAATAGCCAGGCAGTTGAAAAATTCCATCCTTTTGAAGGAGTAAGGCTTTGTGAATTCTTTCCCCCATTTCTTTTATCTTTATAACTAGCTCCCGTTAATAATCCTGAAGAATGGATAGTTGCATTTTTATTGTGTAAATCTATTTCCTGACTTGAGCTTTCTACTATTTTTTTACTTCTGTTTTCCCTCTCATTGTATCCGTACTCATTCCCCAAAATTTTTCAGAATTCCTCTGGCTTCAGAGGTTTAAATGGAGCTTCTCCAAAATCAATTGTAATGTGCGTGGTGAATGGTAATGAGTGTAATGTCTGTAGTGTAATGCTAAGTGCAGTAAATTACAAAATGGAAATCAAGACCAAAGAATGAAACATGGCTATAAATATTGTATCGGGAAGCTATATTAAAGCTGCTGTAGGGTTCAAAGTGGGTGAATATTTCTGGAATTCATGCTAACACCCGAGACATTAAAACATAACTCTCAGTATCAGAAAGCTGAAAGTGTTTAATCAGTCAAGCAGTTATTAATTGCCTCTCATCCATTGGGCATGCAGAAGCGAGTAAGTCTAAGACACTCTCTTCAATTATTTGAGAGGGAAGAAATGAAGGAAGCCATTCCACTAAAGATCATAAGAGCTGCGACAATAAGAGCACTCAGGGCTCCTTGCAAATACAAAAGATGGGCATTTGTACACCAGCTTCTAGAGTTATCAAGCAGGTTTCCTGGAGAAGTTGGACCTGAATTGTTTTAAAGCTGTGCTTTGCAAATTTTAGTGCACCAAAGAATCACCTGGAGATTGGGGGGGCGAGGGGGGGAAGCATATCCAGACTCCTCCCAGATCTTCAAGATCAGCTTTAGGAGTAAATCTGAGGATTCCGTGTGGTTTGGGTCCGGTGGTTTGTGGCCCCTACACGGAGACAGATGGGCTATAAAGGATGCATGGAGATTATCTGGCGTTACTTGAGCTAATATCCTATTGAGATGCTCAGAACATAAAAATCTCAATTTCAAATGGTCCTATAGTTGCTTTGGGAAAATCTGAGGTTATGAACATTCAGTGCTTATGGTTTATGTATGTTTTTATGAGTTTTTTTTAAAACTTGGCAGTAGACTTTTTTGTACCTATGTGCGTCTCTCTCTCTCCTCAATGTGGTGGTGGTCCACGGAAGAGACAAGTGATTGGGGGACAGCAGGATTAGAGAGGGGCTGTAATTAGTGACACAGCGAACACTGCGAAAGCAGTGGCATCTGCTACAGTTGCTAAATATAATTGCCAGAGAAAAGTTTATAAATATTCATTTAAATGTATTTCTCAAAGGCTCATGTTTGGAACCACAGCTGCTGGGTTGCCTAAAGAAACACAAATGCACCACAATTAGTGCATTCTTAAAAGAAGGAAAAAAGCTTTATCTTTAATGTGCAGGCATTTCAGTAAATACCGAGGATCAGCGATTTCTATAGCTAACATTTTGCATGTCATATTTATTAGTCTATGTTACTACTTATACTTTAGATATTCAGTACTTTCTCTGATTATGGCTTTCTCAATTTAACAGTTATAAATTTAACTTGTGTCGAGTGACTAATATACTATTTAATGTCTTGTGTGATTAAGTTTTGAGTTTGCTTGCCAGAAAATTTGGCTAAAGACTGTTAAAATGAATTTCATTTTCTTTTCAAACAGCAAGCTGGAAAACTCATTTTAATATTGCAAACAATGGGATTTTTTTTTTCTTGTATAAATGTTTGGGGTTAATCTTCCCTTTTGTTGTCTTGAAATGAGTGCAGTAATATTTATTCATTGACCACTTACACCAATATGTTTCCAAACATGAATTAAATAACAACATTCCCCTGACAATCTCATAGGGTAGGGGAGGAAAAAATTCTTTTTTTCTTCTCTCTCCTAGGTTCTCTAGATGGGCCCATGTGAATGGGACTGACAAAAGACAGATTTATAAGAGAACAACATACAAATTTATTTAATAAAAGTTCTATGTGGTATGAGAGCCTTCATAAGGAAATGAGGACTCAGAGAAAGAGTTCAATCTAAGCATTTTTTTTAATGTTTATTTATTTATTAGAGAGAGAGAGAGAGGGTACAAGCAGGGGGAGCAGCATAGGGAGAGGGAGAACCAGGCTCCCTGCTAAGCATGGAGCCTGACACAGGACTTGATCCCAAGACCCCCCCCTTTTTTTAAGATTTTATTTATTTGAGAGAGAGAGACAAGAGATAACGAGAGAGAGCACGAGTGGTGAGGAGAGGCAGAAGCAGGCTTCCCACTGAGCAGAGATCCTGATGTGGGGCTCGATCCCAGGACCCTGGGATCAGGATCCTGGGATCAGGACCTGAGCCAAAGGCAGACATTTAAGTGACTGAGCCACCCAGGCACATTTTAATACTAGGTTTGTTGAGGTGTGCAACACCATTGAAAAATGTGATAGGACAAAGTCTATGAGGTAAGAGTAGTAAATTAGAGCAAACTTGATGGCAAGGCTTATTCACTCATTCCTCTCAGCATCTCTCCATTTTCAGTCATAAAGATGCTCCTTTCTTCTGGTTATTGGAACGGCATGTTTTATTTGAGGGCATTCTGACCTATCTCGGGCAAAGTAGGATGTCCTTCCTGAATCTGGTGTTTCTCAAATTCCTTTGACTTAAAATATTCAATATGCCAGGGCACCATATTTTGAGTAGTGTGTCCTGAACCCTACCAATATCATCTCCTACATAGAATTTGGTGGATTTGGCAGAGGGAACAGAGGGAAGACCAAGAGGCAGTGACTCTGTGAAAACCAGCCTTAGGGGACATGCAGGTGGTTGAGAATAAGGAGGGCAAGGCATAGATTAAAACTAGGCAGATCTCAAGGGTGAAGTAGGTAAGACATATCAAAGGCTTCCTTTGCAGAGCCCAGAGCAAGGGAAAGGGCAGGATTCCTGATGGATGGATGAGAATCAGAGCTAGGCATCAAAAAACAAATCTTGTCAGCTAAGCTTGACAGGAGTACAGGATTAGGCCAAAGAAGATTTGAGCCTGTGGATTGGTTCTCAACCAGGGGACTTCTGTCATTCAGGGAATATTTGGTAATGTCTTCAGACATTTTGGGTTGTCAGAATCGGGAGGGAAGAGGAGGTGCTATTGGATTGTAGTGGGTAGACTCCAGGGAGGCTGCTAACCATCCCACAGTGCATAGGATGACCCCCACATTAGAGAATTATCTGGCCCAAAATATCAACTGTGTGGACAGTGAGAATCCACTCTCCATAGCTAATGGGATGGCAGAAGACAAGGTGGTATTGAAGGTAAGCACAGGTCTCAAATGCCAGATTTGGTTTAGGAAGCTTGTTAACTATTAGAGTTCTTCAAGGGCAGTACCTTCAGGGGTAATTGCATGATCTCAATTCAGGAGAGAAACACAAAATTAAAAAGATTCTCAACCATTGAGTGTTGGAGGATTATATAACCGTAAGAGTGTTAGGAAGGGAAAAAATTCCACTGCCCTTAAGGTTCTTCTAGCTGCAATAAGAATCAAATTGACATGAGACAGATTAGCAAGAGAAAATCAAACAAAAGTTTAATAATATGTATACCTCCAGTATACCTGAGAGACACCCAAGAAAACTGAGTAATGCCCCCTTAGGGAATGACCAGAATACCTTCTGGAACTAAAGAGAAAAGATGTTGGAGGCGATAAGTCAATTTTGGCACCTTACCAGGAAAAGCACAATGAATAAAGGTCCTTGGTCGTGATGCAGATTTTAGGAATTGGCTTCTTCACTGGTAACAGCTTCTAGAGATTTAGAGTCATCCCCCTCTTCCTGGTACAGCCCAGGGGGACACCCTTCCAGAGGGAGATTTTCCTTATACTTGTAAATTCTAAGAGGAGTAACTTCTACTCAGGTTTTAGAGCTCCTCTTGTGTTTGCAGTTTCTTGAAAATAATCAGCTTAAGTAATCAGTATGCCAAAGAAGCCTAACTTGAGGTTGGAAGATTTGCTCCCCTACAGTAGCTTTTATTACACTCAACTGAATACTTATGTATAATAATAGTTCCCCCTTAGCCGTGGGTGATATATTCTAAGACCCCCCTGTGGGTACTTTCAACCATGGATAGTATTGAACCCTATATATACTATGTTTTTTTTCCTATACATACATATCTATGATGAAGATTAATTTATAGGGCGCCTGGGTGGCTCAGTTGGTTAAGCGACTGCCTTCCGCTCAGGTCATGATCCTGGAGTCCCTGGATCGAGTCCCGCATCGGGCTCCCTGCTCGGCAGGGAGTCTGCTTCTCCCTCTGACCCTCCCCCCTCTCATGTGCTCTCTCATTCTCTCTCTCTCAAATAAATAAATCTTTAAAAAAAAAAAAGATTAATTTATAAATTAATCATAATAGAAGGAGAACAACAACTAATAATAAAATAGAACAATTATCACAGTATACTATAATAAAAATTATGTGAATATGATCTCTCTCTCAACATATCTTAGTTTCCTGTACTCACCCTTCTTGTGATGATGGGGGATAATAAAATGACTGGGTGATGAGATGAAGTGAGGTGAATAATGTAGGCATTGTGGCTGAGCAGAAGGCTACATTGACCTTCTGATTATTCGTCAGAAAGAAGATAATCTGCCATTGATCATGGCTAACTTAAACAGGAAAACAAAATCATGGATAAAGGGGGGACTGCTTATTTCTTAACAAAGATAATCAGTTTTGTGGATGGTTTTCACATTTCCCTTTTCTTATTGTTTTAGATCCACTTATGAAATGTATTCCTTCACAAGGGTATCCAGGTAAATCCCACTGCATGGTGTGCTTGCTTTTAGCATTACAAAGAGTGTCATAAAAATCCTCCAGGGTTCTCTGGCATTTCTTTTACATTACAAAGCTTGCTTTAAAGACAGGCATATAACTGCCAGGATGTACTGATCACACTGTCTGGTTTGGAAGGAAAAAAATCTTTTATAGTTATGGGAATTATGATTGAAAATGGCATGTACAATTTTGTATTTTTTAATGTTGCTAAAATTGTTAAAATTCATATTCACTGAAGATTGTGTAGTTCTCATTTAAGGAGCTTCCTTTATTGGCTTTTTAAGATCTCAGTACAGCGGTCATTTGAATTTTAAGGTCTTTGATGTCTGTGGCGGAGGAAAAAAAGTTTACCCTCCACCCTCTGTGGTTCTTTGCTGAGACCACCTTGTAATAAAAGAAAGATTAACAGGAGATAAACAGAAGTGTAATCACATGTATACCTCTTGTATATGTGGGAGAGATCCTGGAAAACTTGAGTTAACACCCTGATATGGCCACTGCCATTACCCTAAATAACCATATTCAGCTAAAGACAAGATTTTGGGGGTACAGAGTCAGTTCTGGGAGGATATCAGGCAAAGCACTATAAACAAGGGTAAAATTGTTATGCAGATTTGAAGAGATTTGGTCCTCCACCATTTTCCTGGTACACTTTTGGAGACACCCTTACAAATGGAGATTTTCATTATATATGTAAATGTATCTTAAACAAAAGGGTAACTTCTACTGGTTTTTAGAGCTTCTCAACTGTCTCCAGTTTCTTAAAAATAACCATTTTACAATAATTCTTGTGCCAAAGAGCCATATTTTGGGGTCACGTATTCTGCTCACTTTCAGCTGCATAAAGTGGATTTCAAGTATAAATGGAAACGACTTATATGTTTTCTTGCCACTAATAAACATATTTCTTTTATTCTGTTTTGTTTTTATTAGAATGTAGGGGAAAATGGTAAGAATATGTAGGTGAAATGACAAGTTGAAAATTGTAATTTTTGGGAGTGTCTTGGCTGTTATGTTCCTACAGTCTAAGTTGCTTAGGATGAGAATGCAATGTCTCTGTAAGTTTCCCTAAATCATAAACTGTGCCTCCTTAACACACGCAAAATGAGAGATGGATTTCATTTCACTGTCCTGACTATTTGGTATTGGTATTTGGTGCCTTGAAGTCCTAGAGGCTTAGAAGCCTGGTGATTGATTTGCAATGTCTGCTGCTGGCATCAGAAAGGAGGGTGTGCATGCTCATACCATGCAGTGACTGTCCTTAATAAGCCCTTCATGGTGCCTTCTTCAGCGCTGGACTACCAAGCTAAGGGTGCAACATGTTGATCCAGTATAGGGAATTGTATTTGCTTTTTCTTATTAAAAACTTCTGTAACGGGGTGCCTGGGTGGCTCAGTTGGTTAAGCGGCTGCCTTTGGCTCAGGTCATGATCCTGGAGTCCTGGGATCCAGTCCTGTATCAGGCTCCCTGCTCAGTGGGGAGTCTGCTTCTCCCTCTGACCCTCCCCCCTCTCATGTGCTCTCTCTCTCTCTCATTCTCTCTCTCAAAAAAATAAACAAAATCTTAAAAAAAAAAACAACTTCTCTAACATGCATGGTTTCATGTTAGTCAGTGTAATTGTGGATAAGAAAGGCAAAAGGAAAAAAAATTAATTTCCTACTACTTGAGCTATAAGTCCTTGACAAGTCCTTGGAACAGGCTGGGAGCTTAGCTGGCTCGATGTTGATACTTTGTGAGGGGCAAAAGGCAATGTTAGCATGAACCCCCAGGTTCCTGTGAGTCTACTTTAACATATAGAAATTCCTGTGGAAACTTCCTTTATCTCTACCCCCGCCCCCAACATATGTGTTAGCAACCATCCTCCAAGCTTATGGCCCCCTGATGACATCTGAAGGTTCTCATGAGTAAGGTATCCTTAGACAATAATAAATGACCTTTTCCTAAAAATAGCTAGTCCCCTCAAGGTCCTGGATACCTTGCTTCCAAAATTCCGAGATTTAATGCTACCATAACCCCCTCCCAACTTGAACATGTATAATCAGTCACCCCTCATAACCCCAATGTAGCACTTTCTGCCCACGGGTCCTTTCCCCATGCTTTAATAAAACCACCTTTTTGCACTGAAGACCTGTCAAGAATTAATTATTTCTTGACCGTTCGCTCTGAACCCCAGTATCGCCACATCATTTTGTGTTCGTGTTTCATGAGTGATCATGTGTCAGGTCATAAATGTAGCAGTTTTCTAATCTGAAGGAGTCGTTAACTATACTGTCATACCCTGTTGGCCAGTGGCGATGCAGGATGTTGGTGTCCTAGCACATGTTGCTACAGACATCCTCTGGGCTGACGTTAGTGTGTCTAGTTTAAGTAAACATGGTGTTAGGGGAGCCTGGCTGGCTGAGTTGGTAGAGCATGTGAGTTTTGATCCCGTGGTCGTACGTTCAAGACCCTTGTTGGGTGTAGAGCTTACATAGAAACTAAACAAATAAAAACATATCTTTAAATAGTTGATGCTTTACTGTTCTTAGTAATGAGATGGGATATGGCCATGAAAATCTTTTGATTTCTGTAGAGGCTTGCTTCTTATCTCATGGCAAAATACTTCTTAAGAGTGTTCTCAAATTAATTAATTAATTAATTAATTAATATTTATTTTAAAGACTTCTGCGGCACCTGGGTGGCTCAGTCGTTAAGCATCTGCGTTGGGCCTAAGTCATGATCCCAGGGTGCTGGGATCGAGCCCCGCATCGGGCTCCCTGCTCAGCCGGAAGCCTGCTTCTCCCTCTCTAAAAAAATAAAGATTTTATTTATTTATTTGACAGAAAGACAGTGAGAGAGAGAACACAAGCAGGGGGAGTGGGAGAGAGAGAAGCAGGCACCCAGGTGCCCCTATAAGAAGGATTTTTAACGGATGCTTACTAATCCATCTACTCATGACTGTAGGAGACATACATTGCCTAATGCAGCCCAGTAACATTTATATGAAGATGTGGCTTAAGGCCTGAGCCACCCAGGTGCCCCTACTGTTCTCAAATTTAAAGTCTCACTTTTTGTTTTACAAAATTTCTTTTCCCAGTATGTCAGGAGAGTATATTATCTAGTAGATTTTTTGGAGATATTATTTTTTTGGAGTCTATTATTTTCAGAAAAATAATTATGCAATGAACAAGCAATTAACTGCTTTTTAAGAGAAATATAGTTGAAATTCTGGACCATTTTGCAAATGGATATTTGTGAGCATTTCCATTGTTATATATTCTGAAATGAATATATATTGTGTATGAAAATAAGTATTACTTATCTACACTCATAGCCGCTTGCTGAAAATTCTTGGGGGACATACTTCTCTTTTTCTTTTTTTCTTTTTTTTTAAGATTTATTTATTTATTTGAGAGAGAGAGTACAGGAGAGCAGGGTGAGGGGCAGAAGGGGAGGGAGAGGGAGAGAATCTCAAGCAAACTCCCCGCTGAGCATGGAGTCTGACTCGGGGCTCCATCCCAAGACCCTGAGATCCTGACCTGAGCTGAAACCAAGAATCAGATGTCCAACTGATGGAATCACCCAGGCACCCTGGGGACAGACTTTTCCAACCCAGTTTAAACAAAGCATCTAGATTGAAGGTTTCATTGGGTTCTGATGTCGTATTAAAAATATGAAAATTAACACGTTCCAATTAGCTTCTAGGGCAGGTTGCCGGGGAAGATGGATATTTACTGTCAGAGGTTCAATAGAAACAATGGCCTGGTTGATGGGCATGGGTTGAAAACTATGTGTCATGAGCTGGAAAATTCAGGTAGGCAGCGTTTAGGTCAGCATAACTCCGGCAAGGTTGTCTTCCAGTTTGAGAGCCACCGATGCAAGTTTGACAATGGAGTTCATGCCAGACCTTCAGATTGCTGCATCATAGAGTATGAAATGAAATTTTTCAAAATTAATTAAGCATTTTTAAATGAATTGCTCTCCATAAAAACTGTTAGCAGGAATAATTCCAGAGCAGCACATATTGTACTATTAATAATAAAACACATACTTAACGATACATCTATTATGTCCATTGAAAATTGTCATTTGAGTGTGTTTTCTAATGTAAATAGCATTGTTACAGTGAGATGGGTAAATAGTTTAGCCTAGACTAGGTCAGGGGGCAGCAAACCAGGACTCCCTTGCTCAAAGTGGCCTGGTGCCTCCTAATTTACATATTGCCTATGGCTGCTTTTTGTATTAGAAACCGGGTTGAGTGGTTGCCACAGAGACTGTGTTGCCTGCAAAGCTGAACGTGTTCAGAATCTGGCCTTTTACAGACATTTGTCAGACCCTTGGTCTAGGTTAATTAGGCGACAATGGGGAAGAGGAGTTCTGCCCTGTCTTTCATTTCGCTAATGCCATTTTGAATGCCTGGTTGTACTGCTTCTCATATCTGGCAGCACACTGTGGTCATTTTAAACAATAGTGATGCCTGGGGGCATCTGGGTGGCTGAGTGGGTTGAGCCTCTGAGTCTTGGTTTCGGCTTAGGTCATGATCTCAGGTTCCTGGGATCCAGCCCTGCATCCTGCTCCGTACTCAGTAGGGGAGTCTGCTTGAGATTCTCTCCTTTTCCCTCTGTTCTTCCCCCTTCTCATGCGCTCTCTCTCTGTCTCTCAAATAGATAAATAAATCTTAAAAAAAAAAAAAATACTGCTGGCCTGCTCCCCCGCCCCCCAGGGATTCTGTTGTAAGTAGTACGGGGTAGGACCTGGACACCAGGATGTTTAAAAGCCCCTCATTGGAACCTCATGTGCAGTGAAGCTTGGGAACCACTGGCTTTTGGTGCTGGACACTCCTGATGGGGGGGACATTTCTCTCTGCAGGTTCGAGCTGCCCCAAAGTAGCATTGCAGGAACCATTCTTCCTACTTATTCTAGCTAACTAATGCCTGAGGTGAGCTGTCCCCACATTTAGTGGGAATAGGACAGGTTTGGGACCTGTAGTCGATCTTCAAACAAACTTCTGAGGGCTATGGCAAGGAGAGGGGAAATTGAGATTCTCCAGACTTCGTTAAAACATAAAACCCAAGGACTTCTATTTTCTCTCTTTTTTTTGGTGTTTCCTTTGCCCTCTGGTGCCTATTTTTACCACTGAACAAAGAAATTCTGTTGGCAATACTCCTGGTAGTTATCTTCCATTCAGATGTCAATGGAAGATGATCTGAAGTTCTAGAAGTTTGGACATGGTCGGTTTCTTTTCCTGCATGGTTTAGAAACTAAGGATTATTTCGGAAATAATCCTATTTCTGAATGCCTGCCACATAATGTTATTTTGTAGCTCTGTGTATGGCTGTCCTTGTAAACACTGTTTCTAGAACCTTTATCAGCAGTTGCCTCTGGAATTTATAAAGCACTTAATATAATTTGCTGTGAAAACACTTTTGTTGTTTGTTTGTTTTCTTTAGCTTAATAGAGTGGTACATATGGAGTATTGGGGAGTAGGTTACATCCTATAAAAATGACTTTTGAGTCTAAGGCACTTTTATCTTAGCCATTTAAAATGATTGGTTAGTTAATTCACCCTGCCAGGTACTGTTCTTATTTTAAAAATGTTGGGGGGTGGGGGATGAGGACAGGGGACTTCCTCAAGGAGGGACCACTGGAGACCCAGAGCTCAAGGTCCCCATCCCCCCATCCGCTGGTTTCCTCCACTGCTGGGCTGTGATAAAGCCTTCTTGGTCTACATCCTCCCTGAATACAAAGCATCCCCAGCAGATGCTTTTGTAGTAAAACACAGGACCAAATCTCCATTCTTGCCTCAAAGAAAACTTCTTCAAATTTGGAAAGGCATAAATGCAGATAGATCCTTCGAGAAGCTGACATTTTGCTTTTTAAAATTAAACCAGGGACTCGAGATAGGTAGCATACTCTCCCCAGCAGTTGTGAATTAATGCCACCAATGTTCTATAGGAGAAGGTGATAACCAGTGGTATGTTCTCTCAATGGTATGATTTAGCATTTGTTTGTGCTGTTTATTTCATTTAGAATGCTTTTAAAAAGGTACTGTAGAAACTTGATTAGCCAGAACAGAAGATAAATAGAAATATTCCCAACTTTACGGTATCTGGAAAGAATAAAACATTGAAAAAAAGGCCTTGTTTATTAAAAATTTTAATTTCTAGACTAAGTTCCAACAGAGAACCTCTTTCTGTACCATGGAATCATGTTTAATATTCATGATAATGACCCTGAGGAAAAATAGTACACTCAATTATCAAACGAGATTCACTTGTCTCTGTACTTTCTAAGGCAGCAGAATAAATTTTTTAAATTGTCAGAAATATTCCGTAACCATGGCTAAGCCATGTTTATTCACCAAGAACTCTCGTAGATCGAGTTTATTTTTTAGATGCTTTATCTCTAAGTGTCTCCAGCTGTAGGTATTTATTATCTCAAGCGAAGTCTTGCTTGACATAATAATGAGACATTTTTGCCCACTAATATGATGTCGAAGAGTTTCTATAGCTGAGGCTTATCTGGATAAAGAAGTTCGTTGTAGCAGTTACAAATTATAACTTAGTGGATAGAGGTATACATTTATATTAATGATTTTACTATTACCTGATCTTTGTCCACATGAGGGTTTCAGTCTAGTCAGGAGTGGGCGGGGGGAGAGTTTGACAATAAGCCGAGAATAAAAGCAGTAAGTCAAGCTGGGGATAATGCTGTAAACCAGCATTGAGCAGCCCCCAAGAGGCAGTGAACTGCTAGGCTGGGTTTCACACTTGCATAAATTAAATTTGTAAGGAAACAATGAGCCCAAATGGTTTTAGACAGTTACTAGTCTTGGCAGAGCAGGTTCTCCTTGGTTACCTTGCCTCCTGAGTTCCACAGGGTGATGTGGATGGAGGGTTCTGGGTAGATGCTGGGCACGCTGTAAGTTTGTGTCTCAGTTGAGAAACCACAGAGCTTAGAAAACTCCCAAATTATAACCAGTTTAGAAGCCAACCTGCCCATCCTCCCTTCTAAGAGAGATTCCCTTTATCAGCCTGGAAGCTGAGCAGATCTTCTCTGGCGAGAGAGAGAGACTTTCCAATCCTTTAATGCCTCGGAGTACACGGAGGATCAGCATGGGGAGGTCGGGCTTCTCTCTCTTGTTCAGGAAATAAATCTGAGCCAGGGCTACCCTATCTGTAGCTTCCAGCCTGTTTGCTTTCCAAGCATCCTTGGACAGAGCTCTCGGTGCCCTTGACTGAGAAGACGTGCAGATACACCTGAATTACCTCCCAGCCTGGAAGTGAGGTGCTGTGATAGAAGCAGCTTCAAAGGTGTCAGAGAGAAGGGAGCCAACCTTCGAGCTGACACGGAAGAGAGCCAATGATAGCAGTAACTTCGGAACGGCACTTCAAGAGAGGACACCATGAGGTGGGCGAAGTGCCTGCTATGTTCAGGGGACCTCAAGAAGGGCTGCATGGCTGGAGCCTTATGGGTGAGGGGGAGGTGGGCCAATCATGGGCGAGCAGGGAGGTGGGCCAAGTTTGGGAGGTGCAGGGATCGGGTCATTCGGGGCCTGAGTTGGGCTTGCTCCAGAAGTGAAATGGGAAGCACACCGGGGACCTTTGCATTTTCAGAGTCTGCCCTCTAGCCAGGCAGTGGGTAAATAAATCAATTCAGCTGGTCACAGTACAATTTTTAAATCTGAAATTAGAAACTATGAGAGTCCCTTATATATAATATAGTATTGTTTCATAAAACTTTTTTTAAGGTTTTATTTATTTTTTATTTGAGAGAGAGAGGAAGAGCACCAGTGGGGAGAGGGGCAGAGGGAGAGGGACGAGCAGACCCCACTGAACATGGAGCCAGATCCAGGACTCAATCCCAGGACCCCAAGATCATGACCTGAGCCGAAGTCAGTTGCTTAACCAACTGAGCCACCCAGGCGCCCCTGTTTCATGAAACTTTTGTTTTAATATTTCCTTTATATTGAGTGCACATTTTTCCAATTCGGACCTTTCTTCTAAAATCATGGTGGGTCTCATGATCAATGACGTGACTGGTTGATGAAATATGGTATACATGTTTTATATTTGCATGTGAAGTAGGTTGCTATGCAATCTTTCTTTCTTTCTATTTTTTTTGCAATATTTCTAACTGTGAGTCACAGTCAGTATTTTACTTCTAGAGCCCCAGTTAATGGTAGCAAGTTTGCGGCAGCCCAAGGGAGGTCGAAAACCAGGTAGAATTGGATGCTCCCATTCTCTGTAGGGTTATTCAGAGGAGATAAAAGCAAATACAGTTGTTTCTCAGCCTAACTATATCAGATGAGTGTGTTCAAACCAGCAGACTTAAGCATTGACAACTAAATGTAACAAGAGGGGAGGTTGCCCATTGGACAAAGGGAGCTCAAGAGCTCAGAGGGCTTGGGGGGTGTTCATAGCACCATGCACTGGTTGGGAAAGCAGGAATAAAGACTGACTTTAGCTTTTACCAAGACGAGGCCTGTGGTAGAAGAACAATGTGCAAGCCCCCTTACAACACATGGGGCAGACAGGCTGTCACACTGGAGAGCCAACCTCAGGAGGAGGAGGGGGAGGTTGCAATTCACTGGGGTCACTTTTTGACTACGTCTCATCCAGACCCAGCACGTGGCTTGCTCACTGCTTCTTCTTTGCACTGATGTCTCAGTGACCTCTTCTAAGGGGTTACCTATGTAGAGTATGCTCAGGGAGAGATCCTACCTGACTGTGTTTTGGGAGTTTACGGACTGGGTTCCGGGGACTCAATGGAAGCCAGGCCCAGACCGTTCTTGAAGCAAGGGCGACAGGAATCCCACACTGTTGGATTGGGCTTAGGTAAATACCATCTGTATATATCTGACGTCAGTTCCTTTAAAGGCACGCTTGAGCCTCTGTGGTAGATCATTTGATTTAAAGAGGAGGAGGAATGCCTTGGCTGGAATCGTGGCATAGCGTACCTCAACTCCTCTCAGGAGAGGTTGCAAATAACTAAGGTATGCAAATGACCACAGGTGGGTCGAACCAAGCAGTAGAAGGATGACATCAGTATGTTTTGTCTTGCTTTGCAAGTAAAGCCTTGTGCTTTTTTTTCCCTCTCCAAGCTCTGTCTGGTGAAAGCCTATCTTCATTTCTCTGATGTAGACAGCAAGAGGGAACAAAGAACTATCTTTTCAGCATTCTGATAATGCGTAGTTCAAGTTGTGTAACCTTTTCCCAAGGAACTGAATTTAGTCATCGCATACCATCTTCGAACACATACTACAAAATAGGCCCTTTATTAATTGTCAGTAGATGATGACTAAAATTAATCAAATTGCTGAAGGCTACCCAAGATGGGTAAATTAGCATGTGATAATTTGTTCTTAGATGAATTTTTCCTTCAGACCATAGCTTCTGCCCTTATAGCTGGGCTTTACAACATGAAAAGGTATTTCTTGAGCTTGACAAAGTGACACATTTTGCTTGTGTTTTTTAATTGTTCTCTAGGATAAATGTTAGCGTTTGTAAACATAATTTTAATGCATCATGAAGAGAAACTGCCATTTTAATGTATTATGAAACAGAAGCTGCCAGTTAACTAAATGGCAGTTTAAAAATAAACAATGTGACAATGAAATTTTCCTAATTTACTTGTTATTTTGGCTTATCTATAACAAATGGACTGTTTTATGTCCTTAAATATTAAGTTCTTAAATTATTTCACTTCTCTTTTTACTGACAGACTATATATTCATAAGTAGATATGTTGATGCATACAAATTGATTACCTTCTCCTTGGTCAGTATATTTAGAAAGTAATTGGTATTACTAATACATTTTCTAATTAAGTAAGATAATGGATGTGGATTTTTTTTTTACATAATAGACTTTTACCCAGCATAAGCTGGTATTTTATTGTCAAAAATTTTAATATTTGGATGACAAGAAAGTTTCTACAGATTCAATAAAATTCTGTGAGGACAGAAAACAATTTTGTTTGATGCTTTGTCAAAGCTCTAAGTTATTTAATGGAATCTCAGTTGGGTTTGTTTTTATTTTTATGATGTTTCCCATACCCAAAACACAATTAAAATATGCCAGAATAGGAACATATTTTAAATTAACCTAATTTGTTCTCAATTTTCCACTCTGGAAATGTAGTATTTGTTGTAAAATATGTCACCATTTCATATAGTATTTTGAATTAAAAAAAAAAATTGGACTCCTGTGTAGTATACTTTTTAAGGAAATGTTGTTGAATGTATTCTCAAGACATACAGTCTAATTCTCGGTGATTGAGACCTGTCTAAGCTGATTAATTCCACTCCACTTCGATGCAGTTTTACTTTGAAGGGAATGCATAACAGAGACCGTGACACACAAAGTCAAAACTATTTGCTGTCCTTTTATAGAACTTGTAATTCAGATGCAATACTAGAATTTATTTTTTTAAAAAGAAGTATTAATTTATTTTAGAGAGAGAAAGCGCATGCACTCGCAAGGGACAGAGGGGGAGGGAAAGGGACAAGCCAACTCTGCACTGAGCGTGGAGCCCAACGTGGGCCTCCAAGTCGGGCTGGGGATCCCAGGACCCTGAGATCATGACCTGAGCTGAAGTCAGATGCTTAATCCATGGAGCCACCCACATGCCCCCAGATGCGCTATTAGAATTATTTAGGTACTTACTGCATTTCCGGAAAGTAGTCTTACTATTGAATGTTTTGCGTTGCTGCCGGTAATTCTAGCATTTAGAGTGATTGCACTTGCGGTCTGTGTGGTCTCTGAGGCAGCTACTAACCTCTGCCCTGTAGTGCAAAAACAACCATAGATAATCCGTAAACAAATGGATGTGGCTATGTTCCAATAAAACTTTATTTACAAAAACCGGCTTCAGGCTACATTTGGCCCACCTGTAGTTTGCCAGCTTCTTCAAACCCTTGTCATTCGATGAAGAGTCCACCTGCTTGGAATGTCATTATTGCCCAAGACTCCTTAGAAATTCAGTTTATCAGACCCCACCTCAGTCCTGATTCAGAATCTATATTTTAATAAGATCTGAAGGAAACTCATTTTCTCCTTAAAGTTGGAAGAGCCACTGGCCTAATGGCTCTTCAAAGAGAAGCAAAAGTAGCTCCTGAGGAAGCTCTGTGAAGTGACTCAGTGTTGTGACTGGCTTCCTACTAGGCTGAGTGCATAGGGAGCAAGATGTTTCGCTGTGGACTTCTAAGGCTAGAATATGGAGATCTTTGTATGTGGCACGAGTAGCCCCCACTTTCTGCCCTAGATATTATCACGTGGTTTACCCCATTTCCTCAGGAAGAACCACATAATTTCTTGCCCTGGAAAATATTGGCTTTGGACACTTCTGCATGTGAGAGATTCAGTGTGGTGATTGATTTTACGTACAGATGTTGATGTTTCCTTCTATTTTCTGTTCAGGCCTCATGTCACCCAATTCTGTACCTGGCATTTGTAAGTCCCAACCTTTCTGTCATCTTTCCAGTCAGATCAACTTTCCCATTCGTTGATCCCTCTGAATATATCTAAGCTTCCCAGCCTCTGGGACTGGGCCACAGATGGACTACTTACCATGGGGGTTCTCATCCTTCGCTTTAGTGCCATTTGGGGCCAGATTTTTTGTTGTTGTGGGGGCTGCTCTATGGATTATAAGGTGTTCAGCAGCATCCCTGCTTCTTCTCATTAGGTGCCAGTAGTCCCCCTCCCTAGCCCCTCCGATTGTGATGTCCCAGAATGACGCCAATCAATGCTAAATGTGCTTTGGGGGGGGGGGGGCGACAAAATTGCCCCAGGTGGAGAACCACTGAGTCACAGGGATGCTGAGAAATAACTGCCTTCCTGCATGACCTCAGTGCAGCCAGAGGCCCTGGACATTAGCCTCCAGGCTCGAACATTCTCTGTGTTCATCCAGTGAGGAATGATAATGTTATTTTCCATGTGAGTCATGAAATGAAGAGTTAGGGAAGCATCCCAGCCCTGCCCCTTCAGGCCCTGCTCCTCCATCAGCTCCTCATCCTCCCCATGCTTGGCCTCTCTCAGCCGCCGGTCGTCCTCTTTCTTGTTCTCTCTCTTCGTATCAGTTCTTGATCCTTTTGCATCATTATATTCACTTTAAAGAATCTCAAGTGGGAAAAGAGATAAATGGCTATTGTCTCTTTGGCATTTGGAACTGGAGTCTCTCATCATAATCTGTAAAATAATATACTGGGGACTGGGAAACAACTTGATTTTCATGGTTTAGGAATTTTCATTCAAATTAGAAATTTGCTATTGCTTAGTGTTTATTATGTACTCCATTTATCTATATAGGGTGTTTTAGAAAATCATCATCAAACGTCTTAAATCGTGTAGCTGATTTCCCTGACAGGCTCATCGCACGTTCGGCTGGTAATAGGGTTATTATTTGTGAGGAAGAAAGCTGGCGTTTGCTCAGTTCTGTGTGAGTAATGATGGCCCTTAGAAAATCTTCCCAATCTGATCAAGCATAATTCATTTACTCCTGTAAAAAAAAATCCCTTTCTATTATGCAGTGATTAAAATACTAAGTTTCCAAATATTGAACTTTATTTTCTATTGGGTTATTTCCTGAAGTTGTGGTATGCCAATTTGTAGTTGATTCAATTGATGGCAATAACGATTTCCAGAAGGAGTAAGTCTGAGTCAGCCAGAGGACTGACTCTCATGTACTGCCTGAGATGAAAGTCCTGCATGGCAGATCTGATTGACAGTTTCCTCTGGGTATTTAGCCATTTCCCAAAGAGAAAGGGATGATTACATCTAGACCACTGCTCCTGCTAGTACGTACCGCGCCTTTGTGAACATCATGGATTGATCACAACATTCGTTCCATCCATGTTCCTTGCACAATGACTTTTCAGATGTTCCCATCAATTAGTTGGAGTCTTATTTATTCTCCCATTGAGTGAGGGATGTTCTTGTGCTTTGCTTGGAATGCAGGTGCAGTTATGATGTTCCTGTTCTCAGCCAAGTCCCTAAGAGTCCCTGCACATCTCTGCTGTCTTTGTTTTGGGACCCTGCCCAGCTCTCATGAGAATAGACCCCAGGGGACAGACAGGAGACCTCCCAACTGAAGACCCCAGTCCTAGCCATCCCAGTAATTGGCTGCAAATGCTTCAGTGAGCCCGGCTGAGGCCAGATGTGCCTAGCTGAACCCAGTTCAATTGCCACCTTGAAGAGTTGTGATATGTAGTTGTTGTTTTAAGCCTTTAAGTTTGGGATGATGAGGGGCACCTGGGTGGCTCCGTTGGTTAAGCGTTTACCTTCGGCTCAGGTCCTGAATGGGCTGCCTGCTCCCCGAGCAGTTTTCTTCTCCCTCTGCTCCTCCCCCTTGCTCGTGCACTCTCTCTCTCTATCTCAAATAAATAAATAAAATATTTAAAAACATAAATTTGGGATGATGTGCTCTCTAGGGAAAAATCATTAAAAGTGGGACTTGGGGAAAGGTATCCCTAGGGGTGCACGAGTTAGATAATGGTACCCTAATTCTGGCACAGATCTTTCCAGAGTGGACACCATTACTTCCTCCCTCGGGTTTCCTTATGCATGGCCACAGCATTCACAATTGGAAGGAGTAGCCATGAACTCTAGAGTCAGCTAGAGCCTAGACCCCACTCTAGGCTCACATACAGAGAAGCCTTGTGATCTCAGGAGGGAACATGGTCTCTATCATCCTCTATATTGCTTTCGCATGTTTGGATACATGCAAGTACTCAGTGGTACCAGAAATAACTCACATGAGGCTCTTGTTTAGAGGTGACAGATAAGGTTCGGCAAGTTAGAGAAAGCAAATGTGGGCACACATTGGAGTTTGAGACCTATTCCAACAATCCAGGGCCCTTCTCTTGGAGCACCCAGGGCTATATTCGATCACTGGCTTGAGTACCAAGATCTGTGTGACTGATCTTGGCCTGGAAACAGCTCAGAGTCACTCTCAGTGCACAGCACTTCTAAATATTCTTGGTCATAATCCAGCAAGGTTCTTCAAACTAGTTAGGATAGTTGCAAATGCTCAATAAAGAAGCTGACCACGGGAATTTCTACCCATAAAAAAATAAGCTTTTAATCCCCTTGCCCTTATCTTGTGCAGGCGTCATAAGTCAGCCATTCCCCATCCTCAGAGGTTAGACCGAGCTTTCCTTTCCAGATGCAAATCTCTTCCATCTTCACTGCCTCTGTTTGCTCATTTGGAAAATGGAATTACTTAGAAACCTTTTAATAGGATTGCTCTGAGATTTGTAGGACATGATTCGTGTAGAATCCTTTTCTACAAGTGTCTGCAACTTGATAACCACTCAAAAATATGGATACTAATTAAATCAAGAACACTCAACTGGGCGTCGGGAATTGAATTCCAGCAGTGTGATCTTCAACACAGCACCTCGGCCACCCGGGCCTCAGTTTCCTCGTATGATCAGGGCAGTCCCATTCTCTGATGATGTTATGTACACTGTCAGTTGAACTGGTGTCTGAAAACCCAAGTAAGAGAGCCCTTATATTATCAATTGTTTATGCAAGTTAGCATCTAGTAGGTGGAAAAGCTAGATAAATCACGTATTTATTCCTAATCCTGAAGGGGTAGTACATAATTATGTGAATAACCTAGTAAGCAAACTTCAGAGAGCCAGTGAATCAAAGAAGGCTTGAGGTGTAGGGAAAACTTTTGAAAAGAGGGAAGAGGGTTGAGAAACTTGGGATTGAAAATTTGGGCATCATAGAGCAAAATGTTTTTTGGGTCCCCTTCGTGTTGGGGCTTCATCGTAGTCCATGAACCACTGGTCATGAATGAATTTTCACTACTAGAGACTCTTAAGTTGGGATGTCACTTTTTTTTAAGATTTATTTATTTATTTTAGAGTGAGATGTGGGGGGGCAGGGGCGGAGGGAGAAGGAGTCAGAGAATCTCCAACAGACTCCCCGCTGATGGTGGAGCCTAATGGAAGGCTCCATCCCAGGACCCTGAGATCCTGACCTGAGCTGAAACCAAAAGGTGGATGCTTAATCTACTGAGCCACTCAGGCTCTGGACCTCACCTTTGAAACACCTACGAGTATACGTAAGGAGAATAAAGGGGTGAGCGAAAAATTTTGGTTGCCCAGTGCCGTTCTTAACTAACATTTGATTTCACCTTTGAAACAATATTATATATATACGTATATATATACACATAATGGAATTTTATATATGGACAGACCTTGAAAGGTTGGAATTTTGTTATTTAAAGTAAAACTTTTATTGGGCAAAGAGTTTAATTGCTTTATGCTAACAGCTTTATTTTCCTTGTTTTCAAAACAGCCAATATATAGAAACAGTAGTCTCATTAAATCTAAATCTAAGGAAACAAGTGAGTTGATTAAGTGTGGTCTTCGGATACACAATAAGTCATTGAAATGTAAATACTAACACAAAAGTCTGATTAAATGCATAGTGTTTTCTAGATTACTTCAATATTTATATTGGAATTTATTTTCTTTTAGGAAACAGATAAATTGTCATTTACTTATTTTCACCCAAACTTGAATTGGAACTAATAATAATATTTAAGATACTAGTTTCATGGGTTACTTATTAATCCTGAAATTAGGTACCTCCCCTGGCATTTTTAAAGCAATTTTTTTTTTTTTTTTAAGATTTTATTTGCGAGAGAGAGAATGAGAGACAGAGAGCATCAGAGGGAGGAGGGTCAGAGGGAGAAGCAGGCTCCCTGCTGAGCAGGGAGCCCGATGTGGGACTCGATCCCGGGACTCCAGGATCATGACCTGAGCCGAAGGCAGTCGCTTAACCAACTGAGCCACCCAGGCGCCCTCCCCTGGCATTTTTAAAAAGTAGAATTTTCAAATTGCCTAGCAACATAATTTAACATTTATGAAGTGTAAAATGAAATCAACTAATAAGCCCACTATATTGTTTATTCTTTCCTCTTGAAGAGTTCACACTAAAAATACTGCATCAGTAAGCAAGGTGCCCTTGCATTCTGAAAACAACATATGGGCAGAGTAAATATAATCCCTATCAAACTCGCTATTTTATATTGAATAGCAATATAGCCAGACATTTTAAATACCTGCAACTTGTCAACCTCTAATTTGTGGTTTCCCACAGGACTAGCACAGTATACTATATTTTTCCTAACTGCAGATGTCTGCCATTTTTTACCATAATAAACGTACCAAAAGTTTTTAAAGCATTATATTTTTCTATCCCATTTAAATATAAACATCTGCCTTAAAATTGGAATAAAGTCTATGAGTCAGATAAAGTGACACATTTTGTGTGCCATATGCACTCACTCTAGAAATGGGCTAATTTTCAAAAATTATTATGGACAGGCAATTATGTGCTTGAAATTTTGCAAGCACATATGATTCATTACCTAATGCACACTGAGTATTTTTTGCATTTAGAATGTTTTTGTACAAAGACAGCCACTAGGGAATGTTCTTTTATTTATTTATTTTTGTTTGTTATTGAATGCATAGTTACAGAGATTGGACATGATAAAAGGTAACTGAAATTAGCTTATGTTTATGAAAAAAGAATTATGATGGCCAGCAATGGTAGCCTCAGACGTAATGTTGCTTAGAAAATGAATACTTATTCTTAATAGTTAACCAGGAAAGGAAAAATGTCAGAGGATGCTATATAACCTGGGCTGTGTTCTCACTTGTTAAAGTTAAAGTCTGGGCTACAGATTGGTACAGTTGTACTTTATAATTTCTGAGAAATTTGGGTTTACCTTTCATGACCCTGTGTTGTCTGTGATGTCAAGCCCAGTAAACTTGTAAACATAACTTTTTCAACAAACGATTAGAAACAAGATCACCCACTTTGTATGCTTTAACTAGAGCCAAGCAACCAATATTTGTGTGTGGGTAAGATTTAATAGAAACTGGGCAGTCTTTCCAATGTTCCACATAATTTATATAGAAATCATGTATGCACTTTGCTGGAAGAAACATTCAGGTACGTAACTTTTTATTGTTGTGATTATCTACAAATTGTTTTCTTTTGGGTCAAAAAACCACAGTAATGTCCACTTGCTAGGACATATGTGCATGAGGTATAGGTAATGAACAGGCTTCCCCAGGTCCTTAGAGAATTTGTAGACTTTTCTGATGTGTGGACGATACAACCAACATCTGTAGTTCTTCTCTATCCTTTCTCTGGAAAACATCCCTGTTTTATACTGAGCAATGCTATCCCTTTATCAGGTGATCACTGAAAGGGCCTTTACCTCTCTTGCCTATGAAATTGCAAAATGTCACTGAAGTATCATTAGTGTCTGCCTTACCCTGGAAAGTAAGTTTTTGTCTTATGTTCTTACTCAGAGAACAAGTCCTGCCTACAGTTGTTTTAAACGAATGAGTTAAGTAATGTCAACCTCCTTACTCAATTTGCATGCAAATCGATTAGTCTCAGACCCTTGGTTTCTTCTTTCTTCTTTTCTTTCATTTTCCCATTCTTCTCTGTTTCTTACTTTTAGTTTTCTTTCTCAGATTTATGTTAGGTCCAGACCATCTATCTGTCTGGTGCTGGAAACCTTCTCTCGCTCAAGGATCTGCCTCAGTAGCTATATAGTGATCCCTTCACTGAGAAATCAGTGGATCTGACAAGTCAAGGCCAATGACAAGAGCTGAATGCTATGCAAACTCACTGTAAATGTGAACTTCATATAAAGGCATATGTCCGTGGGAAATGAGGAAGTTTCCATAAGCCTCTTCTCCGTTCCTCCCTATAAATAAGTATGGCATTTATGGAACTGTATTCATTGATAAATAAGAGAATTTATGTAATAGGTAGCTAGAAGAAGTATTGTGGCCCTTGTGGATACTTAGTGACAGTTCTAATTCTTTCAGTTCAATTCGGCACACGCTGTGCACCTGTGTGTGCTCCCTGTAGCGTGAGGATGGATGGTACATAGCACCTGCGCCCAAGGAGCTCGTAAGTTGAAAAAGGAAAGAGACCCAAACATGGCCTAATATACCAAGTCCAGTTACTATGACTTACTTGCTAACATGAATCCTTTCATGATTGTCAGGTATTATTCTGAGCCCTGGACGTATCATGTGCCCGTTAACCCTCAGAGTAACACTAAGGTTTGTTGTCCCATTGTCAGATGATACAATTGAGGTTAAATAACACCTTGAAAGTCATACACTTCCATGCTTACTTCACTTATGACTTTTAACTCAGGAGATATTGGTTTTCCATTTTCCTGGGGAAGGAGGTGCTTTGGGATTCAGTGCTGTGCTAGTTTGTACCACCTCCTTAACTTCTTGACTCTTCATAAAGTTGTTTTGGTTTTATCTAATAATGTTGTTTGAAATGATACATCACCCCTTCCCCAACACAAGGGATCTGGTATGGGCCTCTCTCTTCTTGGATTCTGTGCGCATTATCCTCTCATTTTCTGGGGCCATTTCTCTCCCCACTAAGAGTCTTTTACCATCAACTCTCTTCTCCTTACTCCAGGACCCTCAAACTTCAGTTCCTACCAGACAGATAATGGGTGATCTCCTTTCCTGTTCCTGCAGAGCACATTTCCTGTCCTTTCTCTCAGCCTCTCCACAGCTTCAAAGGGAAGCTGAGCTTCCCATCAAGCCATTCCATTAAGGGGTTTCCCCAAACAAAGTCCTTGCTCTTCTCCCAAGGAGGAATGTGGCTTCCTTTAGAGTAATTAGCTTCCAGTGCCATCAGCTGGGACAACATCATGGTTTTTTTTTTTTTTTCCTCTGTCACCTCACTTGTAACTCGAATTTGCACTAAGGCATTCACTGAGTTGCTTGGAAAGGACTCACTTTAATGTTCATTCTTGGTGACTGAGTCAGCCTGGTTGGGGTTCTAAATGCAAACCCTTATACCTCAGTGTATAATATTTTTCTCTGTGCGTGACCTACTTTAAGGAAATGAATTTTCTCAGTTTCAAAATTTATTTTTTTGCTGTTATAAAGGAGAGAGAGATGGCTGCAAGTAAGCTTGGTGGCCCTTTTAATTGCAGTCAGGCTGAAGGCATCACCAGGTTTGAGGATTGATAGAATACGGACCTGCTTTCTCTGCATCTTCTTTTAGCTACCTCTGAGATGTCCGTGACAAAGATTACAGTTTAGAGGCCACTCATGAACATGTACACAAACTGTTTCACGGCCTAGTATGAAATGGACAATGAGAGCTTCATCAATTCTTTGTGTCCAGTAGCTTGCATAGGTTCTCATCGAGATCTGAATGTCAGTATTAGTCATGGCCTTGCCAACGCTCAACATGGTAGCCTTGGGCTGGGAGGATTCTTTCTCCTTGGGTAACTGATCGAGGCCCACCTATTAAGGTGTGGGACCCAGAGAGATGAATATTGGCACTGTTGTCCCAGACGTGCCCTCTTAGGAGGTGCGGGGGAGGGCAAGACAGGGAAATCTTTTGTTTGGTTGGGGTCTTTTTGTTTGTTTCAAATTTTTAGTTAAATTGTAGTTAGTTAAAATATAGTGTAATATTGGTTTCAGGAGTCAGATACATCTTTCCCTAAATTGGGGAGTTAGAGTGGTGCCTGGCACGTGGCTCGTTCCTGACTGGAGCTGGATCAGCGGGCATCTTAGATATTGTTTACAGAACTCTAACATCTCACCCAGGAAAGCTTATCTTGGCAGAAAGGCCAAAGGATCTTTCCCTGGAAAAGTCCCTTATGGACTTTTAAAAATGGGTTTGGATTTTGCTGAACAAACTAGGCCCATGCTGGGCCTGAAACGTCACGCAGTTGGTCCAGGAAAAATGTCCAACTTCAAAATCAGGCCTTTCTCTTCGACTTCAAGCATACGAAAGGAGGTTCAGGAAGGTGAGCAGTGTGCTGGATAGCTGTGAGGTTTTTTGTTTTTTGTTTGTTTGTTTTGTTTTGTTTTTAGATATGGAAACTTTCCACAGCATCCTGGGAACTTTTATTCTTGGGAGTGACTCTAATGGTAGGTAAACCTTCAGGGCATACGGCCCTTTCTCTTGTGTGTAGCAGAGAGAGGGCCACCTCCAGCCGCCCTGTCCGGAGGTCGGGCTGGATTCCGGGCGGGAGGCTGGGAAGCCTGCGCTCCTGCCCCCTCCCCGCAAGCCCTTGGGAAGGACAAGCAGCAGAGCGGCTGGGCAGCCGGGTCTAGGGCCTGCTCTGTCCAAGCAGGACACGCCCGAGTGGGTCACAGCACAGCCTTCTCTCGTGAAGGCAGCTGGGAGCATTGCGGGAATGGAGGAAATAAACAGCTCATGAGCAGACACTGTGGAGAAGGAACAGGCCGAATAAAGCCATTTAAGGCCCAGGGTGAGAGTGTCAAAAGAAGTGACAGACGGAGGAGGCCCTCTGCCACCTCAAGCCAGGACTGGCCCTAGTGGAAGTAGTTGGGACATTCGTGGGCGACCAGGTGCCAGGCTCGATCGAAGGCCTGCACCACGGCCGGCTTCAGGGGCCCTTCCTCGGTCACCGCCAAGTTCTGTGTCAGCTGCTGCACGCTGGACATGCCCAGGATGACCGCGTCCCTGTGGGCACCCTGCAGCTGGGAGTGGTGGTGCATCCACCGGAGGGCGGCCGAGGCCATGCTGGGGCTGCTGCCGCCATACCCAGCCTGCGGGGCCTTCTCCACCAGGGCAATGGCCTCGAAGTGCTGCTCCTTCCAGAAGCGATTCCTGTAGATCTCAGCCCAGTTATTCCCGAAGAAGCGGCCCACCGGCTGTGAGGTTTTGATGGCGAGTAGCAGTGGACTGAACCAAGAGGATAAACTGGGGGAGCAGCAGGTCTGCGTCGTGGGTAGTCAGCACTACGCTGACAGCGCTCCGAATGCTGAAAATTGGTGCAAGCTTGTGTGTGATAGGACAGGCAAGTGGGAAACGGAGAGAAGGTCACGTTTTAAGGGGTTGGGTTTGCAGAACATACTGAAGGGATGAAAATCTGGTGACATTGACCCAAATGGAGAACAATTATAGCAAATCAAACACAACCAAAAATTATCATTAGGTCCACACGGTATATATTCCTTGCCTTATGATTAATACCAGAATTAAAGATGATCTTTTTAGAGGCATGTATTCATTATGAGACTTTTATGTTTATTTATTAGTTCAATATCTTTTTAATTGCAAAAATGAGATAAAACATTGTCATTCTTCCCTTTGTTCCAGAACATGGGGCTCTTCAGAATTGTTAATTGAGGATCCTGAGAGAGATTCAATGTACCTGACTGGAAACAATTCGGTTAGGACTTACTTATTTTATTTTATTTTTTTAAGATTTTATTTATTTATTTGAAATAGAGAGAGAGAGAGAGAGAGAGAGAGAGAGAGAGCGGGGGGAGGGGCAGAGGGAGAGTGAGAAGCCGGCTTTCCACTGAGCAGGGAGCCAGACGTGGGGCTTGATCCCAGGAGCCTGGGATCATGACCTGAGCTGAAGGCAGATGCTTAACTGACTGAGCCACCCAGGCGCCCCTCGGTTAGGATTTATAAGGAATGCACATATATTCTAGCAGTATGCTGTGCAATATTTTTACGTGTCCTGTTTATGAAATTTGTTTAGGATTTGTGTTTGAGTTAAGGAGGTACACTATTATAAACTTTCTTGACTACATGAGGGAAAGACACTGTCAGGGGCTACTGTTTTCCTTAGTAGATGTTCTGATAACTGAGTCCTCATTGAGTCTAAGATAGCATCCCCTCTTTGCTAGAGTGATTTATACTCTACTCAGAGTGGGTTGTAAGGTCAGCTGCGGCTTTTCAGAATGAATGTTGAGGAAGATTGACAATTTGAGAAGAGGTAATGGGGTGAAAATACTTCTTTTATATGGTTATTTGGTTTACTATTAATTTATCATGTCCTACCATAATGATGAAAATGTCTTTATAAAGAATAGTATTATTTTATTCTACATTTTTGGATTGGACTTAGAAACATAAAGAAAAAAAGGGGTATGTGCTCGTATGATGAGAAGTGTCTTAGTCATGGATAGGTGTCCTAGACAGCATATAGCCCTATGGAAAAGGAAGATTAAAAGCAGCTTTAAAGGGGATTAGTATATTATCTGTATAAATTCGTGTTTGACTTTGCCTATGACTGAAGAAATCCACCTATATTATTCATCCTACAATCCATTCACTCAATAAACATTTCTTGAGTTCCCGTTGTAGGCATTGATTGAATACCTACTATGTACCATCAGTTTGTTGTGTGTAATACAAGTACAAAGGTAGATAAAACATTTTCTTATTTGGAAGAATTCACACACTGCTGAAGAAGTTCAGGAATGGTTTCTTAATGTTAGCCAAGTAAGTGAAGCCATTAGAAGGGAAGACACAGCTGTGGAAAATATACTACCTGGATGAGCTTTCCAGTCACTTGATATGGTATTTTAAGTTTTATAAGGATCATTGAGTAGCATCATCGTTGCCTTTTTTTTTTTTTTTTTTTTAAATAAGGAAAGGGAGGCTTCCAGAGGTGAATCAGCTCACACCAGAGCAAATGCCTAACCAGGAGTAGAGCCAGGATTTCAATCTCAGGTCACTTCATTCAGGAGACCATTTGCCACTGTTTCATGCTGGTTTTTGAAGGGTAAGTGAGAATACACTGTTAAGTAATAAGTAAAGGAAATTTTAACCTGAGAACAGAGAATGTGAAAAGGCACTGAAATGTCAAAACGTTGTTGAATTGGGGACAAGCACTTTGGGGCAAAGGGTAGCAGGAGAAAAGATTATTTTATTGGGCTAAATCATGGTTTTTGAAAGTTACAACAGGGCACTCTGCCTGTATTTGGGTAGGATGCGTATAGTTATTTTTCAGATACCAGACTTTTATGTATGGACTATGGCTCGCATGAGATTTTCTTTTTTTTGAAACATTTTATTTATTTATTTGAGAGAGAGAGAGCAAGATTGGGCATGAGCGGGGGTCAGAGGGAGAAGCAGACTCAGGACCCTGGGATCATGACCTGAGCCAAAGGCAGCTGCTTAACTGACTGAGCCACCCAGGGGCCCCTCACATGAGATTTTGGTGGTGGTGGTTTTTTCCTTGTTCTTGCTTTTATGCCTTGATGGTTTCTATCACTGAGTCTTTTCTTTTTCCACCTTCAACCCCAGTGATGACCTACTCACTGGTCCTCCTAACCTGTGTTAAACCTGTGTCCGTGTGTTCGTCCACAATTTACACATTACTTTCTGTCATATTTTATTCTCTCAGCATTTCAGGGAACATACAAAGTAAGAGATCAGGCATAACCTGCCCAACTTCTTGCTGACAGACCACCGTACCATTAGAAAAAGTTTAAGTAGATTACTTAGCATACAACTTTGGGTAGCAATCCACTGACTCAATGGTAAATGAGACTTTGAAGAGTGAATTCCGTGTTCTCTTGGAGTTGTTCTTCCCATCAGGCTTGGGTTTTATAGGGTTCCTGTCAGTGGTACTTAGGGACTGGAATCTCAGATAGACAAGTAAAGCTTAGGCTTACTGGAACCGTGTTACACCAGTACAGTGTTGATGGTATTATAAAAGTAGTTGTTAACCAGGGGCGCCTGGGTGGCTCAGTCAGTGAAACATCTGCCTTCGTCTCAGGTCATGATCTCAGGGTCCTGGGATGGAGTCCCGCATTGGGCTTCCCGCTCAGCAGGGAGTCTGCTTCTCCCTCTCCCCGCTTGCGCTTTCTCTCTCTCTCTTTCTCTCTCAAATAAATAAAATCTTTAAAAAAAAAAGTAGTTAACCATCCCATGAATGTCATTTTTGCGGTGAAAGTCAATGCGACATTTCAGTACTCAGTTCTTTTCAAACATACTTACGCATTTTCATGAATATTTAGTTAGGAGGAAAATGGTCTATGGACTTTGGTCAAAAAATAGAGAAGGCAGACTGGATTTCTGTGAGAGAGCAGAGGAAAAAGTCAGTCTAGAAACACTGAATGGTGGTTGACATTTGTGTGGGAAACTGGTAAGATGGCTGGAAAAGATGTCTGAGTGAGGATTTTGTCCTTTAGGACTAGGCCAACAGTCATCAAAGGAAGCCATCTATATTCTGATATATGTTTTGGAAAACCTTGAGGTTTTAGCTGAGAAGCACAGATGACATGTCTGTTATTCTGTGTAGTTCGTGGATCTTGATTTTTGGTTCTTGTATGCACTGAAGCGTTGTAATTTTTGCCATCAACATCAATCTTGACGGGCTCCAAGCCTGCCCTGACAGTGCCGTTCGCTTTAGTTTTTGAAGGTGTGCATCCTGTAACCAATGGTTTGACTAAATTGTCTCGTTCAAAGAAGTGACATCTTAATCCTCACTTTCACATTACTGTACTAAAAGGTATTTACCTTGAAGTCACATTAGGTGAATTGACGAGAACTTTCTGCTGTCTGCATGGTGGCTTGAGAATTGGGATCTCGTAAATTGCAAACTTCATTCTTTTATTTCTAAAGTTTTGCCTCCAGGCTTCAGCTTAGGTTAGGTTCTTCGGTTGTTTGTTTTTTTTTAATTTCGCTGGTTTTTATTTTCAAGTCAAATTCTTTATTTGTAAAAATACTGGGCCTGAGGCCATGATATTTCAAGTTCTTTGAGCCTTGAATTCTGTGCCTAGGACTATCTTTCATGAAGTCTTGCTTGTCAAAGTGTTTCCCTTTATCTTCGAGGCATGAAAAAATCTCTCACAATTGCATCATTTTATTTTTATTTATTTTTTTAAGCAGCCTTTTTTTTTAAGCAGCTTTTTTTGGTTTTTTTTTTTTTAAAGATTTTATTTATCTGACAGAGAGAGACACAGCAAGAGAGGGAACACAAGCAGGGGGAGTGGGAGAGGGAGAAGCAGGCTTCCCACCGAGCCAGGAGCCCGATGCGGGGCTTGATCCCAGGACCCTGGGATCATGACCTGAGCTGAAGGCAGATGCTTAACGACTGAGCCACCCAGGCGCCCCAGAATTTCATCATTTTAGGAAATGAATCTAAAACCTTGATCAGAAAGTAATGATGTAAGGAAGGGAAGCAAACTGAACCATTTGTGTTTTTTCTTTATGGCTAGTTTACTGATTTTACTAGAACCCAATTGGTGAGCTCAAACTGTAATTGCTGTCTAATTCATGGGAACCTTTTTTTTTTTTTAAGAATTAGTTATGTATTTGAGAGAGAGAGAGCACAAGCAGGAGGGGCAGAGGGAGAGGAAGAGAGAATCTCAAGTAGATCCTGGCAAAGGGCAGATCTCGATCTTACGACCCTGAGATCAAGCCCTGAATGGAATCCAAGAGTCGTACGCCCAACTGAGTGTGCCACCCAGGTACCCCTCATGGGAACTTTTGTATCCTGATTACTGACTCGAGAGGACAGGTCCAATTTGTTTTCCCAATTTATTATAATTGAGTCATTGGTATTTTTATTATTATATGCCATTTAAAGAGTGTTTACTTTTCAGGCCCTCTGCTATTTTACAGGACGGTTTTTAGTGGCTTACCTTACGAAGAAACTGAGGCACAGAGCAATCAGTGTCATAAGATCACACGGCAGGTGACAGATTTAAGACTGTACCTGTGTCCCAAAACTGCGAGCTCTTGTATTTTTCTGCTATATTTGATTTTTTACTGGTTGACTATGTTTGTTGCACAGAGTTTTATATCTCCTAACAAAGTGGATGAACCATCCTTGAGCCAAGGAACTTTTAACAAAGTCCTCTCTTCGGATATTTTAATTGCTCTCGGAATTAAAATTCAAAACGTCCTGGGGCACCATAATTAAATGGAGCTGGAAGCTCAGGTAGAATTGCTTTCTGCACCAGTCCTATAGGGAAACTTTTAAAGGGTAATTGGAAAGAAAATATTTCATTAACAATCTATTGATTTTTGTCTCTGGATTTTGCCAGGTATCTTGTATCTTTTATAATTGATATTCAGTGCAGGAGAGGAATTCAAATTTGTGAACCTGACCCACAGATTGGCTGTGTTTGAACTATGAACGCAGGTGAGCTGACCGACTGATATTCATTGTACAAACACTTGGTTTTGGGAGCATCTTCTCGGAGGTAGATACAGAGCAGGGCACTGCAAAAGGAATTCACCAGCTTCTGTTTTTAGGCTTTCACACTCTAAAAGTGGGAGACATGTATGAAAGCCAATAGGCATATCTCTAAAACCAATTGCTAGTACTTATTCAATGTTTTTCTGAGCCAGGTACATTATCTCACACAGTGGGCACAACCCTATGAAGAAGGTGCTGTTGTAATCCCCATTTTATATTTGAGGAAGACATTGAGGCCTGAGGAGTTTAAATGACTTGCCCAGGGTCACAAAAATACTGGGGGAAGTGCAAGGGCTTCAAATCAGGCTGGATGACCCCGACCTTGTACCCTACATGGGGTCATTGGTGGGTGTGGTGAACTGTAGGTGATCAGCTTTACAGAGGAGAGGGCTTTGGAGTTTGGTTGTGATTAACTAGTTCACACTTGCCATCTAGATTCAGGCAGTGGGGATGGGAAGGGAGCTCCAATCTGAGGAAATATTTGTAAAATAACAGAGGTAGGAAAGTCAGAAGAAAATGTTTGTGAAGCAGTGAACCTGGTTAGGAATGCCCTGTGCGTGGTGTGACGTGGCCGATCGGTGGGTGAGTGTCAGTTTGTAGAGGTCAGAAAGGCCAAATTATCTGAAAACGTAGCAGACCTTTACAAAGACCTGACCATGTGCCCACTTACTACATTACTTCCTGTAGTCCTCATAATGAGCTTATGTGTTATTATAACCATTCTCATTTCACACACGATGTGACTAGGGATACAGAGAGATGAACTTGCCCAACGTTACATAACTAGTAAGAGCTAGAGCTGGGATTCCAATCGAGGGAGTGTGGTTCCAGAAAGCATGATTTTAACTGTTGTGTGGCCCTAGATATTATTAAGAAGTGGAGTGACGTAATTGGATTCAGGACCCCAAGTGAGGACCTGAAAAACAGGGAAGATTGGAACAGAAGGTTGAGTGAGTGAGGGCTGGAGAGGCCCGCTGAGGTTACTGTCGCACTCTGCGTGGGTGGCACTCAGTGTCTGTGGAGGTGACTAGCAGTGAAAACACACGTGAGGTCTGAGAGATTAGTGAGGTTGGCTTAGGATCTGGAAGTAAGAGTTCTAAGTAGGAATTTTGGTCCTGCCCTTCCTTGGACACTGTGTGACCTTGGGCTTGTGGATGAACCTCTCTGCTTTGATTTGCTCATTCACAGAGTGGTAAATGCCTCAGAGCTGGGGGAATTAATTCCATTTTGGTTCAGCTGATTGTAAGGTCTCATCAGGCCACCCATCTGGCCATACCACTGAGTTGGAAATCTGCATCTCCAACTCAGACAAAGGCCGGCAGGACTCTAAATGGACTCAGGAGACACCTCCAGGGATGTGCTGCTTGAAATTGCTTTAGTGGGGATGAGGAGAGGGATGAGAGGACGGAGGGTGGATGGAGCCCTCATGCCTACTCCCGAGAACAGGTCAGGATTGAGAAGCCGGTTCCCAGGAGCACATTACATTTTTCTAGATGCCTTCTTCCATAGTTCCTGTCTTTCTTGTGATGCAAAGCTGTGGCTGCTCTCTTTCCTGGCATCTTGGTTTTGTGTCTTCTTGGGATCCCTCCTGAGTTTGAGGGTGCAAGCTCTAATGACCCAGCTTTATTGGTCTCTACATTTGCTATTTCTTTGCATGAAATCTCTTCGGCAGCATGACCTGCACAGCCTCGTACTTACTAAATGCACACACAGAACCTGAAATTAGGCCTTCCATTCACACTTCTTTTTCTTCTTTTTCTTGTTTTGGGGATTTTTTATCAATTCATTAAAAAAATTTTTTTTTATTTTTAAAAATGTTTAATTGTTGTGTATTTGACTCAAATCTTTTCACTCTTGATGTCCCAAAGTCATTTTCCTTTCTAGGGGGCATCATGTGTTACCAGTGAAATTATGGTGGCAGTTTACTAATGCTTTCATTCTGTTAATTTAATTTAGTTAGTTGAAGTTTGGGATATTGAAATGCAGTGTGTGATTAAAGGTGTTTGGAGGAGCCATTGCCTGAAGTCGCAAATTTTGGCAATGGACTTTGAATTTCTTCTCTTGGTGCCATTTTGGATTTTTGCCCCAAAGGCCTTAGGTAGACGCATCACTGGTGTCTGTATAGACTCGCCTGCCCGTTCTTGCCTCAAGGCTCACCTCAGCAGGCTGTGGCATTCCGAAGAAACAAACACCACCTCAGGAAGCCTTACAGAAGCCGTGGAGGTCCTTGCTGGTCATCCCGCGGACGTGCATGCGTGGGAAGTCAGGGCATCACAGCTCACTGCAAAGCTCCCCGAAATCCCCACTGATGTCCTTCTCTTTCGCATATCCCCCTCCTGTCAGCAATGTTTCTGTTCCCCCTTTTCTTCTCCCTTCTTTCCCCCTGCCAGCATGGCCTTGCCCACTTTATAGTCTTAGGACATTTAGCCTGACCTCCTCTCTGTCCACCCTTATGTCCCCATTTTGAGACCTTGTCAAGACTAGTGCATTTTTGTTATTATTTATCATCATTAGGAGGTAGGGGATGAGGAATGGGAATGCAGATATTAATTGTATCATGCTAATCATTGAAATAGAACTGAGCCACCTTCAATAAATTGTGTACAATGGATTCATTGTCGAAGAGCATTTGCGTTTTTGGATTTGAGTCAGATTTCACTGAACTTTGCAGACAGGTGGTGTTGATTGCCTTTGAATTCTGTTTCTCAGTTCAGGTTTTTTTGTTTTTGTTTTGTTTTTTCCTCAGGCTTCAGTAGATGGCAAGTGCTAAATGTACCAAGTGTTTGTAGACCTCCTTATATCTACAGCTGCTGGGGGGGGGTAGGAAAATCTGTCAAATTCTCCTTTGACCCCTTCCTCAGGACACACACAGCAGGAAGAAAATAGAGAAATGCCTTCCACGTTCCTTGTCTGTTTTAAGATACACATTAAACTGGGTTAATAATGAACAAATGCAAATCTTGGTATCATCCCAGTAGGCATTCAGTGGCTAGATGAGTAATGGAGGTTGGTTGGACTGATGGATGGATGGGTGGATGGATGGATGATGTTGGACGGGTGAGTAGATTAGTGGATAGGTGAATGGAGGGCATTCAGATGGACGGACGGATGGATGGATGGGCAGGTGCATGGGTGAATGGATGATGGAGGATGGAGGATGGTGGATGGATGGATAAGAGGTTAGAAGAGTGGGTGGATGGAGGATGGATATGTGGACTTATGATGGAGGACTGATGAATGGATAGATAGACAGAATGTGTGAATGGAGGTGTTTTCTCTCCTCCTTTCATGTGAGAGGTGAGTGGATGCATATGGTCTGGTTATGAATGTATGTGAGTTTGCACTTCAGATCTGTTTAGCATCAGTTCAAGAAAACCTGTCCATTTTGTCTAGCAGCTGTACCTCTGGCCCTCCTCCCACCCATTTTAGGAAGGCTGAGTAACTTTCCCAATGACCCAGGACCAGTGAGTGGTAGACCTAGGCTTTCCACTCAAAGAATTATGAGCTGCCAACCAGGGTTACTGACGGTGAGTTCTTGGAGAATTCAGGAACCTTTTCAATTCCTCATGTTGTTGAGATGTATTTCTCCCTGCTAGTTTCCTGGTGGATAAGCCTACATTTTGTCATATGGATGCATGATTTGTGGTATATCAGGAGGCCGGGAGGGATGGTAGCAAAATCTAATCTGTTTCTAATTTAGCCAATTTAGTTCAATCCTATTAATTCTGTACTGTATTGAACACTAAATCTACTCACATGTTATAAAACATTAGTAATCTCTCTAGCTTTTAAAAATACAACAATATATGATGTGCTTAAGGCGTACAAACTTGACAAAGAGCCCAGAAATATTTTTTCTCTGAATTTATAAAAAGCATTAGTTAAGCTACTTTCCAAACTAGATATCAATAAGGAAAAAGAAAAGGAATCATCTTTACTGTCTTAAGCCTCAGAATTCAATTTTGTCTTTGAAATACATTTTCAATCAGAATTTTAAAAATATCTCAATTTTAAGGAATGTATAATTAAAGGTAAATGCTCACTAAAGATTAGTGTAATTGAATTACTCACAACTATGAAGCTAATTGTAGAAAAACAAATGAGTAAGCAAATACATTCATATGTCATTGGGATGGCAAATTGATGGTGCATTGAATGTTAACAGGAATGAATTATCATTATGATTCACCAAGGAATGAATGGAAAGTCGTTCTTGGGAAGATCAAGTTTTGCAAGAACAAAATTAGGTTGCATTGGGATTATGTAAATAAAGGACAGAAAGGGCAGAGCCCAGTCTGAAATTGTCCTATTTGGGGATTGCCAGTTTTTGACAAGGCTCAAGCATGATAGCTCAGAAGAGAGTCCCTGGTCACAAATCTCTCACTCATTCCTGCTGAAACCTTGGCAAAATTATGTGATTTCTTTGCCTGGATTTCCATATCTGTAAAATTGGCAAAATAATTCCTTCTTCAGAAAATTGTAGTGTATATTCTTTCCAGACTAGGTCTTATAAATACTCAGCTGCTTCCAGTACCCCTTAACAAAGATTTGGTAGCCTGCCTCCTAGTTTTGGCAAAAATGGAATATGCATTTTTTTAAAGATTTTTATTTATTTATTTATTTGACTGAGCGAGAGAGCACAAGCAGGGGGAGTTGCAGGCAGAGGGAGAGGGAGAAGCAGGCTTCCCACCCAGCAGGGAGTCCAATGTGGGGCTTGATACCAGGGTCCTGGGATCATGACCTGAGCTGAAGGCAGACGCTTAACTGACTGAGCCACCCAGGCGCCCCGGAATATGCGTTTTTAAAACGATTTATTTATTTGTTTGAGAGGGAGAGAGAAAGCTAAAGGCTGCAGTGCGTAAGGGCAGAGGGAGAGGGAGAGAGAGTCTTGAGTATACTCTGAGCTGACTGTGGAGCAAGACATGGGGCTTGATCTCTCCACCCTGAGATCAGGACCCTGAGACAAGGGCAAGTGCCAAAACCAAGTTTCAGACCCTTAACCAACTGCGCCACCTAGGCACCTCAGGATATGAATTTTTAAAAATTTTCCATTCACCTTCTTGTTTTGCCTTTTTATTTGTTGAGAGAGGGTGCTGATTCCTTGATAGTTTTCCTTCTTTTGTTTGGAGATTTTTTTTAAATCACAGTTTTTAGTGAATCAGATGGATACTTGCTTTATTATCTTGAATAATATAGTAATATACCCTTCTGGAAAAAGGATTGTCTTACTGTCTTAAATCTTAAAGAGGCTTTTTCATTAATTCATACTAGTAGAATTGGCATTTTAAAAAATTGGATGTGAAATTATGTGGGTTCTGTTATCCAATATTCTGAGACAAGTAGTTAACATAAGTAATGTTTTTCACTGTCTCAAAGTGGTTATATAATTTTCTTTTTATGTAATTAATTGGGAGTATTTGTGATAATACGATGATTCAGCCTAGTTAGGAATATTCTGTTAAGTCATATAATCCGATTGAGGAAAAGCTGCTTTCTCTTGATTTGGGTACAGGAATGCAGGCTGGGTAAATTTGATATTTCTTCTGAAACATATTCCCTCTCTTGAAAATATGCCTTTAATATTTTACATATTTAGTCTTTTCCATGGCCAGTTTTTATAAAAATTCTGGATGATTTATCTCCTTTTAAAAGCTAGAATTAGGGGTGCTTGGGTGGCTCAGTCGGTTGGGTGTGCAACTCTTGATTTCAGCCAGGGTCATGATCTCGGGGGTTTGGATCCAGACCCCTGTCAGGCTCTCTGCTCAGCTTGGAGTCTGCCTGGGGGTTCTGTCTCTCTCCCTCCCTCTCCCTCTGCCCCTCCCCCTGCTCATTCTCTGTCTCCCAAATAAATAAATAAATAAAATGTTTAAAAAAAAATAAAAGTTGCAATTAAAAAAAGAGACCTTATTATAAAAATTTCACCCCATAATTAGTTTCATTAGACATACAAAAATACAGATGATTATTTTTGAGAAGAAATAAATAAATAGGAGATAATAATAAAATTTCTATTCTCCTAATTATTTTATAGAAGTCTCAAAGTTTTAAATCTTCTTTTGTAATCTAAGGTGATATCAGTTTATTTAAATTATTATTGAAATTGTTGGGCGCCTGGGTGGCTCAGTCGGTTAAGCGTCTGCCTTCAGCTCAGGTCATGATCCCAGGGTCCTGGGATCGAGTCCCGCATCGGGCTCCCTGCTCAGCGGGGAGTCTGCTTCTCCCTCTGCCTGCCGCTCCCCCTGCTTGTGCTCTCTCTGTGTCAAATAAATAAATATTTAAAAAAAAAATTATTATTGAAATTGTTGCTGAAAGTGAAATAGTTATTTTAGAATATTACAATATCTAATATTTTATTTGATTTTCCATTTATTTAAGTATTTTTTCTATATATGTACACATATTTCAGTTTTTTCTAAGAATGATTATGTATTTTGAATTAATACCATTGATTTTCATTTGACATGTTCCTAAATTAGGGCATGCACATTTGACCCTTATTTTCTGCTGCGACAATTTATTTTATGAATAATTGTTTAGAAAAAACATTCGAGTATTAAGGATAGATATTACTTAATTAAATTAGTTCAGGCTGGTAACATAAATTATTCCTTGATAGTCATTTAAAAATATTTACAAATCCTTACATTGCATGGGTAGTACCTAATTTTAACAATGAACCCAAGTTAAAAATACCTTGCAGATTTTATATTGATGAAGTATTCTTTTCAATCATCTTATGAACTTATCTCAATATCTGGCTGGGACTCTCCATCTGTTGATGATGACCTCTGACAATTCTTAGGCTGTAAATAAAGAAAAATATAAAACATGCATCCGTATTTGCCATATTTCCACGAGCAAGAGGGAAGCAGGGATCGAGGATGCATTTTGATTTTACTTCTCAAGCTAGGAGGGAGCAATGAAATTGGAGCTCCCCAGGAATTCCAGTCCAGCCGCACAGTAGAGGAAGCGGGAAGAAGCAAGTGTTTCTCATCCCTTTCTGGAGTGAGACCTGAAGACACATACCCAGAGGCTCCCTGTTCCAATCAGCAAATGCTAAAGTTAGTTCCTTTAGAAAGAAGTTGGCCTTGAATGAGTATTTGCTGTCCAGACGGCTGCCAAAACTTAGACTCTGAACTGAAGAATCAGTACTGCATAGGCTAAGCCTGGGTCCCATTTGACTGACTTCACCACTTTTCTAAATGGAATAATGGAGAAGAATGCTTTTAAGGATGTCAGGATTAGAGTGTTCTGATCCCAATGTCCTCTCATAAACTATTGGAAAAAACAACAAGAAATCTAAACTGAGAAGAATACTCTATCTTTGATGAAATCAGAGAAGCAAGCTATGAAAGTTTATAAAACAAACAAATCCCAAACTACCAATCATGACAGGCAATTGGCACAGGGAATTAACCTAAATTGAAGGGGCCCTGTAGAGAAGAAAAACATCTTATGGAAGGGTGCTCCTCTTATATGGGGGAGTGCATGTTTGAAAGGATCAGTGAATGTCTGTCATAGAGCAGGAGTGGGGCCTGGGTGACTCGAATAGTGGCCTGATGAAGGATAGACACTGGGCATTAATCAGCTTTGCAGCAGCTAATCTCAGTCAAAGATACATAAATAAATTTAAAAACTTGTAATCACCACAAAAACATAAAAACGTGGGGACAAACAGGGCTTCCCTACAAGCCAATTATAGACTTTCTGTTTGCCTGGAAGTTGGTAAGAAGGATAAAGATGCCTAAATAAGCCCTCCTTCAAATAAGTAAGTCACCTGGTTAGGAGTCCATATCAGGGTCTAGCGGTAAGGCTTCCTCCAGAATTTTCCATAGCTAACTCAGTCTCGAGGTTGCCTGATACCTACAATATTAATGTCGGGAAGACAACAGTGAAAGCCGAGAATCATGTGCTTAGCCAAGCTGTCATTCAGGTATAAAGGTAAAAGAGAGATATTAAAAAAATTTTTTTATTTATTTGAGAGAAAGAGAGAAGATGAGCGGAGGGAGAGAGTCTCAAGCAGACTCCTTGCTTAGCGGAGAGCCCGATTCGGGCCTCAATCCCAGGACCCTGAGATCCTGACCTGAGTCAAAACCAAAGAGTCGGATGTTTTACTGTCTGAGCCACGCAGGTACCCCAAAAGAGAGACAATTTTGAACATGTCAGTGAGTATGACATCTGTGAGCACATCTTGAAACAAAAAATGTAGAGATTTCCTTAACCAGGAATTAACAGAAATGCTGAAATGAGTATTAAGTCCATTTCAATAGAAATATTTAAATAATTGTGGCAATTAAGGATCTGGAAGAGAATGCAAATATTTTATGTCTTCCTAATGGATCACTAATTTAAATTATTTAACATAATGAGCGAAAATTCATAGCCTAATAGAATGTTGGAGAACTTTCTGGGGTGTATTTCCTCATGATTCATAGGCAGGAATAAAAAGATACTACCTAGAATGAATAAATTCAGCAATAGAGGCTTAAATCATAAATGTATTGTTAAAAGTAGAAAGAGGTGCACCTGGGTGGCTCAGTCAGTTAAGCGTCCAACTCTTTCTCAGCTCAGGTCTTGATTTTAGCATTGTGAGTTCAAGCCCTGCATTGGGTTCCTTGCTGGACTGGAGCCTACTGGAAATTAATGAAATAATTAATTATTTAATAGAATGAAATAAAAGTACAAAGATAACCAGTAGAGGAACCAAAATCATAATAGAATTGATCATAAAATGTACTTAATAAATAAATAAATAAACAAATAAATAAAAATAAAAATACAAAGATACTTGTCTAGAAGAACCAAAATCATAACAGATCAAAATTTTCTAGTGGAGCAAGGAGGGAAGTTAGGAAGAAGTGTATATGCATTTATTTCTCTTAGAGTTGATAGTTTATAGCCCCTGTGTGAGGTTAGTAATGCCTGAAACCAATGTTTGGATATATAATATAAAGACAACCAATAAAGAGTTGACTACATAGAGAAAACAGAACATACACCAAGAGTGTTGAGGCTGTATGAGTTGGAGTGTGGTAAAAGACAGGGAGAAGCGCCTTTCCTTCTGTTCCGTATCCCCTTTATTCTGTCGGATTTGATTTCTAATTTCATTTATTAATATCATGGGCCTGTTTTATTATTATTGTTTGTTAAAAAATCAGGTAATATTTTTTTCCAATCTTCAAATTCCAGATTTGCATTAATGGTTGTATTAATTGTTTTCAAACTGCCAAATTTCTGGATTTTTCTCTTTGCTAGAGTTCAGTAGAGGAACCTCCAGATTCATATGTGAGAATTGTTTATAGAGGCCAAAATCTGCCTTGGTCATTGTGACCTCATCTTTATTGCAAAGGAAAGTTGTTTTGGAACCACAATAGTGGGTAGAGATGAACTGTCTCCTATCTAATTAAATTTTCAACATCTTTTTGATTAAAACTACCCTGATAAGAACTGTATGTTGAATCAGGTTAGACATTTCAGATTAACTTTGTAATAAGTTAAAAACAGGTCAAGAGACAGGAAATGAAAACTGGAGATGAGCAAAGAAAATCTCAGTAGAAGAGGGTTCAAGGACAGTTCTTCCAGAATGAGTGTTTTTAAAATTTTTGGTATTTATCATGATAGAGCTAGATGTGCCCAAAATAAAAGATAGCAAAAAATGAGGAGGAACCTTTTTGCCCATAATGAGTGATTATGTCACAGTTCTTTCTTTAGAGCCCTGTGAATGGAGACTCAGGACCAGAGAAGGGGCGTCCAGTGGGCAAGTCCTGATTGCGGTGGCTCGGGGAGAGGATGTTGCTCAGACCTGGACCCACCAGCCTCGACAGAAATAGGGCTCACATACATACTGGAACCAGTAGAGTGCTTGCCACCGATCAACACACGTGCACAGATTGGCCTTTAGAAACAACGGATCTAACTAATTCTAGAGGCTACATTTGATCACGTGGGCACTTTTCTCTCTCTACCTCGGGTCATGTCATTTTAGCTCATCACTTAACATCTGCTTTGGAGTCCTATTTTTATCCATCCGCTTGACATTCTTCCCAGTAGAGTGACTTCTGCCCTGTGGCTAGAAACCAATCAGGCTCGACTCGCCAGCTGAAACTCAAAATATTTGGGGTGCTCACCAGAAAGTTGTGTGGGGACAGATTTACTGTGCAGTTGCCGACCTGTAAGCTTCACAGCTTTGCACTGCACAGGCTCCGTATACGATTCTGTATCTAATTTTGGATTCTTGCTCTTAAGGCCGTCCCAACCAAATTGGCTAATCCTCAGATCCCGCAAAACATGGACAAGAAGCATGCTTCTGATGTTTTGCATGTTGCTCGATTATTAAATTTTATTTTAGTTTTTACTTTATTTTCTTTTGCCTTTGGCCGGTCCCTTGGGAATTCAAATAGGCTAAGGAGTCTTAGCGGTAGAATGCTACAGTGGGGTGTGAAGTGGTTTTCGATGAATGAAACAGTGGCGACTATTTGTTGAGTGCTCATTTTGTGTTCTGAGCTAGCCTGCACAGGATTTCATTTCGCATTCACGGTGCTCCCGGGACAGACACTAATTTTTGTCACTTTGGAAAGGATTTGCCAGGGACTTGTATCTAAATAGTGGTGTTGCCAGGGCACTGTGCTTATATTAATAATTACTAGAATGTTTAAATGATTTCATATCTCGAATCCACTTAAAACATAGAACAGATTCACAAGGAGCCCCAGTATTGTTTCCGCTTGCAGAAGAAGCATGTTCTCCATTGAGAAATAACTATGTCTAACCCAAGTCCTTGGCATCAAGGCCGCGTTCTCTGATGAGTCCTCTAAAGGAGGGAGGATGTTCCCATGTAGCATCAGCCGTTTTGATGTGGAGGATAAAACTTAAAAACAGGTGAGCCAGGGGGCGCCTGGGTGGCAGTCGGTGAAGTGTCTGACTCTTGTGTTTCCACTCAGGTCATGATCTCAGGTTTATGAGATCGAGCCCGGCATGGGGCTCAGTGCGGGCCTGCCTGACAGTGTCTCTGCCTCCCTGTCTGCTCCTCCCTCAGCTCTCTCTCTCTCTCTCAAATAAATAAATAAAATCACTAAAAAAAAAAAAAAAAAAAAAGAACAGGTGAGCCAGAATCCCCGCCTGCCTTGGCTTCTGAAGGTAGACATGGCTGCCCTCTGAGGGCTGGGGGAATGGGCCTGCAGCCTGAGGGCGCAACCTCCACATTTTGACAAGAATGGAAGAACCGGCTACTGGAAAACCTGAACCACACTGCGGTCATGTCTGTAGTTTTAATTGTCTTTCTCATTTTATTCAGTTCTGCCAAAGATTTTGTATCATCGGACCGTATAGAGTCAGTCTTGAGCTTTGACTTTGGGCCAAGATTTTATTCCTTTGCTTCTTAATGAAAAACATTCCTGGCTATATAGACCCAAATCAGATTCTACTAATAATAATTTAGGCCTTTCGAATATTTAGTGCATTGTCAATGTTTTTTAAGTAGCTGGATGATCACGGATGTAAATCTATTTGCTGAAGAGCACATTAAATGATGCAAAAGAATTCTGACCAGAGCTATAAAATCTATCCATTGGTGTCCAGTAAAGAGTCAAATGTCATTGCCTGTTTTTTTCTTCTGAAGGAACAGGAATTAAAATGTAGTGAGATGAAAGATGTTTGGGGGAGAATATCACCAAATCTCACTGTATGTGTGCAATTTTCACTTATGGTAGGTTTCTCAGTTTGGTTTTTCCACGTGGATTTAATGTGCGTGAATGAAAAACGATTTGGAAAACATTCAGTGTGGATAGTATGGTAGTTCCTCTAAACTCGAGGTGATGGAACAGATTTCCTCCCTGGGAATTCAGTATCCTCTTAGCATATTATGGATACGTCTTGTGCACTGAGGTTTGCACCTGCGATGTTCTAATATTCGTGGGTTACTACTTTAAATAGTTAAAAGTTTAAAGCCTTCTTTAAAATTCATGCACTTTCATATATAGTTAAAGCATATTTTACAGCTCTCAAAGTAGCTGCAAAGTTTTAATAAAAGTATGGCAAACGGAGGCACCTGGGTGGCTCAGCCAGTTAAGCATCTGCCTTCAGCTCAGGTCATGATCCCAGGATCCTGGGATCGAGCCCCGCATCTGGCTCCCTGCTCAGCCAGGAGTCTGCTTCTTTCTCTCCCTCTGCCTCTTTCTCGCTCTTTCTATCTCAAATAAATAAAAATCTTTTTTAAAAAAAGTATGGCAAACAGCAAATTTTATTATATTAGGAAATGGGGAAAGTGGAACAAATCAGTGAATTTTCTTCTTTCAGAATGAAAGACATATTTTCAAGATGAATGTGGGTATGTGAACGATTTGACTCCTCCTCTCCACTCCTCTTTTGGAATAGGACTGTAGTTTCCTTGTAATAGGGAGAAAATTCTGTTTCATATTAGTTTTGTGCATTAACTGCATTAGGTAGCACAATCAAAGCTACTGTAAAAAACGTGGCACAGGAGAAAAATCCTTGGCATGAGAGTCCTTGCGTTTGAATATGAGCTATAGGATGTGTGTGACCATGAGTAAGTCAAGTACTTCCTTTGCATATCGTTAAACAACGTGAAGCTAGAAATATCTGCCTTACTTGAAACCTATTCGCCCATCAGAAACTCTTACTTGTTACACTAATCAAGGGTGGTGGTATTTATTGTTATTTTCATTTTTATTCATTATCTTTTAATTTCAAGGAAAAAATAATTCCGTTTTCTTAACCTATAAAAGAGGTTGACGGGCAACAAAAGGAAAGCAGATAAGTTGGCCTTGATCAACATCAAAAATTTTGTGGATCCAAGATGCTATTAGAAGGGTGGAAAGTCAACCTTCAGAATGGGAGAAAATGTTTGCATAGCATGTATTTGATCAGAGATTGTAATCTAGAATTTCGATTGAGCCAAAGAGGACATACAAAAGGCCAATAATTATGTGAAAAGATGCTCAACATCACTAACATTTGGCAAATGCAAATCTAAACCGCAAAGAGCTACTGCTTCACACCTGTTAGGAAATTGGAAGCGTGCACACTGCTGGTGTGAATGGGAAGTTGTGCCTTCTTTGTGTCAATGGGTTTCTTTTTTTTTTTTTTTTAAAGATTTTATTTATTTGCCAGAGAGAGACACAGTGAAAGAGGGAACACAAGCAGAGGGAGTGGGGGAGGGAGAAGCAGGCTTCCTGCTGAGCAGGGAACCCAATGCGGGGCTCGATCCCAGGACCCTGGGATCATGACCTGAGCCAAAGGCAGATGCTCAACGACTGAGCCACCCAGGCGCCCCTGTCAATGGGTTTCTTATTCCTCAAAGAATTAAACCTAGAATTGCCACATGACACAGCCATTACACTTCTGGGTATACTTACCCAAGGAAACGAGAGCAGACACTCAAAAGAAAGATTTGTACACCCATTTTAAAAGCAACATTATTCACAATAGCCAAAAGGTGAAGACAACCCACGTGTTCGTTGACAGATGAATGGATAAAGAAAATGTGATATACACATGCAATGAAATACATTGTTTCAGCTTAACAAGTGAGGAGTGTCTGACACATGCTACAACCTGGATGTACCTGCAAGACATTAATGACATGTGAAATAAGCCAGTCACAGATGGACAAATATTGTCTAATTCCACTTAAAAGAGATGCCTAGCAATGTCCACAAGAGCCTAGATGTCCATCGATAGATGGATGGATAAAAAAGATGTGGTGTATATATATGCAATGGAATATTATGCAGCCATCAAAAATGAAATCTTGCCATTTGCAGCAACGTGGCTGGAACTAGAGAGTATTATGCTAAGCAAAATAAGTCAGCCGGAGAAAGACAATTATCATATGATCTCACTGATATGTGGAATTTGAGAAACAAGGCAGAAGATCATAGGTGAAGAGGGAAAAAATTAAACAAGACGAAACCAGAGAGGGAGACAAACCATAGGAGACTCTTAATCTCAGGAAACAAACTGAGTGTTGCTGGAGTGGTGGGGGTTGGGAGGGAGGGGGTGGCTGGGTGATGGACATTGGGGAGGGTATGTGCTATGGTGAGTGCTGTGAATTGTGTAAGACTGATGAATCACAGACCTGTAGCCATGAAACAAATAGTACATTATATGGTAATTAAAAAAAAAACAGCTGTGACGACAAAAAAACAAAAAGGGAGAGAGAGAGATGCCTAGAGTCCTTCAATTCATAGACACAGAAAATAGCAAGGTGGTTGCCAGGGGCTGGGAGGAGGCAGCAATTGGGAGTTACTGTTTAGTGGGTATGGAGCTAAGGTTTCGAATGATTAAAAAATGCTGGAGATGCATGGTGTTGATGGTTGCACAACAATGTGAGTGTACTTAAGTGGCACAGGATTGAACACTTAAAATGTTTCAAATGGTAAATTTTATGTTATATGTATTTTGCAACAATAGCACCCTCCCCCCACAAAAGAGTCTTTGATATGCTTCGCTTAATAGTCATTCCTAGCTACTTTGCCTTGGGGAGTTTTGCAGATGGAACACCAAAATTTTAACATGAGAGAGATTCCTTGAAGAGCCCAAAAGCCAGGGTCGTTCAGTAGCAACTTTGTCTTTAATGTTTGGCTTAGCGTCTATTCCTGGAGTCTCCTGGGCACCCCGGGGCATATACGATGAAGTATAGAATCTGGACAAACAGCAATAGATGTGGGAGGTTCTGTGCCATAGGAGTGGTACTCTATGTGCCAGTGATCAAGATGGATTTTGCAGCCTTTCTTGAAGCTCCAGAACAGTGCCTCAATGTGGTAGTCTTTAGAGATAAGGGATATTGAAATTTAAGTTGATTAAAGTGAAAGAAAAGGAACAATCAGTTGCACTAGGCACATTTCAAATGATTGTTAGCAATAAATTCCATTAGCTGATTAATGGATAAAAAAAGTGTTCTATTAATACAATAGAATATTATTATTCCATCAGAAGTCATAAAGCATTGATACAAGCATGACTGGATTGAACCTTGAAAATACTATCCTCTGTGAAGGAAGCCAGGCACAACATACCATATTATATGAATCCATTTGTATGAAATGCCCATAACAGGCAAATCCCAAGAGACAGGAACTAGATTAGTGATGGCCTAAGGCGGGGGGAAGGGAGAATGGGGAGTGACTATTAATGGATATGGTGTTGCTGATGGGGTGATGAGAATGTTCTGGAATTAATGGTTATTGCTTTCACGAACTTATGAATATAAAAACACCACTCAGTCCACTAACTTTATGGCAAATGAGTTATATCTCAATAAAGATAGGAAGTAAAGTTATTTAAACATTATAGGTAACTGTCAAATACATTACTATTTTCTGTGCAAATATCCTTTTAATTTACATAAATACTGTAGAATTGTTTATTAACAGAAAACAGATTTCTATGTGTCTAGTGACTATTGTATTTGACAGAAGAGATACAGAACTTTCCCATCACCTCAGGAGGTTCTACTTGGTAGCACTCCTCAGTATAGAAAACACTGTTTTACAGATAATGGGTTCTCACAGTATCATCTGGGCACTTCTTTCCTTGTCTTTACTGCCAAGCATGTACATTTGTTGAAATGTTGAAATCCTCTATAAGGCTTGTTTCAGCTCTAATAACATTCTTCTGGGAATCTCTGTGGGAAAGAAATTGTTTTTTCCCCCCACCATCTATTTCTTCAACTATTCTGATTTTTGAAATTTTCCTTGGGATCTTTGGATATTTCATTCGTGAGGTATTGCTAGAGGAAACTAATTTCACCCCAGTAAAGGACACTTGCACTGTATTTAAATTAGACCGATTACTATTCTAATGATTCAAATGTCTCTTTCCTTTTGTTCCATGCTATGTTTATGTGACTATCTCTAAGGCTTTGGCCACATTCTTGTTCTTTCAAGCCATGGCCAGGAAGGTTATCATTTTTGTTAAAATGTCATGATCTTATCTACAGTCAGGCTTTGCCAGAATGAGAAAACACTGAGTTACTGACTCTGTAGGCCTCAAAATGTCTAGGTATTTCAAAGGTAATACTGATTTCATTGTGATTTATTGATTTTTGAAGATACACAAAATTTTAATTTTTTTCAGAACTAATTTTGTAAATAACCTCATTATAAAGACACATTGTTAACATACTTCTACAAACTCACTTCATGAAATGACAGGGAGGAACCTCAAATGGATCTTTGCTGAGCGAAAGAAGCAAAGTTGAAAAAGCTACATCCTGTATAATTCTGGCTATATAACATTCTGGAAAAGGCAAGACTGTGGAGAGATTCAAATGATCATTTGTTACAGATGGTATCAGGGTGAGAGAGAGATGAGTAGGTGGAGCTCAGGGGATTTTTAGGTCAGCGAAACTATTCTGTATGGTACTTAGATGGTAGATATATGACAATATACATTTGCCAAAATCCATAGAATGTGCAATGTAAGGATTAATCTCTCATGTTAATTTGAACGTGGTTTAATAATGATGTGTTAGGATTGGGTCATTGATCACATGAAATGTTGCACTGTGCTTCAGGATACTGATGCTGGGGAGGCTGCCCAGCGCCCGAAGGGAAAGTTTGTGGCATCTTTGTCTGTTTCTTTCTATTTCGCTGTGAACCTAAAACTGCTTTAAGATATAATGTCTCTTGACTTGAAAAACTCACTCATGTCACTAAAAAGTGATAACTTAACTGAATATGCAATTCTTTTACATTTTTATTTTATTATCATTATTTTAGGAGGCCCCACGCCCAATGTGGGGCTTGAACTGATCCCTCTGAGCTTAAGAGTTGCATGCTCTACTGAATGAGCCAGCCATGTCCCCCATGCAATGATTTTTCTCATTCAGTTACAGTAGCATCCCAGGCATGATGTAGTTAATGACTTTTATTTTCCTACTTTTCCCGTAATTTTTTATCCATTTGAATAAGGAATTCCAGTGATGTCAAATAAATTAGTAGATACCTTTCCAGTAATGGATTTGAGAAATTATCTTATATCACGGGCAAAAATCATTCTAATTTTCCTTGGAAAAATTAGGTCTTAACATTTCAAAAAGTATTTAGCTATACCCAAAGGGCAAAGTAATCAGTAACTAACATATCGAATGAGGTCTCTTTCCCAGGCCTCGCTAAGTACTATATATGTGGTACTTCATTTAATCCTGACAACACTGTGTTTTTTCCCAACAAATGTTAACTGGAGGATGGTCTTTCACATCTGTGGTCTGAATTATAAGTGTCTTTGAGTCAGATACTGGTCCAGGTTACCCGCATCCAGGAGAACTGGCCATGGCATTGGATGACATCCACTGTTGGCTACAGCAAATGAAACCTCATGTAATTGTAGATAATCCACTTTCTTTGTGTTCACGTGTCTTGGCAATTTACTTGGGTCTTTACAATGTGTCTCAGAATAACGAGCATAGAAATAAAACAACTGTATTTTAGGACCCGATGTGAGCATCCTGAGATCTGAAGGCAGGCTCTGAGGAAAGAATTTGAAGAGGGACATGTAGCCTGTCTTACTCTTTTACGGCCTTGCTCTTTCATTGTTTTGCTTTGTTTTTTTAATGACAATATTTAGGTATAATTTACAAACTGTACAGTTCACCCATTGTTAGTGTAAGTCAATGGGTTTTTAAAGAACGTATCGAGTTGTGAAAGCATCACCATAATCCAGATTAGGATCTCTTGTGCATTTACCATCACTCCCTGTTCCTATGTGTAGTGCTGGCAACCACTACTCTCCTTTCTGTCTGTGTAGATTTAAACTTTCTGAAAAGTTTCTGTAAATAGGACTATAGGGGATGTCCTTTGTGACTGCCTTCTTTCATGTAGCATAATGTTTTGGAGGTTGATACATGCTGTAACATGTATCAGCACTTTGTTCTTTTTTATTGCTGAATTGCATTCCACTGAATGGATACACCACAGTTTGTTGATCCATTCTCCACTTAATGAATATATGCACTGTTTCCATTTTTCTGGCTTTTAGTAATAATGCTGCTATGATGATTTTTTTTAACTTACTAATGCTTACTCAGATGATGTAATTAGCACACAACCTCTCATTTCTCTCACAAGCCTCTCCCTATCCCCCACACCTCCTGTGTTTGGACAAGGAATAAACAGAGACCCCCCCCCCCCCCCGCAAGGCCAGCAAGAATCTCTCCTGCCTGGATAAAATGGCTTCTGAGTAAAACTCCAAGTCTGTTGAATGCTAAGGTCAAAGGCCTTACACATTTGGAACAATGACTATATTCTGTTGTATATTTTTCTGTGCTATTTGTTGACAAAGGAAATACAGTAGTTTCCATATTGGTGGCTTCATGTATCCATTTCACAGGACAGTCCGGTAAAGGCACTCATCTTGTTAGCCCCGCAATTTGACACTTACGTGGACTTCATAATTCTTCCTGAAGACTCCCAAATCGTAGTTCTTAGGGTGGTTTTACTCATCCTTCTAAATCCCTTCCTTTGATAATTAATTTTAGAGTTCAGTCATTGGGAGCTTCTGAGAGCAGTCTTTCCATACCATAATTGAAATTCAAGGAGGCAATAAATTGTGAAACATAGAGAAAGAGAATTTAATTATAGTTCTCAAAGCAGAAAAGGATGGCTTCAAAAAGTCAGTGCTGCATGTCTGTAAGAACAAGTGGGTGAAACTGTACTAAAAATGTTCAGAAGGCAGGTATCCCATACTTGTTCTGTTTTTTTATAATTTGATTTTTGCCTCACTCAATGTGCCATTCCTCATGACTTTTAACTGGATTTCTAGATAGACATTACTTCTCTAACTTCAACAATATTGCAAAATATGTTGCAAAACTTGCCCTGAAGGGAACCACTGCTTGTAAAAAAAAATTTTTTTAACAAGGGTACAGAATGCTGGAAGCTATCATCAATGCTCGATGGAGAGAATGTGATGTCTGTTTCCATGATGCTGCAAATGTGATTGCTGGTAGATCTATTAATAGCTCAGAGTTGATTTTTGACCTTGGATTTGTGAAATTAAAGAAGCTGTATAAAAATGGAGATGACCAAAATGAACTAAAGGAAATCCAAGGCACTTAACAATTTTTTCTCATGAATATTTAGCATATTGTGTTTGAAGGTGTAAATTTAAATAAGTGTGTGTGTATACATAAATTTGTGTTTTGTCATCAAATCATTTGAGAATATAAATATTACTTTGATGTTAATCTGATTGAAAAGAAGAAATCTTGTAGATGTCATTACTCTCATCTTTCCACCATTTTGTTTGTTTACAAAAAGCCATTGCTGTATCACCTTTGTTCTGGAGGGCAAGAAGTAGAGGGGGCACTGTTCTTCTTGGTCCTCTCCTGCTTCTGCAATTGGTTATAGTCCATGCATCTGGGGCAAGGCTGGAGACCCCAGTGTCTTTATGTTCCATCAAAGTCTCCACTTTCTGTTTTGATGACCACAATGGATTTTCGAGGCCCATGGCTCAAGGAAGCCTGTTGAAGCTGCCCCTTCTGATATTTACATTTAGATTTAATGCTATTTTCTATATTTAAGTAATATCTTTTGTTTATTCAAGGTTTACTTTTGCTTTTGCTTTTGCTTTTATTTTTATTTCTCTGGCAGGCTTACATGGCAAAAGTTGTAAAAAATAATGGTTTAAGTATATACCATACCAGTAGCAGTCGATCTTTATAAAGAGTTGGATATTTTAGATATGTACTCAATTAAATTATATCAGCTATTTGTGCCTCAAGTATGAATGAGTTCATGTGATTTTATTCTGAATGTGATTGGGATTAAGGGGCATTGAGACCAAATTCCAGTTGCTATGACATTTTGCAAAAGATTTGCCTACTCTGTAAGTTGAGTTGGGTGAAAAAACGGTATGGTTTATTTGGACATATGGGGATGGTTTCATGGAGGGCAACCATCCATGTATGTACATTGGCAAGCCGAATGTTTTCAATCTTACTTTGTATATTAAAATTAAACATGTAGGAAAAAAATGAAGGAAAAAAGATTCCTGTGTCATAACCTATTTATACAAATTCCAATTCTGAACACGTGTTAATCACTATTGGTTGCCAGTATTTTTAGTTGTTAAGTGTGGTCACAAATTGTCAATTATTCTTACAGTGAAGGTGGGGGGAAGTGGGAAGAGTAGTCATGTAGGCCAACTGATAGAAACTCCTTTTCACCTTCCCACAAACTAAACAGGTCTTATATCGTCATCATGCTTGGGTTAATTCCTGACATTTCTTTAGTAGTTAAAAACTGGTTGGTTGCCAACTCTTTAGTGCATGCTGCATGTTCTTCCATAAAGAAGGTGACCATGTCTTCATACCACAATTTTAAGAAGTAAGTATATTTAAGAATTAATTTATTCATCAGGTAATATAGTTTTTTTTCTGATAGTTCTGCTTTCTCTGTTCTTTTTTCCCTAATCATTAGGGGGTAACAGAAATATCTGTGGCACCTTGTATTTTATGCCTCTTTTGCTCAGGTCTTAAGTTATTTAAGAAGAAACCAGTAAGTATTTTGAAGTCTGCAGACCTAAGCAGAGCTCTGAGCTTTTGGAGAATGATCACCAAAGTACTGAAAATTACTCTTGTTTTGTCATCTCAGAGTGATTTAAAGGAACATGAAATTTCTCTGAAAAAAGAAAAAAAAGTTAATGCAATAGAATAGTTGAGTTTAATGGCCTTGTCTTACAAAATAATGGAAATCTTTGAGACTGTGATCCTGACATTGCATTTTTCTGACTCTAACATGTAAAGTAATTGTAAGGAATATTTATGTATTGCTTAAGAGATGGCTTTTACAAGCAGCCAGAGCAATGAAAGTTCAGTTGGAATATTAAGGACATCTTCCCTATACAATATATAAGCAATAAAATAAAATTGTTATGGAGAATGGTGGGCTTGACAGCTCTGGAAAGATTCCAGGCCGATCTTGACATCGACTCTGTGTGATAATTTAGAAATCACAGGAACAGGCCTTCCTTCATGCACTAGAGCACGCAGATGGAACACTAGGCTTTACTGGGAACACTGAACCCATCTTCGTATTTGGTGTCTCATAAGATCTGATCCTTTAGCTTTTTCTGTTTGTAGGGGAAAGAGCTAGATGCAATCTTTGAACATGGTGATTTTCAATTATTTTTAGACATTGACACATTTCTGGATTATTATTTATGCCTTGGGGACTTTGGATGTACATGTGATAGAATATCAGTGTACTATGGCTGCTGTATCAAAGTGGTTGGCTTAAAATAACAGAAGGGGTTGGGGCGCCTGGGTGGCTCAGTCGTTAAGCGTCTGCCTTCGGCTCAGGTCATGATCCCAGGGTCCTGGGATCGAGCCCCACATGGGGCTCCCCGCTCAGCGGGAAGCCAGCTTTTCCCTCTCCCACTCCCCCTGCTTGTGTTCCCTCTCTTGCTGTCTCTCTCTCTCTCTGTCAAATAAATAAATAAATAAATCTTTAAAAAAAAAAAAATAACAGAAGGGTATTCTCTCACAACTCTGGAGGGCTTAAATCCAGAATCAAGATGTTGGCAGGTGTATACTCCCTGTGAAGGTTCTAGGTGTGAATCCTGCCATGCCTCTTCCTCCTTGTGAGGGCTCCAGGTATCATTCCCCTTATGTAAGCATGATTCCAATTTCTGCATCTGTCTTCTACATGCCTTTCTCCTGTGTGTTTTTTCTGTCTCTGCCTCTTCTTTTTAAGGATACCTGTCACAAAATTTAGGGCCTGGTCTGTTAATCCAGGATTTTCTCATCTTCAGATCAGATATAATTATCTCGAAAACCCCTCTTTCAAATAAGCTCACCGTCATCTTTACTAGGAATTGGGATTTTTATATTTCTTGGGGGGTCACATTTCAACCCACTGGACAGAGCAAAGGAGAGTCGATTAAATTAGTGTTTCGTAGAAATCTGTCCCATTTATTTTCATTACGCTCATGTAGGCAATCTTAATCTTCTCTGGGTCTCTGAAAATATTACCAGGAAAGTTTATCATCTGGCAACCTTCTTCATCCTAATTTACAGTCACTTATAATTCTAAACTACATTTCTTTTAGTAGAATATCTTATTTTTTTTTTAAAGATTTTATTTATTTGACAGAGAGAGAGAGAGAGTACAGAGGGAGAGTGAAAGAGAGAAGCAGACTCCCTGCTGACCAGAGAGCCCCATGCAGGGCTCCATCCCAGGACCCTGAGATCATGACCTGAGCTGAAGGCAGATGCTCAACCAACTGAGTCACCCAGGCGCCCCAGCATATCTTATTCTTTCAAAATACTTGCCTTGTTGGAATGATATAGTTGTACAGGTGCTGTGTCAAGTATTAGCTAAATATTTGCAACTCTCTTTGAGTCTGGGGATATACAGGGCCCCAAGGACATAGGAATTATCAGTGACCACACCTCAGACCGTGAGTCATAGTCGGGTGCCTGTGGGGTTCACATCCTCACGAGGCAGCATTGCACCATCCGGAACCCACCCCAGATGCAATTGTGGCTATCTGTCATTGCTGTCATTTGGCCCATGAAACCACTCAGACACCCGAAGTTTGAGTCACTGTGAGGTGGTTCATTCCATTGTTGTGGTATGTTTTTTAAAGCAGAATTTGACAGCCTCTTTAGGGAGTGAAGTGACAAGTTGTCAGCATGACAGCCCAGAAAGTGGCATCTTGCAAATGGAGAGAAAGGTGATGCCCTTGGCCTTAGCTCCACATGCTTGGACGCTGAGAGCATATCAGGTGATAGAGAGCACTTTGGAATGAGGTCAGCAGACTCCTATGTTCCATTCAGATATCTGTCGCCAGTTCATTATATCCCAGAAGTTTCATTTGTTTATATTTGTCATGTATTCGGTGTTGGAAACTTGTATGTTTTCATATCAAGCGAAAAATGAAACGTTCGTTTTCCCTCAAGATAACTGGAGAATCAGATCCTCCACTGCACATACTCCCTCCTCCCAGTCTAAAATGTAGTTATATTAATAGAAAATTTGAGGTATATTAAGCCTAATAGATCAGGAGATCTATTTGAACAGATACTTTATGACTGTGTTTATAAGTAGAAGGGGCCCTGCCATGCCTTTTGGGGGGGCCTCCTGGGGAAGCAACAGGGTTGGTCAAGAGGTAGAAAGAGCAGGTGAACTGTGGTCAGAGCCTTTATTGTGGTTTTCCTAGGAAGGCATGGCTGAGGCCAGCAAGCGAGCTTAGGACTGGCAAATTTGATTAATTGTAGTCCGTTTTGGGGCATAGGGGTTGTCCCTAGTTTTCTCCTTTCTCACCCTGGGAGTGATTATGGGAAGAGAATAATGGCCCAGCGTGGGAGAGCCTAATAAAAGGGGTGGTTAGGGGTGTGGACTTTGTTTTGGTTGGATTGCATTTGAGAAGCGTGCTGCCTGGCAGAGGAACCCCTAGGGGAATTACAGACCATGAGGGAGGAAGAGGGCAGAGGCAAGGTCAGTCCTGGATAGCACTAGTTTGTCCAGTCAAGGAGTGTCTGGCATATGTATGTAGGGGAGATGGTAAGGCACCAATTTCCCAGAAGCTAGAAACCTGGTTAATACATATACACTTACCAAAATTATCGTCCAAAAGTAAGAAGCCAGTTTGGACCCTCGATGCCTCCATTACAAGGTAGCAGCCTGGCGTGGGGAGGTTCCCATAGCTTTCATTGGTTGGAGACTATCTGAAGTATAGAGACGCTCATTGATTGGATGATTCTTCCTCTCTCCCTCCCCTTATCTCTGTCACACCAGGCGAGGAAGCTGTACTTGGAGCAGGCTTTCAGCTCCTCTAGTCCTGGTCTAGAGGCCCCTCCCATCCAGCAGGTGTTCTACTGAGATAGGACCTTCATTGTGATTCTGTATTTTTGCAAACAGCCCAAGTGACAGCAGATGGAGGGCTTGCTTCCTCTAGACATAGCTCAGGAGGGTAGACAGGAAGCAGAAGCCAGTCGGTGGTGGCAAACTCAGAATCAGCTGCACGGGATGAAGGTTCTTTGCCTTCTCTGAAGCTTCTGGATGTGGAGCCTTTTTGTGGGAGAATTTATGGGGTAAAAGAAGCCTGACATTTGAGTCTGAAGGCCTAGGTTTCAGTCCGAGCCCTACAACTTTGTTCAGTGGGGCCTTGGTCTCGCAGCTCTGAAATGTGTGTGACAGTGGGGCACGTTGGAGGGGTTGATGAGGTGGTTTGGGCAGTGGTTTTGCAACGAAGCCAGAGGTCTAGTCGTATCTTTATTGACTTTGGTTCCCGGCTCCACGGTAGTAGAGACAGGCAGCTGTGAAATAGTGAGTTTGTTTTCAGCCCGTATGGCTTCCATTTTGCTCCTGCTTTTTCTTCCATTCCTAAGCTCTGTTTACCAGGTTCTCGAGACTTCCTGCCGTCCTCCATGGGGGCCTGTCTCTTTGGGGATAGACCGCGTTGTGTATTTCCACAAGTTCTTGGCCTATATGTGTCCTCCTCCTCTTGCATCCTTTCCAGTTCACCGGACCTGACCCCATTCCATGAGGCTATCCCAGATGGCTGCCTGTGTCAGCTCGGGGAAGGGGCCGGCAGCCGTGGGAGCTGAGGACGCGGGCAGGAGAGAGCTTGGTGTTTAAGGGTCTTTTTTATGAAGCTTTCCACCACTTTCCTCTTGCCTCTGCCCTGGCTTATTTCCTGCTGCATTATTTTCTGCTTCGTTTTCTTATTTTCTGCTACATTTCCTCCTCCCTCTTTCATTCCTGTTTTTCATTTGCGCACTCACTCATTCATTCAATAGCTCCATGAGGCAGGCTCTGTATCCGTTACTGGAGATAGACAGATAAATAACCGCTCTCTCGCCCGCCAAAGCTCAGATTCGCAAGTAAATAAGTAATGGTCTTACTTGCTCTTGTGCGAGAGAATTGTAGAGAATCAGTGCGGGGAGCGACTAACTTGTTTCAGGAAAACATCAGCCCCAAGAACTTTTGCACTGGGCCTGCAAGGCTCCGGAGGGGTTTACCAGGCCAAAGAAGGGGGGGTGAGGAGGTTTCTATCAAGGTAAAGATTATGTCTAGCCTTGTAAGCGTCGTAGCCAAAGGTAGCGAAGGTAGACTTAGGGTGGGACCTGGGTGCCCGGGGACCAGCAGAAGCTGCGTGAGGGAGAATCTCATACAGCACAACTGGGGACTTGAACTGTATACTGCAGCCCACTGGCCTTGGGTAGGATTGTGCAGGGAAGAAAACTGGACCGGATTACATTAGGAAAACCCAACTCCAGGGGCAGTGATGTGGTCCCCGTTCTGATGCACATGGGAGTGGCATTGGCTCCGATGGGCACTCGTTTGCGTGGAGCTTGCCCGTGGCTTTGGCGGCATTGAAGGAATTCTGCAGGGGCACTGGGGACGTGTCCTGGGGCTCAGGGCTGAGACTGGCATTCAGGGAGGGCTTTTAGCCAGGGCCCCTTGGGCTGAGAGCAGAAGGGGCTGCAGGTGCCTTACCCCAGTGAAGGGAGAGCCCTACTTCCAGGCTGAGGTCCCCTTCTGCGGAGCTGTGGCACTAGGTTGGGGAGAGTTGATGGGGCCTGCGGCAGCAGTGGTGTTGGGTGGTGTCGGTATTGATGGGGATGAGGGGTGATTCAAGATACTTTCAGGAAGTAAAACTGGGGGACATGGGCAGGCTTTTTTAGATAAGAAGGGCAGGAAGATGGTGTCAAGGACCAAGCTTCAGTCAGGTGAGGTAAGGGGCTAGGGAAGGTTTCGCAGAAGGGATTTATCATGTGAAGAAGGAACCAGAGTTGAATCGGCTGCTTGTTTGTACACAGTCATTAAAAACAAACAATATCAGGGCGCCTGGGTGGCTCCGTCAGATGAGCGTGCAAGTACTCGTTTCCGCTCAGGTGGTGATCTCATGGGTTGTGAGATCCAGCTCCGTGGCAGCTCTGCGCCCAGGGGGTAGTCTGCTGGAAGATTCTCTGCCTGTTCTCTTTTTCCTGTGCTCGCGCTAGCACTCACTCGTTCTCTCTCTCTCTCAATAAATAAATAATCAAATAAACAATCAAAACCAAAAAGTCCTCTTAGGAGGTTCTTGTCCCTGACACCCGTTTACTCTTCTCCTCACTGACACCCTCAGACCTTTGCTTGCTCCCATGCCCCCTTCCCCACACTCAGCCTGCTAGTTGACTTGAGCTTCCACACAGATGCCATTGCTAATGCATTGACCTTAAATTGCCAATCCATCCCAGAAGCCTTCTCCTCCTGGCACAGGCCAGAGCTTGGCTTTTGCCCTGGGGGTTGGGTATAATGGTGGTTAGGTGCTAGCCGCTGGGCTAGAGCAAGTGGCTACATCTCTGTGCCTCAGTTTCCCTCCCCCCACAACCTCAGAGGCAGACACTGATAGAGGTGCAGTATATAGAACAAAGAGACCTTGCAGCCCAGTGCTTAGGCCTTTACCTTTCTGGGGAGCGGGATATGAGCATGTGTATAAGAACTGACATTATGGGGCACCTGGGTGGCTCAGTCGTTAAGCGTCTGCCTTCGGCTCAGGTCATGATCCCAGGGTCCTGGGATCGAGCCCCGCATTGGGCTCCCTGCTCTGTGGGAGGCCTGCTTCTCCCTCTCCCACTCCCCCTGCTTGTGTTCCCTCTCTCGCTGTGTCTCTCTGTCAAATAAATAAATAAAATCTTAAAAAAAAAAAAAAAAGAACTGACATTATGAGGGAGAAATAAAAAAAGAGGCTGAATGCAAGGTACCCGTGAAGGTAGCGAAATCAGCTAGCATAAATTATACATGCCATATCGTTTTTAAGAACGTGAAGGCCAGTTGCAACCTGGTAAAGAAAAAAGTAAAGAAGAATGGTTTGCAGGTTACTAACCAGTGAGGGAACATGTTTTACATTTTCTGCTATTTGTTGTTTTGTTGTTGTTGTTTTGGTTGTTTTTTGTACGTCAGTAGATTTAAAACATTTAAACACAACCTGTTCTCTAAAAACAAGATTATATGTAGGAAAAGCTATAAGTTAACACCCAATTTACAAAAAGTATATGATAAATTCCGACTGAATTTAAATGTCTTCTGCCTCTAACGTGTCTCCCTTTCCCTCTCCCTCCCTCCACCTACCCTTCTTTAGAAATTAGCCCTAGAAAATTGAACTTTGTGGTATTGTAGAGAGTTTGCATTCTGTGCTTTTGGCATGCCTCCTCTTTTCATGGGGAACTCTGGTCTATGTAAGGGCATTTGAAAATTAAACTCAAAGTTCTTTTCATTTTGACAATTTTTTAATTCACGAAGTCATGCAAGTATTTGGAATCACACTGGTCTGTCTCTACCATTTTTACGAAACAGTATTTTGGAGCATGGGTTATATCATGTCATTATTTCAGGCCTCCTTTTTGTATGAATTGGTTTCAAATTCAACACGTTTGCTGGGGTTTGATACTGTCTCAACACAAAGATGAAGAATTCACAATGGCACTTGTTTAATGGAGGGTGGGAACCAGATTCAAATGTGTAATTACACTACATGAGGAGTGTCCTAGGGCTATGTAAAATGCCATGCTGCGTAAGTACCTTGCCTGTAGCATTCTGGGATGGCTGCAAGGAGGAGGGGTAATTAATTTGACCATTGAAAGAGAAATACCTAGGAGTTCAGGGGTTGGAAAGAAATAGGAAGTGGAAAGGAAGGGCCTTACCCATAAAATGCACGTTGTTTTCAAGGAAATTATTTAATGGAGCCTGAGTGCTGATCAGTGAGGAAGGGTGAGGGCAAATTCCAGTAGGCCTTGTTACCATGCTAAAGAGTTTAGACTCAGTCATTGTTAGTCATCTAAATCATCAATTCAGAGTATTGATTCTCCTCCTGTATTTTATGTAATATATAATTTTTGCCTCTTTTGTAAGACTTAATGTGTCTCTTTTGGGTTGTCCTGAACTTTTGCTTGTCAAAGAGTTTCCTAGTATCGAGCAAATGCTCTTTCTCTCCCTATAATGTTCCCGTTTAAAAGAAAAAAAAAATCTATACTGTTGCACAGTAACATAATTCACGTGTCCACAGGGAACTTGTTTCACATCGGTGCCTTTATTCATAGGTGTTGAACTGGGGAAGTCGATGAAGAAAAGCGACAAAAAGCCGAATGGGTTGGGAGTTTTTCTAGCAATTTCAACCCTGGAAGCTCCCATCAGTAGTCCAGGAATGCAGGGCCTCTCTGCCCTTGGGTTTGACCCTGTGGAGCCAGGAGCCCTTGCTGGGAGCAGGAGAACTTGCTGCAGGGGCTTTGCTGTGAGCTCCTGGGGTAGCCCCAGGTGGCAGTTCTCTGCAGCATCCCCCCAGAAGATGTCCTGGGAACAGGTAAGGATTCTGGAAGACTCCTGCAAGATGTTACAAGTGTCTTAAAGACAAAGGAATTTGGTGAGAATAAGGACAGTTTCCTGCGAACCTTGGGCTGTAATCAGAAATCTTCCACTTTTCTTCAGCGAGTGAGCTGGTCTTTCCTACAATTGGACAAATCCAAAACTTTTTCCGGAAACATATTTGTAATATGTGTTTCTTGATTGTTTTGTGTTCAGAGATATTATATCCTTAAGAATATTTGGAACCCAGAATGCTGCTGTATGTTTAGGGAAATACAAAAATAGAGCCAGGCTACTGTGTGGTCTAGGGAGCCAAGTGGCATATGAATATTATTACCAGGAGGAAGTTCTCTCTCCTGGTAAAGTGTGTTGACAGTTATGAGACCAGAAGTCAGTGAGAGAGTATGTGTCCCTTTTGGCCTCGGCCCCTGGGCCCTGTTACACTAGATTGCCACAGTGGTCTTCAGTTTAGGTTTTCTTGTAAAACGATCTCCTTTCCTTTGCTTTGAATTTCATACTTTTATACCTATTTTAGTGTTTTCTTAGGATTCTTGATTCTTTGTATATGTTATCTCAATAACATGTAGATTGCAAATATATGTAACGATGAATTAGTTCCTCGTAACCCATTGCCTCATGTCCCCTGTCCCCACCAAGTCACATCCAGATCATGTAGTGATGGTTACATCCGATGATTATGGTGGACAAGATGACATGTTTGAGGGGCAGGTGTAATGACAAGAAGAGGGGGGCGGGTGGAAGCATGGGAAGTCAACGAGAAATGTGTCCCTAATTAAATGTTATTTTCTAAATTAACTTATTTGTTGCTTAAAGAACCAAGCCTGAAATTCCTCTATAAAGAGTTTCTTTGGGTTCCATTTTAGTATTGGTATGTCAAATATCTCAGTGAAATCGACTTGTTAGGAAGTCATGATCATGATGATTACAAGCATTTATATGCCAAACACTGGGATTCCTGCTTTGCAGAGTCTTTGATTCTCAATAGAATCCTCGAGAAACCCCCTGTTTAGTGGGGAACTGAGGCTAAGAAAGGCTCCATTATTTGCTGCAAGGTGCAAGGAGGTGGTTGAGTGGGTCTGCATGCCTAGGAGCGCACCCCACAATTTACCCACGCTTACTTCACAGGAGGCAGGAGAGATCTCCCGCCTTCGGGCAAAGAGATCCTCAGAGCTCAGTCTTCACATGTGGTTTCTGGAAAGAGGAAGCATATGCCAAATGCACAGTGGCTGGCACGTGAGATCAATATATATGCCTGTGATGGCAGCAAAGAGTAAATAGGCGTTCCGGGCCCAGATGTAGTGAATAAAATTACAGGCTGATCAGTGAAATTGAATTTCAGATAAACAACAAATAATTCTTTTTAGCACTAGTATGGCCCATGCAATATTTGGGAGATACGCTAAAACCTTCTCAGTTAAACAATAAATACCATATGTAAGTGGGCATTCTGTGTTTCATAATACAATCCAAAATAAGAATAAATGGCGGAATGGTAGCCTGTGATAAGTGCTTGAGATGCTTCCAGAAACAGCTCTGCTTCTCTGTGCAGAAGACTCAGCCACTCAATGTCTCTTGTGCTGACCCATGAGAAGCCTGAATTCCCTCAGAGTTTCTTGATTTTATTTGGATCTCCTCTTTGCTTAAATTACCTGCCATCACATACAACCTCTCGGTATTTGACCTATGGTAACTTTTGGAAATTGCTGGACACCTGTCAGTCTTACAGTGGTGCTTCCCAACCTTGCTTGAATGTTAGTAACACCTGAGGATCTTTTAAAGATTTTGATTTATTTTTTTTTGAGAGGGGGGTGGGGGAGTGACAGAGGGAGAGGGAGAGAGAGAATCCCACATGAGGATCTTTTAAAAGTCCTGATGCCCTGGTCCCAGCCTAGACCAATTATGTCAGTATCTCTTGGGTGGGAAAAGGCATGAATATTCTTTTTCTTTTTTTTAAGATTTATTTATTTATTTGACACAGAGAGAGAGAGGTTTGACACAGAGAGAGAGCACAAGCAGGGGGAGCAGCAGGCAAAGGGAGAGGGAGAAGCAGGCTCCCCGCGGAGCAGGGAGTCCAATGCGGGGCTTGATCCCAGGATCCTGGGATCATGACCTGACCCAAAGGCAGACGCTTAACCCACAGAGCCACCCAGGTGCCCCAAGGCATGAATATTCTTAATGCTTCCTACATGATTCTAATGCATCACCTGGGATGGGAGCCATCCACTTGGCTCATAGGCTCACTATGTGCTTGGCCCTAACGCAAGGATGTCAATCCCTCCTAGCCCTTTCTCCATTGTTTTTTTCTAGCTTTCTCATTCCATCCTGAGTCCATCCATGCCATCTGTATCCCTCACCTTCCACAGTTGCAAAGTGGGTATGTTGAGTTCTCCCAGCTCTCTGTCTAGGCTAGACCATTGCCTTTTACTCTAGGTTCTGTATCTTGGGCCCGCACACTGTTAATAAAATTCAAAAAGACTCCTGAGAAGATCCATGGCATTTTCCCTTTTTGTCCCGTGCTGATAGAGCTGCCCTTCCTTTCAGTAGGGTTTGAGGCATGTCCTCAGAGAAGGAAAGTAAGCTCAGAGTTAGAAAATGTCCATGATTGAATAAATAGGGACATCAGTCCTGGAGCACCACAGGGCCTTGACACCATCTGGGAAGGCCTCCAGGAGAAGCAGGGGCTCGGAGGCCTCCACCCATGGCCTAGAGGTACCCTGATAGAGCAGAGATGCCCTTTAGAACTTTGGGAACCAGCCCTGCTGAGTTAGCTCTTGCTGCTGCCTCACCAGATGATTCTACAGTTACGGAACAGTTTCATTTGGTTTTGGTATTCCTCAGGTTGGAAATGCATAAGTTAGCCCTGGATTTGTAAAGTCAAGTGTATAATCGCCATATGCTTGTTTTCTCCAGGCAAGTTGACTCACCCACTTCACTGTGTGTTCTGCTGAATTATTGGAGTTTGTAACTGATTGCTTAGTAGAAAGAACATAATTCATTTTTTTCAGAGAGAATGTTTCATATCCCTTGCTTTAACCTGGATATTTAAAAATCAAATTCTCATGATATTCTGTTGCCTTCTTTGCATTTTAATGAAGATGGAGCCTTTAAGAGAGATCAGTCATTAAGTACTAATCAGATGCTGATTGCTTAAACTCTACAAAATGTTTGATTTTTAAAAACCTCAGTCCCAGATAATAAATGGTGGGAGTTTATCAAAGTAAGTGGCATATACTTTTCCTCTCTATTTTGATTCAGATGTGTAACAATTTCTACCTGCTGTTTTAAATTGGTCCTGAGAACACCTTTTGTGTTAAGCCCACTCACAGCTAGAAGGAACCAACATCAACCTGACAATAAAATAATATCTCCCAACTAAACAAAGTCAAAAAGCCAATGGAACAAATTGTTCTGTCGATAATCCAAAGACGAAACTGTGTGGTCTCCTGCTATTTTTAGAACTTGAGGGGAAAAGAATCCTCCTTACTGTAAAAATGATACAATTAAATATGAAGTCGGCCACTGGGAAACTCAAGAGTTCCCTTTGAGCACCATTTTGTAGACCCATTTTCCTTATATTAAAGCAGAAAATGAACCCACAAAGGCAGCAGTGCTTCAAAGGAGAAACAGAGTTCTGTGTTCGCTGGGTAACCTCGGCACACGGGTCAGTTGGCTGTTTGGGCAACCTGCATTACCATCTGCATCAACTTGGAGAAGTTGATGACCTCATTATGCTCCGAATATAGAAAAACTCTGATTTTGCTGTCCCTGAATTTACTGATAGCCTTACATTTAGTTCAAGTTTCTTTATAGTTGTGTTGGAATTCCACAAGGGGAACTCTGTAGAAATTTTTGGAGAGAAATTATTCTAATTTCACAGGAAAGTAGATTAATCCTTTGAATAGACATCCAGAAAAATCAAGGTGAGCATTTAGAAATCTTTGGAAAGCTAGGAATCATGGACTCAATTTTGAGATTAGATAGAAGCGAGAGAGGTGTTCGTCTCGGTCCGAAAGCCGAAGTTCACATGGAAATCAATTTTACTGTTGACCCATGCCAGAATGATCCATGTTGAACTTGCACCAATTTCTGGCCCTGTCTGCGCCCCCCCCGCCCCGCCTGGTCCACTCTGCTTGGGCTTTACTATGGTAAGCCAAGTGATACAGTCACTTGAAAAATGTAAATGGGTGTCGCAAAATGTCGTAAGCAAGATAAACAATATTTAACACAATATGTAAGTAAACATATCAAAATGACTGTGATGACAAAAATCCAAGATGAACAAACTATCGATATTTTAAATAAAGACTGAATCCAATATGGCTGGGGCAATGGGGAGGTGAGATAGGGTCATGCACATGCAGGGACGGAGACAGTCTGTGAGAGAGAGAGAAAGAGAATTGGTAGTAATCTTTTCTCTTGGTGTCTGGCATATATGGAAAGGTGGCAGCTTGGTATTCACACCATCTGTGGCTCAGGGCCCCCCACTTCCCAACCCCATTCCTCCGAATAGAAGAGATGACTTGATTCTCTCCTCTTGCCATCTCTGTTCTTGGTTTTCTTTCACTGAGTCGCCCCATCTCCTTCAATATATTATAACACCCATGAAGACGAAGATCTTGCCTTCCTTGCCTCTGAATCCCCAGCAGCTAACACAGTGTCTGGCACTTATTTGTGCCCTGCTTCCCTCTCCTCTCCACTCTGTCAGGCCTAGAATCATGTGCCCAGCCTTTGGGTGTTCCTGTGCTGACCTTGCGTCTTTCTGGGCTTGGCTCTTCTATCCAATGGCATCCGTGCCCGTGGTTGGCACTACTCTCCCCTGGGAGGAGCCAAAGAAAGGAGAAGGTCTGCCAAGGGGATGGATGGGTTTGTAGAAGATCACCCACCTAGGCCACCCGCATTGCTGGCTCATCAGAGATCTGCTGTGGAAGAGATTGCCACGAACTTAGTGACATCATCAGTACTCACGTATTCACTCACAACTCTAAGTCAGAAGTCCTGCGTGGCATGGCTGGATTTTCTGCTTAGGGTCTCACGTGGCTGAATTCAAGGTATCTGCCAGGATTGTGGCCCACAGCCTGTAGAGCTTGGGTGCTGCTTCAAGCTCCCTGTTTGTGGGCAGAAGTCAGTTCCTGGCATCTATAGGACGGAGGCATCCATATTCCTGACTTGTGCTTCCTCCATCTTCAAGCCAAGAATGGCACACCGAATCTTCTTCAGGCTTCCAGGGTCTGACTTCCTCTTCCAACTTCTCTTTTGGCCGTTAGTGCGTATATAATTCCATTGGACCCATTCCGGCCATCCAGGATAATCTTCCTAGTGTAAGGCCAGCTGATTAATAACCTTACATTCATAACCTTACTGCAGTAATTACTTATATCTGCAATGTCTCTTCTGCTACCTACCAAAAGCCCAGTCTGATAGCAGAAGGTGAAGGTCATGGGAGATAGCCTGTTATTTGCAGTCTTTGGTATTTTCTCAGATTCTCTCCCTAAGATATTTGGGAAGATTGGGTTCACGTGTTAAGAAGCACCGGGATATTCCTGATGAGTTTGACATCCCTCTTGTCGAGTTCTGCAATGTCATTTTGTGGGATTTCGGCTGACATTTTCCTTTGGGAAATGAGGAAAGACATCCTGAGTTCTAAGAACATGAGCCCCATCTGGTCTGGAGAAATGATCTATTACTCATTTCCGTGTCCCCTGACGGGTAGCATGGAATCTGGGCCATGGGAGGCAGTCTGGAAATGCTGATGTGCAGAAATGAGTGGATAAATGAATTGATCAATCCTGAGAATCTTTTACCAAGTGATAGAACTGATATTTTTTTTAATTAAAAAAAAAAAATTTTTTAAAGATTTTATTTATTTATTTGACACAGAGAGAACCAGACTGAGATAGAGAGAGAGAGACAGACAGCAAGCACAAGCAGGGGGAACGGCAGGCAGGGGAGAAGCAGGCTCTCTGCTGAGCAAGGAGCCCTACACGGGGCTAGATCCCAGGACCCTGGGATCATGACCTGAGCCGAAAGCAGCTGCTTAACCAACTGTGCCACCCAGGTGCCCCAATAGAACTGATATTTTTGAACAGATGTTGATAGGCATCATTTCCTAACAGCTGTTTCCATATGTGCCCACGTGTTGGAAGGCGTCCCCCAATTTTCCAGGCTATCTGTGAGCAGTCATAATCATAAATACCTTTTGAGGAAATGGGTTGGGATGTTTGCCTAAAAATGTCCTTCCCTAGTCATTGATGCTAACCTATGCATCTGTGTCTCCCTTGCCTCACCACTCCCGCTTCCCCGTCTTACACTAATGGTTTTGAATATCTGTGCAGGACTAGAAATTGAATGTGTATGCATCGGCCTATTGTTAACTCTAAGAATCCACTATATTTTATTTTAAGTTAGGCATTTATTAACTATTTGTTTAAAAAAAATCTCTTAATGATATTTTTAAGTTTTCATTGACTTAAAGGGTGAGACTTACATCACTTGGTATTTATTCCCATGATATCAATGCATGTGCGCGCTCGCACACACACACACGCACTCACTCACTCACTCACCCACCTGAACACACATTTTATTAGTCCATGGACGGCAAATAGGCTACAGTTTCAAAGAGACACTCATAGAAGGTAATGTTGCCCTGTAACAAATCTTATGCCCGGTTTTGTACTAAATTTGTTTTTTCTTTCTGTTTCAAAAATGTCATTCTGTATAACAGAAATCGCAAATAATAATAATAACCCAGGTCCTAGGTACCTGAATCTAGGAAAAAACAGAGAGTTGGGTCAAGCTTGATGGGTCGATGTGAAAATGCTGGTCATTTGAAAGACATCGATTTTTGTCATACATTATTTATTGGGTGAATTACACTTTATAAATTAACATCTGTTTTATACATCATTCTCTCGTGAGTGGGATTAGCATGACATTCCAGAGATGTGCAGAAGACTTCGGTCCAGTGACCAAACAGTGTCTTGACCTGCAGATTAGAGCAGAATTCCTTGGATCGCCTTGGCATCTATTCAGCATTCCCTGTGAAATATTGACCAAGATCCAAATGGTTTCTTCCCAGTAGGGTGCTTGCCACCTTCATGGTGTCTCTGGCAGCCTCCCTCATCTCAAGCCTTAGAACAAAAGTCACAGGACAGTCTCCCTGCTACATCCAAATGCATATTCTCCAAATGCAGAGGTCCCAAAGAAGGTTCCAGAAAGTCCCTGTCTGGCCACACTGTCCTGAATGCCTGAGCACAAAGGCCCATAGTAACAGGCAGCCATCCACATTTCATCCTCAAACCATGCTCTACAGTGGGGGCAATTTGGAGGAAGAAAAATGAGCAGTGTAATCATAGTGTCTTTTCAACTCAATCAATTATGACCTATATGTGAGGGGGACATGTAAAATTAAATGTACCAAGAAGCCCGGCTTTCCATCATTGCTGGTAGCAGGTCGTTTTAATCAGATGGGATGTTGGCCGTGGCCTGGAAGGCACACGTTATTATGTTATAGAACATCACACGCTTTTTGTTCAGTGGGCTTTTATTAAGCTTGTATTTAATGTTATCTATCAAAGAAGAATTAAAGCCAGGGTGTTCTCTGTTCATGAATCCATTTCTAATAAAGGCCCCCAGAGCAGTTACTTGTCAGGATAAAGCTGACACACCACAGTGCATCCGATGCTCGTTTTTCCCGGTCTTGAAAGTTGCTGATTAAAAGAGAAGAGCGAAGCCGGGCAGAGGCCGCTCACTCAACATTTCCGTCACCCACTGCATCCCTGGGTGCATATGGCAGCTTGCAAAAGGTGCTTCTCCTAGCACAGGACATCACCGTGTGTCAGGTGCATGGGAGTGTGTGTGGCTCTGGGGCTGGCTTGAAGGCACGGTGGTTGCAGGAGTGCAGCGGGTGTTGGCAGTGGTTCAGCGGTGAAATGTAAGCTCGCCGTGTAATAAAATCTCCTGGGAATGCAGAGGATGCCTGGGCATTAGGCATGCTCCTCGTGTTTCACATAAATGCATCCTGTTCTCAGGAGCGGAGGAGCAATGCGTTTGCACTGGCTCATTCAAATTGAATGTAGGTAAAAGGAGAGTCCTAAGCAAACAGAGCAGTCTGGCATTTCTGAAGGCAGGAGCAAGGTTAAGCTGCTGGCTGCGTTCTCTGTTGTTTATTGGACGTTTATTTGCTCTCCTTTTGCACACTCCATGCACGTTGCAAAGAGGCAGCGCTGGGCAGACTGATGCCTGCTCGACTCAGGCATCCAGGCGATTCTGCCCGGACTCTTCTGGGCAATAAAGTTCAAGGCTTCATACGTGGCTTCATCCGTTGTCCCCAAGCCTGGCGTGTCTAATGTTTTGCTGGAAGAGAAAGCTCCTCCAGAGGGGGCAGTTTGTATTGTTTTTTGTTTTTTTTTTCCTTTTGTTCTTCTTTATCAGTGTTCCAGCTTTAAGTTTGTCACAGCAAGAGTGAGGAGAGCGAGCCTGTAAAGAGCTTTTTGCAACATGCTTTTTCCATTAGGTTTCACAGGAGCAGAGTATCACCAGCAGCCGTGGCTTGCTTGCTCTCTAGTCTTGTGCTGTGAGGAATAAAGACACTGTAGGGCGGTGAACCTGAACTTGGCCCGTTCATCCATACTGTATAGAGGGATTGCATAGAGTGGAGTCAAATGCCACTTGGGGGTGAACTGCACGCATCAACTTGCATTCCTGCTGGATATTGTAGGAAGAACCCTTGACAGAATCCAGTAATTAAAAGGTAAACCATGAAGTGTATGCTCCGTGTAGGAAATGTGGGCTGAGGGGGAATGCATGGGCGAAGAGGGACTTGTTTCATTTTGTTTGGAATGATATGTTCCTAGATTTTATTGCCAGTGGATCAGAAGAAGAAGGGGAGAGATTGCAACTTGCTGTTGACTTAGAGGGTAGTATAATCCCGACATTCCCACATGCTGCTGGACTCTTCTTGTCCTCGAGCCCTCGGAGCTATATGGGACTTCTGTCCTTGAAGCAGGAGTGTTGTCAGTGGAATCTGGGTAGAAGTAAAATTGTCACCATGGAAATGGAAGTGCCCTCTTTGGTTTCTCGTTTTCTTTAAGGTGAAATCTTTGGAATTCACTTGGTTATTTTATTTCTATTGAGTGGCTCTGTTTGTTTGTTTTTCCAAAACCTGCTAAGAAATAGCTTTCAGAGACACAGAAAGACTGGGAAACTTCACATTTCAATCGGGTTTGTTTCTAAAGGCATATGTGGTTACTGTAATCCCTTAGGGAGAGTATGGGCAGGTGGCTGAAGTTCTAAGTTAAGGCATGTCATCTGCTCAAGGCAGTTTAGTATTGTCTATTGTAAATCATTCTTCCACGTGTTGGCTTTACATTACGACTATGTGAAGTAAGCATTGTCTCTTAGCAATGGGTGTTCAGGGCAAGTTCATGATAAGTTTTTTGACTTTAAACTTAGCTTGTGCTTACTAAATCTCCTGGCCAGCTCTTTGATCTCTTTTACAAGCTGCATAAAAAATAGAAGGTTGAAATTGTAATTAAATTATGCATTGTATTTGCCCCCAGGGAGCTGAAATGCAATTATGTGAGCGTGTATACAATGGGATTGTCTCGTGTCTAACAGACTGGTCATATATGCTGCAATTTTAAAATCAGTCTGCTGCTCTTTAGATCTTTGAGGTATTTTTTTTACCATCCCACAGAAGTGACTGTTTCAATTAACACTCAGATTTTTATAAACACATAATGGAATTTGTGTTATCATATATGCATGCCCATTTTTAATCCCTTTATATATGTATATATAATTCATTGATAGGAAGTCCTTTATATATGTGTGCATGTGCATATGTGTACCTTTAAGAAGATTTTGTTCAAATGATTAGATTGGGGGAAATAGAATTGGCCAGTAGCAGAGTTAAAAGGCAAGGAATAGGGTGAAGCACTCTTGGCTTATAAATATGCGGTCTCAAAAAGATGAGAGATGCTCAAGTATTCATCTACTGGTACATCACTGTAGAAACAGTGCTGGTGATTACCCGGGGATTCTTTGCGTTGTGGTATGTAGATTCTTGTTCCTATACCAGAAACGGTACATCTCATTGGAGGATGCAAGGATAGGAATAGGGGAAAGATTAAGAGAAGGGGTTCAAAGTCTTTGGGGGAAATTGGTATTGGAAGCATTATAGTAGCTTCTAAATGCATCCATGCTGACACAGGGATCAACTCTATGGTGACAGCATAGGAAAACCAATTTTGATTGCTAGTAGATGCTTCATCCTATGAAGCCTATAAGACTATATATATATATTTTTTAAGATTTTATTTATTTATTTGACAGAGAGAGACACAGCAAGAGAAGGAACACAAGCAGGGGGAGTGGGAGAGGGAGAAGCAGGCTTCCCACAGAGCAGGGAGCCCGATGCGGGACTCGATCCCAGGACCCTGGGATCATGACCTGAGCCAAAGGCAGATGCTTAACGACTGAGCCACCCAGGCGTCCCTATAAAACTGTCTTTACCACTCTTATTTTATTCGTTGAATTTCTTATTTAAGGTATCAGATTTTTCCAAGTAATACCTTTTTATTGAGTTTTTAAAGGTATAAACATCAGTTTTATAGAATATTTTAGAGGAACATGTCCATGTGAAAAGCAAGGATGTTACAAAAGATAATTTACTAAATTTCTGAGAAATAGTTTTGAGTAATGGCTACTGAGTTTAGAAAAGGGCACGATGTAGGAGCATAGCATAGGAGGTATCCTATCAGTTTCCCTTCATTTGCAATTGGTATTTAAATTTTGTTATCTTAATGCCTTTAATTAGTGAATGTGGAGCTGTGTAAAAGTAAAAAGTAGGGACAGTCTGCTGGGCCTATATTCTAGAATGTTTTCAGCCAGTATAGGTGAGCAGAGTTTTTGTTCTGTGGACTGTTTTCCTTGAACAAAAGCAAGTGTCTGGTCCATTGAAGAAAGGTGTCCAAAATCTCACTGGCACCAAATCTTGTTGCATTATTCATTTATTGGAGGGTCCAACCTGGATTTGTTGAAACAGACAAGAAGAGTTCCAAGATGCTGGAAGTCAGGAATGTCTGTGCTTGATTTCTTTCCTGGAGTGATTTATCAAAGCAATTTTGATTATCTTATATTTACAGGGCAACGTTTTGCGAAGAGCTCAGTGTATTGGGGACATAATCTAATTATCAGAAAGCCACAGTGAAAGAGCTCATGCTATCTCTGTTCTACGGGTGAGACTATAGACAGGCTGATAGGTAGAGCAATTTTCAAAGATGATGCGGAAAAACACTGACATATAGCTTGAAAATTGTGACCCAACGTGGGTCTGAGGTCCTTTTGCCTCTGTGATCACATTACCTGACCAGTTGGCTGTCAGTGTGCACCCATGGTCCCTTAGCTGGAGAGAAACAGGTTCCATTTTGTCTTTGTAGGATCCCATTGATCCCTCTGAAGTTTGTGATGGCCAAATGGAATGGAAGCAATGAGGGACACAAGCTTGTGGGGTGGCAAAAGGCACCAATGTCACTAGAGGTCTTTACAACCAATGCAGAGAGCAAAAGGACATAGATAGGACTTTTACCCCATGTTTAGAGTTGAAGAGATTTGAAGCCTCTCCAGAGTTGGGATGATTTCACTCCCTTGATACATGAACCATAAAAATGACAGTCAGGAAACATGCTTCTTTTGGTGTTTCAGCTTTTAGGCCCTAAGGCAGGCCAAGCTTGCTCAAAGTTGAATTAAAACCGTTGAGTTATTAGATAAAAAACTGTTTTCATGCACTCATGAACAGTGTATTCTTTTTCTTTCCTACTCTATTAAGTGGTTATTCTGGAGGGAGCTATGTCCCTGTTACCAGATACGAAAATGATTTCATGGACAGAGAAGTTATGTCTGTCCTATATTTTTGGTATGATTTCAATTTAGAAATAAGCACATCAGCAGTTGCTACTTAGTCTATCATTTAGATTCACAAACATGTGAATGACAAGGCAAGGACTTTACAGATCATTACGAATAGAGACTGTTCTGCCTATGGACAGATTGAAAATGCACTACTGATAATGTCATCCAGTGGCAGATTTAGGCAGATGGATGCTAGGAGGATGTTCTACAAAATGGAGGAACTAGTACTAGGGCGATTTGATAGCATAACCCCCAAGAAGAAGGCCTTAACCTTGGACTGGAACCCCATGGCACTGTCCCTTGCTAGATTCACATCTGAATAGGGGAGGGGTGCCCCAAATGGAGGGAGGCAGCCTAGAAACAGAGCCCCTGTGGAGAGCTGACAAGTCCTGAAAAAGCTTTCCCAGCAGGAGGGGAGACCAAAGAACAAGGTCCAGTGGAGGTTGAAGAAACCCAAAGGATTCAGATTGACCTGGGCGTGGGCAGTTAGGGACAGAATCATGGAGGCCAGCAGGGAACCTGGCTCTTTGCCACCATAGTGAAAAAGCTGATGTGATGCAAGAGAATTTCTGAGAACAGAACATAATGGACCCTGGTGGGGGCGCCTGGGGGCTCAGTCGTTAAGTGTCTGCCTTCGGCTCAGGTCATGATCCCAGGGTCCTGGGATCGAGCCCCCGTGTCGGGCTCCCTGCTCGGCGGGGAGTCTGCTTCTCCCTCTCCCTCTGCCTGCCACTCCCCCCCCCCGCTTGTGCTCTCTCTCCTTCTGTCAAATAAATAAAATCTTAAAAAAACAAAACAAAACATAAAGGACCCTAATATGTCAGTTTTAAAAGCTCCACGAAAAAGAGGTGCCCCGGGAAAATGGGGGAGAAAGGACTCTCCTTCCTGTGAACACTAGAATGGAGCCTCCGTCCTGGTAGCAGTGATCTATCTTGTTTACTGTTTTCTCCCTAGAGCCTAAAGCTGAGCCACTAACATAATAGGCAATGTTTGTTGAATAAATGATTTGCTCCTAATTCATTTATTTATAGCCCCGTCAGGAGCTTATTCCACCTGACTGTTACTGGAGGTATTCTGTGTTCCAGCCACTCTCCTAAACAAGACTGTAGGGGCGCCTGGGTGGCTCAGTTGTTAAGCATCTGCCTTTGGCTCAGGTCATGATCCCAGGGTCCTGGGATCGAGCCCCACATCGGGCTCCCTGCTCCGTGGGAAGCCTGCTTTTCCCTCTCCCACTCCCCCTGCTTGTGTTCCTGCTCTCACTATCTCTCTCTCTCTGTCAAATAAATAAATAAAATCTTAAAAAAAAAAAAAAAAGACTGTAAACCTTTGAGGGCAGATAATTATGTTATCCTAATTTTTTAAAGGCCTGTAGTGAATAGGATAGCACCTTATACTTGCGGAGGCACTTAGTAAATAATTACAAAATTGAAATTACAGCAATAAAAATAGGATATAGTTGTTATCCTTAGAATATTATGGTCAGCCTCACTTAGAGCATAGCATACAGTTAGAAAATTCTCTAAAATAAAAGAATATAGTTAAATCAGTGGTTGTCGGGGTGCCGGGTTGGCTCAGTCTGTTAAGCATCTGACTCTCGATTTCGGCTCAGGTTGTGATCTCAGGGTCCTGGGCTCTGCGCTCAGCAGGGAGTCTGCTTGAAGATTCCCTCTCTTCCTCTCCCTCTGCTCCTCCCCCCCACTCACGCTCTCTCTCTCAAATAAATAAATAAAATAAAAACAAATAAATAAATCAGTGTTTGTCAAATAAGGGTGATTTTGCTCCTCTCTTGCCAGTAGATACTTGGAAATGTCTGGAGACAATTTTGTTGTCCTATCTGGTGGTTGGAGGGGTGTGCTACTGGCATCTAGTGGATAAAGCCTGGGGAACATTCTGCAGTGCAGAGCATAGCAGTCCAAAGAAAATCATCTGGCCCCAGATGTCAATAGTGCTGAAGTTGAGAAGCCCTGATTTAAAATAGAACTTTTATGGCAATTCTCGTGTGTGTGTGTTTTCCATAAACGCCATTTGCGGGTGGGTGGCAGTCTGACACATGTTTGTGTTGCCCGGGTTCAGAATAGCACCTGGCATATATCAGCCATTTAATAAATAATGGCTTAACTGATGAATGAATGGATATTAATGACATCAAAAAGAAAGATGCTCCGGTATCGTCTTTGGAACACCATTATCATTAGAAACGACGCCTTTCTCATCAAGGCCTCCACAGGAAGTAATCAGTAGGGTCAAGTTCAGGTTGTAAAAGCAGATTCTCAGCAGCCACACATTCATGTCTCCATTTAAGAAGGTCACAGTGCTTCAAGTCATGGAATATTAGCAGTGAAGGGGATTAGAAGGGTCATTCATTCCAACAGTCTTAAATTACAAATGAAGCAAGGGATTTGAAACCCAGGCATGTGAAATGACTCAGTTAAGGTGTCACGGGTAAATGGCAGAAGTAAGAGTAGAATGATTTCTAACTCCTCGTCTTGGTACGCCTTCATCATGCTAAGGTTGTCGCTGGTATATCAGCCTGACAAAAACTTGGCACAACCAATTGCTTTTAATGACTAGATAAAGCAGCATGCCAATGCAGTATTGAATGTAAAACATAAAAATTCTAGCTTTATGGCATTGAAGAACTTGACCTTAAACTAATGTGCTGGTTATTTTCGTTATTAATACAGAAATTAAAATAATGGAATGTTGGGGCTTGAGGAAATCCTGTTAATCTCCTGCATTCTGAAGAGGAGTAAGTTTAGGGGTGCATACATCAGCTTTATCCAGAGTCCCAGAAAGGGGGCGGTGGGGCTCTCCATTCTATGCTCTTCACCTTAATAGACTTTCCTAAATGGAATATTATTTGCAGACGATATTACATGAAAGCAGGGTTATGTGGTCAGATAAATTTAGAAAATGCAAGGGTAAACAAACAGAAGCAGGTATGTGTATACAAGGACACCTCTGAGGTTTTCATTTATGGTCTACTTCTCCAAGACGGTCCCCCAATATATGGCTCCCGTCATGCTTACTAAGTAGGAGATCATTCATATTACCCTATCAGTGGTCCTCTGAATACAGTTTGAAAAATACTGTACTACCTCAGCTCTCTATGTAATTGACAGAAATGTGTCAGGACTGCTTAGGGTTCAGAGGGACTCTTTTTTTTAAGATTTTATTTATTTATTTGACAGAGAGAGAGAGCACAAGTAGTGGGATCTGGAGAGGGAGAAGCAGGCTCCACGCTGAGCAGGGAGTCGGATGCGGGGCTCGATCCCAGGATCCTGGGATCACAACCCTAGCTGAAGGCACACGCTTAACCAACTGAGCCACCCAGTCGCCCCTCAGAGGGACTTCTTGGTAGACTTTAGAATGGCCCATGTTTGTTCCCCTCCTCCCGATTCCTCCATGTCTTTTTGAAAAAGCTGGCCAAAGTATGTTGCCTTGGTATATTCTGTTTCTCACAGTAGGTTTCCCAGTTCCAAGCCAAGGTTTGAGAGAGTCGTTCGTGAGACCAGCCTTACAGAAATAGGTATGTGTCACGCAGGGAGACCCTGGGTTGGGCATGAGAGGATGTTGCCTTGGCAAGTCAGCTGTCATCTAGTTGGTTATCAGTGATTTTGAAAACAATTACATGGAGAGGTTAAATGTGATGAGGGGAGACAGTAGGCCTAGTATCTTTTATGTTTTATAGTTTATATTTGTATAATTAGTATAAGCCTGTATTTTGCATGAGTGTCACAAGGTTAATATTTAAATTGACTTGTATTTACAATAACACCACACAAACTTGGCCCTGTACATAGCGGGTTTTATACAGTGAATGGGAGCTTTTCAAAAAGTGCATGTTTCAAAATATGTTTACCGTAAGAGTCTTTGGTGAATTTACGGAAAGGAAAATAGCATGGATTCAAGAACAGTGAGAAAGGAGAGTCCTAGAGCTTCTAAGAATAATCTAGATTGGCATGGAGCTAAATGATAGATAAAAATATGCACCTGATCCTACAGGAAGAGTAGTTCAAAGAAAATGAGGTAGTATTGTTTGCAAAAGCTGTCCAGAGGAACTTAAAATATTGCCTTGTGTTTCTCACAAATTTCCTCTTAATGGTAACCCAAGGCCTTTAGAAGTATCCTATTGATAGTATTTTCAGAAATGTGGAAAGTTTATAGGTAAACAGAATAAGGACTCTTTGCTTTCGTGTGAGTTTGGAGTTGACTTACCTCTTGCTTCTCTTCATTGAACTTGAGGACATTCAAGTTCACCATGATCAAAAGCTTATTACTTAGGGAATCACATGAAGAACACGGGTATCTGTCTCATGACTGGAAACAGATTCTAGCTCTTCATAGTGAAATTGTGTTTTCTGCATTCTGTCTCCCAACATCTGGAAGGATCTCAGTGCAGCCGAAATTTCCACCAAATGATAAAACCCTCTCCTATGATGTAGTATAAAGCAACAACCCATTTCCATGGCAGATTCTGTGAGGGGTAAAGCGTGGGAGAGTTGGCACCCAAATATAGATTAAACAGTTTTAGGCAGTGAGTGAGTGCAGGGAAATTTTGAGCAGCCAAGGACAAAAATGCGTGGATGAATTGATCAGGAGGGATTTTTTCTAATTTTCATGGCTCATCCTTGAGTTTGATAAATGGGCTCCTCAAATCAATCTGGGGTCTCCCCAACCCTTTCAGAGCATGTGCATCATGGCCGATGGCTTTTTCACTAGGTACAGCCTTTACCTATTTTGTTTGCTTTGAAGAAAGAAAAAGAACCCAAGTGAATCCTCTGCTTCCCTGAGTGTTTCATAGTAGCCAACTCATCTTTGCATGAAAATGCCTTAGGCGCTGCTAGTATGTCGCCAGAATTTGTCCCAGGTTAAGCAGAGGTGCTAGTGGGGAATTAAGAGGTGTAGCTCAAGGGACAAGGACTGTTGTTTCATCAAGAGGAGTGAATGGTGATGGAGTTTAAGAGAAGAAAGGGCAGGAAATTTACTATTGAAAAAGGAATTTTAATAAAGAGATACAGCTATTCTTGGGGGGGTGCACAGGCTCCTCCTCAAGAATCATTATGGAAAGTTTGTATTTTTGTGCTAATTATTCATATTGGGAGAAAAACATTTGGTTAACATTTTGCATTTATACTAGAAAGGAATCAAAACATGCAATTATTGGCAAACAAGACATAAAGCAAAGATTCTTTGATTTTATTGTTCGCTATTTTTCTCTACTGTATTTAGTTTTTAAATATGGGTTCGTAGCCTTGCACTATTCTGTTAACTACCAGGTTAAGAATATCATAAAACAATAGGGAAGCCATCCATTGTTTGTGTCCATGTGAGACGAATGTCTAATGATGTGAGCAAGCATTTTACTCACACAATTTGCAATGAAATCGTGAAAAATATTTTTCACTGTTTTGGATCTTGTGAACATTCCCCTGGGATACAGGGACATTAAACTTGGGTTAACACCATTTCTGGCAAACCTGGTGATTAAACACTGTTCATTTCTATTTTACCACATTAAATCTCTAAGCCCCTAGGAATCGCTAAGGCAGATTAAATAATGTGAAAGCAGCCGGCTGAAGGATGCACAATGGAGCACAAGGCTTATTGATTATAAAGTGAAATGAATCTCACTCAGAGGCAGGAAGATTGCAGAAGGAAAGTTATGTCTATGAAGATACCTTTTTAATAATGTGTCATGATTGAAGAGAGAACTTTAAATCAGGTAAATAAGAAAAACATAATTAAAATGAATTAATCATGTGTCAACATCTTGTTGGAAATCTTTCTTGTTTGTGGGATTTAATAAAAATTATATTAATAGTCTTACTCTTCCTAATTTGATGTACTTGTATCATTTCAGGAACTTTTGTGCTTTTTTTTTTTTAAAGATTTTTATTTGTTTGACAGAGAGAGACACAGCGAGAGAGGGAACACAAGCAGGGGGAGTGGGAGAGGGAGAAGCAGGCTTCCCGCCGAGCAGGGAGCCCGACGCGGGGCTCGATCCCAGGACCCTGGGATCATGACCTGAGCCGAAGGCAGACGCTTAACGACTGAGCCACCCAGGCGCCCCAGGAACTTTTGTGCTTTTTTTAAATAAAACCAGTGTGTGAGCACCAAATGAGTAGAATGGTGTGATAGGAAGCAAATTCTGAGATCATCTAGAATTTTTTGCCCCCTCTTTCCCCTTCCCTTCCTCCTCATACATATGATCGATTTGTCTTGGCTGTGGTCTTCGTTGGTCTGAGAACCAGTGTCCATGTCGAGCTGTGGTGTAACAATCTACTGATCACCTCAGTTGTCATTGTGACAGTTCTTGCTTTGCTAGCTTTACATTACTTCTGGAGTGTCAGGCCCCCCTCCCCCCCATCAGATAGTAGTTTAGTTCAACAATGAAATCACTGTACAGCGATGCAATGAATGAGCTACTGTAATAGGGACATAGTGTTTGAGTGAAGGAAACCAGATCGAAGTTTCTACACTGCGTGATTCCATTGAGATGATGAGTAAAAGCAGGTTCAGCTAATGTGCATTGATAGACGTCAGAACAGTGGTTACTTCTGAGTGCCAGGTGGATAATGGACTAGGATTGTATAGGAGGCAAACATCTGGGTGCTGAACATTGTCTGTGTCTTGGCAGGGGTGTTGGCTGCATGGGTGCGTACATATGGACAAACTCAGCTATGCACTTAAGATTTATCTACTTTATTGCATACGTTAGACTTCAGTGACAAAATGTATAAAACTAATCACACATTTGATCCTGAGATGCATTCTTGTGAATGTATAGAAGACTTTACTTTTTAAGCAAGAGAAGTTCTCTGAATTGTGAATAGAGTATTATTTTATATAATCAGTAATGTTAGCAGAGACTCTCCATCAAACTTCCCATATGGTTCCTCATTCCCCATTCCCATTCTATATACCGCCTCTAGGAATGTTCAGCGTTGGCTGTCCTGTGGCTCCCAGGCAGGACCGTGCCAAGATTTAACCCCAGACTGAATTAACTCCAAGTCCATTGGAGGAGTTATTGAAATTGTGACTGTGGTAGAAAGCAATTTGCAAATGGAATAAATTATTAGCTTTGATTGTTGTCTTTTCTAGTCTTTCTAGAATATTCCCCCATGCAGCTAACATAAGTACCAGGCTCCGATATTAAACGTTAGCTTTGTGAAGGAGGAATATATGTGTTGCAGGAATCAAAGGTAGCTTACCCAAACTCGGGGCCATTGTTGTTTACGTTTGTTTTGGCCCAAGGATTCAATCTGTCATTCACATGAAAGGGAGAGTATAAATTGTGTAAATTTAAAAATTAAAAAGAAAAAAAAACTCAATGAGATAGAAATAAAATCACTTGTAAATAATGAAGAGGTGAAGTTTTTCTCTTTACTTGAGTCATGACCACTTTTTACCTTCATGTAGGTTTCTTGAATGCTCCAGTTTATGCCAAATCTTTGAGTGATGATTACTTTGTCAATTCTTTCCCTTTAACAAAAGTGCAGATTTTTGCACAGTGTTTAATCTGCATTATTTGTGCTCTCCAGGATGTTTGATATACCTAGATAATGCAACAAAGTAGTGCAACTTCACTTTCAGAGTCGCTTTGTCTTTACACCTAGAATGTCAGAATCAATTCAATGGGACTGGGTCCTTAGCAATCACATTTGGGACTATCTGACTTCAGAAATGACTGGAAATAGGTGTTCCCACGAGTTCAGTAGTTTGTTCTTGGCTATATTGCTCAGTGATGAGGAAGGGAAGTCTCAGATGAATTACTTATGATGTTTCTCACAGGTTATGTGAACTTTCAGGGAATTTCTAGGGTCTTTCTTTCGAAAATCGTCTCCTGTTTGCTTTCCTCTGATACATATCTGATAACATTGTAAGGGCTCAAGACGTCCTTTAAAATGTAATCAAGAAAAGAAAAAAAAGTAAAATGTAATCAAGAGCATGTTGATGGAAATCGTCTGTTAAATTCATTCCCCCTTTTGTCTCACAGAGTTCACTGTGGATCAGTATCTCTGAGGTTTCTAGAACAGCATGGAAAAATTGGTACTTGACAGAGTCAGTCTTTTGGAGCACAAGGCCTATAAGAGATGCTCCATCGAATTCCCTTATCTTAGAGAGTGAGACCATTTGAAAGTCAGAATCATAAACTTCTCATAGACTGCTTCTTTAGAGAAATGTTTTGAATTCTTTTAATAAGCAAAATTCTTTAAAGAGAATGATAATCTTTACTATGCCTTCACTGGTTAACACCCCTCCTCCCGCCCTTATTTACATGATTAAAACGGGGAAGAGGAGAGCAGAATAATACCAATCAGACTATTGACATTTAGAGTCTTAACTTTGTCAAGAAGGAGAGAGAGAGCTTCTCCAGGGGCGACGTTTTGAACAGAAGTTATTGCTACCTACAGACATGTATGAATAATGAATCCCCAGCATGGTGCCCTGCCCTTGGAGAACTCACTGCGCTTCTGTGATGGCTGCAAGCAAATTAGGCAAGCTGCATTTCTGGTTATCCTCTAGATTTGCTCCTGCTTCCTGTTCCTCTGGTCTCAATGCTCTGCGCTCATCCCATCATGGCATCTGAGAGCCAGAGGAGCTGGTAGAAAGCAGCCCTTTTCTGGCCGTCATTTTGGAAAGGAGGAAGCAACAGTACCATGAAGTCACTTACTAGAGGCCAGAGAGTTGGCTCAGGAGCCAGGTTCCGGGACTCCTGCCCCAGGGCTCTGACCTCCCTACCACAGGCTAAAAATCTGCTGTTGGAGCCACCTGAGGCATGGAGAGCATCTGAGTAGAGTAGGACCACAGGGCCCCACCTGTGAGAGGACTGCACCTTGAGGCTCGGTGCTTACTGAGTACTTCCTTCTACCTCCGTATCAGCCCAGCAGAATTGCAGGCCTCTGCTAAGTAGGGTCTTACTGGATTCTTAGACCACCTTGTCCAGTACAACTTTCTGCAGTGGTAAAAATCTATGATCATTGGCCAATCAGTGCTTGAAATCAAGAGTTACAGAACTGAGGAACTATATTTTCTATTTAATTTCATTTTAATTAATCTAAAAATGAGCCACATGTGCCTATGAACTGCGATCTTGGGCACAAACTCTTTTTCCTTTGTCTGTTTATCATTTTCCAAATGAGATCAAAATGACTTCATTACTTTCCTTTTCCTTCCCATATCCTGGAGATAAAAGCATGCCTTTTATTTTATTTTATTTTATTTATCTTATTTTATTTTTAAAGATTTTATTTACTTATTAGAGAGAGAGAGAGAAGGGGCAGAGAGAGAGGGAGAGAGAGAATTGCAAGCAGACTCTCCACTGAGTGCAGAGCTCCACGAGGGGCTTGATCTGATGACCCCGAGATCATGACTTGAGCAGAAATCGAGTTGGACGTCTAACCAGTTGAGCCACCCAGCGCCCCACAAAGCATGCCATTTATTTTAAAACATGTCTAGAATCATTAAAACATCACTTTCCATATATCCATTTTTGAAGGTAAGAAATTGAAAAGTTGATAGAGAAGATGTGAACTGTTTACGTCAGTGGTCTGGAGGACAGAGACTGTAAATCCAATTTTTAAGCTTTGGAACTTTCTTATCTGTGTCTTATTTGTCTATCATTCTTGCCTCAATTTCCCTAGTTCTTAAGAAATAAAGGATGACTTGTAGAATTACCAGATTTATCAAATAATAATAGGCGATGGTTTGCATGTTTATCTGAGATTCAAATTTAATTGGGTATTTTGTATTTTCCTGGTAAACTTATTATCGTGCATTTTTATTTATTTTTTAAAGACTTTTATTTATTTATTTGACAGAGAGAGACACAGCGAGAGAGGGAACACAAGCAGGGGGAGTGGGAGAGGGAGAAGCAGGCTTCCCGCGGAGCAGGGAGCCCGATGCGGGGCTCGAACCCAGGACCCTGGGATCATGACCTGAGCCGAAGGCAGACGCTTAACGACTGAGCCACCCAGGCGCCCCTTATCGTGCATTTTTAAAGCATTTATTCTGTGTTTTTATTTCTTTCTGTTTCTTCGAGGAGAAAGAAAAAAATTGGAAAAAATTCTTAGGTAAATTTCCATTATCTTTTTTTTTTTTCCTTCATTCATAGTTCCGTAATAGAGGGCCTCCTGCATGGCTCAGTAAGCTTCTGACTCTTGGTTTCTGCTTAGGTCCTGATCTCTTGGGTCCTCAGATGGAGCCCTGCCTCAGGCTCCTGCGCTCAGCGGGGAGTCAGGGGAAGATTCTTTACCTCTGCCCCTCCCTCTACTCCTTGGCTAGGTCTCTCTCAAATAAATGAATGAATCTTTAAAAAAATTTAAAAAATGAATAACTCCCTAATAGGATTTTCTTGTGTACAGAGGTAATTTTTTAAAAAAGACACATGATTAAAAAAAAAAGAAAAAAAAAAAAGACACATGATTAATCTAAATTAAGATTGGCTTGACCTATCTTACCCTCTTGTCTGTAAGAGAATTAAATTCGTATTGAACTGAAGTGTGAATTCTAAAGAGTCATTATATTTCATTAATGTCCATTCTAAATTGTTTATGTGTTTACAGGCCCCAGTTTGAAGATAGCCAAACTATTGATCACTTATTCTTTTTTAAAGTAAGAGCATTTTTTGTTTTGTTGCTGTTTTCCAACCAATATACCGAACTTTTCGTGAAAATTACTGAAGATTACATTGCTTTTTGAGCAATGTCTGTCTCCAGGAAGGTTGAGAATTTGCACATAATTTTTCTCAAGTAATCCAGTTGACAAGATAGCATTTTCACCCCTGAGGGAGTAGAAGGTAATAAAATATTTTAGTACAGATCTACCCGACACATTTTGAAAAATCAGAGCTTTTAAAGAAAATCTTAGCTGCTTGACAACTTATGAAATATAGGCATCTGTGTCCATTGTGTAAACTTTATGTGAAATCACTTTCTGTGTGTGATAATAAGAACAGGCGATATTGTTGACATCCATATGGAAATGTCATGACTTATTCATTTTGCCACCATTGAGTGATGGTTGTCAAAACTAAAAGAAAAACCATTGAAGGAGGACAGAATCACGGCGGATTCCTAGAACTTAATGTTGAGAAAGTACCATATGTCTCCATGCTGAAGCTGAGAGATGGTGGAATTAGAGAATTTTAAAATAAGTATCTAGGATGGTGAAATAGTATCGTGGCTCCTTTTTAAGGCGAAGTGACAAATGGAATTTGTTTTTACCTCTACCCTGTTAACGCGTTTCCTCTTTCTTGAACTTGTCGATTCTCATTTAGGTATTCTTTTAATTGCATTTCTTTTTCTCTCATTCTTTCTTTCTTTTTTTTTTTTTTAATTTTAGAGAGCTAGAGAATGGGCAAATGCATTGTGGTGGGAGTGGCACAGGGAAAGAATCTCAAGTGGACTCCCAGATGAATGTGAAGATCCTTGCAGGGCTCCATCTCTGGACCCATGAGATCATGACCAGAGCTGAAATCCAGAGTCTGACGCTTAACCAACTGAGCCACCCAGGCGCCCCTGTAGTTGCATTTTATTTTATTATCTTTTTAAGATTTTATTTATTTATTTGACAGAGAGACAGACAGCGAGAGAGGGAACACAAGCAGGGGGAATGGGAGAGGGAGAAGCAGGCTTCATGCGGAGCCCGGAGCCTGATGCAGGGCTCGATCCTAGGACCCTGGGATCAAGACCTGAGCCGAAATCAAGAGTCTGACACTTAACCAACTGAGCCACCCAGGCGCCCCCGTAGTTGCATTTTAAAACAAAATAAAAATTATACTTGCTCATAAATGGTTTCAAATGGTATCACTTGTTCCTGGGCCACCAACTAAAGAATTCTTCTGTGGACAAACAATGGGAGTCAGTGGTTATATTCTCTCTCTCTCTTCCTTCATTCCTACAGCCCTTCCTTCCTTCTTCCTCTCCTTTCTTTTCTAGTTTCATCCTTCCTTTGCTTTGGTAGGGAAAAAGTCATTTGTTGTGTTGCTAACACATAACATGGAACAGCCGTGGAAGCTTGTAGTAGATTCTTGTTTTAATCCCCATGTTTGGATTTATTTGTGTTCTGACTCAGAATGCTGATCCATGGAATATATACATTGCAGAATACTTCTTTATGAAGATTTTGGTGGAATGTTGCACCCAGGATTTGCATTAGTTTTGCACACAATGTGGTGCAGATGAATGCGATTTTCGGGCATGTCCTGTGCTTCCAGCACATCATTGGAGGGCAATTCCTGGATTCAGGGAAGCCGGGATCCAGTTTGTCACATTTGAAGCATGAAATTCCCTACTTATCTGGCCGTGTTGACAAGTTTAACTCACAGACATCTATTGGTGTAGGTGTTGGGCATTGACCAATAGCGATTATAGCCCCGTACTGTTCCTGTGAGGCACAATGCAGACTTAGTTAAGCTCTGTTGACAGGCATACCAGTTGATTAATTAGTTCCTTCGTGGCTTCCCTGGAAAACTGGGTGATTGTGGAATGGAAGTTAATTAGGCCTACACATACACCTTTTCTTAGGGCCGGCTAAACTTGGAGAATTAAAAGGAGTTCCTTTGAGGGTATAAAAGCCATAAAATTGGCCCCTCTCTTATTTGGGTTTCTTCCCACAAAGATTATGATATGCACTATATTTTAATTTACAAACTAACAAGTTTTCACAAAAGTAACTTGCAAATTTGTTTCTAGTTCCTCATCTAATTAAGGATGGATTTATTAAATCTTTAAATTTTTATAATGGATGTTATTAATAGGTGGTTCATTCACATTACCTGGAACATATCAAAGTTACATCTATCTACCGTTCCTTGATGTATTTTCCCTTGAAACCTTATTTGGGGCTCTCGAGCCCTTTCTTTAACTTGGCTGTCGTTTTGAGTGTATATTTCCTGAATGTCTATATACAACTTAATAGTGCTTTCAACTGGGCTGAGTGATTACTGTGTTTTTGAAACAACATGTAACCTTACAGATTAGAGAAAGGTGAAGCATTTCAGAGCTCCCTGAAGGTAAGCAATTTTTCAGTTTTAGTTTATACCACTTTTTTTTGTGATTTTCATCTATTAGAATATATTCAATTTTAGTCTCATAGTATGATATCCTTTTTATAAAAAAAAAGATTTTGTTTGTTTATTCGATAGAGAAAGAGAGAGCACAAGCAGGAGAGAGGGGCAGAAGGAGAGGGAGAAGCAGGCTCCCCGTGGAGCAGGGAGCTGGACTCTGGGCTCAATCCCAGGACCATGAGATCATGACCTGAGCAGAAGGCAGATGCTTAACAGACTGAGCCACCCAGGCGCCCCCGTAGGTGATATCCTACCATGTAAGCAACACAAATGAATGCAAGCTTTTTGGATGGGTTCATGGGATATAATTCAGGGTAATATGGGTGGCTGTGACAGTCATAATCCAGTCCTAAAACAATAGAAATCCCGGTCTCAACAAATACAACAAAGCCCAATCAGTGGCAGGGCGTGTTCGGGGGTAAATCTTCTCCTGCATTCATTCAGTCACCAAGGCTCGGGGAAGCTTTGCCGTCTTCCAAACCTGGCGTTTCTGGGGTTTCCTTGGGCCGTGATCGTCAACAGACAAATGTGGAAAGAGAAAGCATGGAGACTTGCACATTTCAATGAGCAGGTGTGGAAGGTGCAGACCTGATTTTACCCACATTCCACTGCCCTGTGTGTGGTCCCAGCTCTTCCGTAGAAATAAGGGAGGCCGGAAAATGTAGTCCCTGGATGACCAGCTAGATCTATCCCAGCAATCTCTGCAGTGTGGAAGGGCCATGGAGGCTTGGTAGACAGCTAGCCATGTTTCACATAAATGGTTTTTAAAAACCCTATTTATGGTAGTAAAAACTGGCACGTGATCTTCACTGACGTCTTGCTATTAACTTCCTAATGCTTCATGTTTCTTGTTTAGTCACATGATCTTTACTATTTACATGTCTTCTTAGGAAACTGCTGTTAGATTGTAGTTGAATGCAGACATTCATGGCTGGTGGACTGAGGAACCTTATAAAATATAAATCCTGGGGTGCCTGGGTGGCTCGGTCGTTAAGCGTCTGCCTTCAGCTCAGGTCATGATCCCAGCGTCCTGGGACCGAGCCCCACATCGGGCTCCATGCTCCGCAGGAAGCCTGCTTCTCCCTCTCTCACTCCCACTGCTTGTGTTCCCTCTCTCACTGTGTCTGTCTCTGTCAAATAAATAAAATCTTTAAAAAAAAAAAAATATATAAATGCTTACTATTATCCTTCAAGAAAATTGGTGCTCATTAAAGAAGTCACAACAACAGAAATGCAGAGAGAGGTGGAGTGAGGAGAACATTAATCTATAAGCCCCATTGTTCAAGCACAATCACTGGTATGAGTCTTTGGTACATTTCTTGCCTTGCATCTATCTTGGTTTGGAGATATTTTTAGAAAACTTTATTCACCCTGAAACCGTAATTACAATTTCGTGTTTTGCGTGCATGTGTCTGTGTTTGCAGGTGTCTCTCTTCGTGTTACTTTGTAAAGGGTTTCCATACTTCTACTCCTAAAATCAACTTGTAAGAGTTGTTTTTTTTTTTTTGTACCCACTTCCTTACCAACATTGTGTTTTTCATCTTTATTAATTTAAGAAAATCGTCTCATTGTAATCCATTTTTCTTTTACTAGCTATCGAAACATTTGGTGATTTTCCATTTTTGTTTTTTCTTTTAAGATTTTATTCATTTATTTTAGAGAGAGAGGGAGCTCGCAAGCATGAGCAGAGGGAGGGGCAAAGGGAGAGGGAGAAGCAGGCTCCCCGCCGAGCAGGGAGCCTGATGCGGGGCTCGATCCCAGAACCCAGAGATCATGTCCTGAACTGAAAGCCATCGCCTAACCAACTGAGCCACCCCAGGCACCCCTCTTTTTTTTGCTTCTTAAGTCATTTTCAATGTGTCTTGTGAGGATGCTCATAAATTGCACAAGAGTTATTTCCCAGGAGGTGAGGAGCCCAGCACAACGCTGGCTGTGCTGAGTTCTGGGGCATGTATGCATGAAATAGCTCAAGCAGGACTGCCCTATGAAGTACTGCCCTGACCCCCCAACCTTGATTTTCAGAGAAAACGATTGTCTCTTCGTCCCTCACTCTCACACAACCAAACTCACCATCCTCAAGAAAGAGCAGAATCTGAGTGAGTGTTCTAGGACCCCAGACTTGTGTAACAGCTCTCTAACCTGAATCCGCAGGAGTGAAGGATTTTCAGTGTTTTCCAGAATCTTTTTATTCCAAAAACCCCACAAATTTATAAACAAAATTACATCTCTCAGAAGTAGCATTCTGTGTGTGACGTATATTTTGGGAAACACACACTGTGTGATAACAATGACAGAAGTATATAGGTGGTGTTTAAGCAATGTAAGTGACAGAGGAAAATTACATGCAGGTATTAAGTGAGCAAGTTGAATTGATTTCAAATTACAATAGAAGAATAGATTTCAGTCTTTCAAGCCATACAATTTTGGAAAGTGGATCAAGAAGTCATTCTTTTTATTGTAACCAAGGATATGAAATAGAACATGTCTCAGTAAGGTAGGTGATAGTTTTGGTTTCTTAAATACCTACGTTTTCTGGTCATGTTTGTTAGGCCATGCCTTTGGCGGCCATAGGCAAAGACGGGAGATTGGGGACCTCAGCCTCTCTTCTGTCTTCTTCTCTAGCCCTTGTTGGCTCCATGGTCATTTTGCAGTGTTCTTCTTGTGAGATCTGGGGTAATGTGGATGTTTCTAGAAAAGTGCAACGTGCTGTATAAACAATTGGCTAGAAGTCCAGTTGCTATTCATATAATAGTACATCATATAATGAGAAATGTGAACTCCTTGCAGGATGGGATTTTGTCTATTTTCTCTGTGGCATCACCAGCACGTAGATTAACACCAAGCTCAAGAGCTATTTGGTGAATGAATGAACCTGTTTGTCTGTTTTGGTTTACATTACTGTTTGCTCCTTCGAAGAAGAGCGCAGCCTGAGACTAAGGCCCCTGGAGGCATCCTCAGCTCTCCAGTCTCTGCTGGTCCCTTCTCACTAGACGTTAGATGGTGTTGGGTATGACGTCCTTGTTTTAATCCCTTTGGAAAACTCTTCCATTCTTTTTTTTTTTAAAGATTTTATTTATTTATTTGACAGAGACACAGCAAGAGAGGGAACACAAGCAGGGGGAGTGGGAGAGGGAGAAGCAGGCTTCCCACTGAGCAGGGAGCCTGCTGCAGGACTTGATCCCAGGACCCTGGGATTATGACCTGAGCCGAAGGCAGACACTTACCAACTGAGCCACCCAGGCGCCCCAACTCTTCTATTCTTAATTAATGTACCAAGTGGATACAATTTGGTATATGACGTTTAACTGGCGGTTCTCGATATTTACCCCTGAGAGAAGTTACCTTCTAAGTGTACCTCTGTCATGGCTTAGTAACCAAAAAGATGGAATGAATATGGGATTTTTCTGATTTTCTCGTGGGCTGAAATTAATGTAGAACATATTCTCAAATTCGTGGCAGTTTTTACAAAGAGTCTTGTAAATATATAATGCTGTATGAAAGGTGCTGCTTGAGGAATTCCGTGAGAAGTAAGGGTGAAGGGTGTACCTGGCTATGGGGATTAGCAGCCGTGATTGTGATTTGCTTCTATATACGGTGTGGCTCTAAGTCTTTGGCTGGGAGATTCACATGTTATAGTAAAAACTTCATTTATATTTTGTTCTTTTTGTTCTTCCTGGCCGTACAATATTATCCCTCTCTCCAGAGTTCGTTTGGAGGATGTGGTGAACATGACAGTTACGGGGCTGTAATGTCATGTTAGGCAATCCTAAATTATGATCCCCATTTTATTTAACGGTTTTATTTATTTACTGAGAGAGAGAGCACATGGGAAGAGGCAGAGGAAGAGAGGGAGAGAAAATCCCAAGCAGATTCTGTGCTGAGCATGGAGCCCGAAGTAGGGCTGGATCCCAGGACCCCAAGATCATGACCTGAGCTGAAATCAAGAGTCAATGCCTAACTGACTGAGCCACCCAGGAGCACCTGATCTCCGTTTTTGTTAAGGTGAGAGGAGATCCACTTACTGTTACAGTGTGGACGCTGAAGTTTTGTCCCAAATATTTATGCTATAACAGTTCACTTCAGTTTTTATTTGTTCTGGAACATAGCCTTTTGTGGGTATTTCTTAGGTATAATAATTTTGGCTCATATTGGTTTCTTAAATCTTCATCTGAAAGGTATTTTTTGGCAAAATAGTCTTAGAAGGAAATCAGTGCTGCTATTTGCTCATGCTTCTAATTCCTTACATGGGGAATTTGACAGAGGCCTACTGCCCAGAGTACATTTATTAATAAACCCCTTTTCTTGAGAGGCCTGTGTAGCAGTGTTCTGCCCCCATATTGAGGTGAAATTAAGTCCATGTAAAATAATTAGTAACATTAACCTTCCATGAGATTTTTAGAAAGTATGTTTAACCATCTGCTTCTTCGTATTTGTCATATTTAATTCACCGTGATGGCTTTTTGATTAGAAGATGGGCAAGCATCGTATCCTTTTGGGAAGTCTGCTGAAAGCAGAGAGAAGACACCAACTGACAGAGTGCAAAGCATAAAATAATTGGAGGAGTAGTAGTTCTAATGGTCCCTACCTTGGGTGTCACTACACGCTTGAATGTAGCAAGCTCTATGACCTATGTGGATCAAGTTCATTTAGTGTAAAGGAAAGTGACATTAATCATCGTAATTTCACAACTATAAAGTGTGATTTTGTGAGCATTACTTCCTGCATTTTCTACTCTTATCCTGGTATTATTAGTGTCCTTTTTTACCTAGGATGGATGCCAAACCACCACTTGAATTTATATGACTTTTACACCTTTTCAGTTTGATTTCCAGTTCGGTTTGCAAATAAGTTGTGGCCAAATGTCACGATTACCGAAGAGTTTCATCCTTTTGAAGTAGAATTTGTTTTATTACTCTTTCTGTTTTGATAGTTTAAGGGCATGAAAGATTTTGTGATAACCCTCATGTTAAGAGAACATTTGAAAGTTATGTTATAACCTAGAATAAAAGGACACAGAATCCTGAAACTAAAAATCTCCTAATTCCCATTTTAGTAAGTCTCATAGAAAGGATTAATTCTCATATTTTGTTAGAAGAACATAATTAAATTGCATCGCCCTCAGCTTAAGCTAGATCTTCACGGAAGAAAATCTGTCTTTAACAGGAAATCTAATGTTCACATTACATGTTCGTTTAATTTTTTAATAGAAATATGGACAACTTAAACATAATTGAAATCAATTTATTGGTTGAACTTACAACCTTCAATATTGGTCAGTCTTGAACAGCAAATTAATTTCATCCGTTCTCTCTCTTTTCCGTCTCTCATTTTTTGCCTCTCTGGAAAATATTATTCTCCATCTGTACAAATAGAAACGTTCATAGGGATGTTGGCCTATTTCAGCAGCTCATGGCAGGCTGAGTGAGGACATTCTGGGGACACTTGCTTCTAAGAGTTTTTGGCTTTTGTTAATCCTCATTTCAGGTCTTTCTTGTGTTCCAGATTTTCCTTGTTATTCTTGACCCCCAACACTCTCCCTGTCTTTGGGAGGACCAAATGTGCCAGAGATAAATGTGGAAATAAGTAAAGAGGAGTAAATATCTAACATAAGTTGGATGTGTTAGTTAAATTGGCACAGATGATAATTACAGAATATTGGTTTTATACAGTTAATTGGCCCTTAGAAATATTATCACATGGATATTTCTTAGATATAATAAGGATTTATGTGATAACCGTAGAAACAGAAATCTGAAAAAGATTTCTCAGAAAAAGAAATCTGAAGGCTCCTATTTCCAATAGTTACAGATTCATTCATTCCACAAATAGTTTATTCGCAATTAGTGCAAAGTGTCGCTAATTTATTCATATACAAAGTAATGTACTCGGTGCCCTGGGAGATCAAAGATAGTCAGAGCTGTTGTCCTCTTGTGCAGACAAGGTGAAGAACAAGTGCCGAGGTGAGCACAGGTGCAGTTTTTTTCCAGAAAGTCAAGTCACGCATTGGGTAGGCATGCTCCTAGAGGATGAGAATGAGGCCATCTTGGGCCATTATGGGTTGGTGGCCATGACTGCTTGCATGCTTGGAGGTGAAACCCATGGCACCTTGGCCTGTGTTAGGGAAGTGACAGCTTTTAGATTCCCAAGGTTGTTGAGAGGAAGAAGAAGAGGCAAAGGTAAAGGAAGAGGAGGACCCCAGTTCTTCTAAATACAACCAGTATTTTGACATTGCCATGCCTACCTTTGGCAAGGTGGACCCCAATACTAATCTCTCAAATCCTTTGTAATCCTGGCTTTCTCTATCAAAGCCGATTAGTACTCTCCAGTCCCTATTGCTCCCCATTCTATGAAAGTAGAGTAGTCAGGAACAGTATTCTGTGTGAAATTGGCTTCTTGGATTACATGTGACTCATGAGATCTGAGAGAAGAAATGTTCCAGAAAGAGGGAAGAAAAATCCAATGACTTTGAGTCAGAATAAAGCTTCGGGTGTTCCAGAAAGAAAGCAAACTGCTTGTAAGATTAAGAGAATTTCCCTGTCTCAGTAAATTTCATCATTGCGGACACTCCGGTGAAACGTCACAGTGATCCCTGCTTCCTCTGTCCCCCTCACTAATTTCCCCACACCCCATGTGTTGACTAGATTCTGGAATTTGCCCCTTTTGTTTGATCCCTACAATTTTTCACGAAGTCTGCCTTCAGAATTCACCTGGGTCACTTCACCTGCTTCTTTGTCGCCCTTCATGCTTCATCTCTTCCCCCTTTACTAATCATTTTTTATGGAACAGCCAGAAAGTTCTTTCAAGAACACAGCTCCGATCCTATCATGCCCCTGCTCTTAATTCACTAGTGACTTCCCACTACACCAAAAATTGGCTCTCAAATCTTCTTCAAGTCCCACATAATTGTACTAAGCTGGCCCCTGCCTACCTTTCCTTCCTTCTTGGGGATCACGCTCCCCACTCCCCCACCCCTCTTTGCACTGCTTGTACTTGCTATTCTTTGTTTTGTAACCCATAGACTTTATTCCTGTCGCAGAGTCCTATATCCTGTGTCTCCTCTTAGAATGTTTATTTCCTCAGATCTTCATACTCCGGTCTCCTGAGAAAATGCCAGTGTCCTGACCACTCCATCTGATGTAGTTCCCCACTTTCTACTCTTTTAACTTTATCCCATGTCCTTAGCTTTGGTTTCTAGATGGCTTTTAGGATCTTAGACGTTTGCATTTGTTGGTTTGCTTATTTATCACCCCCCCCCAGCGTCCCCTCCTCTCCTCCTAAGGGTGGAATATCCCTGTGAGCCATGCATATGATGTGAATCACTGTCTCTCCGGCATCTAAAACAGGACCTGAGCACTTAGTAAATTCATGTTGACTACAGGAGTGACACAGGTGTCCCTGTAACCCAGCAGCAGCGCATGTGCACGACGGTGTCCTGATGCATGGATGCCGTCCGCTCCTTCCTGGCTCTTCTTCGGCCTTCATCTCTGGGAGACTCAATCTCCCTCCTCTTCCTGTGGTGAGTGCATGATGTTGGCCCATTTTTTGAGTGTGTGGGTATGCTGAGTTTGACGCCGGTGCATCAGGATGCTTTCACCAGTCTGACCTGCTGTTTGTGTTGTGGATGTGGCCAGGTGTCACCTTTTTTAGATCTTTAATTAAGAACATTTCGAACATAGAAATACACCATAGCATTCTCCCACCTACATAGATTCACACTGCCTTCAGATCGTGCAATGCCCAGTTTGTATTCAACTTTTCTCAGTTGTCCCCCAAATATGTGTGTAAACTCAGATCCAACAATGGCCCACATTTCTAGGTTCTCATTAATGTAGACTAACAGCCTGCCTTTTGTTTAATCGCCGTGATTGAAGAAGTCCTGTCCTGTGGCATATCTCACTTCACATTCTGTATAATTGCTTTGTTGTAGTTTTGTTTAACGTTTCCTTTTATATCTATAATTTCTGTTATGGGAAATTACAAGTAAAGGTCTGAGTGAAGTTCAAAGAAACCTGTTGGGAAAGTTGCCATTAAGCATGTTGTTGGTATTACATCTTACAGACATTCCATCTGGGTGAACACAATTTGTCTTTGTTCCATTATTGGGTGCTGGGGATTGAAGCTAGGTCATTCTTTTGTTCTCTGTTTCTTCTTAGAATCAGCCAATAATCTGTGGGGTAAATAGACTTTTCTTCTTACGCTATTCCTCTGTTAGCTTCAATCATTTAAAGCAGGGTTCAGAAGCTGTTTCAGTAATGGACCAGATTGAAAATAATTTCAACTTTGCCATCCAGAAAGTCCCTGTTTAACTCTGCTGTTATGCCATGAGTGTAGCTATAGATATGTAAACAAGTGAATGTGGGTATATTGCAATAAAACTTCATTTTCAATGGTAGGTGGCTCGTGGAATTGGCTTGCGTGTTCTTGTATGCTGCCTCCTTATTTAAATATAGGTGCTCAACCCAGGCCATTAATAACACTTGACGCATATTAAAAAATATTGATGTCAGCGCACCACACCCCCTCTCCCAGCCCCCCCAAAGCAATTAAATTATCGTCTAAGCGGGTAGGGCCTTGGCATGAGTTTGATTGTGTTTTAAGAGTTTATTTCGTAGAGCAGTTTAAGGTTTACAGCAGAGTTAAGAGTATGGTCCAGAGATTTTCCATATATCTCCTGTCCCCACCAATACATAGCCTCTCTCATTAGCAGCATCCCCTGTCAGGGTGCTGTATTTGTTAGGATCGATGAACCTACATTGACCCATCATAATCATCCAATGTCCATAATTTAGATTGCATTATAGTTCACTCTTGGTGTTGTACGTTCTGTGTGTTTGGACAAATGTATAATGACATGTATGCACCCTTCTAGTATTACATGGAATAGTTTCCCTGCCCCAGGAATCCTCTATGCTCCACATCTTCATCCCTCTCTCCCTCTAAGTCTTGTCCTCCTCTGATCATCTTACTGTCTCCATCGTTTTGCCTTTTCCAGTATGTCATACAGTATGTATCCTTCTCATGTTGGCTTCTTTGACTTATTAACATGCATTTGAGTTTCAGACATTTCTTTTCATGGCATTATAGCTCACTTCTTTTTTAACTTTTTTTTTTAAGATTTTATTTATTTATTTGACAGAGAGGGAACACAAGCAGGGGGAGTGGGGGAGGGAGAAGCAGACTCCCCGCTGAGCAGGGAGCCTGATGCGGGGCTCAATCCCAGGCAGACACTTAACAACTGAGCCACCCAGGCGCCCCTATGGCTCACTTCTTTTTAACACTAAATACTGTTCTACTGTCTGGATGTAACACCCTTTATTTAACCCTTCACTACCCTTCACCACTTCATTTAACCCTTCACCTATCTTGGTTGCTTTCAAGTCCAAGCAATTATGAATAAAACTGCTATAGACATCTATGCTATAGTTTTTGTGTGAATTTAAGTTTTCAACTCCTTTTAATAAGTACCGCATTGTACAAGTTTTGGATCATATGGTAAGAGGATGATTAACTTTGTAAGAAATTGCCAGGCTATCCCAAAGTGTCTGTATTATTTTGTATTCCCACCAGTAATGAATGAGAGGTACTGTTGCTTCATTGTTATTTCAAAAAGCTCTCCATGTTAATTTCAGCGTGTAGATATTGTTGAAAACCCGTGGTTTAAAGGGCGTTATCCCCACTAGAGACAAGGAATACAAAGAGACAAGGTGAAATAGATGGGCATGTGAACAAGTAAGTCTAATAAAAGACCTACTTAAATAATTGTGAAAGAACAAGGGGTAGCCCATCAAAAGAAGGAACGGGGCACCAGAAAAGTTTCTCTAGATTGTTCCATTGGAGCATCCTTGAATGCTGAATAGGTTTAGTTTTGTACAAATACAGTAGCCATCCCTTGTCAAATTTCTCAAAAGTCCTGTCTCCCTGGTTGATGTGACATCAGGAGTAGAATGAAGAATTAAGTCCCATTTCCAGTAGACTTTGTTCATTCACACATTGTCATTATCCTACTCTTCTGGAATTAATATATCAATGACAAAAAGCAAGTGAATATTTATATTATATTTACTTCAATATCAGGGTTTTTTTTAAGGAATTGAAAATACAAATCTGATACCTAAGAGACAATGGGGTAAGTTTTATGTGCTAGAGCCAAATTAATTCTCTTAATATTTCCCAGTGCCACTGGTTCTTCTATTTATGTTTGATTGGTGAGGATTTTCAGCAGTGATGAGATTAGTATACATACATAACAGGAAGTTGTAAGGAAGGTAAAAAAAAAAAAAAGGGTTGCCTGCGATTGTGTTGGTGGTTTTCAACGAGGGGAGTTTGGCTCCTTAAGGGACATTTGGCCATGTGTGGAGACAAGTTTTTTTGTTTTTTGGTTTTTGGGTTTGTTTTTTTTTTTTTGCTATGAGTGGTCCTGGTTGTGCTACTGGCATCTGGTGGGTATGGGCCAGAGATGCTGCTAAGCCTGGATCAATACACACAACAGCCCCACCACAAAGAACCTTCCGTCCTAAACGTCCGTAGAGCCGTGCCTGGGACGCACCGGAGTATTCTAATGTATCCAGACATACCGCCTTTAGGAAGAATGTTTGTCTGGTATCTTAAGGAGTACTTAAAGAATCATCCCCATATGTCAAGTTTGTAATAATCTCTGAAGTCACAGTGATATCTTTTAACAAAGTCAAGGGCGGTGTCATTAATATATCTGGCTTTCGGAAAGTTTGCTTTTGGATGCTAGAAGGAAAAAATCATGTTAGAGGAAGTCCTGCTCGTATAAAAAAGAATTCCTCATTATATGTCTCGACCATGGGGCAATTCAGCTCTTGCCAAAGCTGGCTTCCTTGTGTTCTCTCTCTAGCACCCTGTAATAATCCCTCCCCCCCCCCCCCCCATCCCCTACACCTAGCTGCTAGGTAGGTTAGTCTCTGCCTTCAGAGAAGATATGCTGAAATCAGTCTTATTATATGGGGAGTCAATCTCTCAATTCTTCCTTTGGGGTTTCTAGGTATTTCCTTATCCCCATGTTTATTTATCAACTGTTACCCCATCTAATTGTGCGGCCTGATGCTCTGTGAACATTCAGCCATTTGTTTGATTTAGAGTAAGTCCTTCTATTGCTGCCATTTGGTATATAGTAAAGTGTGGCTCAAGAGAGTAAAATATGGCTTGTGTTTTCGTTTCCTATGGGTGATGTAACAACAAATCACCACCAACTTTTTGGCTTAAAGCAACACCAATTTATTATTCTACAGTCCTGGAGGTCAGAATTCCCATGTGGTCTTCCCTGAGCTAAAATGAAGATTTGCACTGGGCTCGTGCCTTCTTCAGGCTCTAGTGGAGAATCCGTTGTCTTGCCTTTTCCACATTCTAACGAATGCCCTTGTTCCTTCCTATGTTCCCGCCATCACTCTGGCTTCTGATTTCATCATCACATGTTCTCTCAATGCCTCTCCTGTCTTCCTCTTTCAGTTATCAGGATCTTGTGATTAAATTAGACACACCTGGATTATCTGGTATTCAGTAACTATCTCAAGATCCTAACCTTGATTACTGTAGCAAAGTCGTTTTTGCTATGTAATGTGACATATTTGTAAGCTATGAGATTAGGACGTGAATATCTTTGGGCACCATTATTCTGCCTATCTTAGCTTTAAGGTTACCAAATATGGTGTCTATTGGTCACGTAGTTTATTTGTACTACACAGAGATAGGATCTGAATTCCCGTACTAAGCTCCCTAATCTTTTAGCTATGTGGATAAAGGAAAGTTACTTCAACTTGCCTCAGTTTCCCTGTCTCCAGATTGGCTTTCCAATATCTACATGCTAGGATTGTTGTTGCAGGCTATAACGGAAATAATGTACTCACAGTAGTATGTGTAACTCCTCGCACATAATAATTGTTCAATATACCTTAGCTGTGAAGAGGATTAAACAAAATACTTGACAGGTCAGCTGACTTTTCTGTAAAGAGCCACATAGTAAATATTTTTGGCGTTGCAGATGAGACAGTTTCTGTCACAACTTTTCAACGCTTAAGATGTGCGTACTATAAGTAGCTACAGAGAATATGTAAATGAGTTGATGTGGCTGCCTTCCAAAAAAACTTTATTTTTAAATGCAGTCAGCATAGTGGATCTGGCATGTAGAGATCATAGTTGGCCAATCCCTACTCTAGAATAGCAGGACTCAACCCTAGCTACATATTGGTGTCTCCTGAAGAGCTTTTCAACAATGATAATGGCACCATCTGACATTTTCAATTGTTTTCTAATGAAAAAATACAATTTCTCTTATTTTTCCACTCCTGATTTCAGATTAAGTGTCCAAGGTTACTGCCTTGTCCATACTAAGTATTTAACACTACTTTGTTGAAAAGAATTGATCGTTCTTAGCCCCCACCTCAGCCAAATTGAATCAAAATCTCTGGGTGCAAGGCCTAGGCATTTGATTTTTGAAATGCTCTGCACAGGATGATCATGGCAGCCTGAATGAAAAAGCTCCACGTCCCTGCTCCTGTTTCCCAGTCCACAAATAGGGCCTGTCCTATCCAGGGCACGAGATCCGGATCTACTGAATATGAGTGGGGAACATAGTACATACCATTAGCACAATGCCCAGTCCACAATTAAGCCCAGTCAATCATCGTTGATCATTTTGGGTCCTTTGCTTGCCAACAATAAAATTCCAAACTGGCTAATTTAATCAAAAATGGAAATTAGAAGCAAGATAGAGTGGACTCTCAAGGAACTCCAGGAAGATAAGTACCAGAAAGGGTCAAAATTTGGTCAGCTTCCAGGTATCAGACGCTGCAGCAATCAGGAGGGATTTTCAAGGATTCTTTAGGTGGATGAACGACCTTTGCCATTTTTCAATGTTTTTTTTTTTTTTTTCTCGGAGACAGATTATACATTCCAAGGCTCTTTGAGAATGGGACACCTTGACCTCCAAGCCCTCAGTGGGACTAATGGGGGATGTTTTTCATCAAGGCAAAAAATTAGGTGCATATTAGAAGGAGGAGATAGGAGACCATGCATTTCGCTCTCAATAGCTGGTTGTTGTGGCTGCTGTTCTCATTGCAGACCTCCGAAATGCATGAAGGAGTACTCACTATGGTTAATGCAACAGTGGATGCTCATCGCGTTTCTCATCAGTGAACCCCCATTGAACAGTGATGAAAGTAGTATGTCACAATGCTTGTTCTCCAGTGGACTTCAATGTACCACTTTTATTTCTATGTAACTGTGGTTCAAAATGGAAAAGATTTTAAAACAAATTCACTGACAAAGAATCAGTTGTATGTTTTTCAATATCGCTAAGGGAATTATTCCATGCAAAAATTCCTGAATAGGATGGGATTTCAGTGACTATTTTTAGCTGGAAAAAAAGGTCCTTATTATGTTCATTGGTGTTCACTAAACATTTCAACTCCTTTCCTTTTTAAGTGTAGAATAGTTTCACAGTCTATAAATGGCACCCCTTCTTTTCTCTTCTAAATTTTAGGAGAGTCGGGCTTTAAAATATCTTATGGAATCTTTATGTCAGTCCGCATTTGAACTTTTAATTGAAGCTGGAACTTTATTTAACGTGGGCATATCAGATTGAGTTAATGCTTCTATCAGTTTCTGAGCACATTATCATCTGTGATAATTAGACTTCTTCATGTGGTTAAAGAAGAAATCCTTCATTTTCCTTTTTCCCTAGGCCACCATGATTTACATACCCAGGTAATTATTCTACTGAATTTAATGCAGATCTTTTGTATGCCTTTATTTTTGCAAATGAATGTTATTGTTTTACATACACTCTTCAATTTGCATAAAGTTTATTGAGTGTTAAATATCATTGTATTTTCTGAGCCTTGGGATTTTAAGATGTTTACACTTCTGTATACTTCTGCCTTGTATACTTCGAATCTGTTATTTTTTCTAAATGCCACATAATGTTTTGTGGTATGCAGACATCTTTTTTTTTTGAGATAGAGTCACTCTACACTAGTAACTTATAGTTCTGCCTTTGCCCCTTTCATGATGGAGTCATAAAAGTGTAATGAAAGGAAAAGCTACTAGCTGTGAATAGCACTTAAAATGTCAATTTCAGGTCCCTCAAAACTAATCCTTCCCACAACCCATGAAAATGTTCTTGCTTTCAAGCCCATAGGAGAAAAATCTCTGAACCCTCAAGCTTTCCTAAATTCTGCCGAGGTTATAATTTTGTTGAGGCAGTTAAATGTTCCAAATACCATTTAAATATAAAGCTTTAAGTGGTTACCATTCCCTTCTAATGAGTTGAATTGGGCTCTTTTCATGTTACTGACACTGGGAAATGGTGTCTGAATTGTCCTTTGTGTCTACCTGTCCCTTTTTTATTTTGTGATCTTTTAGTCTTAGAGTTTTTATCTTGTATCGCCCTGAAATATATATTTAAAAAGAACATAGAATCAACATATATTGATTAAGATATTAGTAAAAGTTCTTGCCGTTCATCACCCCCTTTGAATGCCTGTTTGAGAATCACTGATGCCAACTCTTGTTCATCTGGTATTTTCCTTTGTGCCATCTATTGTATTTTGTAGCAAGCTCCACTATTGTGTGAGATTTTTTGTCCCCAAATTCCCAAAACCCACCCTACAAATTTTAACATTGGGGTTTTTCTTATTTGGCATGAAAGAGGTAATAGTTTCGTAAGTATTTCGGTGGCACAGTATAACACAGCTTCATCTACTCATAGGGTCCTGAATTCATTTGTTGTTTTGCCAGAAGTTGTGACAACGTGTTCACTTCTTTAACAGTGAATATTTGTTTTTCTAATATCGAATTCATGGCCTCTTGCACTGTTTCAGTGCCTTTTTATGTACCAGTAAATTTCAATTTCAATATTGAATCATAGTGTAGTCTTTTGGAAGACATTTTATGTGGCATTTAAACTTAACAGGAGTGGCATCAACACTAGACATAATTCCATATCAGTAGCTATGAGTGCATCTTTCAAACATATGCAGGGCAAACCACACTGCTTGATCGCTCACAATTTAAAACACCATCAAGTGTAATTCTCATCCCATTTTTTTAAAATGTTAAAGTGTGGAAAATGTGCATCTTCTATAAGACTTGTCTGGAGGTAGGTACTAAAAATTCAATATGGTATCTCCATTGTCCATCAGTGAATGTAGGTCCTTGTCTTCTGCTGTTGCATTCTTACCACATGGCTTCCAATGTCAAGGTGACTGTAGGATGCATAATGACTTTGTTAGCTCCAGTCAGAAAGGAAAGTCTGAAAGGACAGAAAGCCAAGGATCTACCTCTCATTGGATATGTGTATCTTGAAAGGAGGTTGGCTAGGAAATACAGGGTTTTATCTGGGCAAGTTTGTCCTGTGGGAACAAATTGGGGTGTTGTTATTAGAGGAAACAATGGATGATGACAGCATTTTGAAAGGTGCACTCCCCATGCACCCTGATTGACAGCCCACTTCAGGCTACTTTCAATCAGAGGACAATTCCATGTGTAATGCCTGATGACAAATCTTAAGATTTCTTTTTTTTTTTTAAGATTTTTTATTTATTTATTTGGACGAAGAGAGACACAGCAAGAGACAGAACATAAGCAGGGGGTGTGGGAGAGGGAGAAGCAGGCTTCCCGCAGAGCAGGGAGCTCAATGCGGGGCTCGATCCCAGGACTCTGGGATCATGACCTGAGCCAAAGGCAGACGCTTAACGACTGAGCCACCCAGGCGCCCCCAAATCTTATGATTTCTTTCTCACCATAATATTCAATTTAAAATAAGCATATCTGTAATAATTGATATTTCGTGTGGCTTAACCGCTTCTGCCTAATGAGGCTGCAAATCTGTCCTCTCCATCATAGTCACCTGTTTCACCCCACCTCCCACCTGGCTGCCCAGTGTCCAAATTCACTTACACGCAACAAATTTTCCGTACGTGGATTTGATATCATCTGGTTTCAATGGCCTGGATTAGTGTTTGCTGCTTCCAGCTGATTTGGTGTTTGAGATCCCCTGTTTGAGTCCATAAAGAATTTAGTAATCGCAGCAGCTTGCAAAGAGGAAATATTTAGCGTTTGTTTATGTCCTTTGTGAAAATTGAATCTATGCTGTGGTCGGCCTCAGTTCTGGGTCAGCCATTTCTATAGCTTTGAGAATGAAGAAAACCAGCTAGAACCTGTTGTGAGATTTTCAGGGTCATGCCTGAAAATGGAAGCGAAGGCAGAGGCCGTGGATTTGGGGAGTAAAGACTAAGTGGTTCTTGGATGAGGACTTCGTGTATCAGGTTGGTGCTTGTTTGTACATCTTCTCATAGATTTATAAGTACACAAAAGCAACTAACACCCTGTTGTTCAGCATGAACCTCTGATTGAATGACAATCAACATAATGATCATTAAATGTTTTGGAATAGCTACTCTGCTGCGGGAATGAACTGGCTTCCTTGTAGCAGGACGTAGACATCAATACCTGGTAGCACTGTCCAATGCCTCCTTGCTAGCAATACTAATAATCCTGATCGTAATGGTAGGTAACATGGAACGCTTTCCATCTGCTCTATACTGTTCTGGGCACGTTATGTACAGTAATTCATCCAGCCCACTTATATCTCTTGCATCATACCATGTCAGTGCATACTAGAAGACTTCCAGCAGCCTATATCTGAATCTCCGTGGCTGAGGTATTTTCCTGGGACTGTTTTTGCTGCTTTACTTTTGTCCAGGAGTATTTCAGAAATGACTGACGAGACTTGGTATATAAATACCCCAGTTCTCTTGCTCCTCAGAAGCGGTATTTCAGAGATGGGGGTTTTCCACCATGTCCAGAATTTCCTGCTAGGGTTAAGCTACAATGTCCCACTGTGGAGCTAGTAGGATGATACTTTGTTTATTGAGTGCTTTCCCTTCACATTATAGCTTCCCCTGCTTTGCAGTACAATCTTTGTCTGGGGGTCTACTTTGTGGGAAACCCAAACTAAGATAAATACTGTTATCAACCCTGTTTATTAGATACTGGTATTTCATTAATTTTAGAAACCTGGAAATTGAAACAAAAGTAAAAGAAATGGGGGGGCAATCTATCGCTCATAATGAGTCTAGATTCATCCACTGCACTCTAGGTACCCAAAAGAAATGCTTCATCAGCTAAGCAAAGGAGTGTAGAAAATTTTTGTTGCGCTGTAGACTCTGATCAGATAGAAAAGGAATTGCTTTGGGGTCTGTAGATTTAGTTATATTTCCAAAGCAAAAATGTGTGGTCCCATGTGAAGTGTGTGTTGTAGACTCTTGTATTTATGACTTGGTTCCTTGAACATTTTTTTGCCAGTCTTTAAATGGGCAAACTCTTATTTTTGAGAATCTGTTATTTCCACCAATCAACCTCCTTAGAGGGTTGATTTTTAAATCATTTTGGGGATGTTCAGCTCTCCCAACCAAAAACTCACCATAATTGTCATCAATCTAGAAGGTGATGTTTTTGTTTTTTATTTCCTTCCACTCTCTTAGTGTCTGGATGATAAATGTCTTTTAATTAAATCTTATAGGGCTATGGATTTACTGTTTTTAAGATGTGACTTTCACTGTTAAAATAACATTGGTCAGTATGACGATAAATAGGAGTTTTGGTGGTCTTATATGAGTGTATTTTGGCTAAGTGAAAAGGAATTAAAAAGTTATTGCCACAAAGACTTCATGCAATAATACTTAGTGATAAGTTAATACATGTTGCTTCTACCTTCTATCTTAATATCCCCATTTGGTAATTCAAATAGGGCTTTCCTAATCCTACCCATATAAGACACCGTAATTCATTAACCAATTCCTATCAGTGTAACTTTTAACTGCCCGATTTCAATTTTTGGATTGTCTAATTTATTTCAGATTATAGTTGAAAAGGTCTACTATTGACTTAGCATGAAGTTTTATTTTATTTGTCAAAGATGTATTTGAATTACTTAAAAAGCCTTTAATGTGTTGAAAAAGTTGTTTCGTAGCGTAAATAGTTTCATTTTGTTTTGTTATTTGTTCCGTCTCAATTTAATCAATGCTAACATCTTCAAAATACTTTGTGTCAGCACGGAGAGCCATGGGATATAATATTATATATTTCCCGGTCACAAAGTACTAGGAAATTCTGGAACCCGAGATTCTGCTTCCCTCAGGTGTTGAAGCGTGGTAAATATAGGGAGGACATGAATGCTTTTTTTTTTTTTTTAAAGATTTTATTTATTTATTTGACAGAGAGAGATACAGCGAGAGAGGGAACAGAAGCAGGGGGAGTGGGAGAGGGAGAAGCAGGCTTCCCGCAGAGCAGGGAGCCCGATGCGGGGCTCGATCCCAGGACTCTGGGATTATGACCTGAGCCGAAGGCAGACGCTTAACGACTGAGCCACCCAGGCACCCCGACATGAATGCTTTTATCAAGTGGTGGAAGCTTAGAGAAGAGGGAGCCCAAAATTAGTGAAGGAGAAAGTCCAATACTGGGAGGACCTAACATTTATTAAGAAAGCATTCTGTTCATCGCCTTACCATGGTGCTTTACGTGTCTCTTCCTTTTATCTTAAACCAGAAAGCGAGTAAATTATTTTCCCATGTTGGTGATCATACCAGCGAGAACTTTGGGTTCTTCAACAACAGGTCTGTCTGACTCCACACTTCTTTTTCCATATTTCATTACCAGATGGTATTGAAAGCCTCCATGCTACATGGTAGATTTTTTTGGTTTTTGGACGCATGGAAATTTGTAGACTTTTTGGGGCGGTCCCTTATATGACATTATGAGGGCAATTGCCTGAATTTCAGCGTATTTGTAGATACTTCATTTAGATGGTGAACATTATGAAGTTGAGGAGGATGTTGTGAGCCTGGGGAAGCATTATGAATGCATTTGTGGTCCCCAATGTTCTATGTAAGCCATTCTAAATGGCACATATGACCCTTGGTTTATCCATGTTCTATTTTGACAGCAGAATGCTGCTTGGATGGTGTGTCTACCATTGGAATTATTGGACACACCTGAAACTTGAGAATAAGCATGTCTAAATTACAAGTGTAGCCCCACCGAGCATCTTAGGTTGGCCAACGTTTCTTTGGAGAAATAATATTGTTGGACAATATGCGTGGCTTTCATAGAGATAGTTCTGAGTCTTGCAACCCTGTACTTCTTCACTTATTCTTTTCTCCCCAATTGAACATTCTCATCTCTTTCATCCTTGGTGTTATCGCAACAAGTCTTATTGATTCAGTGTATTTGTAGAAAACCTGATGAAAGGATTTTGTATCTGTATTCCTCTACTAATACCCCTTTCACCCCTATCAACTCAATTTTCTATTTAACCTGTTTTCATATGATATTTTCAGGTGATATTTTCACAAGAGGGTTTTTTTTTCTTAAACTCCCCCTCAGCACACACTATGAATGCTGGAAGTGAGTCCAAAGGAGGGAGATGTATGGGTTCCTCTTGGGGAATAATTGGCTACCAGACAACAGTGATTGTAGACTTTCCCCTTAGGAATTCAGTGAAATGAAAGTTGCTGGGCTCTTCAAGAGCAGAATTCAGAAGTAGATGAAATGTGACTTTAGGTTTTTCTATTTCCTTTCCTGTTTCTTTTTTTCACTACAATTAGAAGGGGAATATGATTGATTCCTCAGGCTCCTACCATTACTAAAATGTCCTGACTAGCCCCCATTTGTCATTTATATATTATGAATATATATATTGTTCGATATTTGAAATTAACTCTTTCCTGCAGCTAATTTTGTCTGTGGATGTATTTGAAGTCTTCATGGTTTGTTGCTCATGTAGCAAAACCTGCTGTTTACAAATGGTCATGATTGAGAGGAGAGCTGCTTATTATCTCCTGAAAATCTACCGGTCTTTCCCTTTGAAGTATGTTTTCTAACACTGTGGTTTACCTGTGATTGTGATCATTTCAAGGTCATAGTCCCTTAGCATTATTCACGGCAGTCCTCGGACACTGAGCTTTCAGGAAGTTTGCTGGTTTTTTAGAATTCTTCATAAACATATGAAGAAACTTACAGCCCTTTGGGTAACACATATAATGTTAAAGGGAAAGAACTAGTCCGTCTTGTGTTAAATGCTGAAGTGCTGTTAGGAAATGCTAGCATTTGCTGAGCATCTATTGTTTATAAGTGTTTTCTATGGTCTCTTGCTCCCTGCTTTCCTCCCTTCTCTCTCTTTCTCTCTCTCTCCTCTTTTTTTTTTTTTTTAAGATTTTATTTATTTATTTGACAGAGAGAGACACAGCAGGAGAGGGAACACAAGTGGGGAAGAAGGAGAAACAGGCTTCCCACTGAGCAGGGAGCCCGACGACGTGGGGCTCGATCCCAGGACCCTGGGATCATGACCTGAGCCGAAGGCAGCCGCTTAACGACTGAGCCACCCAGGCGCCCCTCTCTGTCTCTCCTCTTGTTTTCTGTCTGCTTCTCTGTCTTTTTCCCTGTCCCTTTCAGTTTCTCCCTTTCTTCTTTCCCCCTCTTCCCCTCTGCCTCCTTTTGTTCTTTTCTGTATGTAAATGGTGACTGAGTTAGGAGGGCAAGATGACACTTCGTCTTCTGAGGGAAAGATCAGTCCTTGAAGGGGTGTCGGTATATTTCCTTCTGTGCAAATTGTCACCTGGTCTTCATCGATGGCCATCACTTTCCCCTTCCATGCCAGGTGTGGGAAGACACCTCTGACATGGCCATTAACAAATTGTACGATGTACTCTTTGAAGGCATGGAGGTTTTTCTTAAACTCGGATTCATACTTCTCAAATTACAGTTTTGATCATTAATCCCCTTTAGATTTACATAGGTTCTTATTATGCTTATGACCTTGGTTGGCACTCTTACAAGGTAAAATTTCATGGGACTAAATTCTAGTTTCTGATTTTTAAATAAAAAATTCAGGTGGTGAGAGAATCTTTTAATTGGTGTCTTATGACTCCTTTGTTCACCCTTTTTGCCTCTTTTGCGATGAGACATATGATAATAGTTGGTTTTTCTTGCTTTATGGGCAAAGAAAAAAATAAAAAGGTATCTGGCTTTTTCGACATGATACTTGCTCTAAGGGCATGGGAAGTAGATCTTGAGCCTTGAGCCACTTTACAAAAGAAGTTGCTACTATCATATATTTTTTCTATCTTTGTTTAAAATCATTTGTTTTTGAAACTCCACTAAAACGTTTTTGACAAGGTTTTGCCTCATTTTTGCATAATCTCTTTCCATAGCCATCCAGAGACTACCCCTGCTTAATTGAAAATTTTTTTGCTTAATTTATAGATAAGGATAAAATCTTCATGACCTAAGGGCTCAGCTCAGATAGCATCTCCACCTGGAAACTAAGAGACCCTCCTCTGTATCGGATTCCTCAAGTGCATTTGCTACTTTAATATTTCTTCAATCTATTCGATTTATCTCTTTATAGGTTTGCATTCCCATTAGGCTATAAACTACTGTTTATGTTGCCAGCAGTCACCCCCACGTTGGATATTTGTAACACTACTAGGTCGTAAAAATAGTGCTAGATCTTTCTTCGGAAGGTGATAACTCTGACACATGCATTTTTCTATATTATAAATTCGGTTTTTAATTCCAGTTATTATTTTATTTTATGCCTTTACAACATTGTTTTGCAGAGTCTGAGGCTTCAGCAGACTGCGAATAGGGCTTGCATCATAGAAAAGGTTAAGAGCCTTTAATGGAACAACATGTTCCCGAAGTCAGAGGCACTTCAATGATGTTTGAGATGATGGTTTCACATGCCCTTGCCCTGGCTGCCATCTTAGTCATTGACTGATTCCCGTATCATCACTCTGGAGAAGGCTTTGGATTACTTGGGGGTGCAGAGAAGAGCAGAGATTGGGTGACTGTGAGCTGTTCTTAGTCCAGCTGATCCCTATTGGATTTGAGCTTCTATCAGTGTTTCTATTTATAAACAACATTTTTTTCTATGTGACATGGTTGAGATATGCACAGAGGAACGATGCTGTTGCATCAGACGTAATCATGTTATTCTCCTGTTCTATCGCATGATGATACCATTATTGCTAGTATACAAAAAGCTGAAAATAGCCATCACACTCTTGACTTTTCTCCGGAAAGGTCAGTGATGTTGCATTTCTTTTATGGTTTCTTCTAAAACCTTTTGGCATGAATTTTAGTTTTCCAGAATGGGTCACAATTTCTCAACGAACACAAATACCTTTTGTGATATTTCATGTACATTGTTCAGAGGAGATCTCATTCTGTGGATTTCATAAGAAGACTTAAGTATTTCTACTTAGATATTCTCTATGTTTTTAAAATTTCTGACCTCTCATTTCACTGCGTCATGATCCTATTTTTCAGGACCTACTGTTTGAAAAGTCCCTCATCCTCCTGCCTCAAAACCTATTCTTTTACTTAAATCCACACCCAGGATTGCCTCCCTGCCCTCATTACAATGGAAGGGAAGTTTGTTTTTTCTCCTGTTTCAAGGGAAGGCTGACTTTCTGTCTTGTGCCCTGTTGTGATATTACTACAAATTGCATCCAAGAGTAGATAGGGGAGGCCCATTTTCATTCATTAAGGTGTATATTAAGGAGTTGTATCTGGAAACATGAAAAGATGCTCTTCTGACCACATGCTTTTGTTTGGGAAAATATAATTATGTTGTAGAAAAATACAGTAATTAATGGAGTTATTGATGTTTTAAAATAATAAATATTTAGATCATTTTCCACTTTTAACTTCCACTGTAGTTTTTTTAAAGATTTATTTATTTATTCTAGAGAGGGGTTGAGAGAGCAAGCAGGAGTTGGGGGCAGAGGAAGAGGGGAAGCTGATTCTGCTCTGATCGTGGGGATCAACCCCCCGACCCTGAGATCCTGACCTGAGCTGAATCCGAGAGTAGGACGCTTAACCAACTGAGCCCCCCAGGTGCCCCAACAGTGCATTTTAATCAATAGATGTGAACAACATGGAAGAAGGTTTTTTGGAAGGGTCATCAGTCATGTTTGGGAGAATAAATGTGTCAAGAGGCCAGTGCTATTCTTGGTCTACTTTTAGGGAACATGTCTCTTCACCTCTATTCCACTCTGTGATCCAATCTAATGTGACTTCCACTCCCATTAGTACACTGAACCTGCTGGTTTCAAAGTCAGTGAATTCAATTGGCAAATTCATACTAGACCTGTGGAAATCATTCCATGTTATTCTTGGCCATTTTCTGGAAATGCTTTTATATTGACTCAAGGTAGTCAAGAGAGGAGTGTCAAGCCCACTCTTGGTGTTCCCTCTCTCTCCCCCATTGCATCTCCTCTGTCTCCTTATTGTGCTTCCTTTTCGGTTACCTCTCTTGAATTTAAGTGACCCTTGGGGATCTGGCGTCCTTCCATGCTCCCTCAACAGTCTCATTGCTTCACTATTTGCAGTTACCATCTCTGGGTTGATGAAAGCCATGTCTTTATCCCTGATTTTCTCCGCACTCTTTGGACCCAAATATTGAACAGCTTGCTGGAATACCAATGCTTGGATCTTCTACCAGCACTTCCATTTTAATATGTCGTGAATTGAACTTATCATGTCACCACCCCACCTGCTCCTTAATCTGTGTTTCCTTGGTCCGTCCTCCATGTAGTTACTCCATCTAGAAGTTTGGAAACAATTCTTGATGATTTCTTTTTTATTAAGCCCTCAACATCCCTCACAATATCCAAAGTCTGTGTCACCCATGTCCTCCATGCTCAAAACCATCCCGCCGTCTCTAACTTGTATTAGTGCCTTGCCCTAATCCCCATGGTCTCTGCTCTGAGAGACTGCAAAGATCTAGCTGGCTCCTTAGTTAGTCTTCACAGTGCCACAGGTCTTCCGCCCACACCCCTCAGGGTGCACATTGCACCATTCAGTATTTCCTCAAGAGTCTTGATCACCTGCTTCCAGTCACCCCAGCTGCTTCATCTCTCATCTTCTCCTGCCCGTCCCGTGCTACCCAGAAGAGCTTTGATGTGGTTGTGTTCTCCGTGCTCCAGGCCTGCATGCCTGCTTTTCTTTCATCCCATGCCAGCTCCCACCCCCTCCACCTGCATCTTCTCCCCCTCAAATGCGTGCCGTTCTCACTAACTCCATCTACGTCCTTTGTTTTCTAGAGTAGACTTTCTTCCCCAAGCAAGCCTTTGCTGGCCCGCCTCCTGCCCTTTGTCAGAGCCTCTGTAGGGCCCTGGGTGCTCTGCGATGGCATTTGTCAATCCACCTATGTAATTGCTTGTGTGATGTGACATTCAGGAGGCCAGCAAGCTCACCTTTCTTATTTGTCTTGGGATCCTAATTTGCTGTCTCACCAGAAACTCTTAGTACCTACTTGTCGAGTAAGGATGTTCATATATTCTTAAAATTATTTTTTCCTTGAAAGGTGCAGCAATTTCAATGATTTTCCATTTTCAAGTAATCACAGAGTGCCTTGAGCACAGAATAGCAATGATTTCAGAATTTACAAATACAGGATTCATGGTTTCCCCAAGCCAGCATGGGTTTAATTTCATCTACCACCCACAGGAAAGATCTAAGAAAGAACACTGATGTGCTGGGGTGGTAATTGGAGGTGGCAACATGGTGACCAGGTTCAGAACTTCTGCCTGAATATGAGGAGGGTGCTTGTGGTGAATGAGGATCTGATTTAAAAAACATTGTTTGAGATGAATGTATCACAAAAGTAATTCCATTGTGTTTTTTTTTCTTTCCTCAAATGTCTTTAAATTATAAAACCCCTAAATATAAATATGGTGCCTGTCTTTAAAACTGTTCTCTCATGGAGGTGAAAAAATGAAACTATACAATTCATCATAGGAGAGAAGTCCTACATAAATGTTATCTGGTAGGTTAGGAAGCCTGAGGGAAAAAGGCTTTAATGCTACCTTTGGGTTTCTGGGGAAGTAAAGTATTTGCAAAAGAGGTAAAATGGTTTTTTCATTTGTATATTTTTCATAGAACTATATAATTTCTAGTCCATCCCTGAAGACACTAAATCGATTTAAAGCTAGACCACATAACAAGGGTATTTAGGTTCCCGCTTTGTCTGTCTTCTTGCTTTCCATTCTCTCGCCCTTTCCATTTTATTCCCAGTATTGTGGGCAACTCAACCGACCTTCATTTACTTCAAGTCATAAACACTTATGATGTTTATGTCCAATATTTTTGATTCTTTGAAATTAGGGTTTGTTTATAAAGCATTTCCTTCCAGTATTATAATTTTAGGTGATTAATCTTGGAATTTATTAATGATTATGCCCTTAGAGTTCACTGCTTTTGGAAAAAGGTATGGCATATGACCACCAGCTCCTTTTTCTCTTGGGTGGTGCATTTCCTTCAAAGGACCTGCCTCATTATCTAGTGAGTGAAGCCCTTTCTTTTCAAATCTATTCAGTGGAACAAATATTTATTGTTTATTGCTGGGGGTAGACTACAGGCCATCACATTTGGTGTGGAAAACCTGATTAGAGAGGGTGCCTGGGTGGTTCAGTCCCTGCGCAACGGGGAACCTGCTTCTCCCTCTCCCTCTGCCGCTTCCGCTGCTTGTGCTCTCTCTCGCCTGTGCTCTCCCTCTCTCAAATAAATAAATAAAATGTTTAAAAAAATAAATAAAACCTGATTAGTGGAGTTTTTATTGTAATTACCTTCACTTCCTTCAGTCCAACTTCCTTCATCTGAAAAATGGGAAAATTATTCCCATTTTTCAGAAGTACATTAAGAAGTAAATTAGGTAAAGCCTATTAAGTGACTAGTTCAGTGCCTGGCATAGAGGCGGAACTCAGTAAATAATGGCCTTATGAGCAAGATTATGAAGGATCCTAAGAGATTCCCCAGGATTCCAGAGTAAGCTAGAAAGAGATGTTTTGTTTCCATAAGAAGTGCAATACATAGATAACGGAGAAACAAATGAGGAAATCCGCTTTCACAGACGTGGGAAAACGTTATGCCCATGTCACTCTAAAATTAGCATTCTTGCTCTTTAGTTTTGTCTAATATTCATGAAGGTGATCAGCTGCCCAGATCTGAGTGGCAAGTCCTTGGGGTTTGTTAATTTCTTCTTGCTTGGCCCTGTAAAAAGGCAGGGGAGGACCAGAAATGGGAAAGATGTGACTTTTTGTTTAGAGCTGATGTTTTCTGGAGGGCTGGAAGGGCAATTGGCCTGCAGAGATTGTTACTGTATACTGTGAGCTGAGATGTTGAGGGAAAAGCTTTCCCTCACAGCTGAGTGTCTCCAGTCCTCCCTGTGGAACACCAGGAGGTTTCCAAAAGCGAATTCTAGAGGCAACACCCTAGTGTTCCTGGCATTCTTCTGCAAAAGGATGACTTTTCCGGGTTTGGGAGAGAAAAATATCTTTTTAAAAATTCCTACTCCTGAAATCTCATTCTGAGTCAGGTCATTGGGTCCAGTCAGGTCATTGGGTCCAGGTCATCTAACACTGTTCAAACATTGACCCCAAATTGTTGTTCCTTCCGGGGGTCCTGAAAAAAATAATGAGATTAGGTTTGGAAGAGAATGGAAACATAAATGAGTGTTCCTCCTTAATGATGTTTTTGGCTGCCACCACAAGGATTATGGGCTTTAAGCTTCTAATCTTCCACCTTTTTTGACATATTTCCTGTTCCAGTATTATTGTTGTCTGAGTAGGGGAATAGAAAAGCTGCTGAGCAAAATGAACCCTTTCAATGTACCCAAAATGTCTTTGTCTACAGTTCAGTGGCTGAGTTCAATTTTCTTTCATTTTTAAAAAGATTTTTACAATTGCTTTTTAATTACATGAGATTGTTTTTCATTTATTGAACTAATTGTGTGCTATTTATTGATGTTCTTTAATCTTGTGCATTGAGCCTTGACTTATCATTTTAAAAGAAGAGCAGTGTCAACCACTGGTGTTGGTGTGGGAGGACTTCTGCCAAGGTTCCCCGGATCTCCCCATCTCAAAAGTTTTAAAGCATTCAGTGGCCGGGATCACAAAGGCTTGTCAGCAATGGGTAACGAATAACACCTGTTGTCTTAAACTCTTAAGCAAAAAAGAGAGAAAGAAAGAAAGGGGAAGGAAGGAAGATTAGATGAAAAAAAGAAAGGGAAGCCTTCAAAATAAACCACATCCTGCTCTTTGGCTAAAGGGGCCATCTTAGGTTTTTAATAACTTTTTTATTTACTTGTTAGTGCTAACGTAGCTTTTCGTATGTTTGTGTGGAAGAACCGAAAGATGTCACCAGTAAGAAATGATGGGGAGTATCCACCGTGGGTACAGTAATTGCTCAGAGAGTAGGTTTTTTTAGAGCTTGGAAGTATGGCCCAGGTCGAATTCAATCAGAAATACCTGTCTTTGAAAACATCTACAGTAAATGATTAGCTTAGTCATCGTTTCACTAGTTACATTTATTTTGTTTCCTATTCTTACATTTTCAATACAATATATTATTCCTGGAATATCAGAAGGTCTTTAAAGAATTTTTTCATATATTCCACGAAGTTCTAAAAAGACCATTTTGAAAAAAATATTTGTCTTGGTTATCACAAAAGGTTTTATACAATATGATCCTAAATGATAAAATTGAATTCTCCAGAGCAGTGCTTTTCAGACTTCAATGAGTGTGATTATTACCTTGTTATGTTGTTAAAATGCAGATTCTGATTACATATATCTGGGTCACGTATTGAGCTTTTGAGTTTCTTATGAGCTCTGAGGTGATGCTGCCACTGTCAGTCCACAGATCACATTGTGAGAAGCAGGGTTGAAGTCCAAGTTTGAAGTTCAGTTTCCAGCTCAGTCTCAGCATACACAAGAAGTGAGTGTGTATCCCCCTAATGCCCCAGTCTTTCCATCTGGGAAAAGTTACATTGTCACATCATGAAAATATGAAAAGTCCTAACAATTTTTGAGTTATTCGAACATTTTCTGGTCATGTGATTACAAGTACTACCTGAATTATAAGTAAAGATTATAATTTCATATTTACTCAGTCTTAAATCAAGGCAGTGTTATTTATATAATGCTTTGGTATTCTCAAAGACAGGCCTTCCTCTTAGAACAAATCTCTCCATAACTCAGTTCTAATTTTTCCCACATGCTGGGGACTGAATGTTCTTGGTCCTTAAATTCAGAGGTTGAAGCCCTAACCTTCAATGTGATGGTACGGGGTGGGGGGCGTTGGGGGAGGTGAGTAGGTTTCGATGAGATCATGAGTTGAGTACACATGATGGGATTAGTGTCTTTATAAGAAGAGCAAGAGATACCAGATTTCTCTCTCTTCCTGCCTCATTTGCTTTCTGAAAGCTTGGGAAATGGTTCTCACCAGGTATTGAATCTACGGAGACATTGAACTTACACTTCCCAGGCTCCAGCACTCTGAGAAATAAACGTCTGTTGTTGAAGCCTCACAGTGTAGGGTAGTTTGTTATATCAGTGCAAGCTGACTAATATAGCAAAGGATGACTTTTATAGGTTGAATACGTGAAGTCCCTCTTTGAAAAAAATTCCTAAACTGCTCTAAAGGAGTCCTTCCTGGGGTGCCTGGCTGGCTCAGTTGCTTAAGCAACCGACTCTTGATTTCAGCTCAGGTCATGATCTCAGGGTCTTGGGATCGAGTCCCGAGTCAGACTCCACAGACTCAGCACAGAGTCCACTTGAGGATTTTCTCCCTCTCCCTTTGCCTCTCTCCCTGTTCTTACTCTCTGTCTCTCTCTAAAAATAATTCTTAATTCTTAATTTAAAAAAATCCTTCCTTTGTAGCTAAGTAGTCACTTGTGCTATCATTCACAAAGACAAAACAAGTAGAAGTCAGCTAGAACCTTGTCTTCTTGGCTAAACAGGCATATATACTGAGCTTGGGTTTATGCTTAGCTCGTTTTTTTCCTGTCTTTCTATTTGGTTAGACCATATTCCTCAAAGAAATGCCAACTTCTGTTTAGTGTTTTAGCTTTGTGTTTCACAATGTTCTTCTGTGTACTTCGGAAGAACAACGTTCAAAGTTTTTAGAAATGGCCAGTAATCCAAAGTTGTATTGCTATTCCTTCTCATTATTGATACTGAAAAGAAAGCAGATAAAAATGACCTGTCAGAAGGTACTTCTCTTAGGTTTTCTTAGAGCTATGTGCTGTCTAAACCCTGTTCCCTGTACTCTGCTTAAGGACTCTGTGATCATCCTATTCTAGAATGAGAATAATTTGTGTTTTAAAAAGTAATACAAATTAAAATCAGAATTTAATAGTTTCCTGATAAAATAATAGCTGATCAATTCTTTATGTCTCCAACAGTGGTTGTCAATCACAGGCCTTGGGCATGACAATGACAGTTTGGCCCTCAAGGGGACCCTGGGCAGGACTGAGGGTGGTTGACGATTGCTGACTTCCTGGGGGTCAAGGTCAGGGATATTGGGAAATATTCCACAATGTGTAGCACAGTTTCCCACAACAAAGAATAATATGAACCTCAATGTCACGTGTGACAAGAGTTAGAAATCCTGGTTTATTATTATTTGATATAGTGTTGCCTACTCGGTTGTTTAGCTGTGTGAGGGTATTATCCATGCGATTCACATTAGATTAACAAGAATTGTGTATATATTGTTTGTCAGCGAAATTGGATTCTTTTTCGTGTTTTGCTGTAGTTTGTGACAAGGAATTTTTTATGTTCTCAACACCAGAATATATCTGTTTATACTAAACCATTAAACATTTCATTAATTTCTTTTTCAAATCACGAGTACTATACAGCTCTGTCATTTGAGCACATTTATTTAAAAATAAATTTTGGTTATAACTATCCCTTGAGAAAGACTAGGTTCCCCCAGGCTACAGGGTATGATCCCTATTTCTGTCCAAGTATTGTGATGTGGCATCCAGATGCATACAGTATGGAGACAAGCTAACTTCTTTTGAATCGTGTTCATCCTCAGTGCCTATGGACAACGTGGGCAACCTTCGTGCCAGTGTTCCCAGAGTCTTCTCCTGCCCAGGGTGAGCAAGCTTGACCAGCTCCCTCACTTTAGAGACTCATATTGGCAGTTGGCCACTATTATCCATGGAAACGGTGATGAGATTATATAAAGCAAAGGCTGAGCCCTGAAATCAATGACCTAATTTAAGCCAATATGGACAGGCTTTGTTTGCAATTGCCCTTTTTATCATTTTTCATCTGAGCTGCTAACTCTCTGATAGACCTCTGTAGGCCACTCCGGTGTCTCTACCTTTAGTAAGCCTTCGTAAAAGCACCAGGGAACAATAATCTGACTCCCCATCACCCCAAACAAAGAAAAAAGACCAAGAAACAAAAATCTCAGAATGCAAGGAAGATAAAAGGAGCAATTTCATAGCCCCATTGGCCCTTGAAAATCAAATGCTCGTCTCTATTGCTTGGGGTTCCTAGCTGTAGAGTTTAGTGTTTTTTAAGTGGGTTAGCATCCTGGCTGTCACCCACTGTGTGACCTCAGGTAAGTTTTAGAACCTCTCTATGCCTAATCTCTCTGAAAATGAGTATAATAACAGCCAGTACATTGTATATGGGATGGTGATGATTAGCTCAGTGAATGTAAGTAAACTGTTTAAGACCATGTCCAACACATTATAAGCACAATATAAATATTAGCTATCATTATCATGTCTATATATAGAAACTAACTTCCGTTCGTACACCTTAGTACTGAATTTTGTTTCGATGTAAAGATAATTAATTGTTTTTGAAACACCTTTTCCGGTACTTTATCATTGCCTATTTAAGAATGTTCTCTGTCCTTCATACAGAAGGTTATGTTTGTGGTGAGCCCTGTTTCTCCTCCAGTTGTATTCTCCTCATTCCATCCTTCCCGTCAAAACAAGCCAACCATCAAGCAGTCAGAATTTTGCTGGCTGAAACCAAGACACAGGCCAGTGTATACTTATTCTTTCTGTGTTAGGCCAGCTCATTCACCTCCAGCTACATGTCCCAGATGAGTGTCTGCATGACAGCCTAGAGAAACTAGGAAAATAATGCCTCAGTGCAAGAGTGTAAGGAAGCAAGACCTGGGTCAGTCTCTTTTGGCCGCAGAGTGTGGAATCAACTGGAGAAAGGAACGAAAGATGGCGGTGGTGTCCTGGGACAAGGCCAGTGGCTTGTCTCCACTACTGGCTGAAGCCACCCCCCATCCAGGTGCTGTCTCCAGTCGTCAGTGATGGTTGCCCATGCCAAAGAGTGTGGTTTATGTCACTCTCTGTTTGGTAAAAGATGCTGTTTATTCTACTTTGAGTCACAATTTTACTTAGCAATCATTTTAAAAGGCTGGTTATTCTAAATTGCTTATGACATGACACCAAAGTCTGTTACTTCCTATCCCCTGCTCTGCCCTCCTCCCCTGAAGCAAATACATTTACCGTGGCTTATTTATTCTCTTAATTAGAAGTATATTTTTTTAACGGAATGCATGAATTGCTATCTTTTTTTATTCATCCAGGTTCAGTTGTTATCTTGTTACTTTTTATTATGACAGATTTTAACCACATCTTTACTTTTTGTTGAATCCACAGGGAGGGTTTCATTATGATGTTGATTTAAAGCCTGTTCTATCCTAAGCTATGTATCCCTAGTACATTCCTTTTCTTGAAGAATTGATTTGATTTTACAGTTGCTTTGGTTTGTTTGTTTCTTTTTTAATCATCTGGAAAAGTCTTTTTTTTTTTCATATACCCCCAAGAATTCCTAAAACTACCTCTCAACACAGTTTTCCTTAGGGTCCAGGATGGTAGATAAGTGATCCGTGTTTATCTTTTTCCTGAATACCTTTAACCTCCACCAATCTTGGGCAGCCTTTCCTTTAGCGTACTCGGAAGCTCTCTTTTTAAGTGGGATCTCACATTTCCATTATATCTTCCTATAAATTTTCATTGTTTCTTTCACTGTTTCTTGAATGTCTTTCTTTTGAATCCCTTGTTATTTCTACCTAGGCTTACTTCCTCTCTGGAGCACATCCTCCATTACTTTTCTATGAAAGGGTGTTTGGTTATAATACCTTCTCCTATCTCTTAGAGGATTTAAGTGTAAATTCAAGCCTGCTTGGGTTTCTGTTTTTACTATGGCCAGACCTCCTGGCTTGTCCATTGGTTGAGGACAGCTGGCTTAGTCAGTGGGGATGCAGCCCAGGTGAGTAAAGCTGTTTCTATTGATCATCAACCAGGAGACCTCTTAGTGGACAGTTGCCTCGCCCTTCTTTCCACTGTAACCTATGCCTCTGATTCTTCAAACTCTTGGGGGTTCTGAGGAGGTAGAGTGCTTGCTTCTATCATTTGCAGTCTAACTCTTCACCAAAGTAACTAGTTTTGACCTTTTTTCCTCTCTGCTAAGTTCATTATGCTTTCCTCCAGTTGATTTCTGTAACTTAGGATAATAGTTGCTGCCATGAGATTTTTCCTGTTTTGTCAAAGGTACTGTGTGTAATGTCTTTCCTCTTCCATCTGGAAAATATGATTCGGATGCCCTTTTGTGCATTCTGACTTTCAGTTGGTAAGAGTTGTCTTGCATCTGCCTCACAGGGCTCAATTACTGGACCTGAGTGATTTGTAACAAAACTAAGGTTTGTTCTCATAATCTCATTTCCCTCAATTCTATCCTAATGAATTCTGTGGTCTTTCCTTATGAAATCATTTACCATTCTCCACGGTTGCCATTCCCTTTCAGAGCTCAAGGAAAACAGGTACTAATGTGACTTTCATGAAAAGATCTACATCTTTGTTTCTTGTCTTGAACAGTGTTAACTCTTCATAGTTAGTTGTCTTCTCTTTAATCCCATGGTTTCTTTACACATCAGTCTCCAGAACTACTTGAGGGAAAGACATCATCTCATTTTATTTATCTGTGAATCTTCAATGACTGCAGAGTTCCTTGCTTATAGGAGGTGCTCGCTTCATATATGTTCAATGCATGGATGAAGGATATTACTTTTGGATGGTAACCCTCTAAAAGATGAAGACCATCATGATCTTATTGCCTAGTTTGGTCTGTTCTGGTACCAATGTCTCCTTCAGCAGTAGTTGGAGATTGATGTTCTAAATGAGAATGGGGAGAAGTTGTTGCTGGATCGTCCTTTTGATGAATGAATTAACCGTTCGAGTTTCACAGTTTTTTCTTAGTTTTGTTTTATCCCTGATTGTTTTTTACTCATCCATTCCTTTTTTTTAAAGATTTTATTTATTTATTTGAGAGAGAGAGCGCACACAAGTTGGGGGGCAGAGCAGAGGGAGAGGGAGAAACGGGCTCCCTGCTGAGCACAGACCCTGACATATGGGGCGTGATAAGACCCCTTGATCATCACCTGAGCCAAAGGCAGATGCTTAACTGACTGAGCCACCCAGTCACCCTCATCCTTTCTTTTTGATCTTTAAGTTTTTAAGCATTTTAAGCATTATTTTCTTACATCTCTCAGATAGATGTAGCTCTGTCTTTTGGGGGGGGGGAAATGACATTATTGCAGTCTGCTTTAGATGAAAAACATTTTCTGAAGCATTTAACTGCTGCTGTTAGTTTCCAGAACAATATTTCCATAACATTCAGGGTTCAGAAGTGTATTTATATTCAAATTGCACATAGAAATTCATTCTTATCCTTGAGTTACAAATCAAATTGCATCTTAAATATTATATTTAAGAGAGACATAGCTTTCAATTTTGGCTTTTAGGAACATATCTTCAATCCATTTATTCATTCATTTATGCAAACATTTATTGAAAACTATTATGAGTCAAGCCATTTTGGGGCTTTAGGTATGCATATAGAAATAAGATACGTTCTCTGTTCCAAAGGAGTCCTGGGGTGAAAAAAACCATAATTTACAAGCAAAATACAATGCATCCCATCTGAATATATAATGGTTCATGATACCAGTGTAAAAGGACAGAAGTGTGATTTCTGATGACTGAACTTCAATAAAGAGGAAATAGGTAATCTTGTTATTCTTAACAAGTTTTCGAATAACAGCATAAATGTGAATCTGTTCAAGCAAGATTTAGATTATAATCCATCAAGCACTTATTGACTACCTAATGTATATTAGGTGAGGGTCCCAATGTTTACACATACCTAATAAAACTAGTAACATGAGTTTGCTTTGATATTTACAACAGCATATAGGGAACCTAGTAGGTAAGAAGGAACAGTTGGAGTTTTCCATTTACTTCCATTCCTTGGAGATTTGTTGGTTATCTCAAAGGTCTGTTCAGAATCTGGAGTAGAGAGGTCCTTTGGTCCTTTTGAAGTGGTTATTAAGTTTTAGCACACTGAAGAATGACAGTCCATGGTGGTTGTACCAAAGAACATCCACAACAACCTGCATGGTTGATAATTTTGGCTTTACATTACATTTGCCTCTTGTGCTAAATTTCTTTCTTGGTATAGGAAGCATTTTTACTTTTTCTTTTTTTTAAGATTTTATTTATTCATTTGACAGAGAGAGAGAGAGTGGGGGGGAGGGGCAGGGGACAGGGAGAAGCAGGCTCCCCACTGAGCAGGGAGCCCGATGCGGGGCTTGATCCCAGGACCCTGGGATCTTGACCTGAGCCGGAGGCAGACGCTTAACCGACTGAGCCACCCAGGAGCCCCCATTTTTACTTATTCTTATTCGTAGCACATCATTTGAAGCACAGAAAAATAATACCTTTGGTCCCTTATCTGGTGTGACATTTTCTTTTTACTGAGGATTCAAATTTTGCAAAAGAATGTCTATTTATGGGACGCTCTACACCAAAGTGTTTCCTCAGAGTCCCTCACTGATTACTTCTGAACAAACCAAAGTGCAAGTTCCTCTTGAGCATCTCTTAAACTCTTTATCTTTATCCATTCCTTAGGGATCCATTGTTATGTAACGAATCATCCTAAAATCTCATACTTGAAAACAACCAACATTTATTCTTACATGATTTCTCTTGGCTAGGGATTTGGGCATTGCTTGACTTTGCTCTCTGGCTAAGGGTCCCTCACAAGGCTGCCATCTGGGTTTCAACCATGGCCATAGGCGTCTCAAGGTTTAATTGGAAAAATTGTTCTTCCAGGATCATCTCCTGGACTCTTGGTAGGATTCAATTCCTCCACTCTATTCAAATGATGGTTTTAGTTCCTCTGCCTATGGGCCAGAGGCTACCTTAAGTTGGTCCCTCAGATTCCCTGCAGCACAGCCCACAACATGGCAGGGGGTGTCATCAACGTGAGCCAGCTTGCAACAGTGAAGAGACTGCCAGTGGGATGGAGGCCATAATTTTCTAAAAGCGTATCTCAAAAGTAAAATCCTAACATTTTTGTTGAATTCTATCATCATAAGAAAGTCACTAAGTCCTGTCCACACTCTGGGATTGTGGATTCCACAAGGACATGGACTGTAATCACATTGGAGGTAAACATCATTGGCGGCCATCTTAGAAGTGTACCTACTACATACCTTATATTATTAATTATTTTACATCTTCACCTCCAGAAACCAAAATATAAACTCAAGGACCAGCGCTGGCAGTCCTACAGTAAATTATATGTTCACTTGTGAATCTCTCTGGTTCCAGGAATATAGGAAAATCCAATGGATATTCGTTGAATGTTGCAAATGAATGTTAGTATAATTTTTCTCAATGTTTACACTACAGCATTGCATCCTTCTTCTGAAACAAATCGATACTCACTAATAACCTCTTGGATCTCTTTCCCACCCCCTTCTCCATAGTCCCCTTAGCCATAGCCATGAGGAACTTACTTCAGTTCCTCCATCATACTATAGTTTTATACCTGAATCTTCACAGAAACAGATTCCCCATTGAAAATTCTCTTGTTCCCAAACTAGTTTATTATGTTTTCATTCCTCTATCTGTTATCTATGAATCTTCAGATAATGTGCTTAATCCTTTTGTTATTTTTTCACACAAGTATCAGTTGACACTTAACTTGATTATTTTAAGGATACTAATTCAACTGACCTTTCCTGAATAGTATCTTATAGGAGTTTTCCTTTTTTTTCCTCATCTCACATCTCTTGTTCCCTTATGTTATTTTAAGGAGTAGCATCATTTCATTACCTTACTTTTTGAGATATATTGTTTGTTTTCTGTTATCAGTTATAAATATCAATCATCAGAAATTATTAACCTATCTTTCCTTATTCTCTCTTAGTAGTTTCTTTGAAATGATACTTCAGAGTTTAATGCTTTGTACATATTAAAAATTCCTGAGCCCTATTAGGAAACTGTCCTACAGTAAATTATATGTTCTTATCTTCTACTATCTATCTCACTTATGGTTCCATAATTAGCAGTATGTAATATTATCTTTATAGGGTTTTCTAGCTTGAGAAATTAAATTTGGTTCCCAGTGAGACTGACTTGTTTTCATGTGTTTATCATATATTCATATTTCTTTGTCTTGTGAATCAAAGTTCATTCGATGATTATTCTTTTTAGTTGGGGGGTGGTGGCCTTTTTCATAGTGATCTGTAAGCACTCTTTTTATATTATGGAATCCATTCTGTACTGCCAACGTTTGGTACAATTAGCTTTTCCCAGTTTGTCACGTATTTTTGTATGTTCTTTATTGTTTTTGTTTTAAGATTTATTTATTTATTTTAGAGAGAGCGTGCACATAGGTGCTTGAGAGGAAGGGATGGTGGGCAGGGGCAGAGGGAGTCTTAAGTAGAATCTGCGTTGAGCACAGAGCCCCGCGTGGGTCTAAATCCCCTGACCCGTGAGATCATGATCTGAGCAGAAACCAAGAGTCGGAGTCTAAACCAACTGTGCCACCCAGGCACTCCTTTATTATGTTTTGATATAAAAACTGTGTGTAATTTTCATACAAACAAATGTATCAGTCTTTTTTTTTTCCCTCAAATATATTCTCTTACATATATACTAAACTCTTCACTGTGAACATATATTTAAACTTATTTTCTTTACATTTAGAGTGATTTTCTTTATTCTTACCTTCCAGGTAGGATTTCTCAAACCTGGCACTATTAACATTGGGAGTGGATAGCGGTTTATTTGGCAGGAGCGGGCTGTTCTGTGAATTGTAGCATGTTCAGCAACATTCCCAGTCTTTACTTAACAGATACCGGTTAGCAACTTCTTCTTCTTCTCCCTATAATGGAAATTGCTTCCAGATATTGACAGATGTCCCTGGATGGGATCAAGTGGGCAGAATAGTCTACAGGTGAGAATCATTGTGCTAGAATAATTCGTCATGTAAAAACAGAGCTTTTTTTTCCCCTCTTTTTAACATGAGGCCTCATGCTCAGTTTTTTTTCATACCCCATAATAGAAAGTTTGTGAACCTTTGATAAAAACATAGTCAAATCCCTATATATTCAATAAAGCACATTGTAACATGTGATACATTTTGTGAATGAAAATTTAAAATCGTCTTTTAATTCATTTAATCACATCCTCAACTGCATGGTGGTTTATGAACATGTTACCATTAAGTAGGGTTTTTTAAATCAGCCTTTTTCAGCTCTGGTTTAAGTTAACTAATAACTCATGGTAATTACAGTTTCATATATAGAAAGTTAACTGCATTTTTCTGCGATGTGATTTGACTATCAGCCACAAAGGGTTGTGAAAACAATATTTCAAAAAGGGAGATTTCAAGGTAGGTATATGCATCATTAATATTAGGCATCCTAACTCCTTTCAAGTTTCATTGGTGAACTTTTGACTTCTGATAATCATCATTGTTAAAAAAAAAAAAAAATGTCGAGCACCTAGCTCAGCTTTCAGGAGCAAGGAAGGAGTTCATTATCTTGGAGTTTGTTTTTGTAAATGAAGTCCTCGGCAGCACAGAATAGTGCAGAGTAAAAAGCAATCTGTTTCTGCCTTGGAAAGGAGATAAATAGGATTAAGCCTGGGGATTGTCATCTCCTTCCCTCCCTGGACACAACAGTGCCCCAGGGTACAAATGAATTCCCGGGGTCTGAAATTGTGGAGATTGAATTGGCCTCTTGCTGCCAGGGAGATATTAGTCTGGAGAGGTTAACCAAAATTCATAGTTACATCTTCTGAGTTAACTGATCAAAGGCAAGTGAGCAAGTTCTACAATTTAGAGGCAACCTAATGGTAACCCCGAATGGAATCTGGTTCGAAGAAATGGAGTGGCAAGAAGAATCTAGTGCAATGAAGATGTTCCAAAAAGCATGACTCCAGAAATCCAATTCTATCACCAATATTTTATAAAAGCTTTCTATGTTGAAAGTATAAGGGAACATTAAAGTTGGACTTAACTCTTGTTCTCAAGTAGGTTACAATGTATTTGGAAAGAAGGCAAGTATTCGAAAAGTTAAACAATAATGGATCTTAACAGGAGCAGAAGAGATCGTGTGGAAATGCATCTATAATTGCCAGCCTGGTGATATCAGACTTAAGAAGGGCTTCAGCGAGTGGAAAGATATGAGGAGCCTGTGGAAAGCAGGGAGCCACTTGCACATAAGTGACAATCTCAGCTGGGTTTTCAAGAGGAAGATGAATGTGTAGGGGAGGTAGATGGGGGCCTTGCCAGACAGTAGAATCGTATAAATTTATTTAGAAGCTTCTTTGCGAGACAATGGGAAGTGTGCTCAAGAGCAGAGAAGCTTTATGTGGAAGGGGAAAAGGAATGAGAGTGCTTTTTGGGCCTGACTTGCAGAGAAGCCCTCAAGTTCATGAAAGATCTGTTCTCCACAGGCCCTTGTCTACACCAGCTCCTCTTCTACCCCTGTCTCTTCCTTGTTTCTCTTCCTTCCTTGCTTGTGGGTTAATTTACATCAACTGAGTTGTGTTTTGAAGGCCCCATGAGAATTGCTGTTTCAGAGAGCCCCTGTGTTGAGTACTTAACTCTCACTGTATTCAGGAGGATAATTTTGTAAATTTACAAAATTCAGAAATTGTTATGAGGCTGCCCAGTTTGGCTTGACCCGGTGCTTGTGACTCTATTTCCCCGTGTTGGTCTTTACTCTCCTTTCCTCTCAGTCCTAGCTTCCTCCTCCTGCCGATTTCAAGATGCTGGCTGAGTACTTTTTGCTTGTCCATGCTGTCAAAGTAAGGGAATGCATGGTTGACTTTAACTCTTGGGGTATTTTAATCCTTCAAGAAGCACCCAGGGATGTTCCCCAGCAGCCTCCTAGGTCTGAATCGTGTCATATACCCTTTCCTGAATCTTCCTCTATCAGACTGGGAATGCCATAGCCTGACTGGCTGAGACCTTGCTTTTGAAACCACATTTCCCACAGGAGTAATGGTTTGGACTTGATTGGTCTTAATCACTCTTGGCCATTCTTGGTGTTGGATTGGCACATGACAAGCTACTCAGTGGAGGGTCGGAAGAGATGTTTGAGAAAACCACAAGGTCCAAGTATTCATGGTTTAACTGTGACACAACTATAGAATTTCATATACAAAGTTTGCATGTATAAACTGTCTTTGCTATTCTTGCATATTCCCTCCTCCATGTGAATTTTAGGAACTTTTAGTTAAATGCCATCAAAAGTCTTTTTCAGATGTTGAATGAAATTTTAGTTAAAGGAGGAGAAGAATTGACCCTTGACGGAGATTTTATCCTACTCCTTGAACAAATCATGCTACTCTGGTCTCTTAATTTCTGTTAACCCGTTAAACTTTTATTCATATTTGGTTCTTCTGGAATGATTTCTTCACAGCATATGTTTTTCATTAGATCCATGCCAAGATATTTGATAGTATTACTAGCTACTAGAAACAGGATTTGTTTTTCTATTACATATTCTAACTGGTTAGAATGCGGTATTTGAGGCATTTGAGGTCTTATTGATGGCTGTATGTTAATCTTGTCCCTAGGCTCCTGCCCGATTCTCATATAAATTGTAATTATTCATTGATTATCTTGACTAATATGTTATCCTTAGGTAATGAAAATTTCATCCTGTACTTTATAATTCTAAAGCCTCTTACTAATTTAAAAAATCACTTTGCTAGGTAGAATGTCTAGTACAATGTTGCCTAAGTGTTGAATATATGCTGGCAGAGAGATTTTCAGCTATATCTGGATATTCACTGCAGTACGTCTCAGAGTAGGTTTTTTCCTGTTCCTTTTTAGTGTACACCCTTTTATTGACATAGGAGAATTCCTTCTTTAATTGTTTATTATAAATTTTCCTTATGAATTGGTATTATACTATATGCTCTTATTGCTTTGATTAGGATTATTTTTACATCTGAATTCATAAATAAGTTTATTTTTTTCTAATGTTACTTTTCTTTGGTTATGTTTCACAGGTATGCTAGCCTCATTGATACAAGGTGACAGGTTTGACATCTTTTGACTGCTATAAAGCACGGTTATTCTTAGGCAGGAATGAATTTAGTAGAATTTTAGTCTCTGTCTTATAAAACCACTAGGCTTGGGGCGCCTGGGTGGCTCAGTCGGTTAAGCGTCTGCCTTCGACTCAGGTCGTGATCCCGGGGTCCTGGGATCAAGCTCTGCATCGGGTTCCCTGCTCAGTGGGGAGTCTGCTTCTCCCTCTGCCTGTTGTTCCCCCTGCTTGTGCTCTCTCTCCCTCCCTCTCTCTGACAAATAAATAAATAAAATATTAAAAAACAAACAAACAAACCACTAGGCTTAGTTGGAGTTTTTGTCGGAATTTGTATTACTGCTTTAATTGCTTTTATGTTCACTCCTCTATTAAATCTTCTATTAATTCATTTGTAGGAATTTATTTCCTTGATTTTATATTTTTGGCTTTAATTTGTATAATTGTGTTTTCTAATGATTTCTGAAATCACTATAGCATCTGTTGTTATGCCCTTTATTTTTAATATTATTATTTTTGTGTTCTCTGGTTTTTTTTCCCTCTTTGTAGATATTTATGTGTTTCATTACACTTTCATAGAACCGACATTAGATTCATTGATCTGTGGGAATTTGGTTGTTTTTTATTTTCCATTTTAACTTTTTTCACCTTTCATCTTATTGTTTTGGCTCCATTTGGCATTTTCTAGCTTTAACAGTTGATCACTTCATTTATTTTTAATTTGTCTCTTTTTTTAAAAGACATAAAAATATTTATTTATTATTTTAGTTCATCTATCTAATTTCCATCTAGACTGATTTTCACTTAAATTCCCTTCTATATATTGTATAATATTTATCTCATTCTTTAACTTTGAATTATTTAGACATATGTATTTGTCTTAAAATATTTGGAAATTGGAGTGTCTTATTTGTTGCATTGTGATGATTGGTTATGGGCAGTAGAACATCAGATATTTGACATTAAGAGGGAATTATTTTGTTCTAATACATATATGATTTTCTTAGAATCTGAATATCTGTCTTTTAGTAGATGAGTTGAACTGATCCATATTTTTTAGGGTATTGAGATATTTTGCCTTCTTTGGTTGTGTTTGTATTTTTATGTTTTTTGTTTTCTGATTTCTATTGGCTTGATTGTATTTTGTTTGTTCCTTTTTAACTGCTTAGAAGCTATGAATTACATTTTTTATTATCTATGCTTATTTTTTAGTAATTAGCAAACATACTTTGATTTTTTTTTTTTTACTAAAATCTAAAGGTATTCAGTATTTGTTCCCTCAAACAAGGCACTTTAGTTTGTGTTCATTTTCCCAATCCAGAACTTACTCTCAACTCCTTAAATAATACTCCTTTGAGTCTAGAATTTTCTTTGCAAATTATTATTATACCCACAAACACACACAGACACACATTTTCACACTCGTATTTCAAATAGTATTTATTTAGTTTGAACAATTTATTTTCTTCTTTTCTCTTCATGTATGTGTCACCCATGTCTGCCTACCTTTTATGAATTTAAGGCATCTTGGCCTCAGTTCCTATATTTTGCCATTATGGTTGGGATTATCAGTTTAAAACTTTTTGAGTTCTGGAGCGCCTGGGTGGCTCAGCTGGTGAAGTGTTTGCCTTTGGCTCAGGTCATGATCCCGGGGTCCTGGGATCGAGCCCCACATTGGGCTCCCTGCTCAGCAGCGAGCCTGCTTCTCCCTCTCCCTCTGCCTGCCACTCCATCTGCTTGTGCTTTCTCTCTCTCTTTTTCTCTGTCAAATAAATAAATAAAATCTTTTAAAAAAAAAAGTGACTTAAAAAAAAAAAACTTTTTGAGTTTTACCATGTCTGAAAATGTCTTTTTTTCATACTTATTTTTGAATGATGGTTTTGGCTCCTAGGTTTCTTCCCTTCCTGAACTTTCTCTGTGTAGTCAGCTCATTAAAGATATTATTCCGTTGTGTTCTGGAAAGTGGTCTGCATCCATTTGTTTGTCACAGGTAACCTCCCTTTGCCTCTTTTCCAATCTTGATGCTCTCATTCCACTTGATTTTGTGAAGTTTCGGTATGAAGTCTCTGTCTTTTAGTAGATGAGTTGAACTGATTCATATTTTTTCGGGTATTGAGATATTTTGCCTTCTTTGGCTGTGTTTGTGTTTTTATGTTTTTTGTTTTCTGATTTCTATTGGCCTGATTGTATTTTGTTTGTTCCTTTTTAACTGCTTGGAAGCTATGAATTACATTTTTTATTATCTATGCTTATTTTTTTAATAAGTTTTCCTACGAGTTTATACACTTTACTATGAGTTTATACACTTTACTCTTTTCCTATGGTTCACTGTGAAACTAGTCTATATTATGCTCTCAAAGGCCATTGGTTACCTATAATTAGAAAGTAGAATCAGAGTTTGTTCTGTGAGTTCTGTTCAAAATCAAGGATGAAAATTTATTGATAAAAAATGATGTGAGATTACCTCCATCAATCTTTTACCTAATCTTGAAAATAAGGGATAGAAATAGATAAATCAATGCTTCCTCTTGCCTTTTGAGATTTATTATCTAGTGATTTGCCAGCTCTATAAGGAATTAAAATCTCTGGGTTATAGGCAACTATATTATTTAACAACTGATAACATCAGGAAACCTATCCATAAAAGATTTTGAGATGAACTTATAGCTAAAAATATCCCCACTGTTTGAGGAAAGTCACATAAGTCATTTTAAACAGACCCAGCACACAAATATGGTGAAATGAGAAATCTGAGAGCAGAATATCAATGAAGTGGTCTTTCTTTCTCTGTCATCCTTTATGCCGTTTGGGATTCTATATGAAATTGTACTATCTCCTTGGTCATTAAAGTATGCTAGCCCTTTAATAAATTTTGGGAAATAGTAGATTTATAGATTTATATGCTCATGATTCCTAATGAGGCTATGGACAAAGTGAAGCTTTTCCTATTTGAGATAGAAGGAAGCCTTGGAGAAATTCAGGTTGTCTGTCCAGTAAGAGTTGTTGGATGAAGCCCTGCACTCTGGGTTTAATCTAGAACATCACAAAGACTTGTCAGTGGTGGGATCTTAACCATATTTGCTTAATGAGTTGGTGATCGGGGATTCTGTTGCTAAGCCTAAGGCACTTTCTACTTTCTCAGATGCATTCAGTTATATGCCCTTATACAACCGGTTTGGAGGAGGCAAGAATCAGAACTTGTCCATATAAAGGAGCTTTACTAAACAATAGGTGAAGAGGAACTCAATGATGTAGAAAATATTTTTTCCCATGTATAAATAAGGAAGTGAAATCTTAGTGTTGAGAGACAATTCTCCTTGGATCTCTCACCTTCTCACATTGTCTTTCGACCAGAGACACTGATTATCTCTTTTATATATATCCTTACCAGATTGTATAGAGAAGAAACTTGGACAACAGGGCAGTGATTCCATACAGAGTAAAGATAGATTTGTGTCCTATTGATTATAATTATTAAAGGTAATAGTTCCCTCCAGGGAACATCAGAAAGTCTTTACTGTCCATTATAAAAGATTCAAGTTTCCTACATTCGGTGTTCCTGTCCTATAATGAATTATGTGCAGGTAGCATCTGATCTCCTTGTGTCTCCCACTGGGATTTAGGGGTGTGCAACTGGCATAAATGGTGGGACTCTGGCTACTGCTATACCTGGTAGTAAGAAATTCTTTTTCTCTTTGACACAACTGTCTAGTGTCTTGTGCAAGGATATATGACACTGTATCCAACGAACAGGTTACCTTGCGGATAGAGTTAAATCTCTGACCTTCCACAGTTCGTAAAGCTTAGGAAGAGTCAAAATCATCTCGCTAGGAAGTAGTGGGCTTTGAACCCATGTGCGATGAACCTTAGAGCCAAAGCGCCCGAAACCCCACTTTGTACTGGTTCACATGGAAATAGGCAGGAATAATCTCAGCAAGAGCCCATTATGTCACTAAAATGGCTTTATTACTGCATTCTGAATGGATCAAGTCCAGACCTCATTTCATTCTCTATTATAATTCTTTCGATTCTATCCAGCCTGATTCAGAGGCCTAGGAAATGGGTCATTGACAATGTATGAGGAGTGGGCCAATGTCATCTGTCAGCTGACAAGATGTTTCCATTGTGAATAGTCCACATTTTCCAATTAAGGCATTGTTTGTTTAAATGCATATTCTCAGTTGGTTCAACACACCAAGTGGTTATTAGCCATTGGAGCCTTAATTTTAATTAGTTTGCCAAGTTTCCTTTTCCAACAGGGAAGTTGAAGAGTACAGAATTTTAAAGAAAATGAAATGACGGAACAAGAAAGTAGAAATTCCCACATATGAGCCAGAAAACTGCGAACTCCTTTTTGACCTTTGGAAAGTCAGTAGAATTCTCTAAGCTTTATTTTCTAATCTGATAAATGGTAATAATCATTTTAATGTGTTCCTATGAGGGTCTAATTGAAAAGGATGCCAGATTTACAGTGTAAAAATACTGTTTGCCCAATTATATTTGAATTTCAAATAATTATTTAGTATTAGTATGTCACAAATACTGCATGTGACATACACTAACTCAGTGGCTGTGTACCTCGAATTCAATTTTAATTTGGTATCCTATATTTTATTTGCAACCCTATAGAAAGATAATATGCATATTAAATCAACCCTGACTTGATTTCTGTTCAGATGGCTTATTAAGGAATTCTTCCCTAGAAGACATCCAGCAGCATCCAGGACACTGTTGTAGAAACTACAGAACACTATGAGTGGTCTGTACCAACAGATTGAAGGAAAATGGGAAACTGGATTCAGTTAAGAAATGGTCTTATTGGGGTGCCTGGGTGGCTCAGTTCATGATCTTAGGGTCCTGGGATTGAGCCCTGTGTCAGGGTCCCTGCTCAGCGGGGAGTCTGCTTCTCCCTCTCCCAAATAAATAAATTAAAAAATAATAATAATAAAACAAGAAATGGTCTTACTGTGTTTGTGCTGCTATAATAGGATACCATAGACTAGGTAGCTGATAAATCATAAAAATTATTTCTCAGAGATTTGAAGTCTGGAAGTTCATAAGCAAGGTTAGAAATAGATTCCGTGCCTGGTGAGATCATGCTTACTGGTTCATGGACACCTGTCTTCTCACTGTGTCCTCACGTGATAGAAGGACAAGACCGCTTTCTGGAGTCTATTACACAAGAACAGTAATGCCATCATCGGGTCTTCACCTTCTGGACTTAAATCTCCTTCCAAAGGCCCCAGATCACCTCCCAAAAGCCCCACCTTCTAATACCACCACATTAGGGGTTAGGATTTCAACAAACAAATTGGGAGGGCAGGGCACAATCCTTCCAACCCTAACAACCCGAAGTGCCAGAGGACTTTTCTCCCCCAAAGATCAGGGTCCAAATTCTAAGGACAGTTTTTTTCTCTATCATCTCACTCATTTAGCACATTGGATAGTATCTCTTCTCTATTTTATTTGCATATAACTGTGAAAAAATGAGCGAGCATTCCTTGAATCCAGAGAGGAACAGCCTCCTACTTACTGTGGTATTGAAAGCTCAGCTGGAGCCAAGTATAAACATGTAATCTGCAACCCATGAAGGGGCATCTCATGGGGTTATTACAGGGCATCATTTGGAAGTCCATGAAGTGCTACATGGCTTTGTGGGAACAATCATGGCGAGAAGTTGAATGGCCTTAAACTGATGCCCAAATTGCACATTAAGACCCTGTAATTTTGAGGAAGTCTTCCCACGATGCTGTGTGCTTTGCTTGGCCCATAAAACTCAATATTAAAATTAAAAATTGCTTACTACAGGACTGGAAAAGAAAATGTGTATGGAAATCATTGTTTATTTTATTTGATTGCTTTTTGCCTCTTCTCTTTCCTTCCAATAATACCTTCACAACAAAAGGATCCTCTAATATAATCCTCTCTCCCTTACACTCAAGTGTGAGATTCCCAGGTCCCAAAATGACTGGCTCTCAGGGAGGGTGATTAGAGGTAGGAAAAAAATGTAGTCGCAAATGGAAGAGATCAAGAGTCTTTGGCAAGGCAGATGGGAGATTGATTTTTGGTAACCAAGTGTTTACCACAGAACGGGGTCTTCCAACTCAATGCAGAACTATTATCAACCACCAGGGCCTCTGTGGAGATGATTATTTGAGACTGATCCATCGGTAGCATTTTGCTACAAAATGGTTAGGGAATACATAGCTCCTTGATTCCTTTCGTTCAGATGTTTCCAAACATAATGCAATAAGCTCGTTCCATGCAGAGCGGCAGGGCTTTCTAGAGCAAGCTTACCAACTAGTGTGCCACAAGTGGGTTGTAAGTAGGGTGATCGTATGTCACCGTTTGCTAGAACACTTTTTGTTTATGCCTGCAGTGTCAGCATAATTATTAACTTGCTCTGTCTGTCATGGTACCTCTGCTCACTGAGCACAGCGTGATTATAAAATCTGCCGTGAAGACATGTGGATTTTTAGGTTGGAGGAGAAGCCAGGAGACAGAAAATTAACATCAAGAGTCCAAGTAAACTGAAATGGTGAATGCACATTTGACAAATGGAAGCTTTGTGGCTCTTCCATAGCCCATCTAACCAGGCACCATGTGAGGAATATGTAATGGAAACAGCTATGCAATGAGATACTACTTCGCCTTACTTAGGTTTCTGACCGTGAAAAAGTTCCGTAAAGACAGGTTTTAATGATGATGAGGGGTCATTTCAACCCTCATACACTGCTGGTGGAAATAGAAAACCGTGGAGCTGTTTTCAAAATCAAATGTGAGTTCCCGAAAGTGTGAAACACAGAATGACCACATGACTCAGGAATAAGGAATGACCACATGACCCATGTGAAAGGAATATACATGGACACTCACAAGCTTGCACATGAACATTCATTGCAACAGTTTCCATGAAAGCCGACATGTGGCAACAACACAGCCGTCCATCAAATGAAGTATGGTTACACTAATTACGGTTTATCCCTACTGTGGAATATTCTCCAGCCATGAAAGGGAAGAAATACTGGTACATGCTACTGCATGGATGAACCTAGGGAACCTGATCATAACTGAAGGTAGCCAGTTGTAAAAGGTGACCCATTGTGTGATGTTACATATCGGAAATACCTACCATCGGCAAATCCTTAGAGACAGGAAGTATATTAGTTGTTTCCAAGCGCCCCAGAGCGGCATCTTGGGGAAGGCGTGTTAATGGGCACAGGTGTATTGTGGAGGGTCGTGAGAATGTTCTAAAAATAGCCAGTAGCGATGATTACAGAACTCTGTTAATATACTAAAAAGCACTGCCTTGTACATGTTAAAGGTGGAATTTTATGGTATGGAAATGGTATCAATAATATGTCCTATATATATATATATATATATAAAATGCAAGCCCCATATATAAGTATAAATTTTAGCTTACATTAAGGAAGGTGAAAAGAAACAGGTGTAAATAATTTTATTTTTTTTTAAAGATTTTATTTATTTATTTGACAGAGACAGCGAAAGAGAAACACAAGCAGGGGGATTGGGAGAGGGAGAAGCAGGTTTCCCGCTGAGCAGGGAGCCCGACATGGGGCTCGATCCCAGGACCCTGGGACCGTGACCTGAGCCAAAGGCAGACGCTCAATGACTGAGCCATCCAGGCACCCCCCTTTTTTTTTTAAATAATTTTAATAATATAGTCTACTTCACTTAATTTGTCCAACATGCCATCTCAACATCCGTCAGTATTTCTGAAATTACCAAAATATTTTACATTCATGGACTTGTACCATCGTATTAAAAGTCCAGCTTGTGTTATAGACTCATAAGGACCAGTCAGTGCACGCTGACCCCATTTGAAAGACTCAAGTGTCACATAGGACTTGTGGCCACCACGGTGGTGAGTATGAACTAATGGCCATTCACAGCTGTTTATTTCAGGCTTTTGTGTGTTCAGTATAATGAAGTTACATCAGAAGGCCTAAGTATCCTCAGCTATTGTGGGATCTTAGTTTAAGCGGAAGCAAATAAAAACATGATTTAATTGGGTTTTGTGTATTCTTAGGGCCAGCTTGTTTGTAACTTCTAGCACTATCTGTTCCGCCTCCAAGATAAATGTAGGACCCAGATGTTTTTGCCTGTGGAGGAAAATAGCAATCCCCCAGCTCACAACTGCCTCCATTCACATTTATATTTTGGTCTTCCAGATAAGTGTGGCCCCGCCTTCGGGTGAGTTTGCTTTCTTTGAAGAACTTCAAGGTTTCATGTCATTTGCCTCGATTCCCCATTCTTTAAAAATTGGCCTAATGCTCATCTCTGCACTAACTCCGCTTGGAAACTTGATTTTTCAATTTCTGATTTTCTGTCCCACTGGTGGTTTTTTTTTTTTTTAAGATTTTGTTTATTTGACAGAGAGAGACACAGCGAGATAGGGAACACAAGCAGGGGGAGCGGGAGAGGGAGAAGCAGGCTTCCCGCCGAGCAGGGAGCCTGATGCGGGGCTCGATCCCAGGACCCTGGGATCATGACCTGAGCCGAAGGCAGACGCTTAACGACTGAGCCACCCAGGGGCCCCTTAATAAGGTTTCAATAGTAGAATTAGATAATGCTATGTTCATAGAGATTTTAGGATACTAAATCGTTCGTTGAAAGCCTATGATGTGGAAGACAGTCTTCTCGCACCTTCTCCATCCATTCCCTCCAGTCTTAACATATGTGAAGTTTGGTGGCAGATACCATTTGATAGCCCTACTTTATAATTGAAGAAATTGTTACTCCAAGAGGATGAGTAATTTGCACCATTTTAACTGCTGATATGAGGCAGCATTGAAATTGGAGTTGAGTTTAGCTGTGTTCACTTGCTCAGTCCAGCGAGGTATTGTGGTGTCAGTAGTGAGCTGTTGGTGAGTGAGTGTTGTCATCATTTTGTTTTGTATTATGAAGAGTTGATTGATGGCAGAGCATTTCCTGCTTTTTTTCTCCCTGTATATGTAGCACTTTGCCAAAAGGATTTTCCAGGTGTAGCGAAGAAAGCAAGTTTGTACTGATCTCATGTGTTCTTATATTTAATGGCATCTCTTGTTTGGAACAGGAAAATGGGAGATGGTTTATTACAAGGGTTCTTCAATGGAATGGACTTGTTGCTGGTAGTGTGACTTGGTCTTCATTCCCAAGGTTGAGTGAGGTAATGCGGGAGGGGAGAGAGATAGAGAAAGAAATAATGTCAGTCTCTGGAATTCAGAAGAGATCTGAGATGACTGTGTAGATCAGTGGCTTGAGGATCTCTTGGTCAAGAATCCTTGTTGGAGGGGTGCCTGGATGGATTGGTTGGTTAAGCATCTGCCTTCCACTCCCTGCTCAACAGAGAGTCTGCTTCTCCTTCTCCCTCTGCCCCTCCCCCCTGCTCATGCGCTCCTGTGCTCTCTCTCTCAAATAAGTAAATAAAAAAATCTTAAAAAAAAAAAAAAAAAGCCTCCTCACTGGAAATGCAGCTTGCAATACATTTGAGGACATAAATAAATCTATGGACATGTTTACAAAACAACCAAAAGTGCAGACGACAGATACTTTAGTTTGTATGTGTGATGGACTGTGCTATTTGCTATTCTATGTATTTTTTTAATGTTATCCACCGCCCACTATAATGAATCAGGATTCTCCTAATCAGTAACCGCATGCAATGTTGAACATATTGCAATATGTAAACCACTGTGTACAGCACACATTTTTAGGTAACCTAAGGTGCTTCGTGGAATAGATAATAAATGTTATTCAAATGTGAAGAAGATAATCAGCAGTGCTGAAACTGATTGGAAAGAGTAGATTGTGGCTTCCAAAGCCCTTCATTGGGGCTTCTGAAGTTCACAATTGTAGGTAGGGAGGAGATGTTCAGGTTCTTCCCCACGTGGTATGTTTCTGTTCTTTTCAAGGGCATTTGGAAGAACTGGTGGGCATCATGTCTGCCAACAGGAAGAGAGCACTGTTGGCATCTGGTCACTGATGGGCCAAAATATTGACGTTATGAGGAGTATGGGGCAGTGTTCCCCTGCTGAGTTTTTTGTGCCAAACTTGCCAATTTCATTGGGTATTTCATTGCCAGTAGGAAAGCCTGGTCCCCTAGGGAATGGGACATCACCAAAACAAAGACTAAATCGGAGGGTGTTTTTGAGCTAGGCTTCTGTTGTTTTAAATTACTCAATTTAGGTGTAGCGTGGATACGCTCCTAATTTAGGGATAGAAGGAAAGCCAGGATGGGAGCGGCAGGGATAAGCAAGGTGGAATTTCTTATCCTTGCCACCATTGACATTCGGAGAGAGAGAATTCTTTGTTCTGGGAGCTGCTCTTTGCACTGTAGGATGTTTTGCAGATTCCCTGGCCTTGAACCTAGATGTCAGTAGCACTGCCTTCCACACTCCACGTGAGACAATCAAAAATATTTACAAATAGGGGCTTTTGGTGGCTCATTCGGTTAAGCGTCTGACTCTTGATTTCAACTCAGATCCTGATCTCAGGGCTGTGAGATCAAGCCCTGATTTGGGCCTGATGCTCAACGGGGAGTCTGCTTGAGATTCTCTCTCTCTCTCCCTCTGCCCTTCCCTGCCTCCCACTCGCCTCTCTCTTTCTCTCTGTCTAAAGTAAATAAATAAATCTTTAAACAAGTATCTATAAATTTTGCTATCCGCCCCTGGAGGGCAATGTCACCCTTGTTAAGAACCACTTGTCTAATAAGGAGAGCCCACGACAACTTTTAAAATCAATTGCATGCAAGAATAGGGAGTTCACAAGTAGCATGCCAAGTATAAGGCTGTCTCCTGTAACTCTTCTTAGTCACTGAGAACACCTTGATAAGGTGCAAACTGCTAATAATGCTTGTTTCTCCTTCCCCTAGAATCTTATTTCCTATACCTTCCATGGCAAACTGTTTGTGACAACAAGATTTAATGTGATGTCTAAGAAAGAAAGGTCAAATCCCTCTCTGCTCTAAGAGGAAATCACGTTCCTATAGAACCAGTACATCAGGGTTTCTCGGTCATCTAGAGTGTGATGGGGGTAATGCTTGTTATTCTTCTCATACGTTTCTGGCTCATCAGACGATACCTAATCATTTTACAGCTTAACTCCATCTTGGATCCAGGGATTTATTCTGTTTAGTTACATGTAGAATAAATACGGAAATTGCGGTCTGCATCAGTTCCTGGTGAATCTTGTTTGAAGGAACAAAGACACTTGCTGACTTGTAAGGCTAAGGCGTATTTGCAGGTATTATCAAATCAACATACTTTACAAATAGGCATCTTCACTGTGGTGTTTACTTGATTTTTTGTTTGTTTGTTTGTTTTCTATTTTATTTCCTCAAACTAAATGTAGTATTGCCTTTAAATGTCTGCTTTTACAATGTAGATCTGTCCTCCCAATGAGAGTCCTACTGTCACTTCTTCTGGGAAATATAATTCAGGTTTAGGTATCAACGGTGATAACTGTCCTTGTTTTACAAAGTAGATATTTACAGGATGGTAATTAATTGCATAAAACAAATATTGCATGAATGTCTTTAGAATCCACTGACTATGCATATCTAGGGAATGATGGAGTATTTGTGTACTCAGTTAATCAAAGTGGAAGTGTCTTGCTTCCAAATTAAACAAGCTTCTCTTAAAATTTATTAATTGAGTGTTGCTACTCCCGATAAATGAAATGATCTATGCATTTGTGAGAACTTTGTTCTGTTTTAATGATAACTACATTTACAGCTGAGAATAATAGATATTAATTTGTTCTTTAGAATTCATGTTGTTGGTCAATAAGAAGATGGGAGCATTTATAAGAAGTAATGAAGAAAAAAACCTACCTAATTCTTGGCCCAGAAACACTTCACTAAATAAAATGGAACCATTAGTTTAAATAAACATTGCTAAAATGTGTTTTGTAGTCTCGGCAAATTCAACCAATCAGTTCAGTTTTATTCTTTGTGAATTTTATTATTTGCGCCAACCGTTAAGATATCGTGGGATGGAAAGTAAATAATATTTCTGACATATGCCTGAGAAATACTAAATTATTCAGATAAATGGGTTTGCTTATTTTTTTCTATTAAGTTTTTTTTAAGATTATTTATTTGAGAGAGAGAGAGCGAGCGCCCGAGCAGGAGGTGCCAAGGGAGAGGGACAGAGAATCTCAAGCCAACTCCACACACTGTGCACAGAGCCTGCTTGGGGTGGGGGGCTCAATCTCATGACCCTGGGATCTCGACCTCAGCCCAAACAAAGAGATGGCTGCTTAACTGACTGTGTCACTCAGGCGCCCCTCTATTAAGTTTTTAATTTCCAGTATAGTTCATAAGAGTTTGCTTTTTTTTTTAATGTAAGAAAGACTGATAGGAATTATTGCTTTGTTCATGGAAATACAGGGATCAGAGATCACTCACACTGAAATGATGCAATTTCTATTTTGTATAGTCAACATTTATATATTTGTTTTGAAGTTAAGTGATATGTTGAAGATTAAACATCTCCTGATTACACGAGTGGAGGAAGATAGATCTTATCTCAACAACAGTATTTTCCAGATTAGCACCGTTACTGGTCCAAGAGACACCCCATCCGTCTCTCCATGTCGACCAGGTTTAGAGTTACACTCTGCTCTGGTTCATGCATACAACTCTGAACATCCCTGCTCCATTCAGAAAGTTTGTCTCTCTGATGGCCAGGCAGTGTGTCTGTAACACTTAAAGGAATTAATTCTCTGACCATTTTACATCTGCCTGAGCTATTCATATATGCAGGGATCCATTGGTGGACCCTGCTATTTGAATGTCTTAGCAAAGTGATTTTAACAATACTTCTCTTAGCCAAATTGATTGTGGTCATCCTCATGCTCTCTGGGAATCATTTTGCAGATATTAACTATGGGATTAAAAGAATACACTGTATTTTGCATCCAGAAGACTCCCATCTAAAACTTCCCTACTCTCTTCCCAATTGAGTAGCTTTGTACACGTTGCTTGTACTGTTTGATCCTCACTGTCCTCAGTTAAGTGAGAGTAACCATTTTAACTGCTCTATATTTCCATATTGTATGTATTTGCAACAGTCATACATCTTAAAATAAAAGATAATACTGTCATTTCTTAGTAATTGAAAGAATGGCTAGACCCGTGGAAAGAACCATAAATATATTTCTTAATCTAATGAAAATATAATACTGACATAAATCGTACAAGTACCAATAACAACACTATTCATTTATTTATATGGCTTCCATACCTATTATTTCCTGTGATTCTCACAGTCCTGTGAAAATATTAGGAGACTGTATTTGGTCAAGTTTGACTAATGAAATAAAAGAGGCACAGATGACATAAACTGGGGCTATAATGGAGAAATCTCAAATGAACATTTATTAAACACCTGTGTGTCATGCTTGAACTGACGATACGTTTATCATTTTTATTACATTGGAGTTGCTGCTTGTCAGAGGAGTATGAAATACTTATTAGTATTCCCTACAGTTCTAAAATTTGAACCCTTTTGCATATGTTTTAAGAGGAGGGAATTTGGGAAGAATTTTACATTGAGTAATTTTCCCTATACTTGGTGACATGTGTGGTGTTGTGTACCAATGGGCATGGCTGATTCTGCTTGATGCATTAATTTGAACAATGTTACTAGCCTTCTTACAGGCATCCTGTGTACTGACCATTCAGTGAGTCTATGTGTAGTTCCGCCAATTAATGTCTAGTCTTTTCTTGGATTTGACTTCAATGGTTCACTACTCCATATCCTTAATTATAGGCAGTGCTGTTTATTTGATCTGGCACTCTTTTTCCCTGTGAATAGATTTTCTAAATTCGTGGTAGTTATCTTGGGGGAGAGATGGATGTATTATTTAAAAGCCAAAGGAATGATTAAAAAAAAAAGAAAGAAAAATTGGAGCCAAAGACAGGAGACTAAAATATGGAAGCTGTTCGAATTTGGTTCCATTGCATGTAATAGGAGATTGGTATTCATCAAACAGGAGTGTAAAAAGGTAGAAGTCTACCTCACCTGTTAAAGATTGGTAGGATGAGGTACAGATGGACACCGCAGGCCCCATGGGATCCAGGGTGCTTCTACCCCTGTGGTGATTTGGTCTTAATCTCAAGTTCACCTGATGTTCTAATAAATCTCAAGTTCACTTGATGTGCTAAGATGGCCTGTGATCTGAGCACAATGATCTCTGCACTCCAGCGAGGCAAAGAAGGATGGAGAGAGGAATAGGGATGTGCGGATGGAATGCACCTCCTAGCTTCACCTATGTTTCTGGGAAATCCCACACAACACTTTCCCGGCAGTCCCATTGGCCAGGACGTAATCGCATGGCCTCAACACATTCCGGAGCTGGGCATGTGGTTTTCTTCGTGCACATGTTACAAGTGAATTAAAGAGGGATTATTTTACTATGTAAGAAGGGGAGGTTCCTATTGGGAAGCAGAATCTGCCATACTTTTCCCTGAATAAGTTACACTCCGTTTAATGGAGATAAAATGTTTGAGGGGGATTTCTTTGCCCTTAGTAATTCCCACCAAAGCAATGAAAACATCTACCTTTGTTTTGGACTCAACGCTATAAAATTTATCTAAGTTAAGGAGAGATATAAATGAAGAAAGTACATTAAGCAAATGGCTATTCACCTCACTTAGTGCAAAAGCCAAACTCCTTTAAATGACAAATGGAGATGTCCCTCCACGAAATGGTCTGTTACATCCCCTCCTGCTCATTCTATTTCAGACCCAGTAACCGTGAACTTACCAAGCAGGTGTCTGCTTTAGGATGTGTTCCCTGGGTGCACCACTGGGCCTGAAATGATTCCTTGGGACTTGCTTGCTTCATTCTTTGTCATCCTTCAAGCCTTTCCTCAAATTTCCTTTTTTAGTAAAACCTGTTGTGATGTTATGATTTATAGACAGAAATACATATTTGGGGGCATCTAGGTGGTTCAGTTGGTTAAGTGTCTGCCTTTGGCTCAGGTCATGATCCCAGGGGTCCTGGGATCGAGTCCCCCATCAGGCTCCCGGCACAGCAGGGAGTCTGCCTCTCCCTCTCCCTTTACCCCTGCCCCCCGCTCGTGCTCTCTCTCTCTCTCAAATAAATAAAATCTTTTATATATATATATATATAAATTTGGTCTTCATCCCCCTTTCTGCCATAGAGCTCATAAAACCCTTTATAATAACAGCCATGAAATTGTCTATGTTAATGATGTCAGTTTTGGAAAGCACCTGAGGATGGGTGCTAGTTGTCAAGTGGCCCAACCATGTAATTAGAGGGTTGCACTTTTTTTTTTAATTTTAAGTTTTTATGTAAATTCCTGTTAGTTAACATACAGTGTAAAGTAGTTTCAGGTGTACAATATAGTGATTCAACACTTCTATCCATCACCCGGTGCTCATCAGGACAGGTGCACTCCTTCATCCCCATCACCTGTTTCCCCCATCCCCCCGCCCCTCTCTGGTAAGGGTTGCACTTTCAGTGCCATCTTCCTGACCTTCAATGAGGGCAGAAGGCTAGAGGTTGAGTACAATGGCCACTTATTTAATCTGTCATGTCTATGTAAGGAAGCCTCCATAAACTCCCAGAAGCATAGAAGTGTTCGGAAAGCTTTGCTGTCGGTAAATATGTGGATATCCAGGGATAGGCATGGTCCAGAGAGGGCGTGGATGCTCCGAGTACTTTGCTGATGCCTTGCCCTATGTATCTCTTTAGTGTGGCTGTTCCTGAGTCATATCCTGTTACTATAATTAATTGGTAATCAAGTCAGTAAAATGTTTCTCGGAGTTCTGTGTCCTGCTCCAGCAAATTAATCAAATCCAAGCAGGTGGTTTTTGGAACCACAGGTCTACAGCTGGGGAGAGGCACAGATGACAACTTGGACTTGCCTGTGGCATCTGAAATGGGCAGGGAGTGGGTAGACTGGTGGGACTCTGCCCTCAAGCTTTGGAATCTGGTGCTGACTCCTGGTAGATAGTGGCAGAATTGGGTTGAGGTCTAGGATATCCAGCTGGTGTGGGAAAATTGCTTGTTGGAGCGGCCCTCTGTTCCAACCCACAGTGTAATTGGCTATCAGAATTGTTCATCTACCTTGATCTAGAGGTCGCAGAATGCTGACTTTTCTTCATTGTGTTCCATCCCTCATAAAAGAATTAAGTGACAACACTTTGCCTTTTTTCAGGTTGTGTTTGTAAAATGGGCCAAGAACCTCCTTTGGTTCAGTAATTTTCTCTTTACATGAGATACTTTTCCCACCTGTTTCACTGAGACGGGAGGAGAGAGGAATTTCCAGAGAACGTGGTGTCCTTAAAGGACAGGGACTAAAATGGCATCAGTGTCACGAATTTTGGCTGATACCTATTTCTGTGTATATACAAATAGGCTCACAGGATGAAACCGAGGGAAAAGTCTATTTAAATATGTAATGTCTTTGTATCTAATGTTTAAGACTATTTTCACTGTGAATTTTTAGCTTTTGTTGTAAAATCCTGTTTTCACGTGACATATCCCTTACAGCTTCCCACTGTTGATATCTTCAGTGATGCATGTGTGTCTCTGCGTGTGTGTGCTTGAGTGTGAACTCTCTTTACTTTTCTCTTTTCCACTCTTAACATGAGTAGCAAGTCTTGACATACTGAATAAATTCTTCACGTTATCCTCAGTGTCTAGACCCACGAGTTAACTTGCTTATTTTTTCTGGAATGTTTCTCCTCTTCCCCTGGAATATTTATCACTGTCTGCTCCATTCCTTCTCTCTTTTTTTCCTCCTAGTCTCCTACCTTCTTCCCATGGTTATAGCAGGAGACTCTGTAGGAATGCTATCAGAACTAATGTCATATAATTTTCTCAGTTGGATATTTTCTCGTCCGCTAAGTCCTTTTGCCTCATTTACAATGATAATTGTCAGTGAAAATCAGCCCCTAAATTGCAAAACTAAGACCGCTAAGTACTGCTGTATCTGACTACATGACCCTGACAAGAAAACATCTGTATCTGTACAGAACAAACACAAATAGCATATTTTTGCAAATTCTCCCATTGAAATTGTTATTCGTGAATGAGTGGTAATTTCGACTGTTTTTCTAAAGCAGTTTATTATAACTTGTAATCAAAATGTGATATACAGATGGAGTTTCATGGACATCCACTTTGTCGTGCATTGCATTATTATGTATAGAATATCTTTTTAATATTTACAACATACTCAGGGCCATAAGTACTACCTTGTATTTTTTTCCGATGAGGAGAGCAAGGAGCAGAAATTATGAAACTTCGCCATATTGCACAGAAAATAGCTGTTATATCTGGAAAATGCCAATTTCCCCTCATGGTAGTGGTCTTCATTGCCAGTGCCCTGCCCCTTTTCTTTCTCTGTTCTATGTTGGCCGCTGCCATCTGTGTCCTCTGATACCTGTGTTTTAAGGTTTTATATACACACACACACACACACACACACTCACACACATATATATATAAAACCCTGAAATATCCTAATATCTCAGACATGGAATATCAGTTAAGAGCCAAGCCTATTTTTAATATTAATATTCATTTTATAATGTCAAATTGTCATAACTTTTTATGTCCGCTCATAAATGTTGAAATAGGCCCATGATTCAGGCCCATTAAATCACTTGTAAATTGCCACTGATGAGGCTAAAATTGCTAGTTCTAAAGATGTACTGCTGTGAGGGCTTCCTGTAGTTTGGTGAATTACTACCTCCAAACCGCCTTACCAGTTGCTCCCACGGTCTGGTCAGACCTGATGAATGCCTGCTGGTTACTGTCGTGTGCTCCACATGGCAAGGCCCGACTCCCAGCCCAGCAGGGACATAATTATTGCTGCTTTTGATTTTGACTGCAGAAGGTACAGTAGTGTTCAAAACGTGTCATTGTATAATGGGATTCTCATTACGTAAACAGAATCAAACATGTAGTTTTCATTTTTTCTTAAGACTCGAGGAGCATGGAACAGGTGAATGGTTACGTTCTGTTTTGCTGCCCCTTGTAAGATCTTGTGTTTGTCTCCTGTGCCTTTACAAACTGCCTACAGTGTGTGGAACAAATTAAGAAAATACAGGAAAGAGTCGGGCCTTGATAATCATTCAAACTGTAAGATGTTCTCCGGCTTGAAAATAAGATATACTTGTGGGGCCCCTGGGTGGCTCAGTTGGTAAAGTATCTGCCTTCGGCTCAGGTCATGATCCTGGGGTCCTGGGATCGAGCCCCACATTGGGCTCCCTGCTCAGCAGGAAGCCTGCTTCTCCCTCTCCCTCTGCCTTTCCCCCTGCTTGTGCTTGCTCTCTCCCTCTCTCAAATAAATAAAAAAATCTGAAAAAAAAAAAAAAAAGATACACTTGTAAAACAAAGTAGCTACAGAAGTTTATGTTTTAATTAGTTTTTTTTTTTACATAATCTCTATACCCAATATGGTGTTCAACTCTCCACCCTGAGATCAAGATTTTCATCCTCTGTGCATTGATCCAACCAGGCTCCCCCAGAAAGTCTATGTTCATAGTAGGATGCCTGGGTTCCTTTTCTGTTTAGGTTCCATTTCGTGTTTGTCCTTGACTTTATTTACTTTTGAAGGAAACAATTTACTCGGTTCCTTTTTTATTTCCTCTGAAAGGAAGGAAAATTTTCCCTCATAATTCTGAGGTAGTATTGCTTTATGTTTCCAGTGGGAGTAAAAATGTAACCATAGGGCCATGGGTTCTTTGGCTAGAGTATCATCCTTCTGAATCCGTTCTGAATGACATTGATGTCCATTACCTTGGGCAGGTTATAGGGAGTTTGGGTTTGCCACCTGAAAAAGGTCAGAACCAAATCCTATCATTCATTTTTTCAATGATTTAGAACCACAGTTTAATCATGTGTATGTTACAGAATAATGTAAAAATATATCTTGATTTTAGTGTACCATAGTGAATTTCTGTCCTATACTTTAATGTTTCCCAACTCCTCTAGCTAGCCTATCAGTATACTGAGCCAGTCGATATCTATTCAAATTTTATTCCTCTGTATTATCATAAGGGCTTGTTATTTATGTTTGTTATGTTTCGATAATAGCAATGAAAGACATATGGCAAAGTAATTCTTTGGTTGTGAATGGATTTCCTTTTTGTTCAGGAATTTTTTTTTTAAAGCAGATGAAAAGTAATTTTTTTTTTTGCAAGATTTTATTTATTTTGGGGGGAGAGGCAGGAGGAGGGAGATGGAGAGGGAGATTTAGACTCCCTACTGATCGAGGAGCCTGTCCAGGGGCTAGATTCCAGGTCCCCAAGATCATGACTTGAGTCGGAAGTCAGGCACTTAGCCGATGGAACCACACACGATGGAACCACACGTTGCCCCCAAAAAGTATCTTTATTATGACTTCTGAGAATATTCGAAATGCACGTTACTGGTGAGCTCGCTAAACGTTTCTCTTCAGATGTGTATGTTTGTTTGAATACTGACGTTCTAAAGAAGTTGTGTTTCCAGAAGTGAACCTCTGAATAAGCTTCTCTTTTTTGTAAAATTTCAGTGATGTAGCTTCAAGCGCTGATTTTTTTATTTTCCTGAATTCAGTGAGGCTTTAGAGATTTGGGTTGATAACATATTTCTCCTAGAATGTGGGTAGGTGACTTTTGCATGACAAATTCCTATTTTCTAAGATAAGAAGACTTTCCTTGCTCTATAATCACTTCTAAAAGTCATGTGTGCATTGAACACAATGAGATTTCTGGAAGCACTCCACGATACTGTACGATTCTGCAATGCAATTAAGAATCATCACATGATCATGGACTGCAGAGAATATTAAATGTCAAAGAATGGCTGGAGGGAGATTTTGTAAAGGAAAATGACCTTTTTGATGATCAAGACCAGTTCTGCGAACATAGTTTTATAACAAAAGGAGAGATGCAACCTCATGTGAGCAGAGGTTTTCTAGACATATTTGTGGTGGGTTGTAAGGCAACATAGATTTGGAGCTTTGTTGCAGCTTATTAGGGATAAATATCAATCCATTTCTCTTAGTTGATCTGTCCATTATAATGGGAAATCCTTTTTTTCAGAGACAACTGGGTTAAATGAGTTTTATGAAAGCATATGATTTGGTATTAAGTCCAAGTTTTTGTATTAGCTCTACCTGTTGGAGTAAACTTCAAGTCACAACTTCCTTATCTTTTCAATGAAGTATTAGTATCTTACCAGTTTCATAGGGTTGATACCAGGTCTTAGGACATGACACACATTGTCTTATTATTTGATGAAAAATTACTTCAAGGTCATTAGAGAAAATAAGTTGTAAAATCTCTCGGCCATCGAAAGTCCCTCAGTGTTATGTTGGGTTCCCTTAAATAGCTTTGAATCGTCCACAAATTGGATGGAGCCTTTACTTTGTTCAAACTATCATGTCTCCTTCTGTACAATTGGTAATATGATCTCAGTTACTCCTCACACCAACCAAGCAAGTTAAGAACTGTATTTTTAGGGGTGCCTGGGTGGTACAGTCAGTTCAGCGTCTGACTCTTGGCTTCAGGTCAGGTCATGATTTCAGGGTCTGGAGATCGAGTACTACATTGGGCTCCACACTCAAAGCGGAGTCTACGTGAGATTCTCTCTCCCTCTCCCTCTGCCCCCACCACTCGTATTCTCTTGGTCTCTCTCTCTGTGTAAAATAAATAAATAAATCTTTTTTTAAAAACCTATATTTGTATGTCTTAGGTTAAATTATTTGTGTATGTTAGCTCAACTTAGAAGTGACAGGGTATTACCAACCTGGGCTCTCTGAATCCAACAGTCGTGTCCTTAAACATCGCCCTTAATCCCAGCTCACACCATATATTAGAGTAGTTGTTATTGGCTTGTTGATTGCTGTCTGCCATGCTACCATTATTTTAGAATCAGCTAAAAGGGAATGGAAGGTAGATCAACCTGATTGTGCTTACAGATTTTTAGTATGAAGTGTTTCATCACGTATACTCATATTTTATTGGCCAAAAAAAGTCAGTTGTCCAAGCCTGACTGCAATGGGGTGAGCAGATACATCTGCCCCTAGGGAAAGATATTGTATATAGTGTCCCAAATCACCCTCTATGGTTTGATAGATAATATTTATATTTCACTTAAACAACTCAGGCTTCAGGGGCTGACTCTGGACATATAAGTCCTTACAGCCTTTTGTTCACTGGAAGCTTTATGTTATTAGTCAGTAACATAAAGAGTCAATTAACACATATTTTGTGTGTTCAATGTAGTATATATGGTGTTCTTAAAGTAAGCTCGAAAAAAGAAAATGTTTTTAAGAAAACCATAAGGAAAAGAAAATACATTTATAGTATTATGCTGTATTTATTGGAAAAAATCCCCATGTAAATGGACCAATGGTGTTCAAGGGTTAAGTGTATTTTCTTATTTTGTGAATGAATGAATAACATGCAGGCAAGAAATATGAGAAGAATGAGAAGGAAATACAAAATGATATAGGCCCATCGGCCATCAAATTTGAAACAGGTGATTGTTTTCATAGAGGAAGGGAGAACACAGTGGATACCGTGTATTTTTTAAATTATTTTAGGTGGAATCTTAAGTACTGAACCCGTTGGGAATTTGTGGATTCCGCTGTGGTTGAGATCCTTATATTTGACCGTGAGATTAGTCACTTATCATTACCAACTTCATACAGTCACATATCCTTTAAGCCCTTATGGAAAATGGTCAAATATTTGCTCACTTTCCATATTTCCATTATTCAATAAACCTAAATAGACAAAAGCACTCTCCTAAAGTGGCGTTTACTCAGTCCGCTGTCACATCTAGGTTTCAGTGAGGGACACAGTTTATTTAAGTCTACATCTATTAGTAAATCAAGTTACTATTAAGGTCATATTTAACCATTACCAAAGGAAGAGTGCTCTATTTTTTCATCGCTATTGTAAGCTAAGAGATGGTGATAGGGCTGAAACTGAAAGCCCACTCCATCCATGAAAAGCAGCCAAAAAAGTGATTTGAAGAATTTGATTAAACAAAACAAAACAGAAAAATGATTGTAGAGGCCATGAAGAGGCTTCCATCTCCTGGTTGCCTTATTTTTAGCAAGGATCCCCACCTGTGCTTCATGTTCACTATATTCTGGGAGAGGGTGGATAGACTAGGTCTTAGCAGAGTTTTCGAAAACTGCCTGAAAAGCATCCAGTTTGCCTTCCTCGCCATGGCTGTTCCGTCAACACTGACGTACCTTCCAGCGCTCTTCGTCCTGCTCTAGAGCCCTGCATGAACTGCGCTTGTTCCTCTGTCATACTTGGCCATTAAATAACTGATGAGTATAAGATGCAGCATATAAAGGTGATGCAATTTACTCCCATTCTAGAATAAGCCTAGGCCCTATGGTGCTGTTTGATCTTTATGACCCCCTTCCGGGAAGTCACCATTTTTACCACAGCCACTGTACAATGGCTGTCCACATTTGCACTTGGGTGCTTCCTTCATTACTTCTGTCAGGAGACACTGAGTGGATGCCTGTGCCTATTGCATGAGAGATGGAAGTGTGAGTAAATAGTTTATTTGGGAGGTTATTCTAGGGAGCAGGAAGTTGTTTCTGTTAGGTGAGTGGGAAAAATGTGAGAGTGATAGAAGAAATCGAAAACCAGAGGAGTGCGGTAGGTTGGCAGTGTGGGTATCTGAGGCGCAAACCATTGGGGAATTTCTAAGAAGTCCTATAGAACAGAAGTCAACTAATGACATCCGGTGGGCTCAACCTGACCGGCTTTTTGTAAATAGGTTTTCTTGGCATGTCGCCATATACATTTGTGTACATTAGGACTTGGGTTGTTTTTGTGCTCTGGTGGTAGAGTTGAGTATATGTGATAGAGATCATGTGGCCTAAAACATCTAAGAGTACCTGGGTCAGCCCTGCAAAAGTTTGCTGAGCCCTGGTGCAGAACTTATCTCAAACTTGACCTTTGGAAAGTTGAAAGAGTATGTATTCATTGAACCCTTCCCAAGAGCCAAGAGTTTTTCTCACCAGTATATGAACTGCATTTAAGGAACTGAAATGTAACCTTTGAGACAGAAAATTGCGGAGGTCATTGAACTAGCACCCTTAAAGTGAGACCACCAGTGGACCTAGAACTATCTACCACAGCCACACTACCGGCTTTAAAAGCAGCTGTCTCAGTACTGTTACTTTGCAAGGATTAGCTTCTTCTCACCCGCCAACATTTGTGCTTATTTGATCTACATAAAAGTTGTTTTCCCTTTACCATCATTCAGAACATTCTGGTTATCATAGATATCTCATTTTCAAATGGTAGTTGTGTGAATGTGTTTGTGTGCCCATGTACCCCTCAGGGTTTTTTTGAAGTTAGTTTTGTAAAATAAATTAGACAGACAATTTGACCAAGTTGGAATTGTATTCATTGTCACAGAGTATGGGACAGAGCTGACAGGAGCTCCAGTCCAACAGATAGCTTCTAAATAATGCATGTACCTGACAGCCAGGGCAAGCTCTATGGAGCGGAATGTCTCCTAGAAGAGCAATATTCTGTTTGATGTTGCTTGAGATGCTCATTATCTGTAATTATGTACAAAACCAACACCTTCCATATTTCTGTGAAGAGATACTTTGCAGTTGGATTATATAAGAATTACAGGTGGGTAGGTGCTGCAGTGCCACGCTGGGACTAAAAAGAGAGGGACTCATTTTGAGTAGCAAAGCAATGGATCCAAGATGCAAACAAAAGGTGAATTTTATGAAATGGAGCCCCCTCCTTTAACATTACCCCAAGGGAGATTTTATGGCCAATGATTTCTTGAACATATCATCTGTTATAGGTAATAACCACTCATTTCATAAAATATAATGTATATTTTGCAGTGGAGAACATTTTGAGCCTATATGCATAGCAATTCTTTTAAGTGACTGCCTCTTCAGAAAATAGGAGACAGATCTTGAGGAATCTACAGTGAGTAGGGCTCTGTTACATACTCAGACCTTCTTTTCCAGGAGCAACTTATCTACTCTAATTCTAGTGGACGAGCACAGCCTAGGAAGTTGAAGGTGTTAATTTTTTTTTGTCAGTGTCCCCATGACTTACTGCATAGGAGAAATAAAATGTCATTGATTTTGAAAAAAAACGACATAATCCCAAACTAGGAATTGTTTCCACTCTTAGAATCGATCATTGAAAGAAAAGATCTGGTAAAATGGTCCCTGATTGTACATTGCTTAATGGGTTCTTGTCCTGATGGCCTCAAAGGTCCCAGCCCGGTAATACTTGGACTGAATGTCTTTTTTTCACACAACATCAATGAGGCTTTATTTTATATAAAACAATCTAGAGTAGAATCCTTCCCCAAACCTAATATGAATGTCACATTCCATTGCTTAGAAAACACACAGGTTTTCACTGTCGTCTGTGCCTGAACACGAATGCTTCGTTGGGTTTCTATTGGGTTCCAGAAGTTGTGGAACTTTGATGCTGTACTTTTTATATTTGAAGACGTAGCATTGAATAAACATTTGCTTAAGAGTTGTGAATTGTAAGATTAAACGGAGGGGAGTTTAAGAAATAAATGTGGTACCTCAAATAAACAATTATTGCTGGTTGTAGGTATTATTGATAACACGTCAAAATAAGGATTTCGTATTTAATGTAAAAAACAATCTCTGACAGTCATACGATTCTTACCACATCTCCTTGGAAATGTAGAAATGACACAGAATATGGATATCTTCTGTTGTTAGATTAGCACCATGGATTCCATGGGTTGGTTGAAGCATCAAGTTACCTACACCATGCCCTCTTTCTTCCTGTGGAGAAAACACAGTGTTCAGTTGCATTTTCTTCCTAAAAGGTTGTAGATATTTATAAACACGTTTAACTTAGATTCTACATTGGACTTTTTGAGTTCTGTTCCCAAATGAGATGGTGACTGTATTTCGAACTTGTGGGATGGGAGGGAGGTTAACATGGTGTCAGGGGATTTCCAGTCTGAATATTCTTAGATTTATCAATATTAATCCCAACGATATAAATGGAGCACTAGCAGTGGGAATAGAAGTCTTTTTCTGAGAATGAGCCTTTTTGGTTTACCTTCTCAGCATTGCCTGTGAGACTCAACAGGCAAACAAAATGTTTGGCCAGGAAAGAGAATAGTTTAACATTTTTCACAATGTTGCTTGTTCCCCTCAGAATTGCATGCAATGAAAAAGAAATAAATGATGAAGATCATACTACTAAACCATGTGATTAAGAAACTCTTTTTATATTCGCAAATAAAGGTGTGGTGTTCACTCCCGAAGCCTCATGGAGATCTTTCTGGTTTTCGTTTTGATTTCCAGTCACCCAGAAGTTTTTTTTCCTATCCTCTGTTCTTACTCTCCTATAGCCTCTGAAAACACATTGGTTTGGTGTTTTGTTTTTTTTTTTTTTAGAACATAAGTGCAAAAAGAACTTCCATTTTTGAATGCCTGCAGTCTTCAAATCACAGAGGGAGACAGGAAGGAAAGCTAACAAGAAGCCCTATTATAGTGAGGGTCACAGAAATTTTTTTTTTTTTTTTTAGCTGCCTGAAGACCATGCTTCAGGGAATGTACAGGGAGCTCTAAATCACTGTGCAGAGCTGTTTCCATCCTCCTCAACCAATAAATAGCCCCAAAAGGAATGTTCGGGGTCGTGCAAGAGCTAGCTTGGCTGGCATACTGGGAAGGATGGGATCCCATTTAAGGAGCATCAACACGCATTTTACCAGCCTTGATGTATTCCAATGAGCTCATTTCTGGAGAGTCCTGGTTGGCTTCGTACCCTTTGTTCTTCTGCACTTAGAATTGCATTTGTCTCCAATAATGGAGTGAATTCAGTGCATGCACGTGTGCTTTTGTTGCTATAGAAACTTCATCCTGTGCCTGCTACTTGAGTGCATGTTCGATAGCTTGCTCAGAAATACTAATTGTGCGGCTCTAAGGTAGTTTTTGCGAATATCAGTGAGCAGAGACCTACGCTATCTGTCCGTATGCTCTGGATAAAAAAACAAAAGTAGTTGGCATACACGGTCCTTCGCCAGTTTAAGAAAGTACAAGAGAGCTTCACCTCCAACACATGCTCCATTGAAAGAAGCCAACTTGTGCCGTGCATTCTATCTTGTTAATCAAACTTCCATCATAGTTTCCCTTTACAGCCAGAGACTGAATTTCACTTCAGGCTCAAAGGCTCATTGAGCCAAACTCACAGTCCTTCTATATGGTACAGCAGCGTGTGGGGTCTACTCAAAAAGTATTCATTTCCCGACAACTGTTTCTTCACATCCTAGTAGCCAACCACCGTGATGGACACTGTAATTGCCTATCCCTGTTGGAGGAGCCCCCGTCCTGGGTGATGGTGAAAATGGCCAGGCTTGATTCTCAAGTGATATGTCCCTGGTTCCGAGCGCGAATGTGCCTGGTCCAACATAGCAAAATAGATTAAGATGAAATTCTAGCTTATGAGCCATCAGGAAAAATGATCTGTTTTCATTTTAAGAAATGAAAAGTGCTTGTTGACTTTCGGCCAAAAGATATAACACTTCTATCTTTTAATTAAGATGACAGGTCACTGATTGTCCTGCAACATTAAGTTAATCCATTCCAATGTAATGCAAACAAGGGGGAAGGCAAACATGCATGGTGTTTGAACTATTTCTTTTCTGCAGGAGTGGCCTGGTAATGCCTTGTTGAGGGATTTTTATTTTACAGCATGTGACACTGAATCAGAGCTACCATAAATAAAACTCCATATCCAAAGTCAGAAGAGGTCCTTGTGTTCATCACACTTGCAGGACAACAATTTCTAATTTACTACTGATGTAGTACAAAGTACTAATGTACTTGTCCTGTTTTTCTTGGAAATCTGTGTTACGCAGGGCACAGAGTAACGAATGACAGTTAAGTCAGAAAATGGAATGGTCTAAATAATTGGAGGTGTGAGTCAGTGAGTTTGTACGAGTTTGTGACTTTTTGTGAATTACTCAGAAATCCCATTTACTCCCATTAGCCCTGCACATGACAGCTGCCTTTTGGGCTGTGTATGAATTTTATCTCAGTGCCACGAGAGCATTGAAGGAGCATTTCCATCATTTCATTTGTAGCAATCGTGTGTCAATTTTTCGTCAAGAATAAATAAGTGGTGGGACACCTGGGTGGCTCAGTCGGTTAAGCGTCTGCCTTCGGCTCAGGTCACGATCCCAGGATCCTGGGATCAAGCCCCGCATCGAGCTCCCTGCTCGGCAGGAAGCCTGCTTCTCCCTCTCCCGCTCCCCCTGCTTGTGTTCCCTCTCTCGCTGTGTCTCTCTCTGTCAAATAAATAAATAAAATCTTAAAAAATAATAGTAATAAATAAATGCTCTACTTGAGATAGTATTAAAGCACTAGACGAAATTATGCTTTTAAATAGGAAGTGTTTTTGAAGAGAATACTAAAGATATTTTTTGCAATCGTGGCAAAAGCTATCAACAATAATGCTACAATGGACATTTAACAGGAACACGGAGGTGTCTTGTCCCTCATTGGTAGTCCTGCCATTGTGGCTTTTTTTTTTTTTTTTTTAATTTTTTTTTTTAAAGATTTTGTTTATTTATTTGACAGAGAGAGATACACAGCGAGAGAGAGAACACAAGCAGGGGGAGTGGGAGAGGGAGAAGCAGGCTTCCCACAGAGCAGGGAGCCCGATGCGGGGCTCGATCCCAGGACCCCGGGATCATGACCTGAGCCGAAGGCAGACGCTTAACGACTGAGCCACCCAGGCGCCACCACCATTGTGGCTTTTATGAGCCAAATTTATGTCACCTGATCCTCAGAGCTTATTGGATGTCTGTATTCAGGCCCCATGAAGAATCAAGGTTTTGGTCGCTCCTGCAGAAAAGAAATAGTTCATTTGGGTGAATCCATTGAATTCTCAAAAATTCCTTGTTTGTTGTTGTGCATGCATGACTTGAGGAATATAAGTGGCAGATGGGACCCAAATGGGACCCAAGTGAATAGAATATTCTATCCATATCCTCACCCTCCTAACATGGGATCCCATGCATGAATCACCTTGACATCCTGTACTAGGAAGATATGTGATATTTTATTCCCTTGATGGTTATATAGAAATTCCTAGAGATGTTCATAGGGAATGAAATGTCCTAAAAACACTCTGTGATCTCACAAGGAAAAGTGCATTATAAATATATGTCTAACTCTGATTCACACTGTTTGGAGAGGACACTCTGGAGGTTAGCAGGGCCAAATCTGAGTCCTGAGGCCAAATATTTGCAAAACCTTCAACCAAATTTGGAGGGGGAACAAACCAGTGCCTTGGTTGTTTAGTAAAATGTGAATTTTGAATGTGATTTTTTTTAGTTCTTTTTCATGTTAAAATTAAATTGAGTCATACCATTCGCTTAGAATGACCTGGACATTTTTTGGTGTAGTATTCCAGAGGTAAAATTTTAGTGAACATTCTGTGGGAAATTAGGAAATAGAGCTTAATAATTTGGTCATTTGGATCTTACATAGATTAATCTTTCTTTCTTTCTTTCTTTCTTTCTTTCTTTCTTTCTTTCTTTCTTTCTTTCCTTCCTTCCTTCCTTCCTTCCTTCCTTCCTTCCTTCCTTCTCTCCCACCCACCCTTCCTTTTCTTTTTTATCTGTTCTTCTTGGTTTTCTTTTTAAAAAATTATCTTGGCAAACTATCTCTTCAGGAAGAAATTGTTATTTGCCCAGGTCATTATACTTCAGGTTGAGGTAGATTGGCTTTTATAATTACCTTCTTGAAGCTAAGCACTGGCAAATACTCAGAAGCAAGGTGATGAGGATTTCAGCTTTTAAATATGATGGATGAGGAGTTGTAAATATTTGAACTTCTTTCAAATTAATTATCCATTTTCGGCTTATCGTTGGGTAATGTATGCAGAGAAATAGGAAGTCATCATTAACTAAAAATAACCAGTAATGTCTGACCTGACCTACTACTGGGAGTGTAGTTTTTCAGCTAGTTAACCTGGAATAGTGGAAACATTGCTGAACCTGGCTACAAAACTATTTGCTCTTTATTTTCGACTAGGCCAGTTACCACCTCTCAAATGGAAATGGTTTTTCACCTCTGTGCTCCTATAGTTAGGGTCAGATGAAATGGCAGGTGTGAAATACTTTTTAAAGGAAAAGCTGTGATCCAAGTTACTCATATCATGACTATCAACACCATACGTGCATTTCATGTGTTGTAGTGGTAGTTTTATATATTTATGTCTGTATTGTACGTAACCTTACTGTGAAATCCAGTCATGAACCAATCACAACGAAGCCACAATTAAGACCAGTACAGTACTGAGTAAAAAACCCTTCCTTTTAGGGTCACTGAGGGACTAGTAAAAATTATTATCTCTAAGAAGGTAGGATTCTTAGGCTCTCTTTCTATTTAAACATACTTGGAAATTGGTTTAACAAAGATATATTCTTTGTTTTCTCCCAATGTAATAACCATCTAACTAATGATCAAATGACATTATTTTCAGAATAAATAAATGTAGTTACAGCCATTGATGGCCCCCCTTGGGAATGTGTAAGACCCAATTCTTCTGTACGACCCCATTCACTAAATTGCTATTGCGTAGCAAAGAAATGAATTTTTCATTAACATTGTTGATTGACTACAATAACTATGACGTTTTCCTTCCAGCAACAAAGATAGAATGGCCTGATGTCTTTGTGGTTAGGTTTACACATACTAAACATCAAGTCATTATTTCTAGTATCGTTATAATTATTTGTGTTTATTTGAAATACAATACGAAACCAATGTATTAGAAAACTGTCTCCAAAATTCCTTTGGGAAAGCAGTATTATCTTTTTTCTTAGACCCCATATGAAAAGATCAAGTTGGTATAATAAGGTCTCTAATTCAGATTTCCCCTGCTGATGGTATTTCTATATATCTTTTACATATGTTAAGTAGGTCTTCTTCCTTATCCAAATCTTTTAGTATCTCACCATTCTTATTGCAAACAAATTCAGAAACCTAGCTTTATGCTTTGAATCCCTTCATTGGTTACCACACTTATATGAGTGTTCCTCCATCCATCCATCCATCCATCCATCCAAGCAACACATACTTATTTAGCATGTGATGTCATTTACTAGATACTTTCAAAGACCCTAGTTCAAAGAATCCTTTTCCTATTGATACTTTCTTCATGAAAACTTGTCCCCTGCGCATCCTATTAACGCAGCTGCCATTTTTCTAACGTACACCATTCATATCAGCGCTTGGACCTTCACAAATTTTCTCCTCACCTTATCTTTCCGAGTTTGCATGGATAGGCTGGTAGTTCATGATCCATGTGAATTTTGACCTTGCTGACTATGAGAAGAGGGGCTTCGCACCAGGGGCCTTGTTGGTGCCTGAGCAGGAGCCACTTTGCAACAAACTATATGCCACCCTAAGGGAAGATGCTCAAGAATTAAGGAAAACAAAACCTGTTTTTAAGAAGGTTATGACTACTAGAGCAAGAACAAATACAATGAGAAACACCTAAAATACTCTCACAGAAGATATCTGAAATGAAAATAATTCGGTTTTAAAGAACTTCAGTATCGTTCACAAAATTGTTTTTTATCAGAAATTCAGGAGATGTCCATTGGGGGCTTACCGGAAGAGCCTCGTAGCTGGCTTGCATTGCTGTGTTTGGAATGGTAAGGGTGAGGGCAGTTTTGATTTGGCCGTTCTTAAGCACAGAGGAGAGTTCAAGCATCATCAGAAGCACAAATGTGGAGAGATTTGTTTGGCTCACATTTAGGCCAGTTAATAGGGAGATTTTGTGTTGTTGAGTTTGAGGTGCTCATCTTTGTCCTTTCATTAAGGGAATAGTGCTCATCCCCTATCTGTAGTCACCATAACCTTGGGAAGTTGAAGGTGGCCCCACACAGAGTTGAAGACTCACCATTGCGGTTTCATTGAATGTCAAGGTGGATTGCCCTGTAGGTGAGTGCAAGGACACTGATCTCTGTTTTTGGCATTCATTAACTCACTTAATTCACCTCCAAGCAAATGAGAATATAGTTTTCATGTTGCAAAAGGACACCAATGCTGAATTATTTGCCACAACAAAGCCCAGACTCAACCTCACTCCCAGCCCCTCCATCCATCCCTAGAGCTGGCTTCTCCATCTTGGCACTCTTAACATTGGTGCCTGGATCCTTCTTTGTTGTGGGGGGAACTGTCTTGTCTACTGTAGGACGCTGAGCAGCACCTCTGGCCTTTACCCGCTAGCTGCCAGTAGTAGCCCCCCGTTTGTGACAATCAAAAATGTTTCCAGAAATTGAGAAGTGTCCCCCAGGTGGGTGGAGCAGACAAGTAGGCATAAGCAAAAGTATCCCTCCTTAAAAAATACTGTTCTAGCATATTAGAAGGGTTTTGCAACATTTTCGGTAAGCTTTTATTCTCCCAGTTTTAGCCACACTCAAGAGTGCAAAAGAGAAACTGGAAACCATTATGAAAGCTAAGTTTGTACAAGTTTTAATTCTTAAAGCAATCACCCAGTTTTTTTCTGCAAACGTGATGTTTATAACGTGGAAGTACTGTTAAAAGAAGCATTGTTTCCAGTACAATACGTGTTGTGAGGGCAGCATAGAGCCTGAGAACCCTCGTTATGGAGCCCCGCATTGCGAAGGGTTATCCTGGGTTTTACCTGCATAGAATTTAAGAAGCTGTTGCTTTTGCCATAAATCATTCGGAAGCCTCGCCATGCTGGGAGCATGAGAAAACTGCTGGGTAGACATCAATATTTTCAGCTGGGTCATTTCCAGCTGCCTCATTGACTACAAACTCCGATCCTGAACATTGAAAGCTCCTTGAGAATAGGGCCATGTGTTCGACACAGTGGGGTTATTAAGAAGCATAACTCATAATTAGGAATAGATGAGTTGGTATTACAGTCATTTGTTGACAAATATTCAGCCCTTGTTACGTAGAAATAGAATACTATAATGGGTGTATGTAACTATTAACCATCATGATTATTTGTTCAGTTATCCTCAAAAGTTTTTCATATTGCTTTTGTGGTAATAGGAAAAAATCGAGTTTGTAAAGTATTTAAAAAAAATAATTAGGAAGATGGTTGCCACAACTCTAGAACGTCACACCATTCGAATCCAATCCCACTCCTGCTACATACAATTTGCTGCATATAATGACCAGTGTGGCCTGAAATCTAGGAGTCTCGCTCAGTCATTGGAATCACACCCAATACATGCACACCACAAGAATGCTCATATATTCCCACCCTTGGTATCGGATACAATATGTGGCTTGAACCATAAAATATATAAGCTCTTAAAAGCAAATTTTAATATGAAAACCCCTCATTAAACTTGGATCTTAATTGTGTTTGCTCAGATCAGCACAGGGTAATTAGACACTGATGGTTATGCTGCTTTAGAACGGAGCCCTAGAAAACACGACATCCCTTGCTCAGTTTCGAGTCAACTTTTGGTGCTATCTCAGAGTACCCATCTGCAAACTGGAAAATAGTATTAACTCTATGTTCGGATAACTGTCATCCACTCGGTTTCAAAGTTCACTGAAATACTCTGCTCGCGCTCTCCTCGGCAATGTTAAAAACTCACAGACATTGAATTTTGGCAGAGGGCTTGGGTTGAGGAAGACTTGATTTTATGCAGTTCTTTCTTCCAGATAACCTACCCATATCTAATTATTGAGTTATTCGATCTTTCAGGGAATATTGCCTTTGCAGATAATTTCAGGAGAGGTTGTATGACGAGATAATTAGATCAGTAGGGAAGCCAGAGTTCTTTCTTTTACTTCCTTTAGAATGAAATGAAAACTTTGCACATTTACACATTTCCCTTTTTACTGCTTTGTTAGTAATCATTGCCCATCTCTTATTTATGGCAACACAATGTATAATCTTTTTATACAAACAACTGCGTGTGCATGAGGGGGCATGTGTTTATAGATTATGAGGGCCAAAAGCCATCTTAAGGTACTTGTAGCATTTTCTTTGTTTTTTCCTATCTCCAAGCAGAAACGTGTAAAAATAAACTACACGTTTGCCTCCCTTAGAATGCTAAAATAATTTCAGAGTTTCTGCCCTAAGGACCTCCCCTGACAGATTGGAGCATTCAGCTGCCTGTAGTAAGATAGGGACAGGAGGCTGAGGAGCATGTTCCCAAGCTCTTAACTTCCCCGTGTCCTTGGAAACACTTGTCCAGGAACATATTAGCGGGCAAAACTGTCTTGCTTCTCAGGGACTTGTATTTCAAGTTTCAAACAAAATGATGAGCTCTGCGTGTCCCTTGGCCGACATTTTCTATTCACAGGGGATGGCGGCCTACAGTTGGCGAGCTGTTGGTTCCCCTGAAGAGACCATTCCAAATTCAGGTGTCGGCTGGTCAGGTCACACCCTGCCAAACCTTGGTGAAGGGGTGGTGGTGAGGGGAAGGTAATCCGTTTCTTTGACTTGACAAGAATGGTGTAGTTAAACACAAAATGTAGGCACCCTTGCTTTCAATTAGACAAACCTGGGTTGAAATTTGGGCTCCACTGACTTAGGAGTTAGAGTACTTTGGACAAGTGGTCTAATGCTTTCTTCATGAGTGGAACCAGAATAGGAGTAATGACATTATAGCGCTGTTGAGATAATTAAAAGCAATGATTGTTATAATGTGCTTTAAAAGAAATAAAAATGTAGACCAAAATGTCTGAAGACTTCGCTAATGTAGCTAATTTGGACACTCATTCACATCTTTGATCACATCTTTGAATTTGTCAGAACCACTTGCCCCATTGATCACAATGGGTGGGGAGGAACATGGTGTGGCTGAAAGTTTTTTCCTTACAAAGTTCTTTTCTTTCTTCTTAAGATTTATTTATTTATTTAGAGAGGGGAGAGGGGCAGACGGAGAGAGAATCCAAGGGGACTCCGGGCTCAGTGAGGAGCCTATTGCAGGGCTCCTCGGGGGCTCTGTCTCTGGACCCTGAGATCATAAGCTGAGCCAGAACCAAGAGTCTGACACTTAACTGACTGCGCCACCAGGCGCCCCCCCCCCTTTAAAGTTCTTAAACGGTATTAACGAAATGTAAGTGAAATCAGCAATAATATAGAAGTGGAAAAAGTAGGATGGTTGTGGAGCTGTCCAAGGAACCAGGAAAGCCTATGACACCAAGAGTGAAGTTAATGGGTCTGCTGTCTCGCTCATTTGCTAGAGTATTCGAATCTTGATCTTGGCCTCCTGAGATCGAGCCCTTTCATTGGGCGTACAGATTACTTTTTTTTTTTTTTTTTAAGAGGAAAGAGACAGATTACTTTTAAATACATACATACATAAACAAACAAAGAAACCACACTTAGGTTTCTTCCCCTTTGTGCCTCTACAACATGGAACAGCAGGAGATTATTAACTACATATATAATAAGATGTTAGTCTCAGGGGATGAGTCATCCTTTTGTGTTGGGGAAACAATGAAGGATGAGACTCTAAGGAAAGGTAGGGAGAAGTAAAATAATGAGGCCTAATGTGATGTAAATGAGTCTCTGTCCCTTCCTGGTTCTATATGTCTAATAATGCAGCTGTCTTTACCCTCTGCTGTATCTACTGGGAAATAGGTCCCTAATTTGCAGAGTAAAGGGCAGAATGATGAGATAAGTCTGGTGAGTGGCCTCAGCTCCTGAGTGAGGCCCTCTTTCCAAGTGCACATTTTGATCATCATGACTATTCGTGCCTCTGTGAAATATTGCCAAAAAGAACAAGAGGAGCCTGCCAGAAAGAGAAATTTCCTAGGGCAAGAGATGAAAAAGAAATGGAACGAAGGGTGAGATTAAAAAAAAGAAGAACAGAAAAGTAATTGCAGGAAAGAAATTAGAACAATTACATAAACAGAGATTGGCTTCAAGGACACATGGCCAAAATCCCAGAATCAGAGGAAGGCAGGCACTGTGTTCGGAGAAAAACACAACAAAAAACCTTTGAGAGTTACAATGTCGAATTCTCCAGTGGTGATCAGAGAGGTTCGAGAATAGAAGCTTCAGGTAGGCTACTTTCAAAAAGAAAAAGAAATGAAACTGGGATAGGAAAATTTCCAATTTCCCTTTGACTCCTTTATCTCTCAGAAAAGAGTTTTCCATCATAAGATCCTGGCTATCAATGGGAGAAATGCACATAGCCTCCTGCGGAACATAATTAGTAATTGTGGTTTGTACAGTTTACGAAAAAGCTTCTTGTATGCCGAGCCTCTTCCTTTTCAAGTCCTTCACCTGTGTTCTCGAGAAAGCTACTATCAGTTTGCTTCTTTCCACTACAGTGAGATTGGCCTGTATTACTTTGTCTTGTGCATCATGACTGATGGCTGAAATACTTTGTGTGAATAAAGCAAATGATCTTAATGACTCTGGGAGCCCGCATCAGAAACATTTATCTCAGCAGTGGAGCTAACAGAGACTGTGAGCCTGTAAATAATGACGAATTGGACAACCGGCTTCTGAGCTTCCTTTTTTTAAAAAAACAAAAAAAGCCTTAGAACAAACATATGTTCTGATGTGGCTGTTTTCATTAAATAATCTTTGCAGTTGTTCAGTTGTGTTCTTGTTTGTTGCAGGGTAAATGAAATTTGTCTTTTTCTACAAGAAAGCATCATGAGCTGCAAAGAATAGGTGATTTGGGGTCTTGAGACACAGTCCCGGAGCTAGATACATCACTGGGGCAGTAATATAGAATACCTTTGGGGCAGTCATTCTTCCTTGCTCTTTAATGTCCAGGGGAGGAAGCAGGAGAGAGGCTGAGTCTCTGGAAACAGCCCTTCCTGCATACTGGCTTCTTCAGGTATGTGTGGGGAATTTGCATAAGTGATTTTGGGAGCTTGCCAAGCCTGCTACGGTATGGGCCTCTTCTTCCCCCTCGGCCCACGTGTGCCCCCAGCCCCTGTGCTTAGCCTCTCCCCTCCCAGGACAGAGATTCCACATGTGTACCTGATTGAAGGGCTCCAACCAATTTCAGTACTTACCCTTCTATGTCAGGCCCGCCCTGTAGAAGATAGGCCTTTTACAAATCCATGATAGACATTTCCGTCCGTGAATGAAGTGCTGGTGGAGATAATGAATGTTAATCCTTCACAGTAATCATGACCTAGGAGGATAATGTGACAGCAATTCTTGATTCATAATGTAGTTCTTGTTGTTCAGAGAACATACATGGAGGTCTACTATGGGTCAGCCATGGGTGGCATCCTGATCAGGGGAATAAGGTCCGTGCTTCCAGCAGCAAACAGCACCCAGAAAAGACTCACAAGCCACCTGGCAAATTAAGAAAAAGAATGGGAGATGTAAAGGAATCTGTCGGAGGATCACTGACTGTCTCCCAAAAATCTAGAGCAGCATAGTCCAATAGTAATCTGAGCTCTGTGTGTTATTTGAATTTTTCTGCCAGCCATATTTTAAAAACAAAAAGAAGCTGGTGAAATTAACTTGAGTAATAGATTTTGCTGTACCCTGTATATATACAAAATAGCCTTGTTTCAATATATAATCAATGTCTGGGCGCCTGGGTGGCTCAGTTGGTTAAGCGTCTGCCTTCTGCTCAGGGTCCTGGGATCGAGTCCTGCCTGGGGCTCCCTGCTCAGCGGAGGGTCTGCTTCTCCCTCTCCCTCTGCCCCTCCTCCCACATGTGCTCTCTCTTGTTCACTCTCTCAAATAAATAAATAAAATCTTTAAAAAAAAAAAAATATATATATATATATATAATCAATGTCTAAACAGTTCAGGAGACATTTTGTTTTCCTCTTTTCCTATTAAGTCTCTGAAGTCTGTGTTTTACACCTGCAGCCAGCACATCTCAATTCACACTTGGCACATTTGCCGTGTTCAGTAACTATATATGGTGTGATTGCCTGGCAGGCTCAGTCGGGAGAACATTGCACTCTTGATCTTGGGGTTGTCAGCTCGTCCCATGTCAAGTATTGAGATTACTTAAATATAAAATCTTTTAAAATGAAAATAAGTGCATGTGATGTGTGGCTACCATATTGGATAAACCAGGTTGACAGAATGTTTCTTGGAGGATGAACCATTAGGCTTTGGTCATTTGGGAGAATGGCAATGGGAGCCTTGGAGAATGCTTCTTGGCTTGAGGAGTTAAGAAGGTTCAACACTCAAAGGCAAGAGAAGGTAGGTGTCTTCCAAGAAATACATGAAATTCATTGTAGCCTCTCTTGGAAACCGAGGGTTGACATCTTTCCGAATGGGGTTATTAGGTAGAGGAGCAGGTGGGAGGGAAAGAACATTTTGGATGTATTGAATTTGATTTACCTGTGGATGACCAGGTAGAGGAGTGAGATGATCAAAAGTATGGGAATTTGGAGTCTTCAGTGTGTATTGAGTAGAATAAAGAAGCTTCAGCAGGGAGGGGAGAATTTTACAGCATTTTCAAGTATGGGTATAGCCAGTGCCATTTACCCTATAGAGTGTGTGGTTTCCATTGAGTTCTTAGTTTTTCCCATTCCCCGCAGAGGAACAAAGTTAGTTATGTGAACCATCAAAAGTTTATGTCCACCAATTTTACTGTATCTTTCATACCCCATTATCTTCTATAAATAAAGTTGGGGTTTCTTGTTATGGTAGAATGTCATTTGGATATAGGATGCCAGATCTTTAATTGCAATATTTATATTGTAGTCCTTCATGAAATGAAGACCCATTTTGTTTCCTTCAGGGGAATTTTATACATTTTATGTTAATAGGCAAGTTCATTTATTAAAATGTTTAGTTTTTACTATGTAATTTTTTCTTCCATGCCTGCGTGAAGTAAATTAAATTTATGCATCATACTGAGGTACCTCATTGGCTCAGTCCTTGGAATATGTGACCCTTGATCTCAGGGTCCTGATTTGGTTGTAGAGCTTATTTAAAAAACAATTTAAGCATCATACCTACTAGTCTTTTCTATCCAAATTGTTTCTAAGTTTAAAAAATTTTTTCTAAGTTTATATATTAACTTCTTTTTTATTTTTTTAAGAGTATGTCCTTTTTTTTTTAAGATTTTATTTATTTATTTGACAGAGAGAGAGAGAGAACACAGGAGAGGGAGAAGCAGGCTCCCCACTGAGCAGGGAGCCCGATGCCGGGCTCGATCCTAGGACCCCAGGACCATGACCTGAGCCGAAGGCAGACGCTTCACCGACTGAGCCACCCAGGCGCCCCCTTCATTTTTTCTTTAAAGATTTTATTTTTTAAGTAATCTGTACACTCATAGTGGGGCTTGAACTTACAACCCTGAAATCTAGAGTTGCATGCTCTACCAACAGAGACAGTCAGTTGCCCTTATATATTACGTTCTGATATAGAATCTGGGGATGACAAGATTTAATACTGTTGATTTTTTAGTGGGGGAAAACCAATGAAACTGAATGCTTTGTCCACAAATATTAACTTTAAATAAATTTATTTTAAAATCGAAAAAGTCACCAGCATCTTGGGAACTCTTTTGCTCCAGGATATTTGTGACTAGCAGTACTTGTGTGGATCACAATACTCACAATTGTCTAAGTGTGGAATTTGTTGAACTCGTAGAATGATAGTAAATGAATGAAATGCTGAACGCTGGAACATACACTGGATGCATACTGTAATTTGGAAAAGATTACATTAAGTCGTCTTTCCAGTGGCAATGACAGAAGGTGTATGTTTTTGTTTCGTTCTTAAGAATTGATGAACGTGGGGCACCTGGGTGGCTCAGTCGTTAAGCGTCTGCCTTTGGCTCAGGTCATGATCCCAGGGTCCTGGGATCAAGCCCCACATCGGGTTCCCTGCTCCGCGGGAAGCCTGCTTCTCCCTCTCCCACTCCCCCTGCTTGTGTTCCCTCTCTCGCCGTGTCTCTCTCTGTCAAATAAATAAATAAAATCTTTGATTTTTGAACGTTCAATTTTTTATTGAACGTAAAGGAGTAAATTTTCAAAGGAAGAAAAAAGTTAATTGCTTGCAAAGTACAATTACAGCTAAGATTGTAAAATAACAGATGAAGGGGGGTGCTGGAACAGAAGGAGAAATACACAGCCCATAAACCAGCATGGCTATGGCTGAGCCTCTGGGTTGTTTGCATTGCAAAGGGCAGAGACTGTGTTCTTTATCTCTACTATGGCTTAGAAGATTCACCATCGGTAGTGCTAATATCAAATATTTTATGGCTACAATTCATTATAGAACCTCTTGAAAACCCCTGTGAATGAAAATGGCTCTTACAGAGCTGCCAAAAGCACCATTTGGTTTCTGTTAATTTAGTTACAGGTATAATCAGATGCTTGCTTATTGCTCTCAGTCATTTCGCCATCCTAAATATCACAGCTTTCGTTGTGCCCTAGAAAAACTCCAGCTTACTTGCAGTCAACTATATTCATTGAGCTCTATGTTTAGGCAAACCCTCATGCTGGTCATCCCCGACTTACTCGGATACAAGGGGGTTCAGAACCTTTAAGAGAACTGTATGCCTATAGGATATAGGCTCGCTTTGAACATCTCATGAGTCATCACGTAGCCTGTGCACCAGCCTGGTTCTCACTCGCTCCCTCTCCTTGTTCTCTCTGTCTCTGTTTCTCTCTCTCTCTCTCTCTCTCGCCTTCCCCGACCCCTATCTTGAGTGGACTGTAACACAAGATGAAATCGAAGTGATGTCAGGATGGTAATTAATTATTAGTCTAGATTATGGGTTGGCAAAGTCTTTCTGTAAAGATCCAGAGAGTAAATATTTTAGCCTTTGCAGGCTGTTCACTTGGATTCTTCCACATTATTCAACTCTGCCATTTTCTCGAACAAGCAACCATACACTATACTAAAATCAATGGACATGGCCATATTCCAATAAAGTTGTATTCACAAGAGCAGGTGATGATCCAAATCCGTGGCCTGTAGTTTGCTGTCCAGTGCTCCGTGGAGTAGTGGGGAGACACTATTACTACACCTGGTAGTTAAGCCTTTGTGAAGGAGGTAGTACAAGAAATGGTCCTCCTCGGATATCTAATGTTTTTGTAGGGATTTTCAATCTAGTTTATTCTTTGATGTTCTCAAATTATGTTATGTATAATAGTTAACCTGTCATCAGCTTTTGTACATGGTCTGTGAGAACTGGGACCAGGTGATCAGTTTGTGGTCTTAAACGGTTTAGTTGAGTTGTAAGATACAATATGTACTCAATAAATTCTTTCAGAGAGGAGTAGGGTAGGGTCTTCAAGGGAAGTTTCCCAGAGTGTTGAATCTCTGTTGTGCTAAGGAACCAAAACCACAGCCAAAGCTGAGGGCCCCGCCATGTCTTGTGTGCTTTCTCTATAGTTGTGGATGCTGATTAGAGCTTCTAAGAAAGACACTTACTCCAGAATCTTGGCCAGTTAAGTGAATCCTTTGAATCCAGAATGTACGTCAGGCTCTGTAATTTTCAACAGAAATGATTTAGTGCTCCATTTAATGCGTGCTCACCGTGCTCATATATTAAATGTAAGATAACCATGACCGTGAAGTGCCACTATTATTCATGAGACATACTTTCGTTTTCTTTTCTTTTCCTTATTCAAACCAGTTATCCTGGGTCTGCCAAGGTCAGTGTCAAGGAAAGACTAGGTATTGACTTCTATCCTTCCAAATACCTGCCAGACCAACCTCGATTTCAAATAATTGAAATTATTTGACTGGGAGTCCCAAGTCTAGCAGTGATAGTTTACTTTCTGTTCTCCAAACATGTTTAGGTCTGCTACTCAAGTTGGGTTCCTTGGACCAGCACCATCACCACCACCTGGGAGCTTTTGGAAATTGAGCACCAACGTACACTTAGTGAATCTGAACCGGTCTTTTAATAAGATGTTCAGATAATATGTACGCATGTATCATGTAGTTGCTAATATCTCTTTCCTAGAGATATAATCGGTGGTAGTATATATTATCATTATCAGAAGAGTAGATTTTCAGCATTTGTCTAATAAAAACTTAGCATGTCGTACTTGCTTCCAATATAGCGCTTTCCAATAATTTGTAAGTCTGCATGCTTTGTAAATAAATATCTTTCTTGCTGTGGAAGTAAATACTCCATGATGTAGCAATATTCAGAGCTCATGGTCTTCCCCCTGTTCCATGTCCTTTCTTCTCTATGACACCTCTTAGGGAAATGTCATGATAGTTTTTGTTCTGATTCATAAAATGATCCTTTGTCAGTACATAAAAAGGTAGCAGAGTTTACTTGTGTGCATTACTTGAGCTGGGACAGAGAATTTCTGGATCTTTCTCTCTGTTGAGAGTTAATTTACTTATATTAGGAACAGTTGGAATGAAAAGTATGAATGAATGCCAAATGGAAACTGGAAAAGATGGGCAAAAACTAAGCAACCAAATATTTTTAGTAATGGCACCATTTATCTTGCGAGAGTTTTTATTATAATATTCACGATAAATATAATTGTTATCTAAACTGTTAATGAAAATGTGAGTGTAGAAAGGGAAATGTTGATAATTCTTCAAAACGTATGTGACTTTCCTTTCCCCTGGGTTTCAGGTTGACTCTGGCTCTCAGAGACTTTCCAAATACATAAATGATCATTGTGGTTGCCCCACGTGCGTTCTGGAGACCTCCTGCCTCGGTTTGAAGCCCATGCTCAGCATCTCCTTGTCCCTTATTTATTTTTTATTACATTGTTTGTTTTTTGAAGGCAGTGGTCTATCATCTTCATCTGTCGCGGTTCTCCCCATGCAATGGTGCTTATTAGAAGCGATTTTGAAGGTATAGAACCAAAAGAAATATGAGTACGGTCCATAAAATATTACCGGAAAGTTCTCTTTTCGTCCTTAGCATATATTTTCTCCCTTTGATCTTCACAGTGGTTTAACGCACCCCCCTCCGGCCCCCCGCAACAAAAAGTGGCAGGGGAGGCCCTGAGGGAAGATAAGTATTTTTAAATGTATGTGTTTATGTCTCCTCTGAGGCTTTTGTGCTTTCTATTTTCATACATTTTCAGTGACCTTGGCGATGCGCAGATACTGAGAAATCTAGTGAAATAATGTATTCCCCTTTGTTATCTAGGTGGCGTGTTAATGAAATAATTTTAATTTTCTGCACTTAGCATCACGTGCACATTTGTTGCTTCTATGTTAATAGTTTAGAAAATGAAGAGAAGCCTTGTAAATGCGTGATGAGTTCAGGGTTGTGATGGGGACTGGCAACAGTTACGTAAATGCAGGAACAAAGCCCAGAATCTCTGTATTAAATGACTCTAAATGAAAAGCCATCAGAAATCTTCCTGGAATTAGATAAAAATAAAGTAACACTAGGTTGATGTGTTTTGTTTATATTGTAAATAACCCATTAACAACATTGCAAATGCAGTCTAACTCTGGGGAATGAAGCCAGACAACACGTTTTAGTGCGTCAGTATACTTACATATACTTAAATGTGCTGTAACATTCTGTCTTACCTTGTTAAAGGATGTCAGCAAGTGTCCTATAAACACCTGTTCTTTAGGGATTATAATTCAGCCATAAATAAAGAAGTCCCCAGCAGGCTTGGACATAGCAAACCAAAGCCAAGCATGCTTTTGATTGAAAATAGACTCATTCTAGCTTGTAAGATCAATGCCCTTTGGTTGTTTAGAATATGTGAATAAGGCTAAAACCATGGTTATGTTATTAGGCATCATACTATTTGGTATTAAAACCATCTGATAACTTCACATTTGAAAACCCTAAAACAATCAGCTTGTGATACTGTTTGTTTAAGCCAAAAAGAATCTTTATTTGAATTCTGGAATGCAACCACTAGAGTGAGTTTTCTCATTTTGGTTTTAGACTGCCTACATATTGCATATTTGAAATACTATTCATCCAGATAGTGGTCCTATTTATAAGACAAGATAAATGGTTCAGAGATTTAAAACTCCCCATAAATAATCAGGTAAGTGATGGATTGAAGTATAATATTTTATCCTTGGCTCAAATGCTGTTTAAAATAGGAATCTTGGGGCACCTGGGTGGCCCAGTCGGTTAAGCCTCTGCCTTCAGCTCAGGTCATGATCTCAGAGTCCTGGGATCCAGCCCCCCTGTCTGGCTCCCTGCTCAGCGGGGACCCTCCTTCTCTCTCTCACTCTGCCCCTCTGCTTGTACTCTCTCTCTCTCTCTCAAATAAATAAATTAAATCTATTAACAAAATAAAAAAAATAGGAATCTTGTTCACTGTTTTTGACTGTCAAACTGATATCTCTGTGGAAAAATAGTTTTGTAGAATTTGTCTATATGGGTCTCTTACAATTCTGTTAAAGATTATGGCCTTTGAGAAAGAGACCTCTTTAGTTTTTGAAGGTGAACATTTTGAATTTTAATGGAGCCTCAAATATCATGTGGGTCAGCACTGTTATTTTTGAATAAGAAAAGTGAGGCACGAAATTATAAGTGACTTTTCCACAGTGTCACTGTAAGTCACATCAGCGAACTCTGGCCTTTTTGCCAAATGTCAAGTCTTTATTTTCTAAATAAAGTTTTATTTGAATAACAGCCCTTTCCACTAGTTTACATATTGTGTGGCTGCGTTGATACAATAGTAGAGTTCTCTCCCTTTAACTCAGTTACCATCTGACCCTTCAAGCTGAAAATATTTATTGCCTGTCCCTTTACATGGAAGTTTGCTCATCCCTGTTATCAATCACCAGTGTAGAACTTTCTGGCCTTCCTGGCTAGTATTCTTCCATTTATATTCTTTCTTACTTTGAATTCACGAAAGGTACATATAGAGTCCTATCAGTTCCTTCCTCTGTCTCTCCACTTTCTTCTTCTTAGTAATCTCTTCCTTTTTATTTCAAAGTGAGGATAATTTTTAAGTAATATTTTAGTGCCTCACCAAGAAATTTTTTAAAAACTTCAGTGGAATGGGAGATTGCATAGCTAACAGATACACTTTTAACCTACCATGCTAAAAGTCCTAAAGCAAGGCTAAGAAGGTTAAGAAAACTACAATCTGTAAAAGCAAATACTTTATATGATAATCCATAAACATTAAAAACTGATCAAAAGGGGGCACCTGGGTGGCTCAGATGGTTAAGCATCTGCCTTCGGCTCAGGTCATGATCCCAGGGTCCTGGGATCGAGTCTCACATCGGGCTCCCTGCTCCTTGGGAGCCTGCTTCTCCCTCTCCTTCTCCTGCTCCCCCTGCTTGTGCTCTCTCGCTCTCTCTGTTAAATAAATAAATAAAATCCTAAAAAAAAAAAAACTGATCAAAAGATATGTGGGTATCCTCAACAAACAACGAAAATATAACTTTCACAATGGATAGCTAACTTGGGAAATGTTTGAAGTTTTCATATACAGTTCATGAGGATGTTCAATGGGAAGCCAATTGGATTTGGCTAAGCTCGATGAGTAGCAATATTAGGTTATGAGTCATCTATTAAAAAGTCAAATGTGAACATGAATCGGCCTCTCAAAATGGTGAATCTTTGCAGAAGTGTTTAAACAACACATTGGAAAATTACCTTAGGCCATTGGCAGATTTTGCCAATGTTGGGTTTTATTTATTTTATAATCACTGTCAAGTTCTATGACAATGCATTTGGTGGGTCCTCAGAGCATTTTCAGCTTCCATATTACAAGTGAGAGAAAAGGACTGACCCTTAGACGAAGGAGGAAAAAACTATTTAATTTTCAGTGTGGGTGAAATAGTTGTCTTGTGGGCTAATTGAGGGGTGTAAGGAAGAGTTCTTTGTCCCCTGATGCTTGAATTTCCTAGCATGGGACTCCTACCTGCCAAGTTTCAATGAACCTTTAGTGTGCACGGAGTTTGTACCCTGTGGAAGTTGGGTGAGCTGTTCTCCTGCTTATCTACGTCAGCATTGTTATCAATTCCAAGAGGGCAAGCATCCTATCTGCATATCACAGCTCCTGTCCCATAGAATGAATGCCTTGAAATCCCACAGTGAAATGTTTTGAATGATTGAGGGAATCAATTTAGTGTCATGAGGGCACTAGCTGCTTGAAACAAAAGTTATTTAGACTACCTTATAACCCAGAGAATAGGAACCACATATTACAGGGTTGCTGTATTTTACACACAGTGGACCTTGCAGAAAGGACTGGATACCATGAATGGTCATTGATGGACTGGAATTCCCTCTTTGTGTAGAGGCTTAGCTCATACAATGCCTTATGTTTCGCTCTGAATTTTCTGGTAATCCAGATTGACAAGTCTTTCCCCAAGTCATCAGCTAAACCAAACTCTTCATTGTCTTTCCAAAAGATATTTTGTCACCTCAGATCCTTGAATGGAAGAGGAAGGACAAAAGGTATAGATACATGTCTGCATTCCTCAGAAAATGAAATCAGCCTAGTCTCCCTGTGCACTGGGCTCATCGCACATGAAGATGTCTGTGAGGGGCCTTCTTGTTGAGGTGGAAAGTTGTTTGATTTCAGAGCCCTTCTTCGGGCGCCTGTTGGCTGGCGCTTCTCTTTTCTGTCTGCCTTTCCTGCCGCACAAAATGTCGGGGCCTTTGGTAACTGTTCAGTTTCCTCATCATAAATTGTTGGGCACTTTCTGTTGGTCCTCCTTTCTGTTTGTTCACAAGTTGATACATCATGTTGTCATCTTGAACTCTGCTTTCGAAAAATCTTAGGATTCTTTGGGGCCCTTTCTGCCTTGTCCCAGACTCCCACTAGTATCATGGTCTTGCAGAATAGCTTCTAACAACTTGTGTGTCAACTAACAGTATCTGTTGGGCAACTAGCATTGCTAGGCATTTTGTTAACTCTAGGAGTCTCGTTTATATCGAGTCTATTGTGTCATTTACGAATATTGGTCATCATTGTTTTTCGGGGGTGGGGGTAAAGGTGGCATCATATTTTCTTGCCTCATTTTTATGACAATTTTGCATCCTTAAATGAGTGTTTAATAAAGAGACAGCATAACTAGATGCAAGGCATATAGAGCTAGTTTGGATACTGAATCACACCAAAAAAACCTACAAAAGTAGTTGTATCTTTGGGGAAATTTAGATATGGAGTATATGTATTATTGTATTTATATTAAATTTTAGTGTGATGTGATATTGTGGTTTTACAAGAGTATGTCATTTTTCTTAAGTGATAGATTCTGTAGAATTTTCAGGGGAAGTGTCCTCATGTCCATTAGTACATAACGGCTGTTAGTACATATCAAATGATTGAAATAAATATTTCAAATTCAGAAAGAGAGAGACAGAAGAAATTTTAAAAATGGTGCAAACTAGAAATAATTGGTAAACCTCGAGTAGTGTTTCTCAGCCTCCACACTATTGCCATTTGGGGTCCAGTTGTTTTTTGCTGTGGGCCTGTCCTGTCTACTGAGTGTAGCAGCATCCCTGGCCTCTACCCACTAGATGCCAGTAGCATTCCACCACCCCCAGTTGCTGTGACCAGAAGTGGCTCTACGTATTGTCAAATGTCCACTGGGGGGCAAAATCATCTCTTGTTGAGAACCACTGCTCTAGAAGATTACAAGGATGGTTGTTGTACTCTTTCAACTTTTCTATGTGATTGAACTTTCTCAGAATGGTAAGTCAGGGATACAATCATTGTGGCTATGAGCTCACAATCAATGAAGAACCACTTCCTACTTCGGGATCCTTGATCTGGAATAAATAAAGAAGCTTATATCAATGAAACTAATCAAGGCCTAATAATTTAACATCATTAAGTTTATATTTAAACCATTTGGGCCCTCTGAATTGCACTGTTGTCTTTACAAGAAAATATGAGGCTTTCCCGAATGCCACGGTAGGGAGGTGCTGTTGATTATATGGTGTTCTCTTCTGGGCTGTAACGTCCATCTCTTGTAATCCTGGACCCAAGCGGGCACTATCATAGTGCTCATTTTGGAGGATGCTACAGAGTTGACTGCTATTCATTCGTTTGTTTAAACAAATCCTATTATAAAACAGTTTCCATGTGCGAGATTATGCACTGAATACTTATGTAAGGAGTGGTCATGGATTTGGATGCTAGGCTTCGTGGCTATTGCCGACCAGAGAGGTGAGGGTTGTTGGCCTAGGAGTCCCATGAATCCCGTGTCTGTACACTCTCCTCATGCACAGATACATCCGCCTGGCCATTCAACAATAGAAGGCAATATGAAGAAGTTAGGTTACTGCTTTCATGTGTTTAGATCTCCCCTCCAAAAGCAATTGCTAAAATTCCCATTTCTGTACAATTTTGAGGCACTTACTAAACCAAGCATAGCAGGACAACTTCCGTATCAGCTCACTGAACGCACGGTACGTATTGCACAGCTACCATTGCCAAATGCTGTGCGAATTCCAGAGATGGAAAGATGAAGGAGATTTGCCCCTGACCTTCCGAAAATCATAATTGGCTACGCAGTATAACAGATAAATAAGAAATAATTCCTATTCAAGGAGGCAAAGCAAATGAGACGATTTCAAGTTGCCATAAGTATATGAACATGCAAATGTTTGATTTTTTTTAATTGTATGAGCTCTCAGGATCTTATAATGTAGGAAGACATGTATTCACAGAGTTATTGGTAATTACATAACGTAGCTGCTACCTCCGTAGTGCAAACTGTCATTTCCAATCATTATGGGGAAGTGAGGTAATCATTTTAGGGTTGGGCTATTCAGGGACTACTTTATGCGGGTAGTAGCATTTACAATGAGTTTTGGAGCATGGGTCAAGCTTTACAGGTATGTAGAGGTATGAGGGTTTGGAATGGAGGAAGAAGTGTGTTTTAGCCAGAGGCCATCGCTTGGGAGTATGAACATGAGAACTATGTTTTCAGGGAATGATTAGGGAAGTTAGTTTAAAAGTCACAGAATATCATTATACAATGTGCGTGTGATGCCAGGTTACGAAAAAAAAGATTTGGTTCAGATGACTGGGGTGTTTATTTCCTATGTTCGTGAGTCTTATTTTCAGCATCTGTGTTGTTCGCTGATGAATTGTCAGCCCCTTGAACAGCATGCGGCATATACTAGGTAATCAGTATTAGTTATGTGCATCAATATGTGCAAGCTATAATGGTAGTATCTCATTTTTGCAATTAATCATTATACTCCTTTCAATAGTCCTGGCAAGGTGGTTAGTATTATCCTTAGCTTTCAGAAGATAACGCTGATGTTTCGGGAAGGAACAGGAACCCACTAAGTTTTCGATTCAAGGTTCAATGTTGCTCTGTCTGAATCTAGATTCTATGGGTTAGCCTTATGTGGAATTTTTTACTTCTTGATATTCGTGAAATGGTAGATGGCTGTCCACATTTCTTCATCTTGTCTATCTTTTTTTTTCACTTTAGGATCTTCATAAATCTGTAAACAAAGCAAATCGTCAATCTATTTTTATAGGTGCATGGTATCTTACTGTGTGTTTGTGTCATAGTTTATTTAATCCATCTCATACCGATTGGGTCTCAGAGGGTATATGCATTTGCCATTTGGATAGAAACTGCTAGATTGTTCTCCATAGGGGAGTGTTGAAATGAACTCTGAACAGTATATTATAATGCATATTTCCTTACAGCCTCTTTAACACCTTGTTTTCAGACTTTCAATACTGCCTTTTGACAATTTCTTCACTGAATCCACCAGAAATCCATATGGAATCTTATCCATTTCTTTTGTTTAAAATAAAATTTTATTTATAAAAGTAATACATTTTTCTTATAGGATATAAGGAAAGACAAAATCACACTGGAAACCACGCCCCCCCTCCCAAAAAACCCACCTCAATCCCACAACTGATGGACAGCGACTTTTGATCCCTCCTTCGTACAGTTTTGTTAGGCCTGTGTACATAGACTTTTCCTTTTACGTAGTCGATCATGCTCTGGTCACTCCTTTTGTAATCAATTTTGTTCATTTAACTGTAAATCTTATAGCAAACAGTCTTCATGTACCATTTGGGTTTATGGCTGAATGGTATCCATTGTTGGATTAGCCATCACAGTGGCAGCCAGCCCCCCTTTTTGACCTGTCATGAGATTTAAAAAGGAATAACCTATGAAAGTTCCTAAAATGGTTCCTGCCTAATAGCATTTATTAATCTCATTACCTTGCCCTCTTCCTCTCATAGACTGTTAAATGCCCGAAGGCAGGAAGCCGCAGTTTTAATGCCTAGGATTCTGTGTGACTAGCATCTTGTACCTTGGTTTCCTTTATTAATTCAATTCATACTGAGTCTCTCTTATGTGCTAGATACTAGTGTGAATAATAGAGTATAAGGGTGAAGAAGACCCCCTTCACAGGTGTGCGCCAGACTTAGCATACCCAGTTGACATCATGTGGTTACCTGGGAGATAGGACTCTGAACCCAGTAGTAGTTCAACAGCATTCCAGCAAAAGTGGCTCTATCCTTGATTGGGTGAATGTTCCTACGTAGAGCTCTGTATTGCCTTTCTGGGAATCCTTGGCTACTGTGTCCAGTCTCTGTCTGTTTTATTTGTTATGGTACAGGGCTAATTATAATTGTCCTTCTCGATTCACAGAATTAGAGAATTCAGCTAGCTAATACATACAAATGCACTTCGCAAAAAAGAAAAATTTAATTTAAGGCAAACCTTCTTCGTCTGTCATTAATGGCCAGCACTGTGTGCAATGTTTAGGGACTCTTGGTATGTGAAGCAAATGAAAGCGAGCTGAAAAATTTTTAAATTTGGTTATTAAAATTATATCCAAATGTCTTTTATCATAGTTAACCTCTTGATTAATAATACATTTTTGTTTGAATCTAATGACTTTGGAATGTATATATTGTGTATGTTTATGCGATTTGTCAATATTTAAATGAGCTTTTAACTAACTGCTATTCCCCTTTTACTGTATATTTTTGTATTTCTTGTTAAAACAGAAGTGAAATCTTATAAATAATTGTTTGGATGATTTTTACTTCTGTCTGTATGGCTTTGATATTATTCTTATCTTACCAATCGGGCTTTCTGCACATGCACCTGCACTCGATGTGTCTAATAAAGGGCAGCTGGATGGAAAACTGTTGCCTCGTGAGACTGACATACTGTGACTTCTGTACTACAGCCTGATTGAATGAAGAGAGTTATGTTCTGAGACAGCACAATGCAGCTAATTCAAGATGTGTCTTTGTGTCAATAGCATGATTGACTGGAGCTAAAAGACTTGGCCAGTCAATTCCTCCCTGAATCATGGAGACGCGAAACACTGTCCCAGTGGAACCCTTCTCGTCCAATTGAGGCACAGCGAATCGGTCATTATAGGAACAAGGCTGCCACTAATCATGGAGCTTTTTGAATTCATCCAGAGCATTCCTTTAATTTTTTTTTAAGATTTATTCATTTATTTTATAGAGAGATTGAGAGAGAGAGAGAGAGAAGGAGAGAGAGCGCTAGTGGGGCAGAGGGGCAGAGGAAGAGGGAGAGAAAGAATCTCAAGAAAACTCCTCGCTGAGTAAGGAGCCTGACCTGGGAACTGATCCCAGGACCCTAGATCATGACCTGAGCCGAAATCAAGATGCTTCACTGACTGAGCCACCCAGGCGCCCTCAGAAGCATTCTTTATTCATTTGTCTCAATCCCTCTCTACTTCCTTTACCTTAAACCAAATGGCCAGTCAACCCACAAGATACTTTGTATTTAACCTGCTTGTATATTGTGTGATGTTAGGAATTCTTGTAGAGTTTTGGATACTGTAATCCAGCCACCACTTAGAGCAATACAAATGAGAACGTGCTTTACATTTTGTAACATCATCTTTAACACATTATATAACTTTGGGGGTATTCTGAAAATAATCTCTGTGAGTCCAAAGAGATAAGGATGATCAAATTCTGGGGAAGAATTGGATTTTGTTGGATTTGTAAGTTCATTGTATGTCCGGGATGAGTAACTGAATAGATGTGGCTTAGGTTTTACAGTATCTGAAATGGATAGAAGAATTCATTTCTCAATACCAGTTTCAAACGCAGGTTAATTCTGACTAGTCGTCCAAAATATTACCGGGTATCTAAATAAGCCCATATGTTGAAGTCACACTTCATAACGACACTGTGTAAGTAAGAGGAACTTAGGGCAGGAAGCCCTGGGTTCATCATAGACATTCTCCTAACTGGCTGTGTCACAGCGGTAGGATCTGTGCATGGGGAGATTTTTCGGAGGCTATACCCTCTTCCCCACCATTTCCATCCCTAGTACAATCCATGAAACAGACAGTGCTTGCCACAACATGTGGTCTCCAGTCCAAGTCCATGGCTGCCCATGTTTCCCTCCGGTGAGGCCATTATGGTGCCTCCATTGGCTATGGGGTAAGTTATACATTCTCTCTGAGGTCCATTTCTGCATCTTTAAAACAAAAACATGAATGCTTTAGCAGGCATTTTGTTCCATGATGAAGCCAACTTTGCGTCAAAAGAAATTCTGTATGTGGAAGTGGTGTTTAAACTATGAGCTCAAATCCTAAAATTACCTTCGTTACGATGATAACCACTTCTAACACAACAGCATTTGATGAGACTGTTCTCAGTGAGTCAACCACTGGACCTTAGTGCTTGGCACGTATTATTATTTATCTGCATAACATCACTGAGAGCTGGGTGTTGGTGTTTTTATTTTTACACATAGGACTAAAACCCTGAGAGGCCAAAGGATTTACCCAAAGCCTTGAAGCTTTCAGTGGCAAACCTCGGTTTTGAACTCTTTCCTTGTGATGGAAACATAGGTTCTGCTTATCTGAATTCGCCTTTAAGTGGAAACTTTGAGAATGTGTGGGGTGTTCTGTGTGTTTGTTTTTCAACCAGAGTGTTTTGAGCCCCAAGTATCTATCAAGGAAAGTGGTCAGAACTGTACGTTCATCATTTTGTTTCTTTCGCACCACAACTTTAGGAGCTAAGCAGGGGCACTGATGTCATTTTGTCTTTGTGTTGGGGGTGAGTTGTGTCCTGGGGGAAGTGTAGCAGCATCCATGCCTTGTACCCACTAAGTGCCTGGGGTGCCTCCCCTTGCCCCGTTTGTGCCCACCTCACTTGTCTCCAAAATAATGTCTTCCTGGTGGCAAACCCCCCGCAGGTGAGAACCACTGAGCGAGACTGAGTCTGTCTTACAGGTGATGAAAATTAAGTAGGGCGAGTTTAGAATCCAGGGTCACAAAGCTCGTGAGCCGCAGCATTTGAATGGGTTTGCGGCAGGACTGTGGACCCAGACCTCACTCACCGTCCTTCTCCCAGAGATCATCCCTTTCTCTCCTCCTGAGTTGTGTTTCTAGACCCCCACCCAGGTCACTGTACTGGCCTGCCCATGGTTTCTAAGAGCCCGCCTTCTCCCGGGGCTGATTGGCCACCCGGATTGCGTCCGGGGCTTGGAGGCGGGCACACGGGAGGACACGGGGCGTGGCTTCCACCGCTGGTCCCTGAACCGGTAGTTCCGCAGCTCTCCCCCTCCACTTCCTGGCTGCTCTCACATGCTCTCCTCTCTGAAGATCTTTTTTGTCCAGACCCTTTTCGATCTGTTGCAAACAATAGATGTGAGAAAGCACAGCATTGCAAAGCGGTTCAGTCAGCGGCCAGGAATTTCTGGAATGACTGAAATAGCCCTGGCAATGTAGGTCGCTATTTTGAAGGCTGAGCTAAGTGTTTGAAAGTGGTTCACACAACCGTGATCTCAGGGCTGCAGTGACGGAACCTGCGGTTGCAGACAGTCTCAAGGTGGGGCCTGAGAGCGGTGGAAATTGGCTTCTCTACCCAGGATCACACACACAGCTGGGTTACTGGTTCCTGGGCCAAACTTTCTGATGTTTCCTCTGCCTTTAGAACAGCTGAACTCAACTTGTGACCCGGGAAGAAGGTGTAACCTGGCTTGATTCAGCCCCTTATTACCCTGCTCTTGCCAGACTGGAAAAGAATAGAGGACTGAGCCATTCACCCTTCTTCTATTTAGAGAACGAGTATAGACACCTATTCTTGCCATACCCCCAAAGTCCCTTATTGTCTCCCGTCTAAGTTAGGTTGGGATTTATTTAGCAGAGACTTTCTGGCACATACTGTAGGAAGTGCCTTACAAAACTAATTGTTCCAAGGACCTGGTCCTCTTACCAGCATTTATAGAGGAGTAGCTGGGACCAAGTGGGTTAGAGGTTGAAGAACTTGTTGAAGATTGTGGAAAAGAAATGGCAGGGCTTGGATTAAAGAGAGTCTGATTCTAACTCAGTGGTTAGCAAAGTTGAGTGGGCCCCAGCCTTGCCTGCGGGCTTGTTAAACAGAGGTTTGCTTGGTCAGCCGCATCACCTCAGCGTTTTGTGTTTTGATAGGTCTTGGGTGATGCATATGAATTTGCATTTGTGATAGAGGCCTTGGTGTGGCCGCTGCTGTCCCTGGGGCCACACTTTGGAGAGCCCACTGCTGCAAATTGTACAGGCTCTTGAGTGCCACGCCGTGCTGCTCTGATTCAATCAGCTCAAATACAAATATAGAATGACTTTGATCAGTGGGTGGCCATCTTGGGGTGAAATACCAATGCCTAGGCTTCATCCTCAGATATTCTGACTCAAGTGCTTGGCCTCCATCCCAGGCATCTGGAGTTAACAATTTTCACCATGTGATTCCAACCTGCTGCGAGGCTTCATGTTGGAAATCAGTGATTTGGGCTGTGGTTAGAAAACTTGAATGCATATGGGAATTACTTGGGGATCTTGATAAAATGCAGATTTCACGTCATTCCAAGAACCCAGTAGATTCTCATGCCGTTGGATTTTCACACAAACTTTGAGTAGCGGGGACTAGTGTTCCCCAAGCCCGAAGGCTCCTATATAAAATACAGGATATCCAGTTGAATCTGGATGTTTATTTTTTTATCAATATTTCCCAATATTGCATGGGTCACACTTATGCTAAAAATTATTCATTACGTTTCTGAAATTTCAATTGACATGGACATTCTTGTTTTCTTTTGTTTCATTTGGATTGGTAAATCTAGCAATCCTATCCAAAAGAGAATTATGTGAATTGCTTGTTTCAGCACACACATGTACTCATTCACTCATAGATGCCTAGTTCTAACCCAGACCTGCTAAATCGTAATTTCTGGGGTCTCATTATCTTTATAGTTACCAAGCAGTGTGAGGTGATTCTTACCAGCTAAAGTTGGGAAATAGATCAACCCCTAACTCATGACTACTTGTAATCCCCCTGTCACTCCCACAGACACGTTAGGAGGGTGTACTTTGGTTTGAGGCTAGTCAGGGAGCTGAGGGTGCTTCTTTAGCACATCATAGACTCTGTGAGAGTAGTATTCGGTCCCACTACTAGGTGAGGGTAAGTCTTCAGAATTCTGGGCTATGATATTTTAGTTCCGTGGATAAGCTGTCTTCTTTGATTGTGGAAGAAAATCTGGGTATTCAATTATTTGAGGTGCTAGAGTAGAGTTTGCCGATAAAATATAGGATGTCTAGTCAAATTTGAATTTCATATAAATGATGAATCCATTTTTTAGTATATAAGTAACCCCCAAATATTATGTGAGATCTTCTGATGCAAAGAAAATTGTTGTTTACACGAAATTCACATTGAACATGATGTCCTATGTTTACAGTTGGCAATTCTGGCAACCCTGGGCTGGAGAACATTCTTGAAATGATCTCAGTGGGGCCAGCCTGCTTATCATCCTCAGTCCTGCTGGCTCCTGAGCAGCACTGCAGGTTTCTACTTACAGAACGGTCTTTGAAGTGGTCAAGAGCACCACAGAGGCTAATAGGAACTTGGACAAGAAAAGTGAGACCTCCTTCAAAGAGGAGCAATAACAAAAGGTATCAGTCCTTGGGAAGACTACCCAGGATCTCCGAATAGACTCTTTGGGAGATTGGGGGAAATAAAGGGCATGCATCTCACACTGGGACCCAGAGTCAGTATTTTTTCCCAACAGGAGGAGTTCTGCACAGAACTGTGTCAGCGAAGGTATAATATCTGCATCATAGAGGCCTCTGGTACAAACCAGTAAGTGAACTCTACTTTTATAAGCACTGGCCCCATCTACTGCTCTGCAAGATGCTGACTCTTTGCATTCCTGATGGAAAAGACTGTCTCTCAGCAGTTCTGGGATGGGCACATTTGTGAGTGGTGGAGGGTTTGGTGAAGACACAGAGGTTGGAGCCAGGAAAGGAGGTCCCTAGTAAAGGGAGAGCAAACAATCAGCTCATAAGGTGCGTATTGTTGGGTGGACCTCCAGCAATCCCACTCATAGAAGCAGGAGCCAAATCTTTCTATAATTATGACCTTTGTCCTTGATTTTTGTTAAGACTGTTATGTTTAGATACTTAGGGTGTTATTTTTTTATTCTTTGTGCATTTTAATTTGCTAAGTTGTCCTAATTCCTTTCCAACCCGTGTATTTTATGTCAACACATTAACAGACGTAATGACATATCTGATTTTAATTATTCAGTTTTTTAATATCAGCTGATGTCCTTGAACTGAAGTAACTAAATTAGCATTTGTAAATTTCTCTAGTATTCGCGCTTCATTGGGTGTTTTATGACCAACGTCTTTACTGGAAAACATCTTCATGAACTGTTGTTTTCTGCTTTCTGAACGTACTGTACAGGACAGCATGTACTTTATAATAACATTCAGGCCTACCAATATTGTGTTTTACACACCAATTACATTGGGAAGCCTGTGTCTTTTAGTGATTTAGGCATTGGTGGCTGTGGCCAGTGAAAGAGAAGAATACCTAAAAGAAGAGACAGTTTGTTTTTAGTAAGAGCCCTCTCTGGCAACAATTAACATTCTGATACAGTGCATAATTTACTCATCCAGTGTAAACAGTTGCATTCTCTACATGAACAGTCTTTCACTAGAGTATTCCTTGTGTTACCTCTTACTGTACTACTGCTTTTGGAAAACTTTTTAATAACAGGATATGGTGTGTTCATCGCCTAAGGGCTTGTGTTCTTGGTCCAACCTCAGAAAGCTCTCCAAATGTGTTCTCTGGTACTTCAGAGAAATTGGCGTTTATTTTTTTTTTCTTTCCATGGGATGGCAAATTCATGTGTTCTCTAACTGTAGGGAAGCAGCCCATTTTTATAAAACCTCCAGAGGAAACTGCCCCTGCTGACTTTTGCACAGAGAAGAGGAACAGAAACTGTTGCCTTGTCTTTTATTTTAATAGTCTAGGGGCGAGAAAGAATCCTATGGTGGGATTTTAAATTTGCCAGACCTGTATTAGATTTGTGAACTTTGCTCACCACGCTTCATGAAGGATGTGGGAAACCAGAAAGGAAGTTTGAAAAACAGCAACAGAGGTGGTTGAAATTATGCAAGATACTTCCCATCGAGAAGTCTTACCGAAAACGGGCTTGTTTCCCCTGCAGAGAGGTGTTGAGTTATGATCAGATGTGTGCGTTGGGTGTGACGTGGGGGTGAGTTGCCCTGTGTTCTGGGGGATTCGGAGGTGCCTCCTTTCAGAAAAGCTGACACCCTGTCTTTGGATGCTTGCAGCAGGGGGGCTGCTAGCTTTGGACCGCTGCCCACACAGGGCTGTGCACCGTGTGCGTGTGGTCCCTGGTGCCCTGTCAAAGGCTCCCAGGTTCTCTACTCAGATGCTGAGTGCAAGGCCCTGGAAGTGTGAGCACTGCTTTCCCCCCACCCCCACCCGTCGCTTGGAGACCCCAGTTTGCAGTCTGCAAGTGCCTGGAAGATCTCCAAGGCCATCCAGAAATTCACATGGGGTGGGTGGACCGAATGATGAAGGATATTGGCCAGTCCAGAAACGGCAGTTGATATTTCCTCTTGTGATTTTGCTCTGAAGCAGTTTTCAGTGTTGTTGAGCAAACGGTAGAAGTTCTGGAGGTCCTTGGTGGCAGAGGAATAGCCAGGACTCAGCAATGCTCCAGAACCTGGGCTTTGCCCTCTGGTTGGAGGTTGTCACCGTGCCGTCCTGCCTGTCGCAATTGCTTGTCACATGCAGTTACTTCACCTTTACTCTTGCGCTTGGGAATGCAGGCTTCTAGACGGTTCTCCGTAGCCTACCCTTCCCTTTTGCTGATGACTGAAATTCAGGGTTTGAATTGAAAGTGTAAAAGCTAATGTGTGGATTTTCTCTGCAACTTAAATGGAGAGTTTGTCTCTGGGTTATATCTCACTTTGACTGGAACGTAGTTAAAACGAGTGGAAATTCTGTGCTTTGGTTCGGGGAGGCCAGGAAATTGTGGCTTCAGGTTATTTGCTTCATATCCATAAAAACAGCCTTTACATATATGTCTTGATATTGCGTGTGATATCTACTTATATGCCACACTTCCTGATGTCTGGTATCAGGAGGCATAGTGTAATGGAATGTGCGCAAAACTTTTGTTCAAAATGGATAATGTGCCCTTCATAATGTTATTTAATCTTTCTGAGCCGCTCGTTGTTTCCTCATCTGTAAAATGTAATACGTGTAATGGAATCCACGTACTTCCCTCACAGGGTGTCTGTGAGGAAGGAAGGCAGACAGTATGAGGAAAACCGATGAGCATGGTACCTGTCGTAAAATCACGCGTTGTATTTATTCATTTAATCAGCTGAGGATATAGCCCCCAGTTGAGAGGAGCAAACCCCGTGCTCCTTCTGGAGTTTGTCTCAGAAGAAATGTTCAGGTGTCAGGTGTAACGATGCTTTTCTTTCTCTCTCTCTTTTTTTTTCTCTCCAGCCACAGGACGAAGTCTTCTGGCTGGCCACCTCCCTCCGGCACCTGGGGCTTGAACCAGGCGCCACCCTATGGATGGGAGATGACTGCGAACCGGGATGGCCGAGATTGCTTCATCAAGTAGGTGGAACTGACAGCTTGAACTGTGAAATCTTCTTCCTGTTCTTTGTCTCTATTTCCAGCCTTGACTCAGAGAATTAACATGCCTCCCTTTGGGGCTCATAGACATGTGGAGGTCATCGGTCAAGCTGCTTAATCTCCTCTGTCTTCTATGTCTTGTGACATGCAGTTGCTTCATAGTGGGTCGCGTGCCATGTTAAGCGGATAATTCTCACTACAGTAAGGTCATTCTGGGAAAGAGCAAAAGTGTTCATTAGTAAATCCGAGGCCAGTTGTACCCACTGTCTGAGGCTAGAACTAAAGTTTGACATGGAGGACTATCATTTCAGTTGCTTTGTAGAGTTGGTCAAGACAGGAATGTTGCTGGGTCATTTGTAACGAAAAACATGAGCTAACAGCATTATATGCGTTCCTCTCGCTGACACTGGCTAAGATTTTGGACTTTTGTGGTGCTTTTTTTTTTTTTTAATGGGTTAAAATGTATATAACATAAAGGTAAATTTTTCTAACATTTTCACATTTTGGGGTATACAATTCTGTGACATTTAAGTACATTCAGAACATTGTACAACCATTAACCACTCTCCATTTCTAGAACTTTATCATCATGCCCAACAGAAACTCTGTACCCATTAAAAAATAATTTCCCATCCCCCCCCCACCCCCCGGTAAGCTCTGTTTTACTTTCTGTCGCTATGAATCTGCCTATTGTAGATATCTCATATAAGTGAAATCATAAAGTATTTGTTCTGTGTATAGCTTATTTCACTTAGCATGATGTCCTCAACGTTTCTTCCATGGTGTGGTATATATAGCAGTTTCGTTCCTTTTCAAGGCCGAATAATGTTCCATTGTACATAATCCATTTTATGGATAGCCCTCATTTGTTGAACCATTCATCTGTCAATGGAAATGAGGGTTGTCTGCACCTTTTGGGTCTCATGAATAATGTTGCTGTGACCAGTGCTTTATAAGTATCTGTATGGGTCCCTGCTTGCAATTCTTGTGGGTATATACCTAGCAGTGTAATCACTGGATCATAAGATAGTTCTGTGTTTACGTTTCGGAGGAACCACCAAAGAATTGTGGAGGCATCAGTGGCTATAGGTCTCTGGTTTTTCGCGATGGTATGAGATGAGTCTTCCTATTGCACTTAGCAAAAAAGCAAGGATCTACCCTGCTTTCTTTTACAACCTATGTGGAATATTCTTAAGTATGAGAATTTTCAAAGTAAATTCTAGATCAGTAAGCATGTTTGATCCTAAGCTAATACAGTTGAGTTGAGACTGGATGCCAAGGGAAGCATTTTTCAGACTACAGGCTGCATTTCTTTGTTCTCGTCAATCTGACTGTGGACTGATAAGCAGACAGGGTCACTATGAGGTGGGGGATCATGTTTATAAAGATAAAAATCTTTGAAGATTGCTTTTGGGGGGGCACCTGGGTGGCTCAGTCGTTAAGCATCTGCCTTCGGCTCAGGTCATGATCCCAGGGTCCTGGGATCGAGCCCTGCATCGGGCTCCCTGCACTGCAGGAAGCCTGCTTCTCCCTCTCCCACTCCCCCTGCTTGTGTTCCCTCTCTCGCTGTGTCTCTCTCTGTCAAATGAATAAATAAATAAATCTTTTAAAAAAAAGAGAGAGAAGATTGTTTATGGGGATTTGGTCTCTGCACAGCCCAGCACCTCCAGGTGATTATGGGAAGCTATCTATGCAAAAAACATGAATGTTTTGGTCAGATTTCCAGTCTTTGCGGCCCAAATCTCTCCTCTTTCTTGAATTTCCTGCAAAGGGGAGAGCAGTACTCTTCAGAGTACGATTTGTTCCTGAGGGCCTGGCCTTCGGGAAGTTTCAAGGTGCCCATGAACATGGCCCACTACAGGGAGCCTGTGTGCAGTGGTCCTCTGGCTCTTCGAGGCTTTCTTGAGGATGTGCTACCATAGAAACTACACTGGAATTGGCCGTGGGAGTAGAATCTCCCAGAAAGCACAAAGACTGGAAGAAAGACCAACAGTTTTGCTTATACCCTAGATTCTGAGTTGTTCATTTCGTACGGTTTCCCCGAGTGCTTTATAATGCTGAAAAGATGATATTTTGTCATATTACATTGTGCTATCCATTTTGTAACATCGTTATGAATTCATGTAATTGGCTCAGTTGAGGTGGCCTAGATGCTTTGACTCAAAACAATAAGAATGTACTTTCTAAAAGATTCAGATTATAAATTTATGGAGGTGTATTGTAGACTTTTCCAAGGAAAATGCATTTTTCTTTTTCCTCGTTGGATTTGGGCTCCCGTGCATTCCAAACCAGTTGATCAATAATAGATGGAAACCCAAACCAAGGCCTGTTGGTTGTAGATGCCAGGAATCCCAGCTAGCCCTAGCCACATGCATTTCCCTTCATGTCCTTGATATTTTTAAGGGCAAGCCCACCTGTGAATGTACCATTTACACTGGCCTCCTGCCAGCTGTTATAACCTGTAAGAGTAAATCAGCAACTTCATAGAGAAAGCTGCACTGATTACTAAATAGCAGCATTAAAAACCAATGTCCCCAGTGTCACTCTTCCCAAGCCGTAAGGTGTAGAGAGAGGGCGCGCACGTGCTCTTGCACCCAAGCTGGGAGGGGGGCGGAGGGAGCCAGAGAGAATCTCAAGCAGGCTCCCTGCTGAGTCCAGAGCCCAACACCAGGCTCCACTTCAGGATCCCGAGATCATGACCTGAGCAGAAATCAAGAGTTGGCCTCTCAACCTACTGAGCCACCCAGGTGCCCCCAAATCTGTAGGGTTTTTTTTACTGGAAAAGTAAGTTTCCACAGCGCTCTCAGACTCATTGTTATCAGATGTGAAGAACAGTACTTATTTCAAAAGTGTTTGTTCTTTATCGCCAGTGGGTTTTATAAATGAGAATCATTCTGATAGTGTTGTTTTCTTATCTACTGAGTACTCTCCATTACAAAGAAATACTCTAATTACTCAAGTTTCTGTCGAGCTCTGATTTGCAGTGTGGAGTATATCTCTACTCATTAGTTTTGTGAGTTAAAAGAACAATTTGAAAATTAAGCTGTGACTAGTAATTAGCACCTTTGCATTTAATTTCTCACTCTTCTACATATTCTCTTTGAAAGATGTTAGATGTCTTCTTTTTTTATCTTGTCTTAGGATCCAAATGATATCCCAAATCAGACAATTGGTTTTGATGGTGGTACAACTACTTTCAAGTTATTAATGAAGCTATGGGAAGATCCAGGCTTCCCATGTTCAAAGTTAGAGTCTTCTAGCTCAATAATGAGCTAATTCTATCTTGATGAGTCCTTCAGAACACAGCCCACAGTAGTTAAATGTGGTCAAATTTCATGTTCCTTTTCCCATCCCCAATTATTTAGAGTGGAACCAATACCTTATATTTTATAAGAAAACTGGTAATGCATAGGGTTAAAAAATTTTAATGCCATTATGCACATATTAATGTACATTTGTATAGCAGTATGTAGACAATAGACTACTGGTTATCAGTGTTTGCTGCACTTTGAAATAGGTTCAGGAACTGTAAAATCCTGATGTCTGGTTGTCATAGTCTGCTGGGGGTTTATAATAATCTATGAAAGACTGGGTGGCTGAAATACAGAACTTTATTTCTCACAGTTCTAGAGTCTGAGAAATCAACGATCAGTGTGCTAGCAAGGCCGGATTCTTGGTGAAGGCCCTCTTCTTGGCTTGGGATAGTTGTCTTTTCTCTGTACCCTGACATGACAAAGAGAGAGGGATCCTATCTCTATGTCTCTTCTTATAAGTTCCCTAATTTTATCATGCAAGCTCTACCCTCATGACCTAATTACCCCCCAACTGCCCCACCTCCCAAATACCATCATACTGGGGATTAGGGTTTCAACAAATGGATTTTAGAGGAACACACACATACTCTGGATCTTGGGTAGAGCCAAGAAATAGTTTCAGAAGCTCCCCAGGTGATTCTAATGCACAGGACGGGTGGCTGCCCTACAACATTATTTAATTGATGAATATTGTTCCCATTTCCAGATGAGAAAAGCGAGACTCAGACTCATCAGATGGCTTTCCAAATGTTTACACGTGTACCTAGTCACAAGACATCGTATATTCAAATATACCAAACTCCGCATTAGGAAAGGACAGGTTTTGTTGCTATTGTCAGAAAAGTATGAAATACATTTGTTTGAGCAACAGAGAATATTGTTTACGAAACATGGGAGATGTAGAAGAAGAGTTTGTCAGTTTCATATTATTACCGTGTAAGCAGGGGAAGTGAGAGAGTTGGACAGGAAGAGAGAAACTGGAATGGAAGGAATGGACTCTCAGGAAAGAGTGTCCTGTTAAGAAATGGGTGAGAAAGGGAGAAATGGAAGGAAAGAGAAAGTAAGAACTATAGAGAGTTTGATGCGCTCTGTGATGTTTGCTGTAAGAACAGTATGAAGAAATAACAGATGTCGGGGGGCGCCTGGGTGGCTCAGTCCTTAAGTGTCTGCCTTCAGCTCAGGTCATGATCCCAAGGTCCTGGGATCAAGCCCCGCATCAGGCTCCCTGCTCAGCGGGAAGTCTGCTTCTCCTTCTCCCACTCCCCCTGCTGTGTTCCCTCTCTCGCTGTGTCTCTCTGTGCCATATAAATAAATAAAGTCTTTAAAAAAAAAAATAACAGATGTCGGTGTGGTTGTGGATCTAGATGCATAAAGCTTAGATATAGTTGTAGATAGAAATATAGATATTAACATAGCTCTTGGTTCAGATACAGATGTAGTTGTGGATATAGTTATAAATGGATATAGAATATAGATATAGATGACCCATATATGTGCGTATAGAGAAGTGTAGATGGAGGCGTATAACCTTGTCTGCCCAGGAGAGTCCTGGTTTATGAGTATTGTTCTGACATAATTAGACAGCACCTCCTTTTGCTCTTAATGTGATCTGATATGGATAAAGCAAGCTAAGAAAATTCTTGCGAGACCAAAGGTTTCATTAAACCTTGACAAGTGACCTGGGAGATGGTGAGCTACATTGAGGAATCTACTTTTTGGGGAAAAGGTGAGGTTCCCCAGAAGTGGGGATTGCCACATCCTCTGTAGAGTCAGACTAGCGTTTCTTCCACATCATCAGACTATAAAGCCCCGGTTGTTTTGGCTTTGTATTGGAGTCTAATGTGTTGGACTTAATGCTAAGTCCCTTGTATTCCATAGCCTTAATCACCGCCCCTGCGATCACGCAGCCATACCCTCTCACCTCCTTTCCCCGGCTTGCCCTCCCCATTCAGCATCCTTTAGAAATGGCCCCATCCGCCTGGTCGTCTGGTCATGTGCTTCTTTTAAAAGCACTCCTTGGCCCACCCAACATACATCCACCAAACATTTATTGAACATTAGTATATGCTGAAGATACCAAGATCACTAAGACAATTTCTTACCTTCCGTGATCTTAGAGGATGGTGGAAGTGATGGTCCTGCCGTCATACTCAACTGTGCAAGATCTGTTTAACTTCCTTAGAGACATACAATACGTGTCATAGAGAATAGGGAACTCTGTGTGCTCCTAATATCCCATTTTTTTCATTAAACGGAGTAAAAACACTCTTGTTGGACTGTGAGGGTGGGAAGGGTTAATACAAAAAAAAAAGTCCTTCATAAATCTGGAACTTTGGCTTTTGAAGATTGAAAGGAAAATTAAAACATGGTCAAAATTAATATTAGAACACTCGTTGGCAAGATAGATGTTTATGAAGAGCCAGCCCAGTTGGAGTCTGGGGATAGCAATCGGGGATGGGAAAGGAGACTGGAGGGTCATTGCAAAAATACATGCCCTGATTTTTCAAGTTCTGCATTTGAGAGGCTTCCTTTTCTTCATCATCTTCTTCTTCTTTTTTTTTTTTCTCCTCTTCTTTTTTGGCCTGTTGGATTTCTGGCTACCTTCCCCCTGTAAGCCTACAAAAAGTAGCCCTGCATGCTTATTGGACAAGACACACTGTTCTTTTATTCTGCCAGCAATTCCCATGGTGGGCAATTAAGCCGAGTCACTATCTTCTGTAATGCAGGAGAGTTCAGTCCCGAAACCTGAATAGTGGAGATTCGTAATGAGGTGTGGAAACTTCCACTTTGTTCTCCAGGATGGACATTGCCCATCGTGGGACAAGTTTAGCCATTCCCCTCTGCCAGTCAGTTCAGTGGTCAGTGTGAAAGGTATTTTTGACTTACCTAGTTCCAGAAAAGAATCATCTGAGGAAATGCAAGCAGCTTGTGTGTCCCACCTCCCTGTTTTGTTAACCACAAGCATAATTGTCAAGTCACGTGATAGGAGTCTGTCATCATGGGAAATAGAAAGAGCAAATCCTTACTTCATCCTTAAGTTTGAGGCCGAGTAGTTCCCCTGGGCTTTACCTAGTATGTCCCCAAGAGGGCAAAAGCAACTGATTGTCCTCAAGCACTGTATGGCACTTTTAAGGTTATTCTTGGGGCGTTTTTTCCCTTTATTTTTACCCCAAGATTTCAGAAGAGAGTCTGGCTCACATTCTGTGGGTAGGTTCCTTCATTTGTTCTCTTTCATGAGTTCTTTTAATCTTTTCCTTCTCTAAAAATTTAAAGTTGTAAAGTAGAATTTGGATATTGTGGTAGCACCCACCATCCCCTGTAAAATTTTCATATTTGAAATGGACGTCAATTTCCCACTTCATTAATCCGACATTATTAATAGACATCCAACAAAGGACAAATGGATCTGAGTGATTACATAGGTTGTTACCTTTTGATTCTGGGAATGAAACACACAAGTTTTCTTTGTGTGTGTGGAAATTGAAAGGTGTGCCAAGGATGGAAATAGGAGAGATTTATCTGCGTTGGGTTGCTATATTATTTTGTGACCTTTTAACTGTTAAAAGAGTTACAAATTGGCATGATGTTAGAAAAGAGGCAGTTTGCCTCCCTTTTCTGGTGTTTGTGATGAAGAGTTCTTAAATAAAACATATTGCTTCCGAGTATACACAATGAATTCTTCATAAAATGCAAATAATTGCCTCATGACAAAAGCAAATGCCATTGAGTTAAGTGAATTCCTGAGGAGCCCAAGCATCCAATTAAGCGAGGGAGGTATATTATAATTTTGGAATTGGAGGAACAAAGTAAAAGTGATAATATCATTACATGCAATGAAAGGTAATTATGTCCTGTCAACGCACAAGCTTCCCTGGCTGAACATTAGGGGCTGTTTATTCCCTTCATTGAAGCAGATTTGTTTTCTTTCTAATCTGACAAAGCACCTATCTGCTGAGTTAATAATTACTGCTCCCAGCTGGAAGGTAAGTCTGCAGAGTTGATGGAAGGGCTTTGAAAAGTAAGGCTTTGGAATGACTCTGTCATTTCTAACTTGGCATATGGCGGAAAGGGGCTGTGCTACGCAGTCTCCCCGCGAGCAGAGTCTGTTTCCAGCTTCTTGTGCGTTCGTTCTCGAGCTGTTGCTGCTTAGTCTGTCCATCTCCCTTGCATAAATCCCTCAAACCCCTGGCTTCTTTTGTTCAGGAAGCCAACGTAGCTGAAGGTTTTGTAATTAACCTGAATTTCCTTGGGCCACTTACTGACAAAGAGTTGGGACATGCACGTCAAAGAGAGCTGTGGACAGCAGGTTAGGTGGTGATCAGGACTGGTTCTTTCTTCTCCTTATTATTATTATTATTATTATTATTATTTTTTGCAGCCTCTAGGGATGTACCCAAAGTGGGTCACAAAGGCCATTCGGGATCACAGGGACAGCCAAACTGTGAAAAGCAGAAGCACCTGGGTGACCAGGTTTCTGTCACAGCCTGTAATTGAAATGCTAGCTTGAGGCTGTTACCACCTCTTGATTCTTTTGAGTGGCCTTTGGAGCTCTTCTTTCTGGCTTGAGCCAACCCTCGCAGAGAGCAATTTTGATGTCCTCACCTAAGGCTGGGGCACAGGCAGGGAATTCTGGCCGGTGCCAAATGCCAACTGGCCGGTGTGGGTGTTGTTGCCAAATAAATCAGTTGAACTTAAGAGGACATGGTATCACGTTTGTGGCAGGTGTCTTTTCATGACTGTCTGCACCCCTGCATCAGAGAAGAGGAGGGCTGGATATACAGTGCCTTGCTGTGGTCCCCCGGGGGTCGGGAACCATGCTCCCTGCCAAGCCCTTGTCCTCTCTAGCCTCTCAAAGCCTGAATAAATCCTTGTTAGCAGTGGCCGTTTTCTGTAGAGGAGTCTCTTCCATTGCAAAGCTGATGAGAAGGGGCATTGCTTTATTGCGCCAGCAGACACACAGATCAGCCTGAGTCACGAGTAGGCAGGTCACTCCGTTGTTTTCGTGGAGTGTGTCGCTCAGCTGCTCCAGGAGCTCGAGGTTGGCAATAGCATCTCAGATGGTGGTGGCTGGGAGAGACTCTCTAAGAAGACTAGTTGATCTTAAAGGATGCTGGTCAGTACACGGGACCAACCCCTTAATTGTCCGCACCCATTGCAAAATGAAAACAAGAGTCCCCTTCCTCAAAGAGCCAGATAAACGTACTAAAATCTACAGGGTTTCCCTTCCTTTTGTGGTCTATCAATATTTCATAATTTTTTATTTGCCATTTACCACCATTCTCATTAAGTTAAAATTAAAAGTTTTAATTTATTAGCATGAATATTACTGATGATCCTTCTATGGTGCAAAGTGAGCTTTATATGCAAATATGAGAGCTTGCACTCGTATGAGAATCAGTGAAATTACACAATTTGTATTTCATAGCTTATACATTTACGCATATTTCATTCCAACCCAGAAAGTTGAAATGGTACACAAAATTAATTTAACGGTTTTTATTTTACTTCTCAGTGTGAGGACACTCTACCAAAGCTCCCTACTTTTGGCTTGCTGTTGAGCATAATAAAATTGAAAAGGAAAAGGTCCTATCTTTCCCTTTCCTTCTCTATCATCATTTTCAGTAGGTTGACGGCCAATACAGGGAAAGAAGACAAGTCAGAAAGGATATGACAGGATTGCTCGTTCACTCACATTTCTTTTTTTCTTTTTTTTTTTTTTTTAGATTTTATTTATTTATTTGATAGAGACACAGCGAGAGAGGGAACACAATCAGGGGGAGTGGGAGAGAGAGAAGCAGGCTTCCCGCTGAGCGGGGAGCCCAATGTGGGGCTCGATCCCAGGACCCTGGGACCATGACCTGAGCCGAAGGCAGACGCTTAACGACTGAGCCACCCAGGCGCCCCTCACTCACATTTCTTAGAAGACTATAACTGCTAAAGACTGATTAGCCTTCAGCCCTCACCTCCCAATCTCACCTCCTGATTTTTTTTCTTATAATTTTTTTCATGTGGCATTTTCAATAAAGGCCTAGCAAAGAGGACAGATTGCTTCTAGCTCTTGACTCTCTCAGAAAGTCATCTCTTTGCCCTGTTATGGATGGGTTTTCTCACCAAAAGATACACACTTTTCTCCTCCACTCTTAGCCTTTATTTCAGCAAACTTTTTCTGTAAGAGGTCATATAGTAAATATTCTCGACTTTGGAAGTAATGTGGTCTCTGTCACAACTCAAAGCAATTGACATAATCATGGCAACTCTGCCATTGTAGTGTGAATGCAGCCATAGGAAATATGTAAATAAATGGATGTGGTTGTATTCTAATGAAACTTTATTTACAAGAAGAAACCAGGGGCCACCTTTGTCCTATGGGGTGTAATTGTTTTCCAAACCTTACTCTAGAATATCTTGCATTTGACCCCATTCTTGTATTTCTAATTCACTCTCTGATAAATTTATAAAACCCTCCCATGAGATGGGAAGTTGCCATTTATTTTATGTATGACGGAAATTATCGTAGACATTGGAAAGTGTCTTTTCTGAGGTTGTACTATGAGCAATGCCAACTTCTGTGGTATGTGTACTGTCAGTGGGAACTTCTTGCACAGCTCTAACAACCACTGCCTACCTCTAAAGAGTGTTGTAGGGTTCACATCATCAAAATTCAACAGAGAAGTAAAACCTTCACTGTGAGAATATCATGACTCCCTCCTTCCCGGTGATGGGGACTGGGGGAGAGGAGTCTGCTGATGACAGGGTTTGCAGCTGCTCCCACCACCACCCAGCACCTTTGTGGGAGGGGTTGAACGGGGAGCAACAATAGCAGCATAAAACCTAGTCACAATGGAATGCCAAATGCAAGTGCAAATAATTATTAGGGATGTGAAAATTACATAGCAACTTGTTGTCACCAGTGGTCTACAGAGAAACAGCCCTATTGTACTTTGAAGAAGTTAATTGTCCATAGTGTTTTTGAAGTAATACTGCTCATTTTACTTGAGGAATTTTATACAGCTCCCAAATAAAAGTCCCCGATTCATTTCTGGTGATGTTCTGTTCTAAGTTATTCTCTTGACTCCTGTGATACCACCCCCTTCTTATTCTCCAAACTCACTCCTTCTCTTGTCTCCTCAGCTAGTTCTTATTTTTTAGTTTAATGATTAAAGTTCAGTTTCCCACATTATTAAGCCTACATTTCTACTTAGATCTTATAAAAAATTAAATGGATTTGTTAATTTCATTATATTGATATCATTTAATTTCAGTCCAAAAATTCCTGGAAACTCATGACTGTTCCTCTACAGGAGATTAATCAGGGTTGTTTTCACTGCATTCTGGGCAATAGTAGATGGTTAATAAATATTTGTTATAAAAATGTTTAGGTGTATATATATATATATATAGAGAGAGAGAGAGAGAGAGAGAGAGAGAGAGAGAGATGGATGTAGATGGATGATGAATTAATGGATACATGAATAGAACTATTTCTGAAGCACTATGTTCAGTAAATTGTTAGAAAAAATGATGATCGATAAGTCAGTGAATTAACATAATCTCCTGTTAACTTTCTGCTTTAGGAATTTCACTAACAGAATTTGAGCACATTGATAAAGCATATATTTCCTAATAAAACCTTGAGACCTTGAAAAATCTTCACGTCCTTGTCACTGATTCATAGCTTATTGTGCTTGCTTATAGGATAGTCAAAATTCAGAATGTAATGAAGGTGAATTTCTGGGGTACTGTAATTACACTGTAAAGCACAGAAATTGGGTGGTAAGAACTAAAAACTCTTGGGCTAGGATCCCAGCTCTTCTCAGTACTAGTTTTTATTTGCCATTTACCACCATTCTCATTAAGTTAAAATTAAAAGTTTTAATTTATTAGCATGAATATTACTGATGATCCTTCTATGGTGCAAAGTGAGCTTTATATGCAAATATGAGAGCTTGCACTTATATGCAAATCAGTGAAATACACAATTTGTGTTTCATAGCTTATACATTTACGTGTATTTCATTCCAACCCAGAAAGTTGAAATGGTACACAAAATTAATTTAACGGTTTTTATTTTACTTCTCAGTGTGAGGACACTCTACCAAAGCTCCCTACTTTTGGCTTGCTGTTGAGCATAATAAAATTGAAAGGAAAAGGTCCTATCTTTCCCTTTCCTTCTCTATCATAATTTTGAGTAGGTTGACGGCCAATACAGGGTATTGTATGTAATGGTGGGTAATCATTTGGATACTGTGGGCCTGACCTCACTTTTATCATTATAAAATAGTGTATTTGCACTAGAAAGCAGTATCATTTGGTAATCTAGCGAGTTACAAACAACAGAAAATTCTTAACAAATTTGGCTTAACCATGAAACTAATTTTTTGGTTTATATCACTCCAGTGTAGTGGTAAAATGCTCATAGCCTAGACGAGCCTAAGAAGGTAGGAGTACTAAATGTGATATAATATCCTGGATGGCATTCTAGAACAGATAAACGACATTAGGTTAAAACCTAAGGAAATCAGAGTGAAATATAAACTTTAATTACTAATTATGTATCAGTATTGGTTCACTGATTGTGACAAATTTACCATGCTACCGTAAAATGTTAACATTAGTCAAACTGAGTGCCAGATGAATGGGAACTCTGTAGTTTTCTATAACTGTACAAATGTTCTAAAATAATTTGGATATAAGAAATACTCAAAGTGGCGGGATATCAGCAAGATAACGGTCCAAGAAGATTTGTAATTTCACTCTCCCACATAGACACTGTGTTTCTATATGGAGCAATATACCTTTGTGAGAGTTCTAGAGACCAATTAAGAAGTAGTAGTACCCTAACCAATGTAAAACAAAGAAAGAATTCCAGTAACCGTGTCGGTTAAATTCTTGTTGTTTTACATCCTTGGCCGTGTTCCTCCCCCTATGTGACCTACCATGATGCGACCAGGAAGATACCTCCTACACCAAAGATTCTTGTTCAGGACACAAACAATAGAGCATATCATGCATCCAATGTTCTAGCTAGCTTGGGCGCTCCCTCAGGGACTGTAATCTGTCTTACCTGTCGTGGAGTGCTGATTGGACTGAAAGTGTTGTTTGGAAGCTGCTGACACCAGATGCTATCACTATGGCATCTTATTAGAGCTACAGTTCCAGTGGCTGGTGTCAGGAGGAGCAAGAGACCATGGGCTTCTGAGAAGAAGTAGGAATAAGCCGCCCACTGAATTTTAAATGACTAAAATCATATGCACAAATCCAGAGAAGAAACATCCTCAGAAAATGTTTAAAACATCCTAGGATCTCTATCTGGGCTGATCAGTGAAGTATTTCTCTAAATAATACCAGTGTATAAAGGCTGGAAGAGATTTTTTTTTCTCAAATGCCCAAGTTCAACAACAACAAAAAATTGTGGTATACTAAAAAACAAGGAAACGTGGGCCAAGCAAAGCAACAAAATTAAATGCTTGAAATGGACTCTAATGTAATACACATCCATGTGCATGGCTTTGTTTCACATGTCAAAAGACCAGTCATGAAAATGTTCAATGAGCTAAATGAGAACAGAGTTAGCAACTAAACGAAATAAGGAAAACAATGCATGAACAAAATGAGAATTTCAATAAGGAGATATAAACTATAAAACACCCCAAATGGAGGGGCGCCTGTGTGGCTCAGTCGTTAAGCGTCTGCCTTCGGCTCAGGTCATGATCCCGGGGTCTGGGATCGGGCCCCGCATTGGGCTCTCCGCTCCGCGGGAAGCCTCCTTCTCCCTCTCCTACTCCCCCTGCTTGTGTTCCCTCTCTCTGTGTCTCTCTCTCTCTGTCAAATAAATAAATAAAATCTTTAAAAAAAAAAAAAAACACCCCAAATGGAAATTCTGGTGTTGAAATGAAAGATACGCTAGAGGAGTTTACAGCAGACTTGATAAGGCAGAAAAAAAAAACTGCATGAAATTGAAGACAGGTCATTTGAAGTGGTGGAGTCAAAGGAGCAAAAAGAAAAGTAGTAGGAAGAAAAATGAAGAGAGCCTTAGAGACCATGGGACACGAATCAACATTATACGCATTAGGGAAGGCCAAAAAGAGAAGAGGGTCAGAACTGGGCATAAACATTCTTTGAACAAGTAACCATGGAAACTTCCCAAATTTGAGGAAAGAAATATACACAGTAATTGAAGAAACTAAACTCAAATAACGTAATTCAGGATAAATCCAAAAAGACACACAGCCAGTCAGATGATAATCAAACTGTAAAAGTTGAAGGCAAAGAGAAAATCTTTGACTGGAAGAGAAAAACAACCCATTACATACAAGGGAGTTTATATAAGGTTATGAGTGGATTTCTCTGCAAAAACATTGTAGACTACAACAAGTGAGATGATATATTCAGATTGCTGGAAAAAAATAATTTTCAACCAAGAATAATATATCCAGGAAAACTGTCCTTCATAAATGAAGAAATTAAGACATTCTAAGAAAAATTCTTTAAGAAATGGTAAAAGGAGTCCTTTAAGGTGAAAGGAAAGGATGCTATACCTTAATGCAAAGTCAAATGAAATTATAAAGTTCTCCAATACAGCTAAGTATGTTGACATAAATAGCTTCCTCTATTAATAGAATCTTCATGGATCAGTTCAGTTTTAATTCCTACATAGGATTTAAATGATAAAAACATTGAAAAATAACATAAATCATGAAAATGAGTATACAGTATTTAAAGATGTGATTTGTGACATCAGTAACATAATGTGCCAGGGGAGGGTAGAACTTTTTGAGTGGTTTTTATATGCAATTGAAATTAAATTTTTATCTGTTTGAAATAGAATGGTATAATATTACAATGTTTTATGTAATTGTAATGATAGCCCACAAAGAAATTATCTATAAAATAGAAGAAAAAGGGAATGAGAAGGAAATGAAAGCATGTCAGTACAAAAAATCAATGAAACACAAAGGAAGGTGGTAATAGAAGGAAGGCTGGACAAAAAGATACAATTTAAGTAGCAATAGTACGTCCTTTTATATCAGTAATTTCTTGAAGTACAAATAGATTAAACTCCCCAATCAAAACACATATTTATTAAGAAGGTATTTTAGAAACACAGAATCTGACTATATACCATGTATAAGAAACTCACTTTTGATTTCACAACAATCAACGTGAAAGTATGGAAAAAAATTACATTTAAATGGTAACCAAAAGAGCCAAGGAGTGGCTATGCTAATATCAAACAAAATCAGTTTTATTTATTTATTTTTTGTAGATTTTTATTTATTTATTTATTTATTTATTTATTTATTTGAGAGAGACAGAGAGAGTGCAAGCATGAGCAGGGGGAGAAGCAGACTCCCCGCAGGGAGCCCCACTCCGGGCTGGATCGCAGGACCCCAGTATCATGACATGAGCCGAAGGCAGTCACTTAACCGACTGAGCCACCCAGGCACCCCCAAAATCATTTTTAAATAAAAAACTATTACAAAAGACAATGCCTTAAACTTATGAGTAAGGAAAAAAAACTATTACAAAAGACAAAGAAGGATATTATATTATGATAAAATCACAGTTCACATAATCATTACAAATGAAGAAGACATAATCATTACAAATATTCATACAATGAACATACTAAGCTCCTAAATATATAAAGCAAATATTGACAGAATTCAAAAACATATAGCAACACAGTAATAGTCGGAGACTTCCAATAGCCCACTTCAATTGTGGATAAAAGAGAAAAGATAAATTAGGAAATAGACTAATTGCACCCAGAAGTCATATACAGTATACTGTACCAGATAACATCACAATATACACATTCTTCTCAAGGAACCTTTCTAACATCATCCAAGATAGATTACACGTTAGGCCCTAAGAGAAGTCTCAGCAAATTTTAAAGTGTGAAACTATTCAAAATCTCTTTTCACATTAAACTGGAATGAAACTAGAAGTCAACAGAAGAGGGAAAAGTGGGAGACTAATGAACATGTAAAAATTAAACAATGCACTTAACCTACCAATTGGTCAAAGAAAATGTATCAAGGGAAATTATAAACTACCTTGTGAGAAATGTATATGAATACATATTAAAATTTAAGAGATGGCACTGAATTCAGACCTAAGAGGGAAATTAGTAGCTTCAAATATACAAAAGAAAACCTTCTGAAATCTAAATGCTACCTTTACACCTAAACAAATTAATCCTAAATCTAGCAAAAGGAAGGAAATAATAAAGATGAGTACACAAATTAATGAAATGGAAAATTGTAAAGCAGGAGACAAAATTCAATAAAACCAAAGTTGTGATTTTTTTTTAAAGATCAAAATCATTGGCAAGCTATTATCTAGTTTAAGAAAAAGGAGAGAAGCCTTCAATATCTAAACTCAGAAATGAAAGAAGTTTCATTAGAATCATTGTCACAGAAATGAAAAGGAATATTAGAGAATACTTTAAACAAATGTATGGCAACAAATTGAATAACAGAGAAAATGGGTAAATTCTTTAAAACACACAACCTTACCAGTACTGAATCATGAAGTAATCAAAAAATCTGAACAGAATAATTACTAGGAAGAAAATTGGATCAGTATTCGAAAACCTTTTAACAACAAAAAGTTGAGGACTGGTTGGCTTCATTGGAGACTGATACTAAACACTTAAAGAAGAAGTAACATCAATCCTCCTAAACTCTTACAAATAATTGAATATGAGGTGGCACTCATAAGCTCTCTATGTGAGGGTCGCACTAAACTTATACAAAATCCAGACAAACACATGACTGGAAAAGGAAAATACAGACAAATATCCTTGATGAATATTGATCCCCAAATCCTCCAACAGAATACTAGCATCAGGGTGCCTGGGTGGCTCAGATGGTTAAGCGTCTGCCTTCGGCTCAGGTCATGAACCCAGGGTCCTCGGATCGAGCCCCGCATCGGGCTCCCTGCTAGGCGGGGAGCCTGCTTCTCCCTCTGCCTCTCTCTCTCTCTCTCTGTGACTCTCATGAATAAATAAATAAAACATTAAAAAAAAAAAAAGAATACTAGCATCATAAATTCAACAGCCCCTTAATATCTTTATATATAATGAATTAGTGATATTTTTTTCTATGGGGCGCCTGGGTGGCTCGGTCGTTAAGTGTCTGCCTTGGGCTCAGGTCATGATCCCAGGGTCCTGGGGATGCAAGGATGCTTCAACATACGGAATTCAAGTAATGTGTAACTACAGCACATTCAGAGAATGAAGGGAAAATTGACATGATCATGTCGATTGAGAACAAGCATATGACAATGTTCAACACTCTTTTATGATAGAAACACTCAATAAGCTTTGAATAGAACGATATGACTTCAACATAATAAAGGTCTTATGTAAAAAGCCCACATGTAACATCACTCTCAGTGGTTAAAGCCTGAAAGGTTTTACTCTACCATCAGGAACAAGAAAACATGTCTGCTCTCAATGCTTCTGGTCATCATCGTATTGGAAATCCCAGCCAGAGTCATTGGCCAAGAGAAAGAAACAAAAGGCTTCCCAATTGGAAAAAAGAAATAAAATTATCTCTGTTCAGATTATATGATGTCATATTGAGAAAATACTAAAGATTCTACACACAGAAAAAAAAAAGTATAAGAAGAAAAAATAATAATAAAGCTAGAACCAGTAAATATATTCATTAAAGTTGCATGTTATAAGATCCACATAGAACAATCTGTTATGTTTTTATACCCATTTAATGAACAATTGCATAAGGAAGTTAAAAACAATAATTCTATTTACAACTGCATCAAAAAAAATAAAATACTTTTAGAATGAATCTAACCAAGTAGGTGAAAACCATGTATACTGTAAACTACAAAACATTGCTGAAAGAAATTAAGGAAGACACAAATAAATGCAAAGATGACGTAGGTTCATGAATTGGCACACATGATATTAAGATGTTAATAATACCCAAAGTGATCTACAGATTTAAATCAATCCCTGTCAACATTCCCATGGCATTTTTGCAGAAATAGAAAAATATCCTAGGGTTAATGGAAAAATACCATCCTAGGGGTACCTGGCTGGCTCAGTCAGTAGAGCATGGGACTCTTTTTTTTTTTTTTTAAGATTTTATTTATTTATTTGACAGAGAGAGACACGGCGAGAGAGGGAACACAAGCAGGGGGAGTGGGAGAGGGAGAAGCAGGCTTCCCGCCTAGCAGGGAGCCCGATGTGGGGCTCGATCCCAGGACCCTGGGATCATGACCTGAGCCGAAGGCAGACGCTTGACGACTGAGCCACCCAGGCGCCCCATAGAGCCTGGGACTCTTCATCTCAGGGTCATGAGTTCAAACCCCAAGTTGGGCACAGAGATTACAAAAAAGCAAAAATATCCTAAAATTCATATATAATCTCAATAAACCCTGAATAGTAAAAATTTTTCAAAAAAGCAGTAGACAGCTGTAGTAATCACTCTTCCTGATTTCAAAACTCATTATATTATAAAGATAAAGGAATGAAAACAGTATGGTACTAGTATCAATATAGGCTTATAAACCAATGAAATAGAAAAGTAATAAATGGGGTCGCCTGGGTGGCTCAATCCTTTAAGCATCTGCCTTTGGCTCAGGTCATGGTCGCAGGGTCCTGGGATCGAGCTCCACATCAAGCTCCCTGCTCAGTGGGGAGTCTGCTTCTCTCTCTCCCTACTCTTGCTCTCTATTTCTCTCTCTCAACTAAATAAATAAAATCTTGAAAAGAAAAGAAATAAACCTTTATGTATTGAGCTAAATGATTTTTGACAGGGGTACCAAGATCACTCAATGGGGAAAGGACAGAATTCTACATATGGTGTTGAAAAATTGGATTCCCACAGAGAAAATAATGAATTTTCAACCTGATCTTAAACCATATATAAAAATTAAAAAATAAGTTAAAGACCTGAACTAAAGATGGAAAAGTATAAACTTCCAGAAGAATATCTCTATAATATTGGATTAGGCAATGATTTCTTAGATATGAACACCAAAGGCATAGACAACACACGTTGAAAAACAGAGAAATTGGACTACGTCACACTTAAAATCTTTTGTGCATCAAACGACAGTAATAACATAGTGAACAGATGACCTAAGGCATGGCAGAAAGTATTTATAAATAAAACCAAAAAATTTTGTCAGTAAATTTGGTAAATGGGCGAAGACTTAACATTTCTCCACAGATGATATATGAATGGCCCAAACAATCATATTAAAATATGGTAAGTATCACTACTAATTAGGAATATGTAAACCAAATCCACAATTAGTTATCACATTCATTAGGGTGATTATTATCAAGAAAACAAATATAAGAATTGTTGGCAAGGATGTGGAAAAAAAGGGAATCCTTGTACATTGTTGCTAGTATTGTAAAATGGTGCAACCACTACGAAATACAGTATATTGATTCCTTAAATAATTAAGAGTAGAAGTAATGTATGATCTAGCAATCCCACTTTTGGGTATATTTCCAAAAGAGTTGAAAGCAGAGTCTCAAAGATATTTTCATAGCCAAGTTCATCACAACAGCCTTCCCAATAGTCAAGAAGTGCCAACAACCCAAAAGTCCATTGATGGATGGATAGACACACAAAATATGGTAAATACTTATAGTGATATAATATGCAGCCTTTAAAAGGAAGGAAATCCTATGGCATGCTACAACATGAGAAAGAGCCTTGAGGAAATTAAGCCTGTAAAATGAGCCAGTCTTAAAAGAAAAGATACTGTAAGTTTCCACTCATAGATATATATAAATCAATTAGCGTTTACCAGTGTCTGCAGTAAGAACAGAACGTTGTTGTTTAATAAGTATAAAGTTTTTGTTCTAAACAGTATCTAGATCCTGGAAATGTTTCACAACAATGTATTTGTATATAACACTAGTGAATTGTGCACTTTAAGATGCTGAAGAGGGAACATTTTATGATACGTGTTTTTCACCATGATAAAATATGTATATATATATATGTGTATATATATATATACATATACATGTGTGTGTTTGTACATATATATATACAAAGTACTAGCACCAGCTTCACAACAGGTTTAAAGAGCACCCAGAGTCATCAGAGCTTTTTTCCCCATCCCTGGATTCTCTCTGTTCTGCCTTCACCCTCCAGTTTCATACCTCATGAATGCAGCCTCCCAGCATTCCCCATGTGTAGGCCACATACCCCAACTTCAACAAATCACCATGGTTGGACATATGGGAAATGTTGATTGACCTAAAACAAACAGGGCTTACCCTGAAAGTGCGAGTCGAATCAATCCTTGCCTTACCACTTGGGAGAGAGGTCGTTTTCACACCAGGCGTCAGCAAACTTTTGTATTGGGCTATATTATAAGTATTTGTCCTTTGTGGGTCATATCTGGTTTCCACTGCAGCTATTAATCTCTGCAATTGTAGCATGAGAGCAGCCAGAGACCTTAAATAAGGGAATGTGGCTGCATTCCAATAAAACTTTACAGATACTCAAACTTGGATTTCATATAATTTCATCTATCATGAAATGTCATACTTACTTTGTTTTTTCTTAACCATTTAAAAATGTAAAACCGTCTTAGCTCACAGATGGCTGGTAGGATTTGGCCCACAGGCTGCAGCTTGCAGATTCCCTGTTCAAGATAATCTGTCCAAATGCCTTTTAGCTCTTGAAAGAAGGCATTTGTGTCTGAGTTGCAACAGGCATTTGGAAGGTCATGCAATCTCTTTCCCTTTCCCCTTGTGTACTGAACTGTCATAATTCCTTGGTTGCCATAAGACAACAATTTGCACATACAGGACAGTGTACTGTTAAGTATTAGAGATGATGACTCTTCTCAACTATTAATTGGAAATTAAAGAGATACCTTCAAATCTGCAGGCACGATGAATTAGGTTAAAACTTGTCATGTTGCAATGCAACTGTTCTATTTTTGTTGACTTTTACTCATGTCCTTTTGTCTAGCTTAAATACTTAGTAGACTAAAACAGTCTTCAGAAAGATCTATTTCTTAATAGCTTTATTTTCCAGTCATTGATCAGAGTGCCATTATGTAAATGATTGAAGTAAGTAGTCAAAATGTGGATTTCAAGATCTTTAGTGTCAGAGGGTGATACTGGAGAGAGAGGAATTAGAGATAGAGCTCAACAGTAAGGAACAGAGGAAGAATAAAGTCAAGGAAGCTTTTAATTTCCTACAAGGGGAGAGTTTGGCTGGATCTCTGGAGGAAGATGAAAAGAAAACAGGCTTGGGAGAAAGCAAACTTGATTGGAATAGCTTGGTGCTGTGGGAGGGCAATGATCTGTTTTAAAACTAAAATTGGCAACCGTGGAATGATTTGGTCAAATGTGTTTTGGCAGCCTTGGAATTGTTGTCCAAATACTTTAGCACATATAATGACTTTTTAAATTTGTTCACTCTTTATGACCCTCCTACTTCTAAAAAAAAATGTGAGCCTCAACTCATTTGTGGAGCTCTCAATTTGAATTAAAATTGCTTGGAATCTTGTGTACCAGCTTGTGGCATCTTTGTGATATTATTCAAGGTTTTCAGGGCCCTGTGAGGTTAGATTTCAACCGCAGTTTGGCTCTTCGGCCATGCTCCAATTGCAGGGGCCTGAGTTTCAGGTGGTTCATGCTCAAAGACACGTAATTGAGTGGCAGTCCTCTTACTAGTGGTTTCCCAGTTGTAATTTTCAAACAGGGTCAAAAGGCCACGTAGGGGGACAGGACTATGAAGGGCTAGGTGCAATTCACATGCATTGATAAGAATGCATGTATCAAATAGAGATTTAACTGTATAGCTCTTCACAAAGCTTACTTGGTTTAATACCAACACATTAATTTAGACTGCAGAATTTTATTCTAGCAATTGCTTGAACAAGAAGATTTCCCCGGGAATAGTATACAGTACCTCCTTTCAAGCTCTCTTGAGCTTCCATGATGAGATATACTCAAGGAAAGTAGAGAGTGTTAGTTTGGATCCTAAATCTAAGTGTTCCCATGATGGTTTTGCTGATTTTCTGTCTTCTCTAGCCTTTGTTGTTGTATTTTTCTTTACTTTCTTTTATTTTCTAAATTAGAGGATTCCCTCCTTGCATAGTGACACAAGTTTCGTCTTTCAGTGTGCCTTCTGGGGCGCCTGGGTGGCTCAGTCAGTTAAGCATCTGCCTTCCACACAGGTCATGATCCCAGGGTCCAGGGATCGAGCCCCTCATGGGGCTCCCTGCTCAGCGGGGAGCCTGCTTCTCCCTCTCCCTCTGCCTGCCACTCCCGCAGCTTGTGCTCTCTTTCTCTCTCTCGTCAAGTATATAAATAAAATCTTTAAAATAAATAAATAAATAAATAAATAAATGTGTCTCCTAATAGTAGCTCCTCCCTAAATTATTCTATGACATGATTCCCTTTTAATTTATAGAGTATAAATTGAATTTGTACTCTATAATCTCATAATGACTAAGAAAGCATTTGGTTGGGGTTGGTAGAATTATAAATAAATTAAAAGTTATTAGTGTCTAAGCAAGATCCTTATGGACTCTCAGGAAAAAAAAGAGACAGTTTTAGTTTTAGTTTTATCTCCTTCTGTTCAAATAGTCTTTAGGTTTACATTACCCATATCCTTTCCAATTCTTGATTTTTGTATTCCAAATAATTGCATTTATAGGAAAGTGACTTATAAATAGTGTTCTTATTTAGTGTTTTTATTATTTGTGGAATAAAAGCTAAGATGGAGGAAATCTTGGTGGTTATGAGTGCAAGCTATGGATTTAGGCTGCCTGGCTTTGAATTTTTCACTTTCTGCTCATCTGATGTTGGACAAGATACCTAATTGTTCTGTCTTCTTTTAGTCATCTGCCGAAAGAGCATAATAGTAGCTCGTATTTCATTGAATTTTAAGAGGGTTAAATGCCTTATTCATGTTATGTGTTAAGAACAGTAAATATTCAAGCATTGTTATTATTATTATTATTATTTTCATTGGTCATAGATTGAGTTGTAGAAAAAGTAAGGAAGTGCGCTCCCCATACAGACATCAAGTTAAATATCATCACTGGGAATGGTGTCTTGAGGCATATGATGTATACTTTCTTTTCTAATCCCTGTCTTTTTTAAATAAACATACTTCTAAAGAAAGCATTATATTAGTAAGGTATATTAGCATTCTACAGAAAATTAGAACCCATAGGATATATAGACAGATATAAAAAGAGGTTTGTTTTGAGTAATTGACTCATGTGATTAAGAAGACTGAGAAGTCCCATGATCTGTTATCTGCAAGCTGGAGATTCCAGAAAGCCGTGGTGTAATTTCAGTCCATGTCAAACTGCGTCAATTTTGTATGTTCCTGTCTGAGTCTGAAGGCCTGAGATTCTGGAGCACCAATTTCCTTGAACAGGAGAAGAGAGAGATGGATGTTCCAACTCAACCACAGTTAGCCAACTTGCCCATTATTCCTCTGTTTGTTCTGTTCAGGCCCTCAGGGGATTGGGATAATGCCTATCTACATTGGTTAGAGTGTTTTTGTTTATGCAATCTCCCAATTGAAGTAGTAATCTCATCTGGAAACATCCTCAAAGACATATCTGGACGTAATGTTTTAGCAGGTATCATCTGGGCATGTCTTAGCCCAGTCTAGTTGACAAAAAAATGAGCAGAGCTCAAGGGAGAAACTAACAAAAATGCAATGATGGTAGAGGGCGATAATGCCCCACTTTCACCAGTGGATGGATTAAGCAGCCAGAGGATTAGTGGGGAAATAGTGGTCTTTAATAACACTGTAGACCAGGGGTACCTAACAGACATGTGTAGTGTGTTCCTTCCAGCAGCAGCAGAGTACCTGGTCTTCTCAGGCATGGAGCATTTTCCAGGATGGATCAGAAGTTGGACTTCAGTACATGTCTTGACCAATTTGGGAAGATTGAAATCATATCTACTGTCTTTCCCAGACAGAGTGGTATGAAGCTAGACACCAGTAGCAGAAGGAAAATGGGAAATTCACAAATGTCTGGAAAATGGAATGCACACTCCTGGACAGCCAATTAGTCAGGGAAGAAATCAACAGGGAGATATTAGTGTATCTTGAGATACATGGAAATGGAAACACAAGACGACAGAACTTGTGGGATGCAACAAAGGCACTTCAAAGAGGGAAGTTTATAAAAATAAGTGCCTTTGTTAAGAAAAAAGAAATGTGGTGGCATTTCTTTTTTCTTAAATGAGGCAACCCAATTGAGGAAGGAGAAGAAGAATGGGTTGGGCAAAGGCATCGAAGAGGAAGGGAAATGATAAAGACTAGAGTTGAAATAAGTGTAATAGAGACTAGAGAGACAATAGATAGAATCAACAAAGCTGTTTTTTGGAAGGATGGACAGAACTGAGAAAGCTTTAGCTAGAATAACCAAAAGAAAAAAAGAGTGAACTCGGGTGAATAAAATAATGAATAAATATGGGACATTGCACCTGATAACCACAAAGGCATAGAGGATTATAAGAGACTGCTATGTACATTTATATACCAATGAACTGGATGATGTAGAACATGTGGATGGAAACACACAGCCTGCCAGGACAATCATCAAGAAATAGAAAATCTGAATAGGAAATAATGAGAAAGAGATTGCAGAAGAATTCAAAACTTCCCAACAAAGAAAAGTCCAGGACCAGATGGCTTTATGGATCGATTCCACCAAGTATTTAAAGAACAATTAATGCAAATCCTTTTCAAATTTTTCCAAAAATTGAACAAGAGGGAACACTTCCAAACTCATTTTATGAGGCCAACACTACCCTCATACCAAAGCCAGATATAAACACTGCAAGAGGGGCACCTGGGTGGCTCAGTCAGTTAAGTGTCTGCCTTTGGCTCTGGTCATGATCTCGGGGTCCTGGAATGGAGCCCCGCATAGGGCTCCCTGCTCAGCAGAGAGCCTGCTTCTCCCTCTGCCTGCCCCTCCCCCTGCTTGTGAGCGTGCGCGCTCTCTCTCTCTGTCAAATAAATAAATAAAATCTTAAAAAAAAAAACTACAAGAGAAGAATATAACTGCATACATAAAAAAAATCATCAAGAAAATACTCACAGATCTAATTCAACTGCACATCAGGAAACAAAAGCAGTATGCAAAAACTAATTGCTTTTTTATGCACCATGATTTATCTGTAATTGAAATTAAGAAAACAATCCCATTTAAGCACATTGATAAGATTATACACGGTGACCAAGTAGGATTTATCTCTGGATACAAGGATGGTTTAACATCCACAAATAAATAAACACCATACACCACAGTAACTGAGTAATGGTAAGAATCATATGATCAACCCAATAGATGGATCAAAAAACATTTATAAAATTCAGCATTCTTTCATGATAAAAGCTCTCAATAAGTTACGTATAGAATGAATGTACTTAAACATGACAGAGCCCATATATGACAAATCTACAGCTAACCTCACACTCAATGATGAAAAGCTATGAGATTTCCTCTAAATCAGGAATGAGACAAATAATGCCTAGTCTCACTACTCCTATGCAACATAGTGTTAAATGTTCTAGCCATAGTACTTAGGCAAGAACAAGAAATAAATGGTATCCAATTTGGAAAAGAAGTTAACTTGTCAATGTTTGCGGATGACAGGATCTTACGTATAGAAAGCACTACACACACACACCCCAGTAAGAACTGTTAGAATAAATGTATTCAGTAAAGTTGTAGAAAAAAAATAAATTACATAAAAATCAGTTGCATTTTTTTTTATTTGAGAGAGAGAGAGAGCACAGGCACCAGCGGTGGGGAGGGGCAGAGGGAGAGGGAGAAGCAGACTCCCCACTGAGCAGGGAGCAACTCGGGACTCGATCCCAGGACCCTGAGATCATGACCTGAGCTGAAGGCAGACACTTAACTGACTGAGCCACGCAGGCACCCAAATCAGTTGCATTTCTATACACTAAAAATAAACCATCTGAGGGACCCCTGGGTGGCTCAGTCGGTTAAGTGCTTCCTTTGGCTTAGGTCATGATCCAGGGGTCCTGGGATGGAGCCCCGATTCGGGCTCCCTGCTCAGCGGGGAGTCTGCTTCTCCGTCTCCTGTCCACTTGTGCTCTCTCTCACTGTCTCTGTCGCTATTTCTGTCTCTCTCTCTCAAATAAGTAAATAAAATCTTTTTTAAAAAATTGAAATAACCTAATTGAAAATGGGCATAATACAAGCATAGTCGTTTTCTCAAAGAAGGCATACAAATAACAAACCGATATATTAAATCACTCATCATCAGGGAAATTCAAATCAAAACTGCAATGAGATATCTGCACATCTGTCAAAATGACTATTATAAAAAGATGAGCGAGAACTGTTGGCGAGCATGTGGACAAAGGGGAACCCTCATGCATGGTTGGTCGGAATGCAGACTGCTATAGCCACTATTGGAAACACTATGGAGGTTCCTCAAAAATTAAAAATAGAACTACCATATGACACAGCAATCCCACTTGTGGTTATGTAGCGAAAGGAAATTAAATCAGATTCTTCAAGACATGTGTACTCCCCTGTTCATCAGAGCATTATTCACAATAATCAAGATCATAGAAACAATCTAAATGTCTATTGAGGGATGAATGAATAAAGATGTGGTATATGTATATGATGGAATATTATTCAGCCATAATAAAAAAGGAAATCTTGCCATTTATGACAGCCCGGATAAACCTGGAAGTCATTATTTTAAATTTAATAAGCAAGACCGAGAAAGACAAATAGTTTGTGATTTCAATATATGTGGAATCTGAAAAAGTCAAACTCTTAAAATAGAGTAAAATGGTGGTTACCAGAGTTTGGGTTAGAAATGGGGAAATGTTGGTGAAACGTTACCAACTTTCACTTTTGAGATGAATAAGTTCTGGGTACCTAATATAAGCGCTGTTACTGTAGTTAATAATACTGTATTATATATTTGAAATTCACGAAGACAAGTTCTCATTTGTTCTTATCCACCTTCCCACGCACACAGGAAATGGTAACTGTGTGAGGTTATTTATGCGTTAATTAACGTGATTGTGATAATAATTTCACAATGTGAATGTTTCTCAAATCATCGTGTTGTGTGCCTTTTAAAAGCAAAAATTATAGGGCGCCTGGGTGGCTCAGTTTAAGCGACTGCCTTCGGCTCAGGTCATGATCCTGGAGTCCCGGGATCGAGTCCCACATCGGGCTCCCTGCTCAGCAGGGAGTCTGCTTCTCCCTCTGACCCTCTTCCCTCTCGTGCTCTCTATCTCTCATTCTCTCTCTCTCAAACAAATAAATAAAATCTTAAAAAAAATAAAATAAAAGCAAAAATTATAAAAAGGAATTTATTTAAAAAGATAGAAAGGAAAAAGAACCTTCAGTTGGGAATGCATGTAATAGAGCCGGCCATATTAGCATCTAAATTACTGAGGATCCAGTGTAATGTGCTTCCCAGGGCTGTTTGCATTTTATTAAAGGTACAATGTCTTTAACCATACAATTAAACCTAACAGTGAAAGTTTTGGTGTCAGTGACCCCCCTACTATCTTTCACTTTCTTGCCCACCCACCAACCCACATTCCTATGCACATAGATGCACTCTTATCCCTGTTCACCCACTTTGGTCTCATCAATGTAATAGAGAGGAAACCCCTGCGCATCAGATCCAGATGATCCTCAATCCCACGATGCAAACCCTGCCACCATCTTTGGAACCTGATTTCCTCTGTCATGCCATCTCTTTGCTTAATATTTAGTATCTATGATCCAGGCAACTTCAAATCAGTATTGATTGATTGATTGATTGATTTTTAAAAGATTTTATTTATTTGAGAGCGAGAGAGAGAGCAGGAGCTGGGGGAGGAGCAGAGGACGAGGGACAAGCAGACTCCCCACTGAGCAGGGAGCTGGACACAGGGCTCCATCTCAGGACCCTGGGATCATGGCCAGAGCTGAAGGCAGATGGTTAACCAACTGAGCCACCCAAGTGCCCCTGATTTATTGATTTTTAAGAGAGGGTGAGAGAGGGGTTGGAGAGAGAGAATCTTAAGCAGGCTCAATGCCAAGTGTATGAGCCTGACGCTGGGCTTGATCTCACACCCCTGAGTGAGGGTTCATTCATGACCTGATGAAATCAAGAGTTGGACATTTAACCCCCTGACCCACCCAGGCACCCCTCAGATCAGTATCTAAATATGGAGAAGTTAGTACATTATAAAATTAAAAATATAATAAGATGAAACCACTTTTCCCTTACAACCTGCTTTGTGCCTATAATTTCACTTTCTCTATGTACGTAAAATCATTGATGATATCTCTGTGCTGTCTCCTCCTTCACACTGCTCTATGTTACTGAACCCACTAGAGCCTGGCCTGCTCTAATTTCCCCAATGAACTGCCTTCACCAAGGTATTAAATGTAGTAGACACTTTTAAGTAAATTAATTAATGCTGGGGCGCCTGGGTGGCTCAGTCGTTAAGCGTCTGCCTTCGGCTCAGGTCATGATCCCAGGGTCCTGGGTTCGAGCCCCGCATCGGGCTCCCCGCTCAGCGGGAGGCCTGCCTCTCCCTCTCCCACTCCCCCTGCTTGTGTTCCCTCTCGCGCTGTGTCTCTCTCTGTCAAATAGATAAATAAAATCTTAAAAAAAAAATTAATTAATGCTTTTGGGAAACGGAAACCATCATATCAAAATGGTGATAATGGATTCAAAGCAGCAGCGTCAAAGCATCTGGTAGAGTTACAAGTTTCAACATCAACATTGACATATCTCAAATAGAAGGTTGAATGGGAAAACAGGTTGCTAAAGAATACCTGGAAAATACATACTGACTATGGATATATACAGCTATAAGAGAGGTCTTTGTTTTCCGTTTTTTAAATGTAACTTACGTTCCATAACATTGACTTATTTTGAGTGTACAATTCAATGCCTTTTAGCAAAGTAGCAGTTGCGCAGCTGTTACCACAGTCTAATTTTAGCACATTTTTACCACTCCCAAAATAATTTTGTGCCCATTTGCAGTTACTCCCTGTTCTCACCATCAACCTCCGGACAACCACTATTCTGCTTTTTGTCTGTGTGCGTTTGCTTTTTCTGGACATGTCCTATAAATGGAATCCTGTAACATACGATCCATTGTGCCTGGCTTCGTTCACTTCGCATAATGTTTTTACGTTTCATCCATATTGGTACCATTGTCAGTATTCCATTCCTTTTTGTGGCTGAATACCATTCCATTGTATGGATATTTCACATTTTGTTTGTCTGTCTGTTAGATGATGGACATTTGGGTTGCTTCCAGCGTCTGATCGTTCATGTACAAGTCTTTGTCTGTGAATATATGATTTCATTTCTTTTGGTGGTTTACCAGGGGCGGAATTACTGGATCATATGTTAGGTCTATGTTTAACTTTTAGGGAAACTACCAATTGTTTTCTGTTTCTACATCCTCACCAATACTTGTGATTATCTCTGTTTTTGAATATAGCCATCTTTGTGGATGTGAAGTGCTATCTCATTGTTGTTTTGATTTGTATTTTCTTGATGATTCTTGATATTGAGGGCCTTCCGCTATGCTTCGTGTCCATTTGCCTCTCTTCTCTGGAGAAATACCTATTCAAATCTTTTACCCATTTTTAAATGGGGTCATTTACGTTCGTATTAATGAGTTGTAAGGGTTTTTCATATATTCAGGAGAAAACCTCTGATTTTATTTCCTGAAACGTTTTGAAATAAATTTTTATCTGTGTGAGAGTGCTATAGTGAGGTGATTTAAAGTTCCCAGGCCCTCGCAGTACCTCCTTCTAGGTGTGGCACTGATTAACAATTCCCACAAGCACATAAGCCACCTGCAAGCCCCCGGGGTTTCATTCCCTCAGTGGGACCAGCTCATCAAAGTGCAGTTTGTCTGTGTCAGTCTCCCAAAAGCAAGAAGTGGGTCTCACATTAGCCATCATCTGCCCTGAATTTTAATTTTAGGCACCTTCGGTCTTCATGTTTGCTCGCTGCCAGAGTGACAGGAGCCCCTCACAAGATCCTTTCCTGGTGTATCATTCTTAATACATGCACACGTTTGCCTCTTCATTCACCACGAGCCCCTTGGGGCAAGAGTGGAAGAGTGCATAAGCCACTGACTGCAAAGAAGTCCATTTCTAAAGGACTTAGGAATCCTAATGTCAGTTCCCCTCACCACTCGTCTCCCTCTTCATCCTGTTCCCTTTGCCCTTCGGTGGCAACCTTCATAACACAGTCTCTAAATCTTTCTCTCACGTAAGCATCGGCCATCTGGTGGTCAAATGTGCATTAAAAGTGCCTTTGACAGCATTGCGGAAATTGTGCACTCGTGAAGCACCTTGGGTTTCCAAGCGAGATCATTGGTGGGCGACAAACAGAAAAGTTTTCAATTTCTAGAAGAAATTATATGAGGAGCCAGTCTGATTTTCCACTAAGGCAGAGAGATTTCTTATGCTTTAAAATAATCTTGTTAAAAATAATAATAATAAATAAATAAAATAAAATAATCTTGTTGTCTTGTGCATACGTCAGCATACATACATTAAGAGGAATTACTTGCATGTGGACCTTGTTAAATTCTTCAATCTTTCACAACACATTAGGTTGTAAATGTTCCTCCTGAGATTCCCAGGAGGATCAGTCAAAGAATTAGATCAAAAAACAAGAAAAAGTGCTTCTTCTTATCTACGGTCTGTTTTCATTTGCTACATTCAGTTAGTTTCCTGGGTTCTCTTATAACCAAGATAAAATTTGGGGAAGTTCAAAAAAATTAGTAAAGCAATCCCTGAAGAAAATAATGGCCTTAGTTTATCTTTTTTTTTTTTTTTTAAGTCGTGAACTCACTATCAGTGCGTCTCCTGAGAGATAAATATCAGTTGAGTAACTACAATAGCTCCACATTTTTTACTTCCTGGAAAATGACACGTAAGTGGCATCTTTCCGCCCACGTCCACGCCTAGAGAAGTCACCTATGCTGCCTGCTCTGTAGCCTCATTTCTTCCCCTGTTAATTTACATTTCTCTTTATTTTATTGGCCCTGCTTCTGTTACTCTGAGAGATCCTTGTTAATCTTTTGGGCTTAGGGCTTGCAGTATTAATTGGCCCCCACCCAACATCAGAGATCTGACTTACAGTTTGTTTTTTGACTTCCTTCTTTGTGAGGCACAAGCAAATCACCCTCCTTGGAAAGTGGATTGTTTTGTTTTGTTTTGTTTTGTTTCTTGGTGTGTTGGTTCAGTTGGCTTTGCATTTCTGAGAACTCCTCCAATCAACAAAATGATCCTTTTCCCACCTTAACCAATAAAATGTGTCCAGAGTCCCACTTAGAACTGGGTCACCGTACGTGAAATACCTATGCACCGTTTCGTTTCTAACCATCTGGAAGTGAACCCCCCACGATGGGTGTGCTACATTCATTTGTTCTACTAGGAAAATTTACTTCAAGTGCTAAGACGCCATAGTTGAAATTTCTCCTAAGGTATTTAGATGAGGCGTCTCGCATTTTCATCCCAATGTAACGTTCAAGCCTAGGAAATGCTTTTGGCTTAGTGGGGAAATCGAAATGCTTTCTCATGTTATCACTATTGGCTTTTTAAAAATGTTACATGTTATCCATCAACCAATTAGTCACCATGAATGTATCGAGCCGTTACTGCATGCCAGACGATGTGTTAGGAAATAGGAAAAAATACAAAATGTTGCCCTGGTTTCAAGGAGCCTCAGTTTGTTCATCTATCCGTTTATTCATTCAAGAATGTTTATTAAACACCCAGTGTGTGTCAGACACGTAAGTTAGCGGAGGCCACATAAGCATACTGTGTATGAAAGCGCTGTGCAGTAGATCAGAGAGCGCAGAGCCTCCAGGAGGAAGTAGCTGGCAGAACTCTTTATTTCACTCTTTTTTTTTTTTTTTTTTTAAAGATTTTATTTATTTATTTGACAGAGAGATAGCGAGACAGGGAACACAAGCAGGGGGAGTGGGAGAGGGAGAAGCAGGCCTCCCATGGAGCAGGGAGCCCGATGCGGGGCTCGATCCCAGAACCCTGGGATCATGACCCGAGCTGAAGGCAGACGCTTAACGACTGAGCCACCCAGGCGCCCTATTTCACTCTTAATAGCCAATCTTCTGGTGACTTCTTTCACTTCTGATGTGACTGCAGAGCCTCCCTGACTTGACCTTGTCTGCACCGGGTTCCTCACATTACAAATACTTGCCAGGGTGAGAAGAAAGATAGCAGCGTTGCTAAGTGGCTGTCTCCTCTTTGACGTATCTTAACCTTTGTTCCAAGGGATAATTCTTTACAGTGTAGATGCATGGTGTATAAAAATCCAGCATCGGGATTCCTTAAATATATCTCACCTCTCAAAGACTCTTTTGCATACTCCTGTTTAACCCAGCATCCACGATCCTCTGTAACTATCCTTGAGTCATTATTATTTATCAACCCACTCAGAGTGGTATGCTTATTGTATTGGTTACCTGTGCTGCCGTAACTGATGATCCCAAGATATCGTGGCTTAAAACAACATGCATTTATTTTCTCACAGTTTCTGTGGGTCAGCAGTTTGGACATGGCTAAGGTGGTTCCTTTGCCCCAGAGTTCTCAGTAGGCTGCACTCCAAAACTTGGCTGATGCCTGGGGTCTTATTTGGAAGTTAGAGTGGGGAAGGATGCACTTCCTGACTCACTTAGTGGTTGTTGGCAGGGTCCACTTCCTTCACGTTTGATGGGCTGAATGTCTCAGTTCCTCATTGGCTGTTGGGCCTGAGAGGCTGCCCCCAGTTGCTTGCCACGTAGGCCTCCCTAGCAGAACTGCTCACTTCATCATGCCCCATCCAAGAAGGCCATAGAGACAGTCTGCTAGCAATATGGAAATAATAATTTGTACAATCTAATCACAATCATCGTATCTCCTGAACATTGCATATTCTCTTATTTAGAAACAATTTGCTCAAAGGGAGGAGATTATGCAAGGCAGTCAATACCAAGAAGGAGAGTGTGTTTGCAGACATCTCTTAGAAGTTAGATCCATAATTATTTCATTTAGCAAACTCTTTTTTTTTTTTTTAAGATTTTATTCATTTATTTGACAGAGAGAGACAAAGAGAGAGAGGGAACACAAGCAAGGGGAGTGGGAGAGGGAGAAGCAAACTTCCCGCTGAGCAGAAAGCCCGATGCGGGGCTCGATCCCAGGACCCTAGGATCGTGACCTGAGCCGAAGGCAGACGCTTCACCAACTGAGCCACCCAGGCGCCCCTCATTTAGCAAACTCTTTTTTTTTTTTTTTTAAAGATTTTATTTACTTAGTTGAGAGAGAGTGAGCGCGCGCGAGAGAGCATGAGCAGGGTGGAGGGGCAGAGGCAGAGGGAGAAGCAGACTCCCTGCTGAGCAGGGAGCCCAATGTGGGGCTCGATCCTAGGACCCTGAGATCATGACCTGAGCCAAAGGCAGACGCTTAACCTACTGAACCACCCAGGCGCCCTCATTTAGCAAACTCATCATTTATCCATGTCACCACTAGGGTGGAACTGTGACAATAAGTAGCCCTTGCCCTCAAGTATTTCACAATCGACTTGCAAACATGAGCATGTTAACCTCTAACTTTAACTTGGAAAATGTTACAGTAAAATCAAGTTCAAAACCCAATGAGCATATGGAAAAGAGGGATGTCTTTGTTCATGATTGATCCCACCATGGGACTCCCATTTTCTCTCACAGTTAAAAATAAACATGCTGTCACTTTTTCTGTGGAATTTTCTCTGACACTACTCTTTTTCCCCCAACTCAATTTCCAAAAGAGTCAGCCTTTTTGAGATTGTTGTTACGAAACCAAGTGAGTAGGAATGGCTTTCCAGGTGTAAAACATAGCACAATGAAAGGCATGGAGAGATGGTGCGATTTGACACATTCCAGGAGCGATGGAACTTCCAATATGGCTAGAATGTTGGGGATATGTTTAGGGAAGGGGAGTTGTTAATAGCATAAAATATGTCTGGAAATATGAAGTATGGTTATAGGGAAGAGAACTTGAGTGCTATAACATGGGGTGTGGGCTTTAGTATATAGAAAGCAGAGTGCCAGTGATGTTCTCTAATTAGTAGAATGATGTGCTGAGATAGATGCCTTAGAAATGAACTATGGGGGGAGAACTGAGCATTTGCTGGAGATACTAGATAAAAGAAGGAAAGATAATATTCCAAGGAGAGTTTGATGATGATGTAAAATGAGATAAAGAAAAAAGAAGGCCATGGAAATGGAATGGTCAAAATTAGGCGTTGTTTTAGGGCTGGAATTGACAGGATTACCAGATTCAAGCAAGAGTTATTAGGAATGAGGGAGGGATCTGGAAGAGCCAAGGATTTCTATGGAATTTCTATTATAAGAGCATTAAAGCCTCGGGGCGCTTGGGTGGCTCAGTCGTTAAGCGTCTGCCTTCTGCTCAGGTCCTGATCCCAGGGTCCTGGGATCGAGCCCCGCATCGGGCTTCCTGCTCAGCGGGAAGCCTGTTTCTCCCTCTCCCTCTCCCCCTGCTTGTGATCCTGCTCTCACTGTGTCTCTCTGTCAAATAAATAAAAATCTTTAAAAAAAAAAGAGCATTAAAGCCTGTAAAAAGAACCATGTCTTATTTGATAACAGAATCTCAATATTCTAATGGTGCCTGCTAGTTGAATGTTGGCAGTCAGTGGGTTGACAGATGAGTAGATGATGTATGTGAGATGGATGGATGGGTGGCCTGGGTCTATTGATGGTGTTGTTGAACATCCAAGGGAACACAGTAGAGAAATCAGTTTTGGGGATATATAAGGAAATGTGTAGAAAGAAGTAGTAAGAACCTCAGATGGCTAAAGTGACAGTGGAAAGATTTAGGAGAGCAATTAGAAAACTAATCCATGTTTCTTCTTTATGTTAATCCACGCTTTCCTAGTTTTCATCAAGAATTTGTTATTCCATCTGCTTCCACAAATTTCAAGAAAGAATAGTTTCCTTGGAGAACCAAACTCTTTAGGCAGATCATATGAACATTTTGGAAACCTATTAAATTTCTCATCACTGTATTCTCAACATGTAAAGCAACTTACCAGTCTGGTGACTGGTGCCATTTAGCATCCCTATAGTTTTAGTAAGGGACATGGGAATATTGAAAAAATGCTTCCAGAAACTCAAATCGAAAAAGTTTTTCTTTTCCTATCCTACACCAATCTTCTTACCTTTAATTTTCTATCACTGGCATAACCATACTTCTTGGCAATCTTCAGGTTTCTGGGACATCATATTTTCTGAAACAGTGCTTCTCACACTTTAAAGTGCTTCATCTAGAGATCTAGTTAAAAGGTGGAGTCTGACTTTGAGGTCTGAGTTGGGGCTTGGCAGTCTTCTTTTCCTAACAAACTTCCAGGCATTTCTGATGCTGCTGATCCATGGATCACCCTTTGAATGCCCAGGATGGTAAGCTACCATTCAATATTGGTGACTTGGCTGACATCCTCTATTTTTGGTGACACAGGTTGTAAGCTGCCTTTCAACACGTAATTTCATTTACCTCCTGCCATTACTCATAGCCTCCCTGTGTGAATTTTTATTATCTATCCCTTCCCTGATGCTTCTAGCTCGTCCAACTTAATGATAATATGTGAGGATAGCTCCAGCACGCTGTCTTTACCTTCCTCCAGATCCTTAGTGAAGCTGTCAAAGCTGACCTCCCCTCTCCCTCCACTTTCCCTCACCGTTTCTTACCTTAATGCTTTGTTTCCAGTCCTTAGATTTTGTCTTCAGTCTCCTGTTCCTGAAAGTCTTCAAACAGGCACAATTAATTAAGGGGCAGAGGTCAGGGATCTAGTCCCTTTTTTAAGTAAGAATTTGGGATCTGATCATTTGTAATCTTAGGGAGATCAGCATTGTGTGTAACAAAAACAAAGGAGTAAAGGAGTAAAGCAGTCCTACTAGGGAATGCTGGTTTAGCTCAAAACAAGGCAGCTCTAGTCTCCACCTTTGTGCTAAACAATTACATGACCTTGAGGAAATTGCTTACCCTTCCTGAGCCAATGTTTTGTTGGTTGTAAAATAGTACATTAAATTTAAATGATCCTCTATGGTCTGTTAAAATTGATTACCTAGTGGCTGATTGAACCTCATCTCCTCCTGATATGTCTAAACTAAAGGGGAGTTTCCTAACATGAGGTTCATGGATCTCCGCAAGAACTCTGTGAAAAGAAGTCAGAGAGTCCATGAACCTTGATTCCCTGGAGAGGAGGTGTGTGGAATTATATTTTTACTTTCACTGCCCTCTGGCTGTCAGTGAGCATTTTCCTTAATCAGGAGTATAAATGACAAACTATAGTAGTATTTGCAGTGTGTGTTACTTCATCACCAATAGAAAACACAAATGTATTGATATCACATTACAGGTTTTGTAGATATCAGAATATCGTGATATTTGCACTATATCAACATTTTAGTGCTTCTTAGACCTTCTTCTACCTCTTTTCATTGAACACAGTAATGAAGAGTAATGAAGAGGTGCATCCATTACTATAGGCCCATGTTTGTCAATAGGGGGAGTTTTTGCCTCACCGGTCACATTTCACAAGGTACAGAGACATTTTTGATTGTTGCTACTAGGAAAGGAAGTTTTATTGGCATCTATGTAGTCATGGAGGCCAGGGATCCCGCTGAATATCCCAGAATGCACAAGACAGTCCCCTTAGTAGAAAGAATCATCCAGTCCCAAAAATCCATGAGATTGAGAGGCCTACTAAAAGGCTTTTTAAAAAAAATTATGATAGCTATATTTTAGTATAATTAATTGCCTTTGTAATCCTGTGTATTTTATTTTATGCCTTTACACATTTTGTTCTTAGAAGGGTCTCATAGGCTTGCTAGACTGTCAAAGGGGTCCATGGCACATTTGTTAAAAGAAGAGAGTAGGGGCACCTGGGTGGCTCAGTTGGTTAAGCAGCTGCCTTCGGCTCAGGTCATGATCCCAGGGTCCTGGGATCGAGCCCCACATCAGGGTCCCTGCTCAGCGGGAAGCCTGCTTCTCCCTCTCCCACTCCCCTTGCTTGTGTTCCCTCTCTCGCTGTATCTCTCTCTGTCAAATAAATAAATAAATAAATAATCTTTAAAAAAAAAAAAAAAAGAGTAAACGTCATGTGGAGTCAGATCTTTTAGTTTGTAGACCAGGAAACTGTAGCTCAACTACCTGACCCCCAAGGTAGCCTGACACACTGGAATAAGATAAGGTTCAAGGGCCTACTCCCGCCATACAGCTTATGGGACTTTGCCCAAATCATTTTCATTGTCCTTGTCTCGGTACCTTTGGGCCTCTATAACAAACTACTGGAGACTGGGTGGCTTGAACAACAGAATTTTATTTTCCACACTTCTGGAGACTTTGAAGCCCAAGATGAAAGCACTGGCAGATTCAGTGTCTGGTTTTGGGTTCATAGATGGTATACACCTTCTAGCTTTGTCCTGAACATTGTAGGAGAAAAAAGTCTAGGGGCACCTGGGCGGCTCAGTCATTAAGCGTCTGCCTTCGGCTCAGGTCATGATCCCAGGGTCCTGGGATCGAGCCCCGCATCGGGCTCCCTGCTCAGCAGGAAGCCTGCTTCTCCCTCTCCCACTCCCCTTGCTTGTGTTCCCTCTCTCGCTGTGTCTCTCTCTGTCAGATAAATAAATAAAATCTTAAAAAAAAGTCTATTCCTTGTGTCCTCTTTTAGAAGGGCACTAATCCCAATCATGAGGACTCCACCCTCCTGACCTAATCAGTTTCCAAACGTCCAAACGTCCCGCTTCATAATACCATCGATTTGGGGCTTTGGATTCCACATATGAAATTTGGGGGAATACAACCATTCAGACCATAGCATCTTGCAATCAGTTTTCTCATTTACAAGATGGATAACATTGTTCTTCACCCAGAGTGAGCAAACTGGGGCCGAATGGCCAAATATAGCCTGCAGCCTGTTTTTGTCCATAAAGATTTATTGCAACACAGCCCATACCCATTCGTTTATATATTATCCATGTCTGCTTTTACCCTGGAATGGCAGAGTTTGGTTACAACATGGAGCATGCAGCCCACGATCCCCAAAATATTTACTGTCTGTCCTTTCTCAGAAAAAGTTTGTTCAATGCTGACTTAGAATATAGCTGTAAGGATAAAGGGACACCGTGTGTAAAGATTTAGCTCATTGCCGGGTCCAGGCTGAGCCACCTAATAGGATTTTTGTCACCTTTCACTTGTTGATAGAAGATCTTTGTTAGTCTCATGGGAGCTTTTATTCACAGAAGGGACTCTTCAGGGGCTTGTTTTGTTCAAATAATCATCATGCAATGCTTTAAAATATAAATAAATTTATTTAGAGTTCAATTTTAAATGAAAAGACTATTATCTTAATAGTTCAGATTCTTTTAACTATCATAGGACTATTCAGCACCAAATTTGTGCAGATGCTCTAACCAAGAAATATTAATATGGTGATTTTCAGTCTCTCAGTTATTTCTCTTTTCAGTTCTCAACCTTCCCAGATTTTAAAGATGCTCTTGCACTTAGCAAGTCAAATGCAGTGTCTGTTTCTGAGATGACTTTTGACCCAAGATTTCAACACATCCAAGACTATTGTTTTTGTATAAACTACTGTATTGTCCCATGAAATCTGGGGGTAGCCTTCTGAGCTTCCTGGAAATTTTGAACAACAAGCAGTCTCAGCCAGGACCTCAGTAGGTTCTTGTGAGGAATCCTAATGTGTTGTGCTATCCCTGTCAGCCTGGGCGATGTTGGGGAGCCCGGGGCTTTCTAGGGGTGTGGTCAGGCAGCCCAGATCCCTGCAGTTGAATTACATACAAGACCTAGTCGTTTCTTCTCCATGAACACACAGACCCCACCCAGCTTAATCCACTCAATTGGAATTCGCATAGTTTTGCCTCTATGTTAGTGTAAATGCCCTTTGTGTGTAATCATAGGATTTTTGAACTGGGGGCAAAATATTGTTTCTTTTATATTCTCAGCACCCACCAGGTTCTTGGATTTTTAAATCTGATCCTACTGAATTCTCTACCCCGCTGCCTAGCATGTCACCAACACTCCTGAGGCTCTTATATTAGCATATCGAATAATAGTATTTTGTTGATTCTAGAGTCATTCTCCTCTGCTCCTTCGAACTCAGCCATTCATTCCCTCTGGATCTGCTGCGGAATAAGCGCTTTTCTCATTTTTGTCTTCCTGTCATCAGGACCAAAGTGTAAGATACATCAAAGTCTCCCTGGATGCTGTGTGCCCCAGGGCACTCACAGTGAGCAACTTATAAAAAGTATAAACCCCTGAGATTTCCAAAAATAATTCAGATGGGCATAACTCACTTGGAAAGTGTTCAGCACACACTGCCAGGTTAGGGGGAAGGGGCTCTCCATGCTTCCCCCCCCCCCTTCAAACTTGTGCTATTTTAATAAGACCACAAGACTTGTCTAGGCTGCATACTCCCATAATGAGGCTTAGTTTAGAAAGATCAAGGTAATGATGTTTAGTGATAAACTGCAAGGGGACAGGCAGGGAGGAGGGGAAAATAGTATGGAGTAATCTTTCTGTACTTTAATGCATGGGCCAACCCTTTATTAAAATAGTTTTTCCTGGGGCGCCTGAGTGGCTCAGATGGTTAAGCGTCTGCCTTTGGCTCAGGTCATGATCCCAGGATCCTGGGATCGAGCCCCACATCAGGTTCCCTGCTCCACGGGGAGCCTGCTTCTCCCTCTCCCTCTGCCTCTCCCCCTGCTCATGCTCTCTCTCTCTGTATCTCTCTGTCTCAAATGAATAAATAAAATCTTAAAAATGATAATAATAAATAAAATAGTCTTTCCAGTTTAGGGCTCCGCAGCCTAAGGAAAATTTGAAAAAAATGAAGATGCATCCCAGCCAGTGGCAAATCTTGAAAGCAGAGCTGAAAACTCCCTAATTATCAGTTAGCCCTTTACTTATCTTTATCGTCCAGCAGTTAGCTGTTGTGCTTAAAAGCAATGCTAGGAACAGCTGAAAAAATGGTTTCAGGAGGAATGTCATTTTAGAGTCCTCGTGTTGAGCCGCAGTTGCGGTATGTCAATAAAAGAGTTGTCCAAATTTTTGCATAATGCTTCCTAATGAATGTTACTTTTATGCCAGCCATCATTTTAGGAAATATATTGTATCCTAAATTGTGAGAGCTTTAGTTCGTGCCAACTGCCTTTCTTCCTGTTCTCAGTAGCCCACAGGCAGCTCTATTACAGTGTGTCCTTATTACCAGAATGTTTTCCAATTAGAGGTTTGTAAGCCTCAAATTGGAAGGTGGAATGTAATTTTCCATAGAAATAATGTTAAAAGTGGTGGCAACATTCCAGGCTAGCCAACAAAAGGTACTTAGTTAACATATAATTTAGCTGTATTTAGGATTATGGAATCTTTTTCCCATATTTTCCCCATGCGACATTGTAGTATGATCCATTCATTTCAGCTCTCCATAGCCACTGGGGCAGAGGTGGCAGATGAATCCACCGAGGAAAAACCTCAGAGCTGAGTCCAGCTGAGCCTTTACCTGCCACTGACCTCATCCTCCACTAAAACACTAGTATCTGACTTGTATGATCATGGTTGTGTTTACCTGTAAATATGACAAGAGCAAGGAGCATCTGGGTGGCTCAGTCAGTTAAGCGTCTGCCTTCGGCTCAGGTCATGATCCCGGGGTCCTGGGATCAAGTCCTGCATCGGTCTCCCTGCTCAGCAGGGAGCCTGCTTCTCCCTCTGCCTCTGCCACTCCCCCTCCCCCGGCTTGTGCTCTCTGTCTCTCTCTCTCTCTCTCTCTGTGAAATAAATAAATAAAATCTTTTAAAAAATCATTAAATATGATAAGAGCAATAATAAAAAGATAATATTTATTAAATGTTTATTATGTGTCCGTCACTGATCACAGTACCCTTACAACTATCCTACAGAGTGGTGCTGCTTGTCTATTTCACCAGTGAGGAATTTAGGCATAGAAACGTCCAGTAGCTTGCCCAAGGTCATAGAGCTTTCAAACAGCTGAACCAACTGAATCGCAGGTGGTCTGTCTTCAGACGCGGTGGTCTCGGTTGCTACGGTGCGGCGGTCAGCAAAGCCTAGCGCACCGTCGCTTACTGTGTGGCATTGGAGCTAAAAATGGTTTTATCCATGTGTAAAGGGTTGGGAGGGGTGAAGAAGAATATTGCGTGACATGTGAAAATGATATGAAATATAATTTCCTGTTTTTGTACAGGCATATAGCAACACAACCGCTGGGACACAGCCCGCACCTATTTGCGTATATGTTGTTTTTAGCCGCTTTGGGGCCAGAAAGGCAAAATTGAGTAGTTGTGACCCTGTTGCCTACAAAGCTTAAAATACCATCTGGACCTTTTCAGGAAGTTTGCCAATCTCTGCTATAATGCCTGAAAAGCTCTCAGGCCCAACGTCTGTATTATTATGAATCCTCAATAAATATTGGCAGAAACAAATTTGTCTCCCTCCCATTGTTGGAGGTAGTGCACAGTGTTCTCCCGTTTAGAAGATGCCAGATGGCCCAATCCCCAATTTCAGGACCCTGGTGACCGCACCTCCTTGTAAGCCCCCACTGGCTTCCAATGTCAAGGCTCTCTCAAAGGCTCTGGTCTTGACACTTTGCTTGTCCTGTTGCGACAGCAGTTCTTGAGATAGTCACTGGTGGCCCATTAGGCCATAGGGCTCCAGGAAGACCAAAGGCATCTTCTGGGGACTAGAGGGACTCTAAATCCAGCTGCCTGGGAGGGGCTTAAGGTATTGACAGGAAAAGGGGCGTCTGGGTGGCTCAGTCGTTAAGCGTCTGCCTTCGGCACAGGTCATGGTCCCGGGGTCCTGGGATCAAGCCCCACATTGGGCTCCCTGCTCGGCAGGAAGCCTGCCTCTCCCTCTCCCACTCCCCCTGCTTGTGTTCCCTCCCTCGCTGTGTCTCTCTCTCTGTCAAATAAATAAATTAATTAATTAATTAATTAAATCTTTAATAAAAAAACAGTATTGACAGGAAGGAACACTTCAGATCCATTCCTAAGCAGAGTGTACCTCCCCAGCCTGTAACAATGTATTCTCTATAATTGAGAAATTTAACATCTAGCAGAAGTATTTAGTAGTGAGAGGCTCTTGCACATGTATATTAAGAGATTGTACAAAAATATCCAGAGCAGGGGCGCCTGCGTGGCTCAGTTGAGCATCTGCCTTCAGCTCGGGTCATGATCCTGGGATCTGGGATCGAGCCCCACGTCAGGCTCCCTGCTCAGTGGGAAGCCTGCTTCTCCCTCTCCTGCTGCCACTCCCCCTGCTTGTGCTCTCTCTCTCTCTATCTGTCAAATAAATAAATAAATAAAATCTTTAAAAAAATATTCAGAGCAGCATTTTAATAGCAAAAACCTGGCTACAACCCCAATGGTGATGAGCTGGAGAAGAAATAAATAATTGTGGCTCACTTCATTGTCCTCCTCAAATCTTTTTCTTTTTTTTAAAGATTTTATTTATTTATTTGAGAGAGAAAGAATGAGACAGAGAGAGCATGAGAGGGAGGAGGGTCAGAGGGAGAAGCAGACTTCCCACCGAGTGGGGAGCCCGATGCAGGACTCGATCCCAGGACTCCAGGATCATGACCTGAGCTGAAGGCAGTCGCTTAACCAACTGAGCCACCCAGGTGCCCGTCCTCCTCAAATCTTTACTCAGTTGATATATTAAGAAAGAATTCTATCCTGTTTCTCTCTCTCTCCCTCCCTCTCTCTCTTTTACACACACACACACACACACACACACACACATGCAGGCGTGCGCTTCTGCGCAGGGAATGGAGTCAGCAGAAGATGCATTATCAAATACGTGGCTCCTGTGGGCTCTGTCCTCCTCTGGGGAACTCTAGAGCCAGTGTAGAACAAGACTCACAGTTGCGCCAACTGGGGGGCAGGCGTCCAGGGTATTATCATTGGTGGAAGGATAACTACTTGGAAGCATGAACACCTTGCCAGTTATTTCTCAGGCTGAGGTGACCCTGTTGCCAGAAGAAATACCCTTAGGCAGAAAGTATTAAACACTGTAGGGTAAATGCCCGTGGACCATGGGTGCAGTGTTGACATCCATTTCGCTTTCGTTCCAGCTGAGGCACCTCTGCTCAGTGGTGACCAAGAGCACGCCTACATCACCTGAGTCTCTGCTCTAACATATAGAGGAGTCGATTCTCCATGCCCCCCACCTTTAAACACTGGCATTCTCACTAAAACTTAGCCCAGTGAAATTTGAGGTCAGATGTAACCTGATTCATGCCGCTTTTTGGTGTATCCTCTGAGATCAGTGTTCTTGGGAACTTGAAGTCAAAGTAAAGGGATGAGTGAATTTCTATGGAGTTACGATTTATAAGTCAATTATTAAGGATTTTGAAAATCTTGTGGTCTAAAATTACTGTTATAATACTATAAATGATACAAGTAATTGAAAAAAAATTATTCATTTCCTTTGGCCCAGGAGAACTACTTCAGGGATTATATCCTTTGGATGTAATTATGAACGTAGAAATGTTTCATATATAAAAATAATTTTGGGGATAATTTTCATATTAAAGTAAATGGAAAGCAACCTTAATACCCAACATTACAGTAAACATTAAATAAATATATGATAGATGTATTACAAGCTATTTTTCAACCATTGAAATTATCTTTATAACGAATTTTAAATATGACAAAAGGCTTATGGCATAATGATAAGGGATAAAAAAGTATATGGGAAGTATGATTCCACTAATTTATATAAAATGTTTAAACAGAAAATAGTGGAAAAATACAGTAAAAATAGAAAATACATGGAAAGATACACTAAAAAATAAATAAAATTTTAAAAAAAGGAAAGATACACTAAAACATTAACAATGGAGTATAGAATTAGGTGTGATTTTTTTTTTAATATAAAGATTTTATTTATTTATTTGAGAGAGAAAGAGAGCAGGAGCTGGGGGAGGGGCAGAGAGAGAGGGAGAAGCAGGCTTCCTGCTGAACAAGGAGCCCGATGCGGGGCTCGATCCCAGGACCCCGGGATCATGACCTGAGCCGAAGGCAGACGCTTAATGACTGAGCCACTCAGGCACCCCCATTTTTTTTTTTAATCTGTATTTTCTACCTTCTCTCCAGTGATGAGGTATGGCTTTTGCAATAACAATGTGAACTTTAACAATGAAGTAGGTTGGCGCAGGATAGGTTTAATTTATCAAAGAATGAAAGAAATTATAAATGACAAAAACACATAGTTCTTGAATGAAAGACTTTGGGATTAAAGTTTCTAACTGTACCTCATCCATTTTAATAACCTCTAGATGTAAATCACTTTTCAGGGATTAAAAGGTACATTACAAGAATTTTTCTTGCATTACAAGAATTTTGTTTATTTTTATTTTGTTTTGCTTCATTTCTTGGAAGTAATCTCTAAACCCATCTTGGGGCCCAAACTCATGACCCTGACATCCAGAACTGCAAGCTCTATTGAGTGAGGCAGCTAGGCACCCTGTTTTCATTACAAGAATTTTAAATGACACATTCACAAGTATGATCTTTATATATTTCTAAGTATCTGTAGTCTCTCTCTATATCCTTATTAATTCTAAAATAGGGGGAAATGTAGATCTTAAGATTCTGTTTGTTTCATCTTTAGTTAGCTCTTTTTTTTTTTTAAGATTTTATTTATTTATTTGACAGAGAGAGAGAGACACAGCGAGAGAGGGAACACAAGCAGGGGGAGTGGGAGAGGGAGAAGCAGGCCTCCCGCAGAGCAGGGAGCCCGATGCGGGGCTCGATCCCAGGACCCTGGGATCATGACCTGAGCTGAAGGCAGACGCTTAACGACTGAGCCACCCAGGCGCCCCTTTAGTTAGCTTCTTAATATGGTTATCCTGAAAAGAAATTTTGCCCCATTGGATGTACGCTCCACTATATTATTATTATTGAAATTCAAGATGACGAAAGAGATCACTTCACTAACAACAAAGCTATCTCATTGATACCTGGGCATTGTAAAACAGGAAAAAAAGGTAAGTTTAAATGAAAAGGATTTTATAAGGGGTGTTATAACCCTAAAGAGGGCCTTTTAGTAGTATACTATTCCAGTTCTCTGGGTTATGCATTCCCATCTCATGTCATTCAATTATTACAATATCGTGGTTTAATGCTTTCTGAAATTTGAACCTCAGGAAAGTTGACTTGCCCAAAGTCGTGTAACTGCTAAATGCTATAGTCTGGAATCCTATCCAGTTCTATGGAAAATGTGCATTTCACCCATTTTGGCCACATGCCAACATGATGACACCTACTATAACTACAGTGAAGTCTACCCTCTACTGTCCTTTGGTTCTCATTAAAGAGTGTCACTCCATTATGGCTTCCTTTTCTGATATTTTCTCCACCTCTCTGTGGACTGCTTGAATGAGAAGTAACCTAATAGGAATGTGTAGGGAACTGGGCAGCTAGCCTAGAGCATGGCACACAGTCAACACCTGAATGGACAGGAGACAAGCGACTGATGGTATGTAGTAGACACTGTGTTTTCCGTGTGGGCCGGGCACAAGATTAGGTTTTCACCATCATAAAGAAGGCATGGATCTGGAAAGTGGTAGGCTAATCCCTTTCTGAGAAGTAAAAATGAGACTGGTGATGAAAGCAAATAAGGCCCCGGCAGCCCAGCTCAGGGGCTTGACTCTTCATTATGAGTTTCCCTTGGAGGCAGCTCAGAACCATGGATAGTGCCCAGGACTGTAAAGGTTTGTAAGGAGACTGCTTTCCTTGGAGTTCCAGCTTAATTTTGTTTTTCTTTTTGCAAAAGTTTGACTTCTTTGAAAAACTTCCTGTTTTCGCCTCTGTTCTCAGGGATCTCATATGCAGCATGAGGATGATAGAGCTGCAGCTGGCAAAAGGTGTCCACACACACAAACGTTCCCAGATTATCAGCTTTAAAAAACCATTACTTCTAGGGATGCCTGGGTGGCTCAGTGAGTTGAGCGTCCGCCTTCGGCCTTGCGATCCTAGTCCTGGGATCGAGTCCCGCATCGGGCTCCTCACTCAGTGGGGGGCCTGCTTCTCCCTCTGCCTGCCACTTCCCCTGCTCGTACTCCCTCTCTCTCTTTCTCTCTGGCAAATAAATAAATAAATAAAATCTTAAAAAGAGAAAAAAAATCACTTCTAGCCAATAGTAGTAGGAATTCCACAGGTTGTTTTGTGTCTGTTGGGGATGGGGAACTCAAGGAGTTATGGGTCCCACCTCCAACCCCGCACCCCCCCTATCCTCCTGCCCCATAGCTTTCCTCTCCTAGGTGAGCTCAGAACTGCTAACAACCCAGGCTCCTCTTTGGAAGATTCTGAGAAGAAAAAATGTCATTTATTTCACAAATCTGATTCCTACAATCCGAATCCAAAATTCTATTTCTTACCTAATATTAATATTATTTATTTTCCATTAAATTATATAGATCTTTTTCATTTATATTCTATAGCTGCAAATTAAGCTTCATTTTCTTGATTAATTCCTACAAATTTTGTATTTTGTAGAAGGTCACTAATACAAAAGCCCAGGATGTGTCTCTGGAGGACTTATTTTTCTTTACTAAATTTGCCAACCTCTGCATTTGGTTCTGAGTCAGAGTTACAAAAAAGATTTAATGGGCTCCATGCTGCTAGCCCTTGGTACCTATTGTTGGCAGTATCCACGGCCAATATACCGACATTTCCCCAACTGTGGTTCACTGAACACTCGTCCAACAAAACACTCTGAAAGCAAAGGCTTCCAAGGAATAGAAGTTTGGAAACTCTGCCTTACTTTCTGCCTTTTTTTGGAGAATCATAATGCTCCCTAGCATTATATGTTCTGAATAAAGAAATCATTTTCACGCCCTTCAACCCAGCATTTTCCCAATCCTTTGAACCTCAGAACTGCCCCCCCCCCCTTTTTTTGGTGCTAGTACATATAATAACTCCCTGAGCCACGATTTCCTATAAAACTCTATTATAATGCATTCAGTTTACCAGAATAGCAATGAGGGGAATAAGGCATCTAATGCATAAAGTTAGTGAGATTTACATCTCTTAACCTGAGAAGGTATAATTTTTTGTAATCCTAGCTTAAATGTTTCCCTGTGACAGGGTCGATTTTAGTTAGAAATTGCATTTATGTCTTTCTTAAATAGAACATTTTGGAAGCTGGGGAAATACTTTTCCAACAGGGAGGAGATGGATAGCGCGTTAAGAAGTGACAGGTATGTAGTAGAGGCTTCAGACTCCTGAGTCTTTCAAACCATAATTAAAATTTCTGCTATTGATAGACAGTTAGTTCTATTAATATTCTAGGTGTGGAACACAACCAAGCTCAAATTCCTAGACTAAGCACACATAATGAACTTAAAGGTGTTAGTTAGCATCTTCCTTGAAAAGTAAAACTCATACAAATAAAATAAATAAATAAATAAGAGCATTATATCTGATATTTCTCCGCAGGAAAGAGTAGAATGATTTATTTGGGATTCACTGAGGTGTGGGATTGAATATTGCACCATAGCATTGCCAAGTGCAAGAACCACGGTTACTGTGTTTGCAGCTTCAACTTTGAGCGCAGTTTTCCAACCCATTTGTTAAAGAGTATTCATTTTCAGAGCCAAATGATGTAGCAAAAAAAAATTGTTCTCCGTATATACACAGCCTTTTTTTTTTCTTTTGGTCCTTGGGTGAGGAAGATTGATTTCATAATACTCCTCAATTCGTAGGACATTAATCATTCTTGATTCACATAATGCCCCCCCCATATGCATGCTCATATGCATATCTTTGTCTCTCTGTGTGTAGATATTCTCCTTCATAGTGAGTATAATATATATGAATATAGTGTATATAGTCCCATATATTCATATATTAGTGGATTCCATTTTTCATATATATACATCATCTACATATGTGTTTTTGTGAATATTTATATATATCTTTTATTTTACCCTCTCCTAGGGAACAACTAGAGATGTTTAGTTACATTTCTGTGCTTTAAATTTAATTGAAATGTTTCCTTTCTTTACACTTAGTCACCAACTCAAGTCACAGTTATGTTCTTTTCTTTCACTTTGCTTTTATTTATAAAAGTTCCTTTTTACATTCAATCTGGTTCTATAAGTATTTAAAACCTATACCTGGTCCTAATGTGCAATCTCTAAAATGAGATGTATTCAAAGATGAAATTTTCTCTCTGTCCATTCCACCTTCTTCTGTCTCTCCCTCAGAGGTAATATTTTACTTTTTTCTAGTTTTTATTCCATCCTTTGATTAAGGATAAACTAAGGCATATTAATAATTTTGAGTTTGTTTTAGCAAAAATCGATTCTAGTTGGGAAGAGCCAAACCGGAAGTTGTTAGGAACACTCCAGTGACAGGAGCTGGGCAAAGACTTCTAGACAAAAGGCAGGAGCAAAGTAAAGGAATGATTGATTGGCTGTAGTTTAAAGCCTATGTGGCTCTTTGTGTTTGATTGTTCTTAGCGTACTGATTTTACCGACTTGCGGCATTTAAAGGCTTAGATTTCGGTTTGCTTAAGTAGGCCGCCTTGGCATTGGAGCCAGGCCAGTCTAACGGCCTCCTTGTTTCATTAATTTAACACCTATCTTTGGTTTTAAAATAAACAGTAGCATACTAAACATGCTTTGTTCCACCATGATTTTCACTTTACCTTACATTCTGGAGATCACTTGCTAGAGAAATACAGAAGAGGTCCTTGCTCTGTTTTGCAACTGCAGACAATACTAGTGGACATTTGGGTTGGTTCTAGTTTTGTACTACTACAAAGAGCACACTAACTTTGTGACATTTATCCATATTGCAAAATATACATCTAGCCCTCTATTTTTACCTACAGCAACCTCCTCCACATGTGAGTGCCTTCAAATCATTGCTCCTTACCCAGGACCCCAGGTCTTTTTTTTTTTTTTTAAGATTTTATTTATTTATTTGTCAAAGAAAGAGAGAGAGAGAGAGAGAGAGAGAACAGCCCGCAGAGGGAGAAGCAGGCTCCCCGCGGAGCAGGGAGCCCAACGCGGAACTCGATCCCAGGACCCAGGATCATGACCTGAGCTGAAGGCAGATGCTCAATGACTGAGCCCCCCAGGCGCCCCAGGACCCAAGGTCTTTACACAAACTCTCCAAAGCTGTAGCTGGCACTGAACTCACAGGCCCAAATCCTGCTAGATTAACGACTAGGTCCAAGAAAGCTGGAGTCTTGGTTGTTTCCATTATCGTGCCCAGCCCCCTCGTGAAGAAACATTTCAGGAGAAACATCTGTTTCATTTAAGTATTTAAATAGCTGTGCTTCTTTTAAACGCTGTGAGTTTTATCTTATAGACACCGTGAGTTGTATACCTGGCTAGATTTCCCTCCATGTTTGCTTTGAGAAAGTTTAGTGCCTAATTTATGACCCACTCAGCAATATATAAAACTACATGACTGTATTTTCCTTTCTTTTATTAAACTAAAATTTTAAAAAGTCAGTATTATGGTAAACCTAGTTTTTAAAAATGTCAAGTAATTCTAGTTCTGTGAAGCCTAAGTCTTGCTGCAAAGCTCCCATCTTGTATCCTGTCCTTGTCAGGATTCTAGGAAGATATATGCAAATATATCTTGTTATTCCATTTAAAAGGATGTTTACAAACATGTATCTGACTGCAGCTTTCCAATGTCCTGTAAAGTGTATTTCTCTAAAGTGATGACATTTTGAGGGGATTCCAGAAAAAAATAGTGACCTGACCTGAGAAGCTGTGGGGTCAGGGGTTTTATATTGAAAAATATATGCCAGGGACTTCAGAGGCCTTATTGGGGGGGGGAAGTAGTTATCTTTGGGGTTGTTTTCATTATTATGAATTCATGCTTTCCTTTGTATATTTATAAACCAAAGAACATATTAAGAGACATATACATATTTTAGAATTTGGCAAGTAGTTAACTCTGCTTTATTTTATTTTATTTTTTTTAAAGATTTTATTTATTTATTTGACAGAGAGAGAGACAGCGAGAGAGGGAACACAAGCAAGGGGAGTGGGAGAGGGAGAAGCAGGCTTCCCGTGGAGCAGAGAGCCTGATGCGGGGCTCGATCCCAGACCCCGGGATCATGACCTGAGCCGAAGGCAGACGCTTAACGACTGAGCCACCCAGGCGCCCCGTTAACTCTGCTTTAAAAAATGTAATACCTGTGATAAGTATATATGTATATTTATATTTAATGTTATATTTTAGCTTGTGTTTATTTTCATATCAAAAAATATGATCTAGGAAATTCTGCCTGTGTGTAATAGAGTATTTTATATAAATGTTTGTCATATACAAACATAATTTCTTTAACGGGCATCTTTGACAAATTAGATATGCTCTGGAAGTGTGTTTTTTTGATTCCAGGAGGAGCCAATCTCCAATGCCAGGCCCCCTGATGTATTCAGGAGCTGCCCCAATACAGACTCTGGTGGTTCATATGCAAAGAAAAGATGAACAAAGGGGTCATCGTTTTTCAAATCGGAGCCTGGCCTGTTAGTAACTCTTGAACTCCGTTTGTTGCGGAATGATCTATCACTGCTGCTAACTCAGGAATCGAATTGGTTTGGCGAGCCCTGTAGCTGCCACAGCAGAGTGCTGTGTCCTGGGGAATCCTGAGGGGTCTAGACAAATCGAAAGCATAGCCTCTGGCTGGGTTTGCCAACAGTGTTGCCGAATAAACTTGTCACAAGAGAAACCAATAACTCAAGAAATGAGGTTTGGAACAGAGAAAGCCAGAGATTTACTTCGGGTGCCTGTGTCTCAGGGAGGTGGCAGGCTGAAGCCTTAACAGCTGACTTCTCGGCCTGCAAGATGGACACCTGGAGTTGTATAGGAAAGCTTGGGGGCCGTCAGTGCAGGCAGGGAGCACAGGGTGGGGGGGGAGGGGGTTGGAGGAGGATCAGTATGTGTTCAGCCCATAATCATGGGCAGGGAAAGGTCTTGTGGGGTGTGGTCTTCAGTGCATTCTGTTGCTATCAGTACTTTTCTGATCCAGTGGTTGGGTTGTTCCGGGTCATTGCAAAACACCTTCATCAATGCCCCAAGGAAATGTGGTAAGAAATAAGCACAATAAGGGGCGCCCGGGTGGTGCACTTGGTTAAGTGTCTGACCCTTGGTTTCGGCTCGGGTCATGATCTCAGGGTCGGGAGATCGAGCCCCACGTTGGGGCTCAGTGTGAAGTCGGCTTGGGGTTCTCTGCCCCTCCTACTCATGCTCTCTCTAAAATAAATAAATATTTTTAAAAGCTGGAGGGAGCTAGAGTTTTTAGGAGAAGATGATAAATCAGTATTGGAAGCCTTCTATGGATCAACTTCTCTAATATTCAGTAAGCTTATTTAATTTTATCAGCATCTTCTGGGTTGGGCTTTTTTTTTTTAAGTTGCATTTTATTTTATTTTTTAAGATTTTATTTATTTGACAGAGAGAGCACGCAGCAGGGGGAGCAGCAGGCAGAGGGAGAAGCAGGCTCCCCGTGGAGCAGGGAGCTCGACGTGGGGCTCGATCCCAGGACCCTGAGATCATGACCTGAGCCGAAAGCAGATGCCTAACCGACTGAGCCACCCAGGCGCCCCTGGATTAGGCATTATTTCCCCCTTTTCTGGGAATGAGACAGACAATAGTCTCAAGGAGATGAAGTCAACCAAAGACATATACTTAACATGGGCTCCTTTTTACTCTATCCTTCGTCTGAAAGATACCAAAAAGGCAGTCTTTTGCCACTACATTGTGCAATAAGAGATGAACAGGATGTCAAACTTTGCATATTCTTCCCCAAAGTCACCAACTAAACCATTCATGAGTGACAATAATGCCTGCCATTTGTACATTCCTTCATGGGTTGCAATTAACCTGTATGCATTTCATTTGATCTCCACAAGGTTGATTGATCATGCAAAACTGTCCCATGCTCTCCCCTTTAAAAAAAAGGTTGAAAGCACATAATCTGGAAGTGAACAGGAATAGGTTCCTGCCTAACAAGTCAGTGATAAAAAGAAAGAGAAAAGAAAATGGCCTTCAGACATTTAGATGACCATCCTGGTTTCGTAAACAAAACAATAGCAACACTGTTATCTGTCTCTGCAAGTGTAAGGTTATAATGAAAACCAGATATTTTGTGTTTTTACTTCAAGACATCCTTGGGAAGTTATCTGCCTTTAAAATAGAAACTGTTTTTTGCTAAATGATACCTGTTACAGCATGATACATGTCAACTTTCTTCAAAAGGAGATAGCAGACAAAATGCTGACAGTTCTTTTCCCTTACACATAAGGCTAAGCAAAAGTAATGTCTTTTGAAAACAGCAGCCTTAGTTATTAAATGGATTTATTCAAATAAGGACAGCATTAAAATACCCTCCAAAATGGAAAGGGGCAAGTTCAGGGCATGAGAAGGCTGGAGAGGAGGAAATTTCCTCTACCATGCAAAGGTTTTTCCAGCTGGTCTAAGAACTAAATTGACGTGAGACAGATTAACTTGAAAAAGTCTAATTTAATTTCATTCATACAGAGCCCCTCAAATTTGAGAGGTTCGATGACAGAAAGGTAAAATGAAATATCAGTGCCATCCTGAGCTAACAAACAGGATAGGGGCCTGGGGCTTCAATGGGAAGAAGAAGAAGAGCAGGTGTGTGGTAATTCATGTTTGCCCTTCCATACAGACAGGTCACTCAGATAAAATGTATTGCTGGTAATCAATCTCAGTCTAGAAAAGACCCCAATTTAGATTTTTCTAGGTTGTCAAGGGAGGGGCAGAAGTTTGTGTTTAGCCCATAGGGTCTCAATTGCCTTCAGCTCAAACTACTTCTCGTGCCAAAGGGGCACATTTTTTAGAGACTTGCTTTGAACCTCTTCAGTACTACGTTATAGATTTTATATTGGCATCAAGATTGGAGCCAGGAGGAATAAGGTAAATGGCAGAATTTTCAATTTGGAAACTGACAAAATTTGCCTGTCCATTATCCAAGATAATTCTAAAGCACAGAAAAGTCATTTGGGCTGCACATCCAATACGCTGCCGGATTTGGGTTGAGAAATGGTTTATTGGTTAACTAACTAAGTAATAAACATACCTTCTAGCATATCAGTAGTATGTTTGAGAAAATAAAAGCAAAAGAGAAATAATGGTGGAGTGGAAAGAATTACTTATAGAAATGGGTAGGTAAAGTGGAAATAGTAAACAAGAATAAGGAGGTTTGGAAAAGTGGCAGAAGAACCTTCCCATTAGGGCATAATTGCTCACTGTTGAAATATTCCTATAACTCTTATTTGAGCAAAACTGCCTTCCTCAAACAAACATTTAGTTACAGAAACTCTTACAGTGTTGGGCACTTGTGACTTGCTTGGTTGAGCAATGATTTTAAATTTTAAATTTGGGGAAGAGAAAGCTGATGTGTTCAAATTAGATATTGTTCTCGGAAGAATAAAAACATCTACTCTATTTTCGATATGCCCTTCCTGTTTTCGGTGCAGTAAGCCCAAGATCTAGTTCAGAGAGAAAATAGAGTTTTCTTTTAGAAATGCATTGTAATTACAGTGCATTCAAATAGATCTTTTATTGAGTTAGGAAGTGACAAAATTTATTAAGTAACAATTCACAGTACTTTTTCCAAAATCCACTGACAAAAATACTGATTTAACCCTCACAATAGAATAACGGGCAGTAGATGCAAAGTTCCCACAGGTGGGAACTGTTTCCTTTAAATACAAAGGCCTGTGATTTTGTAATTAATATTTTTCCCTTGTCAAAATATGTATTCAAATATATAATTGTGTTTTCTTATCCAAAGTTCATTTATTTTAGAGTTGTCAAAACCACATATAAGACATATAAGAGGGGTGAAATCTCATGGGTATGCAAAGAGAAGCAGCCTGGATTGAGGGAAAGGACAGTCAGCAAGCGGGAATTTAGAAGGAACCAAAATAAACCCACATCTACTGAAGGACCTCAAAGGAGGGATATTGACTAGACTTGACAGTATTTTGGCTTCATAACAAGGACTCTTAATTTTAAGGAGAAAAATGTAAATAGCGCATGATTTCTTGAACAACACAAAAAAGCTATGGTGTAACTTTTGGAAAATCCTACTAAGAATAACAGGGAAATAAAGTTTTGAAGCTAACAAAATTCAGTTTCATTAGCTGCAAATATTTATTATGTGCAGTGATTCTCAATAAATCTTTGCTGTATTTTTATAAATTTGATATGACAAGTGTCTGGACAGTAATTGGTGTGTATATAGTTTTTGTACTGTCCCAGCATCTGAGAGTAGTTCTCCCCAGTGTTTACATCTTCCCTTATCTTTTTTGACAGCCCCACCATTAATTTCTCAGTCAAATGGAAATTGTGAATATTGCTTTTACCTACTTTTACTTTTCATGGCCTTCAGGAAATTTGTAAGTCTGTGTCTAAAAATCTACAGATATTCTCCTTTTTCAATTAATTGAAGGACTGCAATGATTCAATGTAACATTCATGATTGAAATAATTTTTCAAAAAATATATAAATAGGGTAAAACATATTTCCCTGTTCAATCTCATATTCCCAATGGATGTAAATTTCCTGGAATAGAGCCTTCGCCACAAGTCATAATAAATTAGAAACTTCACAAATTTTGAGTTGCACCTCAGAGAATTTTCTGTTTCTGTCGAATGAAATCACCTATTGTAAACACTCTTATCTATATTTAATTTTCCTCCAGGTTGCTAAATTAGGAATCAATTCATGTCATATTTTAACACAATCATATTGACATACTTATGAGTATATCTTTCCTCTTCAAGTCTAGGTTTTAATGAAATATTTTTTAAAATATCCTGTATTCTCAAAAAGCTTTAAATGTGGTTGTCATAAACCTAAATCAACAATATAAAGTAGTATGTGTGATGCATCGCAAGTGCAAAAGATTGGCAGTGTTTTCAGAGTTTGACGTATCAATCATTATGATTATAGCAGCTAATATTTATCTGTTCTGGGTACCATGTTAATTCTCTCCACCTACATCCCTAAAACATAGCTTGTTGTTAGTCAAGGCTCTTCTGGTTGCAAGTGACAGAAATTCCAACTCAAAGTGCTTTGAGAACAAAGAGGGTTTTGGTGACTCATTTCCAGTGGTAGGTCTGGATCCAGGGGCTCCAACAATGTTACCAGGACTCGGTATCTTCTTTCTCCAAGCTGAGTTTCCCTCTGTCCTGGCTTCATTTTCAGGCAGATTCTCTGGACCACTGTCAGTTTCGGGGATACATGTTGCAAACTTTGGATCTGGCAGAAAGAGTGTTTCTCTTTCTCAGTCTTCCCTCCCATACAAATTATAGGTCTAACAATCTTGATTTCTTTGGTATCCATTCCTGAACCATTAACTGTGGCGGGAAGCATGGGATGGAGGGCCAACTTCGTAGGTGTGAAATCTGTGTGGTCACACAGGACTCTGCACTTAGAAGGGTCCCATGCTTGCTCTAATCCTCCACTACATTGAAATTAGTATTAATTTTTGAATAAGGAGTCCTCCGTCTTCATTTTATTTTATTTTTTTTTAGTTATCTCTATTCCCAAATGTGGGGCTCGAACTTGTGACCCTGAGATCAAGATTTGTATATTTTTGCAACTGAGGCAGCCAAGCACCCTGCATTTTCACTTTAAACTGCATAGCATGGGGTTGCCTGGGTGGCTCAGTCTGTTGAGCAGCCGGCCCTTGAATTCGGCTCAGGTCATGATGGAGTGGGCTCAGGGGGGAGTCTCCTTGTCTCCCCCTCTCTCTGCCCCTCCCCCTGCTCGTTTGCGTGCTCTCTCTCTTTCTCTCTCTCACAAATAAATAAAGTCTTAAAAAAAATAGATAAATCCCCCAAATTATGTCACTGGTCCCAGTGGGATGTGATCATTGTCTAGGCCTACATCATGTGACTACCAAAGGAGCCAAATTTTGGGGGTCACCTCAACATAAACATGGGTTAAAGGGGTGGCAAGTGGTTCTTCAGAGGAAAACTTTTGAGAAGGAGGAATGTGCCTGGCAAAGTCAATTAGCTGTCTACTCAAAATTAGATACCTAATAATGGTGGGGCAAGACTGCCTGCTATCTAAAACACAAACATAAAAATTATGCCATGGTCTATTATATATTTTCCTGATCTATGTCATGGAAGAAAAGGAGATTTCCAAGGAGGAAAGACAACCAAGCCAAAGCTGATGATGCCATGAACACATTGTTGAGATGGAAATACCTTTAGGTATTTAGAGGAAGAGTGAGTTAAAGCATCTAGTATGAACTTCATGGAGTTGCTGGCCCAGTGAAAAATATGACTGTGCAAGTGAATTTCAGGCTGGAATGCTGGGCGTTGCCCCTAAGAAACTGCCAGCTAGAGCTTGGTTAGTGCTGGGAGGAGCAGAAGGGACAGGCAGGGAACCAGATAGAGGGATTCGGTTGTGACCTTATAGACCAGGCATTCTCAGTGGAGGCTGATATCACTCCATCCTGGGCAAAAATTGCTTTTTAGAGACAAAAACCTTTTATTCTTTTCATGTATAAAGCACAGATACAAATATAGTATATAAACAATTTAAATAAATCTTTGATGAAATTTCATGCGTGGGCGGTGGTCTATTAGGAAAAATGTCTAAAGAGATAGAAAGGTTGACAAACATTGCTGTGGACCAAGGCTTATTAATTTGGGTCCCAGACACTTCTGGAGAATCTGATGACAGTAATGAACCTTGCTCCTAGACAGTGCATACACAGAATTCTGCATATTATTTTGCAGATTCATACATTCCCCACTAAAACTATATGCACCAGGTTGGTTTCTGGTAACAACAATGAACTTGAAATCATCGAGCAACACGGTGACTCTTTCCTGGCTCTCAGAGCATTCTATTTTAGCTCATTTTGTGAGCCAAAGGAAATGGTATTTTAAAGATTAACATTGAGGTGATAATACAGTAAAGATTGGAAGTAAAAGGAAACTATGACACATTGTTTTTGAAAAGAATTTAAAAAAACAAAGAAAGCTGGCTCTGTGAATATCTCTCCCTCTCTCTCTCTTTTTAATAAAGCAAATGTTTATTTATATATTTTTTTAAGATTTTATTTATTTATTTGAGAGAGAGAGCACAAGCCCGAGGAGAGGCAGAGGGAAAGAGAGAGAGAAGCACGCTCCCCACTGGGCAGGGAGCCTGATGGGATCACGACCCGAGCCAAAGGCAGATGCTTAACCAACTGACCCACTCAGGCGCCCCATCTCTCTCTCTTTTTTTAAGAATTTATTTATTTGAGAGAGAGACAGCACGCGCGTGTGCGCACACGAGCAGGGGTAAGGACAGAGGGAGAAGGAGAAGCAGTCTCCCCACTGAGCTAGATCCCAAGACCCTGAGATCATGACCTGAGCTGAAGTCAGATGCTTAACTGACTGAGCCACCCAGGCGCCCCTGAATATCTCTTCAAGAGAAAAGAAAGCTCTCACTGGCTAGATGACAATTAGATATTAAGCAACCATCAAGCCAAAGGGTGAGTAGATGTCCCTAATTGTAGTAGGTATATTGACACTGGGAAGATAATTTTTTGTCTGTTGCACATCATGCGACCCAAGTCATGTACCCATCCTGCATGCAGTTATCGCATGCTACCTGTGACCAGTTCAGGCTCTTTAAGCAGAACAAATTTGTTCAAGGAATTCTACTTCATGTTTCATTAGTTTAATATACACAATTTGGGTTTAAAAACCTATCTTGGGCTTATATGAACCTATGTGTGTAGAGGGTTAGTTATTTCCCAGAGACGTTTGACAATAAATGATAATCTTTCTATAACTTGGAAGTATTCTTTTCTTAAGATTCTGTCTTCTTTTGGGGATTTCCTCTTACGTTTTACAAAGAGCTGCCTAACTCAAATGATCTCATCAAACTTTTGACTATTGCGCACTATGATAGCCAGGAAATTTACCCACGTTGCTATTTTCCAGTACTGGCCATAGGAAACCTCTCTCTAGCTTCATTTCCCTCATCTGGACAATTATGAAAATACTTGCAGTCTGTCTACCTTAGAGACTTCTTTCTCGATCTCTGTGGAACTCAGTGTGAAGTCTTATCATCTCCTCAGGAGGAAAAAATGTGCAAAAGAAGTACAAAGTGTTATGATTAATTCTTTTTTCTTTTCAGGGTTGTTAGTTGAAAGATGAAACAAAATGAAACACCGGAAATTGAGTTGAAAATTCACATAAACACACCCTCTGTGAACTGACCTTGCGTGCTGAGACCCAGAGTGAAAAACCACTGAAAGAACAGATTTGACTAAAATCTGTCATGAGGCATGTCTGGGCAGAAGTAAATCTTGGCCTACTCTTTCTATTTGCTTGCATTAAAGTAAAGACATTTTTCCCATGGAGCTTAGGACGTTTGGTGTTTCTCATCATGGGTGATACTCAAAATATTTTAATAGCATTAATAGAATGGACACAGAGAAATCAGGGGAGATCCCAGTCAACAATGACATCTTATCGCCAAACCAGGGGATGCCTATGGAAATACATCCCGGTTTCCTTGGGGTATTTGTGCTCATTGTTGAGTCGGAAACAGTGAAGTGTCTGCAATGTTATTCTCAAGCTAACAAATCAGCCTGTCACCATTATATGTTTATACACACATGCGTGCGCACATACATCCCCCCTCCCCAGGCCTCTGGATCAGATATAGACTGCTCACAAAGAAGCTCTTCCCAGAGCCCCAGTTCTGTGAGGGCAATTCAGTGAAAGCCAAATGTATCTAGCTGTGTGTTGATGCTTTCCAACACAGAAGAATGCCAGAATTATGAACCCCAGAGCTTATATAGGAACTACTAACACATCTATCCATTTTCCCCTCTAGAGAGAAAGGATTTCATTGCTCTGATCTGTAGACAGATCCCCTCGGGAAGAGGAGGCAAAGGTCTCTACTTCACCACTGTGGAATGGAAGCACAGGGCTCCAGGCCTACTGGAGACTTTGTCCTTAGGGAGGCCTCGATCCTTTGATCCTTCGATCCTTCGATCCTTCGATCCTTCGATCCTTCGATCCTTCAGGTTGCTATTCAGTTATCCTTTAAACCAGGTGCCAGTGCTGTTTTCCTAGTAAGCCTTGACCATGCCAAAACATGAAAATATTCATGGAGTGTTAGTTTTTTATCTACTTGAACTACACCTCGGAAATCCCATGGAATTTGACTTCCCATTCCTGGTGATTCCTTTAAATGCTTTCCAGATTGGAATAGGTGTGCTGATTAACACATTTACAGAACCTGAGTTTAACTGGATAAATTTTGTAATCCAAATGGCGCAGATTTCTATTTTATGGCAAAACTGTAACAAAAGATAAAACATGCGTTGATAAGAGTTTATCCCATCTGGCAAAACGAAATTCTTCAGCCATGTGTTATTGCGTGAAGATGATTTTTTTGAACGTAGGTGAGGTTGGTGCGGTCCGGAGCCGAGGACCAAGAAGGAATTCTTGAGACATCTTTGGTGCAAAATGGTGGCTTTATTAAAGCCCGGGGACAGGACCCCTGGGCAGAAAGAGCTGCTGCACTGGGGTCATGAGGGGTGGCTGATTATATACTTGGGCATTGGGGGTTAGGAAAAAGGGAGGTTTTCAAAAGAATTTTGGTATGCTAAAGAGGACCTTCAAGATATTGGAGGCCTTGGGGCGCCTGGGTGGCTCAGTCGTTAAGCGTCTGCCTTCAGCTTAGGTCATGATCCCAGAGTCCTGGGATCGAGCCCCGCATCGGGCTCCCTGCTCTGCGGGGAAGCCTGCTTCTCCCTCTTCTACTCCCCCTGCTTGTGTTCCCTCTCTCGCTGTGTCTCTCCCTGTTAAATAAATAAATAAATAAAATCTTAAAAAAAAAAAAAAGATATTGGAGGCCTTGCCATTGTCAAGTTAAAGTTGTTTTTCCCTCTAGTAAAGCATTAAGGTTAAGACAGTTGGGAGTTTCCTTCTGGAAGTTAGGTTATTGATAAGATGCTTTTTCTTGTAAATCACTAAGACATTTCTAAACTGAGGGAGACTCATGTTTTGCTAGACTGTGATCTCTATTAGTTTAACCATTTGGGTTTTTTTCCTTCCCTTAGCTTTAGGGCAGCTAGGAGTGCCTGAGGAATGTCTCCCATATCCCACCTTGGGGGCGGGGGGCACTTAGGGGTGTCAGCTTGCCTTCTGCTCCCTCATCAAAGACACTTTTCTTTTCTTTTTTTTTTTTTTTTAAGATTTTATCCATTCATTTGACAGAGAGAGAAGAGAGCACAAGCAGGGGGGAGCGGCAGGCAGAGGGAGAGGGAGAAGCAGACTCCCTGCTGAGCAGGGAGCCGGATGCGGGACTCGATCCCAGGACCCTGGGATCAGGACCTGAGCCAAAGGCAGACGCTTAATGACTGAGCCACCCAGATGCCCCTCAAAGACACTATTTAATTGTAAGTGCCAATGCTATATATAAATGCAGTAATTTCCCCCAACATGAGTCTTGTCCAGAACCTGCAATTTCACAGTTTAATATTTAATTTTACTAAGCAGGTACTTAGTGTAGTAATAAGTACAATCATGGCAGGTTAAGGCACATGACTCTTACTAAGGCCTGCATTAACCTGAAAGAATTATACCATTTTCCAATAAAAGGAAGCAGGGCTCCTTGGAGAAATGGTGATTTGGGGACTCGAAGAGGGAAAATACAAGATGAGCCTAGAGCATCTTGTTGTGCTGGAACGTTCGGAAACATTTTAAAAAAAAACAAATAAATGAAGACAAATCAGAGGGACACAGAAGTTGACCTTACAGGGCATCCAAGGGCCAGACCTGGACAATTTCAGTGACAAAATAATAGTGTAGTATTACCTTACCACCCAAGGTAAACATAAATAGACACGAGTCCTTACTGAAATAAATGAACAATTTAAGAAATAAATTAATGAGAAAGGAGACAAATCTTCCTTGCAAACGAATGCTGAATAATTTCTGTAACTTCTTTCTCCAGGAAGTGGAGCTTAGCCCCCTCTCCCCACCCCCTTTATTGGCAAGGAAGCTGCATGTTGTGACTTGCTGCCAAAGAGTCGAATATGCAGAGGAAGGAAAAACAAACCTTGGCAAGCACTACTAAACCAGGTGATCAAGGTTAATATCAACAGTGATAAGTCATGTGGAGAGCATGTACTGCTGACATAATGTAATAAGAAAAGCATATCACCACAGTGATGTTCTTTCCAAAAATCCATAACCTAGTCTAATCATGAAAAAAAATGTCAGACCAACCCAATTCTTGAGACACTCTATCAAATAAGCGACCAGTACTCCTCAAGACTGTCAAGGTCATGAAAAATAAGGAAAGACTGAGGAGCTGTCACACACCAGAGGAGACTAAAGAGATGTGACAACCGAACATAATGGGGCACCCCGAAATGCATCCCGGAACAGAAAAAGAACAGTAATGGGAAAACTTGAGAAATCCAAATAAAGCCCAGGGTTTGGTTAATAGGAACATACCACTATAGGTTTCTTAGTTGTGAAAATGGGGGAAATGGTGAGGGGTAAACTGAACTGTCTGTGCTATCTTTGTAACTTTTCTCCAAATCTAAAATTTTTCCAAAGTACAAAATGTCTTGAAATGATGCAGTGAAGCTTTAACCCGTGAATCTGAAGCACAATCTTCTAGATCATATCAGTCATTCCAGAGGCAGGGCATTGAGTCATTGCAGACAATGATGATGGTGTATGAACTGGGGCGTCTGGGAAACAGTGTTGAAGTCAAGGGGTCATGAAGGCCTAAGAGCTCCTGAGCACCTACAAGCCAGGGACTGAAAACGGTCTCCTATGGCTCAACCCAGCGCCTTACACAGCATGTCAGCTAGCGAGAGAATCAGAATATAATTCCATAGGTGATAATGTGAATACAACGGGGCCTTGAAAACTCCAGGAAATGCAATGCAGCCAAGTGTGCAAAGGATTTGTATCAGGCTTCAGGTCCTCCAACATGGCGGTTGGGTTTGTGCCCTTGCTTGACCTCGTCTGCTCCCAATCTCCTGCAAACCCTAGAGAAGACTCCTGTTTTTCCAATAATTCTTGACACCAGGCATTTTGTTTTCTATATATGCTTTTTCATCTTACCGCAGTGACTCCCTCCTGAATACTCAAAATTAACATGCTAATTTTGTTCTTACAAAAAGAATTCACTTCAAAAAATCACAACAACCCAATGTCATAATATGTATATATGTATGTATGTATTGTTTTATTGTGTGATTATTTTCTTCAAGCCGACAGAAATGAAATGAAGGAAACATCTCTTTTCCCCATGGAATTTCAAGACAGCAAAAAAAGCAGCAGCTGTAAGATGAACTGTCTTAAATTTCTAAGATTTGAAGGAGTAAGAATGAATAAGAAATTACTTATCTAACATCTTTATTTCACCTTTCTCTTGAGGTGGGAGGGTGGGATTTTTTCCATAGCAGATCATATTAATAACTGCTCACTGTTCTTTGGATTTAGGAATTGACTCTTTTGTTTGAGGAGTATTTGGGAATCATTTAGAAAGTGGCAGAAACTTTTTCCCCCAGATCACATCCTAAACCCATGCCCTCACTTAGCTCTCAGTGATGAGAAAGCCACCTTTCTTTTCTCGCTTGCAATATAAGCATCCTTCGTTCTTATCTTGGCTATAACCCAAAGTTTACTCACAGAAAATAGGAATTAATGCTGATTTCGTTCCTTTCATTTCAGTATAGTCTTCCCCACAAAGATAGGTAAGCCATCAGACATTTTCCTCTTTGTCCTAGATTTAAAAGGAAACAATTTTTTTCTTCTTCACTAAATTCTCCCTCAGCTAGCTCTGTCACCCACAGACACATTCGGAACTGCTGGTGATTCCCATTGTCCGAGTTATAATAAATAACTGTATTCTTACTGTTTTGGGTTTCTGAGGAAGGTGGACTTCTGCTACATCAGGCTTCAAGGTCAAGGATTTGTACAATAGTCCTCTTCCAGCAGCCCTCCACTGCTGCTTTAGAGCCATTTCGATTTAAAGATAAGGGTTTTATTTGAAGTGAAATATCTCTGTCTCTTTGTGATGTTTCTGTGGCATAGAATTGATTTTTCTAAGAAAATAGAATCTAAAATTCCTTGCTCCCTCTAACCATTCACTCCTGTGTGCACGCGTGTGTGCCCTCGTCCATTCCTTAAACATTTGGCGGCTACTGTGTGTTAGGATTACAAAGTGAATAAACCAAGGGGCCCTACACTGAAGAGTTTACTATTTCATGGAGGGAATCAGTATCCTACAAGAAGATAATCACCATACAGTGCGGCCAGTGCTAAACTCCAGAAATGACCAGAACTGGAGAAGGTTTGAGTAGATGAGATGATGCACACATGATGAGCACGAGTCCTCTATTTAGATAAGCCTCGAACTTTGGGGAAAGAGGGACTAGCGTGGACTGTCGGGCCCATGACAGGGCTTACGTATTCCCTATGCTAGGATCCATGTCCCTGGATCTTAGTGAGGTGCCATGCCAGATTATCGTGGAGAGGACTATTTGAGGCAGGTTCCTTTTTCAAAAAAATATTTTATTTATTTATTTGAAAGAGAGTGGGACAGAGAGAGAGCACAAGCGTTGGGGGGGGGGGGGTGGCAGAGGGAGAGGGAGAAGCAGACTCCCCACTGAGCAGGGAGCCCCATGCGGGGCTCGATCCCAGGACCCCGCAATCATGACCTGAGCCGAAGGCAGAGAGACGCTTAACTGCCTGAGCCACCCAGGCGCCCCTGAGGCAGGTTCTGAAGGGCCGAGTTTACTATCCAAAAGACGCTGGACTTTTCCTCTATAGCTTGTGAACCAATAGAGGTTCCTATAGCATAGATAGTCTCAGTGTATAATAATGTCCTCATATCTTTGACTGTTTTAAGAACGACCCGATTATGTGTATTCAAAGCATTATCAACATTTCTAGAAAGACTGTCTAAAAAATAATCTCCTAATGACAGCCACAAAAATGGAGAGGCCTCTTTGCTGCCCTCTAGAGGCCACCAGGGCTCAGTGCCTTTTGAAAATATTTGAATCTGCATCACACTTCATTTTGTTTAGCAAGAAAATATTGGCATTCGGAAAAGTTTCAGATAACCAGATCAATGTATAGCAGCTAGAATGAGAACTCAGTCAAGAAAGGTACTATGTGGTATTGGTAATTCCTTGCATTTCGAAGTCTTTTATCTTTTAGTTCTATAGTTCAAATAATTTCCCAGCATAGTTTATTTATCTAAGGGTCATGCTTTTTAAACCTTAAGCTGGCAATAACTAGTGCAATTAACAATAATTGTTTCAAAATTTAAATAGATTAATGATCAAATACCAAAACAAATTTAAAAAGCCAACTGGGAAAATATTTGCCCTGCATATGATTAATAAAAGGCTAAATTAATACATCTTGACATTTTCCATATACCCCTCTCATCCTTATTATTTTTTTATTTTTAGTTTTGAAAGATTTTATTTATTTATGTGAGAGAAATCACAAAGGGAGAGGGAGATTGCAGAGTGAGAAGCAGACTCGCCACTGAGCGGGGAGCCCGATGTGGGGCTCGATCCCAGGACACTGAGATCATGACCTGAGCTGAAGGCAGTCGCCTAGCCAACTGAGCCACCAAGGCGCCCCTCTCTCATCTTTTGTAAATGCTACATAGAGGGATGCCTGAGTGGCGCAGTCATCTAAGCATCCGACTCTTGGTTTCAACTCAGGTCAGGATCTCAGGGTTGTGAAATTGAGCCCTGCTTCAGGCTCTGTGCTCAGTGGGGAGTCTGCTTGAGATTCTCTCCCTCTTGCCTCTCCCCTCTGCTGGTGCGCATTCATGCTCTCTCTCGGTCCCTCTCTCTCTGTCTCTAAAATAAATAAATGAATCTTTTTCAAAAATGCTAGATAGAATTCTATTTTATGTGAATTTTGTGTCTCATTAAAATATTTATTTGAGGGTACACTAGTAATGGTTGATAATGATGTCTTCTGGGCATTGGACTGGGATCTGAGGAACTGGGGCAAGTTCCATATTTTTCATTTTATACTCTTCTGTACTATATGAATTTTTCTCCTAAAGCAGGTTTTACTTTTATCATTTTAGAAAGCCAGTCTAGGATTATAAATGAGAACATGATTCCTAGTCTGTGACACAGACAATTTAATGTGGATTGCATACAAACAAGATGGACATTTCAGAGTTACATGGTCTACAAAAATCACATCTAAATTTCAAAAACGAAGAAGTTCCTTGAGAGTGGAAGTTAGGATATGTCAAGTGAACATTTAGGTAAACTAAATTGTGGTAAAGAAAACTAATGATGCTAATGCATGTTTGCATTCAAATGCTTTTAAGTTGTAAGTCAGACTCACAGTGTAAAATTTCTCTCTTGATTGAGGCATTCATCGTATAATAAGACATTTTTAAAGAGAATAAAATATTAATATTAAGGTATTTTCTTCTCTCCGCCACCGGTTATCAATAAGCAGAATGGGAATGATTGTATTCACACGTATCAATGGGAGATCAACATTTTTTTTACCCACGATTTAAAGTCTAAGAAATTCAGGTAGAAACTTGAAGAAAAGGATTTTAAAAGAACATATTCCTAATTTTTTGTTTCCTGCTGTTAGTTTTTTACTCCTCTTGTATTGGTAAAATAACATTTATTTCTGGTATTTTTTTCGCTTTGTCTAGTGACCTGGGAATGTAGTTTAAAAACACAATATATGTCAATGGAAGGAATTGAGCAAGAGTAGAGGTGCTTAAATCAGAGAAATTGTAGGAATTAGTTTGGATGGTTCACTTTAGAAGTAAAAGCCTTACGTTCAGAACTAATATAACATAGTCATGTATCTCCAGCACTACCTGGTACAGCATTAGACATATTAGTAGTTACTTAATCATTACCCATGAAAAGATAATTTTCAAAACAAGGGAAAATCATGACTCTCGTACAGATTTTTTTTTTAAATTTTTTTAAAGATTTCATTTATTTTTTTTTAAGACTGTATTTATTTATTTGACAGAGAGAGACACAGCGAGAGAGGGAACACAACAGGGGGAGTGGCAGAGGGAGATGCAGGCTTCCTGCCGAGCAGGGAGCCCGATGTGGGGGCTCGATCCCAGGACCCTGGGATCATGACCTGAGCCGAAGGCAGACGCTTAACCAATTGAGCCACCCAGGCGTCCCTACTCTTGTACAGATTTAAAACTAACCTGTGTAATAGATTTCATTTAACTCATTAGTTAGGAAAGTGCTGTTATGTTACAACTACTCCAAAGGAGAATCCAAGAATAGATACCCGTGCAGATCAGAAATATCGATGTAAATATGCAAATGGAGGCAAAATCAGCTTGCACAGTCGGGAAGGCTGTCAGTAGAATCTCCCTGGCCTTCCAGGATGGAATTTGCACGTCTATCTGTGGTCAGGAATGATTTTGCATTGCTATCTGTTATCCATGATTTAAAGAGTTGTAAAATAGCTACCATAGAATCAGGTAACCAGGAATGGTGTGTTCTGGGTAATGTAGTTTTTTCCACTGAGGCACAGGTTCCCACCCAATCGTTTTTTTTTTTTTTTTTTTAATTGATCTAGATGTAGATCACATAGGCAGTCCTTGGGGTTGCCATCCAGGTTTGGCTGATTTCAGAGCTGTTTGTTCTTGCCCGGAGGAGTCTCCTTCCTAGCCCATCTCTAGGTGCCATCCCACATCCCCAAATGGCTCAATGTTCTGCACCAGCTTATCATGAGGCCTTTCGAGTTCCTTCCAGCTTTGTCTCTCTGGGCTCTTTTTCCTCCTCGGCCCTGCCCTTGAGAGCCTCCCTGGGCCTACAGGCCTCTCCCTAAGTGCTTACAGGGCAGTTAGATGTCCTTTCCCAGCCGCCTAGTGTGCCCACTAAGCCGAAGCCCCTGGGCCTCCCAGCGCCTCTTCTTACCCTCGCTGGGACTCATCTTTGCAGCTGCTTCTCCTTTGCTCTCCCCTGTCTCCAAGGAAAACGACCTTGAAGGGACACACTGAATTTCCTGTCCCTTTGCTGGGGAGGGCAGCTGACTCAGTCTTGGAGACACGCTCTCCTCCCCCAACGCGCCCCCTTGAAGGAGAGGCACAGGGGCATCACACTACCTCCAACATTTCATTCAGAAGAATTCCCGGTCTACTAACGGGCATAAAGAATCTGTCTCCCTTCCCCACATCTTTTCCTTTCTGAATGGAAATCCAGCCACTGCCCTGTAGTGCTGCGCTCCAGCTCCCCCTCTGAGCTGCCTTAGGTTAAACCCTGTGTCTTAAAAGGAGCTCACTTCTGGGTCACAAATACGCACTGAGTAAATTTAAATTGCTTCCATTGCCCTCTGTTCGTGTGTTGGCCTTACCCTCTTAATTTATACTCCTCCTGGTTTGTTTCACTTTAAAAAATCGAATAGCACTTTATGGTTGTTTTTACATTGTTATCGCTTTGGGTCCGTGTATATTTCCCAAGAGTTGCCAGGGGGTGAAGATACTTGCCCTGGGCAGGACTCGGAATTTTCGCCCAGGGCATCTCCTGGTAAATGGGAGCCCTTCCCGCCGGTGCCTTAGGGCAGCATCCAGCCGCCACCTGCCCGAGCAGGCAGAACTCAGCTCCTCTGAGCTTCACCACCAAACAGGTATCTTCCTTCAGCTTTTCCCCGCAACACCACAGTACAAAACACAGAAATACTGTTATCTCAGTGAGTAAAACTAAATGTCATTTTTGTTTGAAATGTCTTGAAGTAACCTGCATCCAAACCTAAACTCTGAGGTCAAAATTCTCTCCCCGATCGTTAAGCCTGACCTTCGTTTATTGAGCTATTAAACTCTCTTCTCCCACAATGAATAATTCACTCTTCAGCCAAGCATGCCTGTGAATTAATTAAATGAAAACCGCACAAATGATCCTAAGAAAACCCTTATTAACTTGCATATAAGACACATTTATGCTGTTTACAGATAGCTGTTGCTATGGAAACAATTTGTTTCTTAATTTTTGAACAGTTGGTGCACGAAGTAAGTATGGGTCTTGTGTAATTTCTTTCGAGTATGCATTTATATGACATTGAACATGGCAGTGGCTTAATGAGAAGTAGAGTCGGCTGGGTTTGCCCCTCTCCTTTCCTGCCTGTTTCTCCTTCCTTGCCCGAGCCGTTTCAGGCTTTCTATAGTGATGAACAGCTCAGAACCGTCATTCTGTCTCATGATTGTAGATGATCAATTATCATTCCCCTTTGTAATTGGCAATCATCAGGCCATGTCCTGGCTTTTCTGGAGTACTCCGCTAGAGAACCCCAGCCTACTCTTTCTTACCCTTCCGGGCAAGCATCTGTCTCCACCTCTTCGCCATCTGAATGGTTGTGTCTACAGTTAGGTGGTATGATAAATCCTCTCAAATCTGGGGAACTTTGAAAAGCGGTTGCCTAATTACTTTTGTCCACGTGACTGAAAATTCCCACACTCTAAAACTATGCTCAGCTAATCACGAGGTGGCCAAAACTTTAATTTGCTTCCACAAGGGTTATTTTGTGTGGTCAGCAGTGAACATCTGTGTAAAGTAATAGTGATTTTATTTCTATTTCTCTTAAAGGCAATATTTTCTAAATTGAAGAAAACAGCAAGAAAAAATTAATAAGCTTCATGAGCTTTTTCACTTCACATATATAAAATTCTGAAACAACTTGCCTTGTCTTCAAAAGACAGTTATTCCAAATGTTCCTCAGATACTCTCACCGAGAGGGCTCCCTAAAGAAAGGAATCTGTGTTCCCAAAAAAACCAATATACTGGTTTTTGAGGTTCACAGTGTGTTGTGTTTTTTAAAGATTTTATTTATTTATTTGAGAGAGAGCAAGAGAGCACAAGCAGGGGGAGCCGCAGACAGAGGCAGAGGGAGAAGCAGGCTCCCCACTGAGCAGGGAGCCCAACGCTGGACCCGATCCCAGGACCCTGGGATCATGACCTGAGCCGAAGGCAGCCGCTCAACCGACTGAGCCTCCCAGGTGCCCCCGCAGTGTGTTTTAGACTTTAAAAATCTCTGATGATTCTTGCAACAATAACAAACCCCGTTTAGTTTACTCTTACTTTTTCCAACTTAGATTGGTACATTGTCTCCCAGATGAGAGACCCTGTGTTCAAGTGACATATGTTAAACTGAGCTTAGGAGGCACTCAAACATTTTCAAATCTTACCATATACATTCTAAGTTCATCATATTAGGGTTCCAAAAACTCCTTAAAAGGTATGATCGAAGGAGAGGTGACTAGGGTCTCGTTGACGAGAGAAGAATACGTGCTGATTTTAGAAAAAGACTTGCCCTTGTTCTAAGATGAAAATTAAAGATAAAGTCATTCTTTATAGCATGGTTTCACAGTCGGGGTACTATGGACATTTGAGGTCAGATACTGCTTTGCCGGCGGGCCTGTAGCTATGGGATGTTGAGCAGCATCCCTGGTCTGGACCACTAGAGGCCAGGAACCCCTCCCATCCCCAGTTGGGACAGCCAGAAAAGTCTCCAGGCACTGGCAGAGGTACGCTAGGGGGCCAAAGTGCCCCCCTGTGCGAACAGCTGCCTTAGAGCTTCCTAACAGTGGATAACCACCAATTCCTTTTCCACGGGAAATATTCCAACTTGTTCAAAATGTGGCTTGTTCCCTTCGAGCAATATCTAATATTTAAGGTGGAACCAAATAAAACATTTGAAGGTAGTTGCTTAATGTAATTGAGAGGTAAGGCCAAGAAATCGCCAAAGGGAACCTTGATCGAGTGCTTTGGTTTTGTACCTTTAAAGCATAATGGGGGCGCCTGGGTGACTCAGTCGTTAAGCATCTGCCTTTGGCTCAGGTCATGATCCCAGGGTCCTGGGATCCAGCCCCGCATCGGGCTCCCTGCTCGGCGGGAAGCCTGCTTCTCCCTCTCCCACTCCCCCTGCTCGTGTTCCCTCTCTCGCTGTGTCTCTCTCTGTCAGATAAATAAATACAATCTTTAAAGCATAATGGTGCTCTACCTGTCTTACTTATTAAAAGGGACTTAAAGGGCAATCTGCTTTTGTTCATAGATCACTGGTGAGACGCCACTTAAAAACTCTTCCAGTTGAAAAAAAATCTCAGAAGCCAATGAAGGATCACAACTGGAGCAGCCCTATGTAAAGGGCAGCTTAGAGAACAGAGGCTAGAACAGCCCCCCGCCCCCCAGAGACTTCCTGGGAGACCAGACTCCCCAAAATTCTTCCTGCTTCTCGCAGTTTTAAAAGACTAAATTCAGGGGTACCTGGCTGGCTCAGTCGGTGGAGTGTGAGACTCCCGATCTTGGGGTCCTGTGTTGGAACCGCTGGTTTGGTGTTGAGACTAAATTAAAAAGTCTAAATTCATTTACAGTGGTAACGTGGACTCCTAGAACAAAACTTCGCTTTTTAACACAGGCTTTCTCTGACTTCAGCTCCAGCCCATATTCTGGGCATCCCGTAGGTTTACCATTGATCAGGGGTCCATCTAGTACTAACTCCCTGGGGAAAACCACTAGAGCAGCGGTTCTCAAAGTGTGATCTCAGGACCCTCGGGAGTTTGGAAGACCCATTAGGGGGTCCGTGATATTGAAACGATTTGCATAATAACGCTGAGATTTTAGTTGCCCTTTCCATCTCAGTCTGTCACAAGTATACAGTGGCATTTGCTGCACGTGTGATCTCACAAGAGATGCAATAAGGAAGTAGAGATGAGCAACCAGCTGTCTCGTGCTAATCCAGGCATTAAAGAGATTTATGGAAATGGAAAGCAATCCTACTCTCCTCATTAATTGTTCTTGTTTGCAAAAACAGTTATATTTTATAAATATGTTTTGTGTTATAATATATAGGTTTATTATTATTTTAGTATATTAGTAAGTACTTTTTTATTTTCTATAGATTTATTTAGTTCAGAGAGAGAGAGAGAGAGCATGGGCGGGGGGTAGGCAGACGGGGGGGGCAGGCAGAGAGAGAGAGAGAGAGAATTCCAAGCAGACTCTGAGCTGAGCACGGAGCCCAGTGCTGGGCCAGGTCTCACAACCCTGAGATCACAACCTGAGTTGAAACCAAGAGTCGGATGCTTGACAGACTGTGCCACCCAGGCGCCCCAATATATTAATAATTATTAACAGTTTTTCACAGTTTTTATTTCCAATGTGGTGAAGATCAATAGATACCACCCACATAAATGAAAGCTCTGTGAGGTACCTAGCAATTCATAGGCAGAGAAAGAGGGGTGCTGCGTCTAAGAGTTTAAGAAGTACTGTGCTAGAGAACGAGAATATTCTGCAAACTCAAAGGAGCCCGTAGCATGGGGGCGCATTTGAAATACACATTGAAAGGTAGCTTAAAGTCTCAGGGCTGGGATTCATTAACATCTTCAACCCAATAAAATGCCCCATTAAAAGTCAGGTTTCTCTTCTGACACTCTCCTATCTCCTGAGGGCACTCATTAAACAGGAAAATCAATAAAATGAGTCTCCTTCCTGACAGCTTTTGCATCGTCTTCACCTTCTACTAACTCATAACTAGAAGCTCTGATTTCACGAGAGGGAATGCAGGTCCCTCGGCTGTCTGGTTGTCCTCTCCACCCGATCCATCGTTCCCTCCTGGAAGTGACAGATTAAGGAGGTCCCTCAAGTGAGGCTCGCTGTTCGTGGAGAACTCATTAATATGCATGATTATTTAAATCTGTGGGGAAAACAAAAACAAAAACCAGAAAGCCCACGTTAGCCTGGATCATCAGGCTTTCCTGTCCATCTCCCCTGGAATCTGGCAGGTCATCTCTCCTCTCTTTTCCCCGTTTGTTAAGTAGGTTATAAAAACCAGCCGAAAACCTTTGTTTCCTGATGGGCTAAACAGGAAGCTGTAAATTAATTTTTAAACTTAAAGACCTAGATTTTCAACACTGTGTCTTATCTCTCTTGTGACCCTCTCTATCACTTAGTCCTCCTGATCAAGTTGAGTCCCAGGTGGGGGAGCTGGGATCCTTTACCTTGGAACACACAGCAGGTCGGTAACATTCTTAGCCTCGAGCTGTGTTCGTGTTTCAAGAAACCTTTTAGCACCAAACCCAGTGCTTCTTACATTGCCCTTCGAGGATCTGTTCACAGCTACTAACGCTTTCCCCCCGAAAGATACGTTTGGTAGGCAGAATAAGGGCCTCCCCCAAGAGTTTCATGCCCTGGTCTCCCAGAATCTGTAAATATGTTCCAGAAAATGGCAAAGGGGCAATCTTGGTTGCAGGTGAAATCAAGGCATCTAATCAGCTGACCTTAAAATAGGGAGATTGGCCTGGCTCATTCAGGTGGGCCCGCCGTTGTCACAAGACCCATTGAATGAGCAAGGGGGAAACAAAAGGGTGAGCTTCAGAGTGATGGAATGTGAGGAAGAATTGACTGGCATTTGCTAACTGAAAATGAAAGGAGGCCACAAGCCAAGGAATATAGGAAAAGACCAAGAAACGGATTTTCCTCTGAAGCCCTCCAGATAGATAGGAACCAGCCCTACAGACACTTTGATTTTAGCTCAGTGAGCCTCCCTTCAGACTTCTGACGCCAGAACTATAAAATCATAAATTCGTGTTGGTTGAAACCACTGAGCTTGGGGCAACTGGTCACAGCAGCCTCAGGAAACCAAACCGTGTACATCCATGTTCTGTGTACATTTCCAGGGGGGCCTCTCTGCAGAGGGATGACCCCATGATGCGTTCCCCAATGTCATTTTGTGGCTAGCCGTAGACTCCAAAACCCCTGCCTTCTCATTCACAGCCAAGTTCAGAGTTAAAATGGGCTGGTTATATGTGCTTCTCATAAAAATAAGGGCTTTACCTTCATGTTGGACGGATTTCTTTCTTTCTTTCTTTTTTTTTTTAATAAAACCAAAATCAGAAAAAGAGGTTCATTTCAGACTGTTAATGAATCATGCTGAATTTGGGGAGGGACCATAAAAAAGATTCCTGCTCCGAGCAGAGCCCACATGAATGCAGACATTGAGGATGTCTGGGCCTGCAAGGACTCTGGAGGCAGTCCATCTGTCCAGGGTAACTTTGCTTTTTATCATAGTGCATTTTCAGCTGCTGAAGGCCTGCCTGCAGGGGACGTTTGTGAATCTGGAAAGTTGTCAGTCCCTTCCTTCACAGCAGCACCCTCAGGCACCCTTGTGGGAATCCAAGTGAGAAAAACAAATCCGTTGTCAAGGTTGCAGGAGGCTGGCTGCGTCCTGGCAAGAGGAAATGAACGGAGGGCACCTTCTCGGGGGTGTCCTGGGGTGCCACGGGGGGCAGCCCACTGCCACAGGTGTCATGTTGCAAATCTCAGAAATCTTGTTTGGAATCTGAGAAGGAAGCGAAGATCATTTAATTTGAGGGATTCGTCACTTTTTAGCCACTTTCTGTCTGTAGTAAGAAAATGTGTAGGCGTGGGCATTCACTCCGAGGCCGGTTTCATGTGCTGTGTCTGTCATTCGGGCTGGCCAAAGGTCTTCGAGGGACCATAGTAAACTGACAGACTCACACAAAACCCCCAAATGATATAAAGATAGTTCTAGATATAAACTCTATGTCTCTCTATTTAGGTCTCTGTTATAATTGTCTATACCTAATGAGTATTCTGAGATACATATGTGTGTGTGCTTATGTCCATGTTTCTCAATTGTTTTTCATTATTTCCCCCCAAGGAGAAGAAGCTTTCGTCAACAATGTAACAAGTTTTTTCCTAATTGCCCCTCCATTTAATAACAGGTATTTATGCTGTATATAAGTTTATGTACTGTATGTATATCTGCACTTTATATATAAAAAGAGAAAGATTTTTGCTTCGCAAGAACCAATTCCCACCCCCCTGGAAGCGATATCACTCGTACTGAGAATGTGTAATGCACGTGCGCACTTCCTCATTCACAGTGGAAAGTGTTACTTTCCAAAGGATTGAATATTCCCACATTCCAGCCACCTCCCAGGAAAATGGAAGCAGTAGAGACGGGGAAAAAAGACTGCCTAAAGACCATTGTGCCAAAGAAAGTAACGTGGGTAGTTGTGCAGAGTATTTCATCCAAGGTACAGAAACACCTGACGAACTATCCCTCACTCGTAACATATAAAATCTTACGTTAGTGAGAAAATAGACCTAACTCTGCAATGTATAAAATATTGCTGTCTCATCGACAATGCTGAATGAATTTTCAAAATCTGTTTTTTCCATTCTGCTGTTTCTAGACACCCTCCAGAACACCCTTCCAATTTTATGATAATACAGCAATTGTCTCATACTTGTTATAATGCAGTTCAGTCGTTGATAGCCCTTGAGAACCATCTTCGTTTTCTTAATTGGATCAGACCGCAGATTCTAGTATCATCGGGGACACATTGCAGAGCCGTCTACTGAGAGAGAGTTACCCCAGCAGATCCATTATATGTTGTCCTGAGTAATTTCAGCTTCAGGGGTAACCGTTTGCTGACCTTGTCTCAAATCCTGTAGTTCCCCAGTGGAGCCCACGTGCGGTGATCATGAGTCAGGGAGTGGACTGAGAATACCCTGTTTAACCCCACAGCTGATGGATACATTTTCATCAATACCTAATAATGCTTTTTGGATATTTTATTTTTAAAAATCTATGGATTTTATGGACAAAATCAGTTTTAATCCATCAGGAGCTAATTATTTAGTGCCTTCTTGAAATTTGTATTGGACAGAGAAGTTTAATCTAGTTCCTTCCGTGAATGTTTCACTGCAGTTCAAAAATACTCTCAGTAAGCAAAATAAAACTCAAAACGCTTCCTTGTTCTGGGCTTTAGTAAAAATTGAGGTCGAAAGAAAAAGATGTTGAAACGAGGAGATAAAATGTCTTTGGAAAATAAAATAAATCTTCATTCCATGTGAAGGAAAGTTATTGAAACAGGTGACAAGTTCAAATTTCAGATTTCTTTAAAAATAAAAATGGGTTTCCATTTCCAGTATGGCCAAAGAAACTCCTACGAGACTGATTCTCTTCTATATAATAATTATAAACTCTGAACATGATAGGGAAAAAAATTTAAACACCTACCGCAGACATTGGAAAATTGACAAAGGTAGCAAGATTCTGGAGTGGCGTTGACTCTTGGAAGAAAGGAATTGCAAGATATGTTTGCCAGTTTTTATGGGATCATGACCTGAGTCGAAGGTAGATGCTCAATTGACTGAGCCAACCCAGGCACCCTGAAAATGTGGATCATTCTTTTTTTTTTTTTTAAAGATTTTATTTATGTATTTGTCAGAGAGAGAGAGCGTGAGCACAAGCAGGGGGAGCGGCAGGCAGAGGGAGAAGCAGGCTTCCTGCTGAGCAGGGAGCCCGATGCAGGATTTGATCCAGGACCCCGGGATCCTGACCTGAGCCGAAGGCAGACGCTTAGCCGACTGAGCCACTCAGGCGTCCCAAATGTGAATCATTCTCAAGAAAAAAAGACAATCCATAGAGACCATTATTGATGATGCAAATGGGCATAACCATGCTCAATGACCTAAAATTAAATATATGTATGGTAAATGAAAAGCTTGGAAATCTCAGCAGAGAACTAGAATTCATTAAAAAAAAAAAAGGAAGTTATGGAATTGAAAAATGTGGTATCTGAAAAGTCAGTAGAGCACAATTACTTTAAGATTTATATAATAATATACACTAGTGCCAGATAAATTGTCAAGAGCTCTTGCTTTAAGTAACAGCCACAGATCATTTGTAGCCTGCTTGAGAATGTTAATATATATATTATACCAATGTGGTATCTCAAGTTTTAAGAAAAGATTAAAGGATCTAATGCAGTCTTTTATTGCTTACTAAGTTGTTTCTTAAATCTCTTTTGTTTTTCATAGAGTACAGTAACAAATTTGGTATAATCTAAGTCCAAGTTATTACAATTTTTGAGCAGGACAAAAATTGGTATAATGTAGCTATGAATTCTTACTATTCGACAATGGATTATCTTCTTCCTGTCTTTCATTTGTGTCGACAGTAAAACTTGTTGTACTGACTTTTTTTAAATCCAAGACCCCCACGGCATTGACTGAAGAAGAATATATTAATTCTCCTTCGCCTCTAGAGATGGGATACTCGAAAGGTGTGTGGTTATTGACTCTGGTTATCTGGATCTAGTTTGCTTGGGAGGAGACATAGTTTCCCAGTTTCTCGCCAGTAGAGACACTGTTTAGCCCAGCTCATCTTTTGCTGCTGAGCCAAATCACAGGTCCGGTGGTCAGCCTATGAATTGGATTCCCTTGCATTAGGAGTCCATCCCTGTCCAATTAGATGTGTCCCAGTGGTAGAGTAGGAGTGACATGGTTCAGGGAATTTAGGCATGGTGGTTCATCTTAGAAAGAACTGTGAATGGGGGAGACACTAAGACTAATGTTTCTAGGTCTAAATCCTTATTCTGACGTAGTCTTGAATAAATTCCTATTTCCCATAAGGCAGTGATCCAGGAAATTGTCATGGACCTTCTTGCAAGATTAAGAGTTGAGCGCAGAACCCAAAATGCAAAGTCGAGTTGGTAATAGTCCCTTTTATATCTGAGTATGTCAAGTAAGTGGACACTGAGGGCAGCCCCCGAATTTGGCCTGGGATAGAGGGAGCCAATGAAGATTTCTTAACAAACATGGTAAATGAACAGAGCCCCAAAAGAAGGAAGCATTACCAAATAGTTGAAAGGCAGGAAAAGCATTCCAGATCAAGGTAGGGAAGCATGAACGAGCAGGGTGCCAGCAGGCCTTGGAGCTCCTGGGCCTGGAAGGGTGCCCCCAGGGCTGAGCATGATGTCAGGTATCTGGTGAACCTATGAATAAGGGAAACTCCTTACCAGTGCCCGTGTTCGCTCCACCTGTCTCCCTATAGACTAGTGGGCAGCCCATCCCCTTCAGCCCAGTGCCTGCTTGGGGTTCTTTGAATATGCTGGGCACCCTCCAGCCTATGGCCTTTTCATGTAGAGTTCCCTCTGCCTAAAATGCCCTTCCCCCAGGAATCCACATGACTCACTCCCTCTGCTCCTTCAGATTCTTGCTGGAACTCTATTATTTCAAGGAGACCTTTCTCACCTCTGCCTCCTGACACTTTTTAAAACCCATTTCCTGTTTTTTTTCTCCATACCACTTATTAGCCTCTCACCTTATATAGTGTTAATTTCCATATTTTATTGTCCGTCTCCCTAGAATGTAGGCTCCCCTGAGTGCAGAGACCTTTGTTGTTTGCTATCCGCTGTCTCTACGGTTCTTAGAACAGTGCTTGGCGTGGAGTAGCTTGTTAAAAATACTCATGAAATGCGTGAAGGAGTGAAGGACCTTTTTCTGTCTCCTTGTACAACATGCTATAATCATGAATTAATCGCCATACTTTCGCCGTCTGCCCCTGACTCAGAAATGCAGATATTCAAGGAGATCGTGGAAGACAGCATTGGTGTCTTTCTACCCTGGTTTCTGTTTGAGACAGAAAATACAATAATGGAATTGGATTAGCTTGCCGTGATAAGTCAGTGATAATTGCCTGATGAAAATCATCTCTCCATTTCTTCACGCCATCCATGTCAGCAGCCAATTCATTTTCCAAAGCTTGAAAACTTGCCTGCCCAGCCCCCCTGCAATAAATTAAGAATGTGTCTCACATCCTATTATTCAAGGATCCGTGATTTGGCCCTTGCCTTAGGTGGCATCTCCAGAGGTAAAACCTGAGACCAGGGTTTCTGGTGAAGCGAGTTATTGGAATGCTTCACAGGAAAACCCCCCGTGTACGAGTCAAGAAGTATAGGACAGGGAAGCGAAGGAGGCCTAGCAAGGTGGCAACATCAAGACAGTCACAAGGAAGGGTGGCAATCTTTGTCCAGCCCTACAGTGGAGCGCTGTGGACAATTAAATTCACATCTCCAGAGTTGTCTACACTCTGGGGACAAGAAGCCAGAGAAATTCTACCCCAATATACCCTTCATTGTAAAATTGTTTCTGGCTCTCTGTGAGCAGAGGCAAGACCAGTTCTGGTGGCCTAGTGCTGTCCGCCAACCAAGAGACAGGGTGCTAGCTCTTGGGAGGGGAATCATCTAGAGACAGGAGGTAGGGAAATGGTCAACGGATTCTAGGAATACAGGCCATGGAACACTGCCCGCATCTGCTGCCATTTTAGCCTTATTCTCACTACTCTTTGGTTGCACTTCGCCTGCCTTGCCCCCTCTCCTTCCATGCTTACCCAAACTTTAAGACCGATTTCCTCTGCTACCTTCTCAGTCAAGCTTTTCCTGGGTCCCAGCACCTCATGGCACTCTCATTCCTGTGAACCCTCATTATAGTCTTGACCCTGGGATCCGCCCCTACCTGCGTCACAAAATTGCTATTTGTCTTTGGACAAATCATTGTGTCCAATTACTCATCTGTCAAGGGTTTGCAATCTGACCACTCAGATCCCTTCTGGGGCAAGAATTCTCTGATTCTGTGACTTACAGTATTCCTGTGTGTTAAAATTATGAATAGATTTGTCAGCATTGACCAGACTGCAAACTTCTAAATATAAGAATAATTTGCTTTCTCAACTCTACCTATGTCTTCTGAAAATTGGAAATATTAAACTCTCCAAATCGAGGTTGCGAAGACTAGGAATAATGTATGTTTAGTGCCTGGTCCATAGAAGACTCTTGAAATAGATGATCAATATATTGATGTATCTTTGTACTTCAGGAAGTGCCTACTACACTCTATTGTACATTAGAGGCATTCAAGAAATATTTGCTGCATTATGGAAAGCAAAACTATAAGCTGTCGCTAGTGAGTAACAAAGCCAAGCCCCCTTACAATGCATGCTGTGACCTTTCCCATTCTTGTTGCTAGAGACAAGAATTGATTAAATACTGGAGAAGTAGCTTTGGGCAGATATTACAAGAGCTACAAACTCACCTGGAAGCTATGTTCACTTACCTAGAACCTCTGCCAACCTGCTGGTTCGAGAACAGTCAACTTGCAGTCTTAACCACTCTCAAAGTTTACTCTTTGCTTTCTTTAAACACAGAAAATATGGATCTAATGCCAAAGAGATCATAGGCTGTGGTTCCTCAAAAAAAAAAAAAAAGAGGCATCTTTAGTAGCTGGTTTTTGCGTCTTGGCCCCTCTTTGCATGCTGTTCGTTCTCTTTGCAGAGTTAAACGTGCATCAGTGCTGGTTGCCCACTGCAAGGTTTGACCCGATCAGTGGCCTAGCTTCTTAACTTCAGCTATTGACGTTCCTAACCAGACAGTGCAGACATAAGCTTCAGCTGTCACTGTTCACTCACTGATACACAGGAAATACGAGGACCAGAAGCTAATTCCACGGCAATCCATTCTGTGATTCTCCCGCTCAGAATCACAAACACCATGTATCAGACCAGGAACCTGCCCAAACGTGACTGTAGAACCTTCCACTACCAGGTAGGACTCATTGGGTCTTTTCTTAAAGACTGTTCCTTCATGAATACCCTCCCCACCTCTACTCTCCCTATTCCCTTCCTTAGAAAAAATCCTGTGCATCATGTTTCAGGGAATTGAATGCTTGGACTTTGCACAAAAACTTTCATTTCTTTTTAATATTATCCTTACTCCCAGGCACTGCCCCATGGGAGCATTGAAGGGAACAAGGCAGATTCAGGGAGAAAATTAGCCCCTTGAAAGGAAATACTTTAGTGCTTTTTCTTATTGTGGTAAAATACCCTTAACCTAAAATTTACTATTAGGGACATTTGTACCTTCATAATATTAACAGCTATGATTCTGCACCACTGTGTGAGCTTTTCCCGCACCACCAAGCAATTCTCCGACACCTGCTGGGTGTCCTCAACTCAATTCTACCTGGAGCTATTGTCCCATTCCGTGATTTAAGGGCTGGGTTTCGTAAGACAGTCCTCCCCATCCCCCCAACTTCAGAGGCCAATCGCTCGTGCCAGTTGTCACCTGGGCTTCTAACCAACCTCTATGCAATGTCCCCTCCTTAGGTTCGATTAATTTGCTAAAGCAGCTCACAGAACTCAGAGAAGCATTTTACTTACTGAATCATCAGATTAGGATAAAGAGTATAACTCAAGAACAGCCAGATGAAGGAGATGTAGAGTAAGGTCTGGGGAAGGAGCCTGGAGCTTCCTTGCTCTCTCTGTTCCATGTGGCCTCTTTGTCTGGCTTTCTTTCATTTAACATCATGTTTTCGAGGGTTGTCCATTCATTGATTTTCATGGCTGACTAATATTCCACTATATATGTATGTATATTTGTGTATAGCAACGCTGTTTGTGATAACCAAAAAGTGTTCACATCCCAAATTTCCATTAATAGATAAATGGATATATCACAAATAGTGATGCTATGAACATTTTACATGCAATTTTTTGTTTTAACACTTGTTTTCAGTTCTTTTTGGTACATACCTAGGAGAAGAATTGCTGAGTTATATGCAATCTCTGTGTTTAACTTACTGATCAACCGCCATATTTAGTGCAGTTTTCAAAACCATTGTGGCCTGGTATGTAGAATGCTTATGTCTTTAATTTGATTTCAGTGGTAGATAAAAGACAGTAGTTAAGAGAATTGTTAACTGAAATGATAAAGAAGACTTTGTGAAGTGCTAAGTGTCAGGACCCAAGATTTCCTGCCTTTGGGTATAAAATAAGAATCTAGTAAAGTGCCATGTCACGTACCCTACTCTGCTGTTAACCATCAGACCGGGTTGTCCATGTCTGTGGGTATCTGAATTGAAAATCAGAGTATCTTTATGTTCACTGCATAAATAAGTAAAGGTGACACCACTCATGAGGAGCTAGAGAACGGGATGCAGAAGATATCTGGGCGTATTTGGTAACTATATCAGAGGCATGAGTTAGCAATAGAGATCCTGAGCCTTCCCAACAATATTTCACATTTCAGTTTGCTTTCGCTCCCCACTAAAAGTAAGCCAGATGGTTCTCCATGATGTAGACAAGTCAGTCTATTTCCAATTCAGTGTACTTAGTTTGTAAGGAAATCCTCCACCCCACAGCTAATGTCAGTTTGCTCAGAACATTCAGTTGCTTACCAGTATATTTCAAATGTATCTTATTTTGAACTGTTCTTCAGCTCGTTTCAAATGTGTGTGTATGCATAGGTATGTATATATACACATATTATTTTTTATGGAAAACCATCAACATTCATAAAAAATACAGTGTCTGCAATGCTCTTAGGTATTGTCTAAGGATCTCGGGGTATCATTATTTATCGCCAGCTTTTATTAGATAAAAGATTTCCCCTAGTCAGTATCATCCAAATATTTGGTCAAAGGCATATTGAAATAATTTAGACTATTTACTGAGTGTGTTGGATTATTTTCATAATGTAGACCTCAGCGTTTTAAGTTCACTGATATTTGATAGGCTTGAATCTTAGACTCTTTGAGAAAATTTTATCCAATATGTTTTAAATTAAGCTAATGGCTAACCTGACCCTTTCCCTTAGGCCAACAACAGGTGTTTCATTTGAAACTTTTATTGTCTGTTGATGATATTGATGAATGCAGCAGTGCAGTTCTTTTCCAGAGATCCAGCTACTCACTATTCATTCGGCTGCTTCTTAACAAATTGTCTGAATTCAAGGAAAATGCTGTGAGGAGAGAGACCCAGGCTCACAGGGGTATGAAAAGTCTCAGATTTTAACATAGCTGAAACTGAATACAAAAAGTGTTACATTCTGTTTCATAGTAATCCTCACACACAGAAAATGTTTATCTTTTTATGTAGCCTAGGTAAGATAAAAAGTCCTAGCAATTTTATCATTATCCTCTGCAAACCCCTAAATTTGATATGAGCAGAGAACAAGTGTTTAAACTCTTTTGTCTCCATAACCTCCTTTTTCATACACTGTTATCATTAAACACTTCCAGAGACAGGCCTCTGAAAAGTGAATTGTGGCCCTTCCATGCTTAATTTGTTTCTTAATTGTGCATGATTTTAGAATGCCCATAAAATAATATTTATAGCCATAACATTTCAAAGGCAACACCTCTCTGAAAAGGAGAGTTAGATTTATTTCCAGATGTTTCTACCAAACATTTTCTTTTTTCTTTCCCTCACCCTACACTCCAATTTCATGGTTGTGATTAACGGGGCAAAGCTCTATAGCAAAAATTCATCAGCTGATTCCTTCCGCCTACAGAATCCACATTTTTCAGGGCTCAATTTGAGACATAATGAAAGTCTACTTTGCATAATTATCATGTGAGACTATCTATAATTAAATGATGAAATGTGGTTTTGCTCCAGTGTATAGACAAGGCTTTATGTGAACTAAAATCACAGAAGTTTATTTCTTTGCTTTAACTTTCGTTTGGTGTTGGGAATGGGGGTGTAATATAAACAAGTAATTCATTTCCGACACAGTTTAAGTTCCCGTGGGAACCTTTTTAATTTTCAGGAGAGAAGGCAATTTCTTGAATTGAGGAATAACTGGAAACTTGAATATGATTGCCTCTTCAATGCTAATAGATATTACTCTCAAACTTCAGAATGTGCTTATCATCATTACATTTTGAGTTTTGCCTTGAAAATATTTTTTAAAGCTTTTATGATAGCTTTTGAAATACCTATACAAAAATACCTGTTATTCATCAGGCAGTTCTAAGGCCTGAAATGAACCTTGCAGAAGTTTCTAACCCTGGTTCATCATCTTGTTTTATAGTCTTTCTGTTTCTTCTAACTAGATAAAACAATGCTGATTATACCAAGTTTAAAATTAAAACAATGATTCTAAGACTTCATGTGGGGAGTAACATCTCTGGAATTCTTTGGGAAACATCATGATATATTATTAAATTAAATTTAAAGTAACTGAATAGGTAAGTTTTGCTGAATTATATCTGCATTTTCCAAGTATGCCTCGCACATCCACTGTATCCCGTACACTGTGGAAGAGACTGAAATTAGAGCTACTATGCAACTTCCAAGGAGTCTGGAACCTAGTAGTATTCAGTTCTAAAATTGCCAAGGGGAGGGCGCCTGGGTGGCTCAGTTGGTTAGGCGACTGCCTTCGGCTCAGGTCATGATCCTGGAGTCCCGGGATCGAGTCCCGCATCGGGCTCCCTGCTCGGCAGGGAGTCTGCTTCTCCCTCTGACCCTCCCCCCTCTCATGTGCTCTCTCTCTCTGTCAAATAAATAAATAAAAAATCTTAAAAAAAAAATAAAATAAAATTGCCAAGGGGATGCATTTATCAATGATTTACCAAGACAAATACTGGAATAAAGCTTAAATTTAGGTACATTTTGGTCTTGACCTTTCCTGTCATGACCTTTGGGAAAAGGCTCCCATTGTTTAATATTAGTGGAGCATTTCTGCTCTTGACATGACTTTAAGAATCAAGGAAGAAAATTCCTCCTAGGAGCTAAATGAAAAAGCAGATATAAGTGTTTGGCTTTGCTCTATAGTTTTTGTAATGTGATGGTTCCCTATGTATTTTTAGATCTGGGCTCAGCAAACTATGGCTCCTGGGTCAAAGATGGCCCTTTACTTGTTTTTGTAAATAAAGTTTTATTGTAACACAGTCCTATTCATTCCTTATACATTTGTTTATGGCTGTTTTTGTGCTACAACAGCAAAGTTGACTATTTGTGATCAAGACCATATGACCAAAAAGTCTAAAATAGTTACTGCCTGGCCTCTTACAGAAAACTATCTGCCAACTTCTGTTCTAAATATTATGCTTAAACTGGTATTTCTAAGATTACCAATTTTAGACCTTATCTACTGTTGCTCACTCTGCCAGATAAAGGCTAGATCAGTGGCACCATTCCCTACCTCTCCTAATGTTCCTCTTCTCCTTGTAGTGCAGTTACTGCCACTTACTTTGTGATTCTAATTGATAGATCATACCTTTGTTTCTTTTTCCTTCTACCATAAGCAGCATGTCCTGATACTAGTAATTTCCACTTAGTGAGGTGAAAATATAATTCTGGCATCCTTCTTGCTTGCTTCTTCTTACCCTCTTCTTTCCCGTATTTTTTTTTTTACATATTTTGTCTTTAATAATACAAAGGTTGAAAACATTTACAGTTGTCTTGTAATCATTACAGAGTTTTTGGGGCCTTATCTATAGGTTGATCCTAAATTTTCAAGCTCACCGAGGAGTTTTAATATTTATTCCTAATAAAGAGTATTCATTGTATCGCTAATTAGTGCTGGTTATATTGCCACTACTTTAAAGTTTTTTGTTTTTCTAGCAGTTTCTGTGTTTTCATGTTCCGCCGTGCATGTCCTGTCTTGAACATTTTGTTCTTCTCAATGGTAGAGGCCCATCTCTGGAAGTACCTTCTTTCCCACGCTTGTCCCTCCTGAATTCCTCCTCCTGCCCTAATCTTGATTGCTGACTTCCTGAGCCACCAGCAAACGGTCATCTTGGGACTTTGCTGCCTTCTTTCCTGTGTTGGAGCCAAGGTTATCTTGATCTCATGCCTTTCTCTCTCTTGATTTGATTGGAGCACATCCTCTGATCATTTTCTTAGAGAAGATGTGTGGGAAGTAAACCTTCTAGATCTTTGCATGTCTGGACCTGTCTTTATTTTGCCCTCACGCTTGACGTAGAAATCTAGGTTGAAAATTATTTTTCCAGGAAGGTTTTAATTCTGGCTATATTGCCTTCAGGCCTCCAGTCCTGCACTGAGATACTGCTCTGATTCTCCTTCCTTTATCTTCAGTGTGTCTTTTCTTTCTATAGCTTTAAAGATGATTTCTTTATCCTTGGTGTATTAAAATTTCATTGTGCTGCATCAAGATGGGAAGGTACTTTTACTGTCGGGCTAAAGGCTCTCCAGCTAAGTTCTCAGGTCCTTCAGTCCAGACACTGTTCAGAATCATTTCTTTGGTAATTCCTTTCTCCCTATTGTTTTCGCTTTTTGATTTTAGAAATTCTTATCAATTTTGTATTGGCTTTTCTGAATTGATCATATGTAATTTTCTTTTGTTTCCTTTATATTTCTAACACCTCGTCTTGTTATTTAGTTGTCTGAAGGATTTTTTAAAAATTTATCCTTCAAGGGGCACCTGGGTGGCTCAGTTGGTGAAGCGTCTGCCTTCAGCTCAGGTCATGATCCCAGGGTCCTGGGATCGAGTCCGGCATCGGGCTCCTTGCTCAGCAGGGAGTCTGTTTCTCCCTCTCCCCCTCCCCCTGCTTCTGCTTGCTCTCTCTCAAATAAATAAAAATATTTTTAAAAATTTATCCTTCAAGCTTTCTATTGAATTGAATATGAAAGTATATATTTACTTTTCAAGAGCACTCCTTCATATTCTCATATTCCCTCCCTATTTTTGTTTTCAGTAAAGTGCTGCAGTACACATCCTTGGGTACACAGCTCTCCCCAGTTATCTTATAGGATACAGGCCTAGAACCAACATTGCTGAGACACATAATATATGCATGTAAATTTTGGAAGTTTGTGATGGCCCTTCAGAAACAGGTTGCACCAGCTTACATTTTTACTGCAAGGGGGAAAAAGTGGTATATCAGTATTTTACTTTGCATTTCTCAATAAGACTGAGTGTCTTTCAGAACATTATTAGCCATTTGTATTATTTTCATCTATGTCCCTGATCATATACTTCACCATTGTTTATTGGATTATCTTTGGTTTTTGAATTGTACAAACTCTTTATCTATTACGTATATCATACATTTGTCTGTTCTATATGTTACGCACATCTTCCGGCATTTTCTCTTGTAACTTTGCTTATGCTTTTGCCCTCTTAAATTACTGAGTTGAATCTGTTTGTCTTTTCCTTTTTAGCTTTCACATTATATTTGGAAATTCCCTTCCTACCACGAGACTCTAAATGTATTCTTTAGTATGTTAAAAAAAAAACAAAATTCAACTGAGTAAATTTGAAGATCTAATTGGCCTTATTCAGTGACTCATGAATCAGGCAGCACTCCATCCAGCAAATAGAAAGGAACTCCAAAGAACTGCACAAAATAAAAGGCTTTTATGGATAGAAGGGGGCAGGAAAAAGAAATTTCTAGCGAAGACTAGGTATTTCAGACAAAGCCTCCTTCCTAAGGGGGATAGGCAGGGTCTATCAGATAGATTACCTCACTAGTGCTGACCAAGTAGTTTCAAACTGAGTGCAAAGATTACATTCCTGGGAGAGGCTGAAACTACAGTTATGTTCGGTATTCAGTCTTGGTTTCCTGACCTGGGGCTTAGCACAAGTGACTCCATTTTGAGCTTGTCGTTTCCTTTTTTAAGAAGTATTTTATTCTAGGGGCGCCTGGGTGGCTCAGTCGTTAAGCGTCTGCCTTCGGCTCAGGTCATGGTCCCAGGGTCCTGGGATCGAGCCCCGCATCGGGCTCCCTGCTCTGTGGGAAGCCTGCTTCTCCCTCTCCCACTCCCCCTGCTTGTGTTTCCTCTCTTGCTGTGTCTCTGTCAAATAAATAAATAAAATCTTTAAAAAAAAAAAAAAAGGTATTTTATTCTAGTACTTTCATAGCTTAAATGTGACTGCTCAGCTCAAGTATAAATGATAAAAATGTTACCCACCTAGTAGGTTTGTTGTGAGAATGAATGTGGCAATGCATGTATATCATCAAAGCAGTGCTTGGCAAGCTCAGGCCTGTTCACAGTATCTGCTGCTTTTATGGTAATGGTTCTTTTCTTCAGGGCCTAGCCTAGTGCCTGATTAAAAGACTGATATAAAGATCAGACGAATGAGTATAAAGTATTGAAGGGAATGGAAACTCCCTCTGATGAAGAGAGAAGAGGAGGACATTTTAATGCCCTTTTGTAAAGTTGAAAAAGGATTGAGGCAAAATCTCCCAGTTTTATCCTGTGTCTTTGATTTGTTTATCCCTGTGGTTTCTGTGGCCCAGAAAGTAAGTGTCACACTAATAAAAGCTGAAAATACTTTTTAGCCCTTAAATTGAGTTAAATGAATACCATTGTAACAAGTTAATTATGCATACATAAAATTGCTAAATATATGTCGTTGAAAATGCCTATCTTTCATATTTCGTTAAGCATCAATTATGATCATAAGAAATCTGCATCTTGGGGCACCTGGGTGGCTCAGTCGTTAAGCGTCTGCCTTCGGCTCAGGTCATAGTCCCAGGGTCCTGGGATCGAGCCCCACGTCGGGCTCCCTGCTTGGCAGGAAGCCTGCTTCTCCTTCTCCCACTCTCCCTGCTTGTGTTCCCTCTCTCGCTGTGTCTCTCTCTGTCAAATAAATAAATAAAACCTTTAAAAAAAAAAAAAAGAAATCTGCATCTTGTAAAATGGGTACTGCTGATACATGTTAATTATTTTTTAAAGTAATTGAGTTCTTTTAAAGTTTCAATATGCAGGGATGCCTGGGTGACTCAGTTGGTTAAGCATCTGCCTTCAGCTCATATGATCCCAGAGTCCTGGGATTGAGGCCCGCATCGGGCTTCTTCCTCAGCGGGGAGCCTGCTTCTCCCAATTGACATGCTCTGAAGATCCCTACTTCTGGGTTCTATCCAATAGCTCACAAGTCAGGGTTGGGAATTACAAGGTTGGGCTTACTGCGAAATCATTTTCTGATGTGGTTATTCCAATGTAGTCTCCAGGAAAAATTTCCATAGTGGTATTTGAAGTGTTCTATAGCCTCCTCTCAAACTCAATTCACATGAACTTACATTCACCCAAATGGCACACTGTTATACAGATTACTGTCAAGCATGTGATTCTGAGCATTTATTATGTGGCTACCTTCCTGTATTACCTGTCTTTTAAATTAGTAATCACCAATAAATCTCAATCTAAGGTTCCTTGGGAGTCATGCATATCTGGCTTGATGGTGTGAGGTGAGGTTGAGAGCTACCAGCTCTGCTGAGCATCTCAGTCAACCCAAGGATGTGACTTGATTATTATTGCCTCTGACACTTAGGGTGTCATTAACATAAAAGTCATCTCTTAAACACATTGAACTGAACTCAATTAATGTAATTGATTACCAACCTAGCTGTAGGGATTTTGCAGCTTTAGGGAAACTGACAAACATTTTTGCCCTTTTAGATCCTACAATTAGATTCACAAGGCACAGTCAATAAGCATTTTGCAGGCGCTAAATTCGTCATCTTTAACGATGACAAAAATCTGGGTGGATGAACTGGCTGTTGATAAAAGACTAATTGTTGAAGTGGTTTTCAATAGTGGTATTGACAAATAGAACTGAGTCCTTGAAAGATAAATTTGATCATGAATTAATGGGACCTATTTTGGACGTTAATTTATACAAGCCCTAATAGATCCTTGATTTATTGCATCTCATTTGCTAAAGCTGAAGGCATGACTAGAAAAATGCATCCGTCTGGGTTCTGTTTAAACTCTGTAGTCCTTTGAACTATAACCCTCACAATGAATATTACTGATTTGTAAATAAAATTAATAGTATGTGCATTCAAGTTAATATTTAAGAACTATATTAACCTTCTTTTCTAAGATATTCTACTTTCGTCTCCTAGAATGTGGAGAAAATTTCAGGATTTTTCTTTTCCCAACCCAGTGTATACCAGGTCCTACTCAAGTGATAGATTTTAGAGCCTCTGACCTTTGCAGGAAGGATGTACTCTTGCTTACATAAAGGGTGTGTGGGTGATAGCGGGCAGCATTCTAACATGGCTTACGGTTTTCTTCTTTAACCTCATTTGTCCTTGATACTGCTTGCTCTCCTTTTTTTTTTTTTTTTTAAAGATTTTATTTATTTATTTGACAGAGAGAGACAGCGAGAGAGGGAACACAAGCAGGGGGAGTGGGAGAGGGAGAAGCAGGCCTCCCGCGGAGCAGGGAGCCCGATGTGGGGCTCGATCCCAGGACCCTGGGACCATGACCTGAGCCGAAGGCAGACGCTTAACGCCTGAGCCCCCAGGCGCCCACTGCTCACTCTCCTAAACACCCTCCCCCATTACCCAGCAAGTAACATGTACAGTTGTCCCAAACACCAGTTTCTTTAATGCCCCTATGGCTTTGCTTGCTCTTCCCTTGGATTGGAATGTAATTCCCTTCCTTATCCATCTGGTATTTACCGCCTCACATCTCTAGACTCATCTCCTGGGCATCTTCTCTGTGAGGTCTTTCCTGGTCCCCCTGACTGCCCTTGGGTTAGGCTGACTACCCGCGTGGAATGCGCCCCCACAGTATGGCGTCTATCCTTCCTTGGCACCTGCCTCCAGCAAGCTCCTGGACTCAGATGTTTATATCTGTAGCTTCTCCTACTGGAGTGGAATTTCTTTCAGGGCAAAGAACCAAGGAGAACTTCACAGTAAATTGAACTACAACTTTTTTCAATAAAGGAATGAATGTACGAGTAAACCAATGGCCAGAAAACTATTCTCTCAAGGCCATTATACCTCTCTTCCCTCTGCCTGGGATCTTTTTCATGGATAGCCTCCCAGCTGAATCCCTCACTTCATTCAAGTCTCAAAAGTAACCTCCTCAGAGAGGCCTCCACTCCCGTCTTCTTAAACCAATCCACCCACTCTTTCGTTCTCTATCCTGCTCTATTTTTTTTCATAAAAACATATCCGCCACCCAACAATACTAGATATAGTTTATGTTTGATTTTTATCGTCTCAGTCTTTCCACTAGAAGAGGGGTCAGCAAACCTTTTTCTGTAAAGGACCGATAGTAAATACTTCAGGCTTTGTGGGCCAGAAAGCTTCCATCACCACTACAACCTCTGCCTTGCTAGCGTGAAAACAGCTACAGTGCATAAATGGAAGGGCATGGCTTTGCTCCAATAAAACTTTATTTATTAAAGCAGGCAGAGGCCAGATTTGGCCCATGGATAACAGTTTGCTGCCACCTGGCTAGAATAGAAGCTTGTGGGTCTGAATCACAGCCATAGTCCGGGTACCAGACACATAGAAAGGTTCCATTAAATAGCTATTGAATGAATGGTGGATCAAGTTTGATCCACCATAAATAACAAAAGAGCCTGATTTTGATGGAATTTGCGAAGTCAATGGCTGTTAGCCTGAGAGAAAAGGATAGACAAAATCTTCCATTGAGGCTATCGACTCCTCTAAGACATGAAAATGGCTGCTATGTGAGTAATATTGACCAAAGATAAAAGTTTACTGAGAATACTTCAGAGACAACCAGAGAAAATGCTTCAGTTAAGACAAAAGGAGATTGCTTTTCATTTAGAAATGAATTCTACAGAGGTCAATACATGAAGCTAACGTCTTCTTTGTGTTTAAAGGTTTATATGTGGAAAATGCATTACATCCAGAAAGAAGTATTTATTTAAGAGGTATTTGGGATTTGTTTGTGTTTTGAGAACTGTTGGTATAAATATAGGTATGGTTGATGTATTATAAATAAATATTAGTTGAATAATTGATCTCAGTATTGCTCTCAGTACAGAAATGTTTATTGCTCTTGGCTAAGAATTAACACGGAAGGTCTAATTACATTTTTCAGTTGGAGTCTGGATGAGGACGCTCCCCATCAGTGCCATTCCCAAGGCAGGGTGTGTTTCCTGGGACTCAGCAGGTTTCTTCATTGGAGAGAGGCCTGATGTGTGGTTGAGTCCTGGTGAAGAATGGATAGATGGAGGCACAGATAAATCAATAAGTCCCACTGAGGCACCCAGGGACTAGTGACTAGCAGCACCTGGGACCTGGGCAAGGGGCCTATGTGATGTCACCTGCAGGGACAAAGCTCCCATTGCACAGAGCAGGCAGAGAAGGAAGCAGGCCTGGATCTGGGACCTCGGGTAAAGAGGTTCAGTTCATGTGTATGGAGCTTAGAAGAGGGGAAACAGAAGCCAACAAACAAAACTCAAAGCAGAAAAGATGTGTAACCTTGGGCTATAATGTAGTTCGATGTCTAAGGAAACTAAATTCTCTAGGTAGGGGCTAAGAATAATTATTTTAATGCAGAAAAGATTAGGAGATCGTAATTTCTTAATTAAAATAGAACTGTTAGCTGAAACCTTTGATTCTATGATTTCCTTACCAGCTTCTTTTAACTTTTTTTTTTTAATTTTATTTATTTATTTGAGAGAGAGAGAATAAGAGAGAGAGAGAGCACAAGCAGGGCGAGCAGCAGAGGGAGAGGAAGAAGCAGACTCCCCACCGAGCAGGGAGCCCGATGTGGAACTCCATCCCAGGACCCTGATCTCATGACCTGAGCCGAAGGCAGATGCCCAACCGACCGAGCCACCCAGGCGCCCCAGCTTCTTTTAACTTCTATCAGAATTTCTTAGTCATCAGGGGCTCCTGGGTGGCTCAGTCGGTTAAGCGTCCAACTCTTGATTTTGGCTCAGGTCTTGATCTCCGGGTCATGAGATTGAGCCCTGCATGGGGCTCTGTGCTCAGCGGGGAGTCTCCTTGAGATTCCCTCCCTCTCCTGCCCCTTCCCCGCTCCCATGTTCGTGCACGCTCTCTGTCTCTCTCTCTCTCAAATAAGTAAATAAAACCTTTTTTAAAGAAAAAGTTCTTAGTCATCAAAGGAGCCCTTACCGCTTAATCACTTTTTCAAATCCTTTGTGTAAAGATTATAAAATCATGAAATTTATTAAGTGTGGCTAATCATCTCTCTAAAAGTAGGTCCTTTTTAAAAAGTCAATTCATGTTTTTTTTAATATCTCCACATTGTATCTATTCATTTACTTAATTATTTTTCATAAACTCTATACCCAACGTGGAGCTCAAACTCATAACCCCGAGATCAAGACTCTATCGACTGGGGTGCCTGGGTGGCCCAGATGGTTAAGTGTCTGCCTTGGGCTCAGGTCATGATCCCAGGGTCCTGGGATCGAGCCCCACATCGGGCTCCTGGCTCAGCGGGAAGCCTGCTTCTCCCTCTCCCTCTGCCTCTCCCCCTGCTCATGCTCTCTCTCTCTCTCTCTCTGTGTCTCAAATGAAAAAAAAAAATTTTTAAAAAAAAAAAAAAAAAAAAGACTCTATCGACTAAGCCGGCCACATGCCCCAAAATCAATTCATGTTTTTCAGTATTATCTTAGATCATGGTTTCTATAACTCATAGTTTGAATTTACAAACCCATGGGATAGTTTTCACATTCCAAATATAAAACTATAATAGAAATTTTCAAAGAATACACAGAGATCACAGCAATATATACAACAGCCCCTTGGGATGGGGAGGTCACCTCCTGCATCTTCAACCTTCTGCTTCCCCCATGTACTGCTCTAAAGTATGGATAGAATCCAATTTGATGGAGATGAACTTTCAAACCTAAAGTGATGATTTTAACAGTTTGAGAAAGGCTTCGCTCGTTGTTATCAAGTCTTTTGTTCAAAAATGGATTTTCCTGTAGGTATAAAAAAATAAGGGTAATCATTCAAGATAGAAAAGTCTGCCCTGCCCTCGCCCTGCCCTGTAATTCATTATGCTCTGTAAAAAGATACCAATTGAAACTTAGAAAGATATGGGGTGGTTAGCTTTCCAACCCCCAAAGGGTTCAATTTTTTGGAGCCAAAGCAGGAACACATGTAATAACCATCAATTTGTCTGTCCTTTTGTCACCCAAACCTGGGGCCACTCTGTTTCATCTTGCTTGCTGGGATTAGCAAGGATTAGACAAGCAGAACGAAATGCACCATTTCCCATCAGCATGTTAACTTCGTTTGTAGGTTTCTAAACTTGATTCGGAATAGATTGGAATGTGAGAGCTGGGCTTTTTAAGAGCTATGCTGAGCTTTGTAATATCAGTGATTCTGTCCATCATGTTTGAATATATAAAACACTTCTGGGGTTCATGCCATAAATCAGATTATACAGAACAGAAATCTCCACACTTTTTGCTTTTGTACTCCATTCCTATTATAGATTTTGTTTATTTATTTCAGAGAGAGAACTAGCACAAGCATGAGTAGGGCGGGGTGGGGGGAGGGCAGAGGGAGAAGCAGACTCCCTGCTGAGCCAAGATCCTGATGTAGGGCTCGATCCCAGGACCCTGGGCTCATGACCTGAGCCGAAGGCAGGTGCTTAACCGACTGAGCCACCCAGGTGCCCTCCATTCCTATTACTAAAAAAGCTTTGAACATGTAAACTCCGAATATGTGTTAATTTATTTGTAATTTATATGTATATACACCCACACCACTGTGAAGAATATGTTATGGAAAACGTGAAGCATATGTGAAAAAGATGTTAAACTGGAATGTTAAAATAAGATGAGATGAAGGTGGTATATATTTTTTAATCACTTGTAAACACATTGCCATTATTGCTGCATTCCAAATTAGGTAATATTTTAATGACAGCATTGTGATTGAGGATGCTTATGTATTTTTGAGCATCGTAGTTTACCACTTCGTTGAATAAAAATTTGAGGGTCTCTTTGCAAGTTCAGCTTATTTCTTTACTTGGTTTCACTCATTGTCATCAGAAGAGAAAAAGAACTGCAGAAACTCTCAAGAGGCAAAGGGACAGAATGTTTCACCAGCTTGCTTACTGTTTTTCCATCTCATCTCTGCAAGTGAGTTTGTTGAGATTCAGCCAGAAAGTTTCCATGTTCCTTGTTGTCCCTCAACTGTTCTCACAAACCAAATGGAAGATGTTACATGGTATTATATTTAACAAATGAGTTCACAAGCCACCAAAATGCTTCACTTGAGGATTTTTAAAAGGGTTAGAAAAATTTATATCCAGGTTTTCAAAGGCTACTGTTTTTATAGATACATATTTGCATAATTTTCAATAAAACAAGCACATAATGGTAGCATCATTTTTAAACATCTGTTTCCCTACATTCTTAACACAAATCCATGTTTCTTTTAAAATTTAAGTTACTTTCTCCTTCATTACTCTGATAGCTCCTTTACTCTGAAGAGACAACTCTTTTAGCTCATTGTCACCAGGTAGCAGTCAACAACCCCTGTGGAGGACAAAAGATTTAAGGGCTTTGGTTCAAAACCAACCATATTATTGACACGCTAAAGCACTTCAGTTTCTTTGGTCCCTTGGCTTGCACTCCCTTCTTTCCAGAGGGCAGCCGTCTCTAAATGTACCCTGGAACCCTTGTTTGTTCTAGTTGAAGCTGTGACTTCACCAGCTTATACTTTTCTATGTTTGTGCCGGGTCAGAGCATCCTAAGAATTATCATTTTATGATAGGGTCTGGTATTCTTGTCGGCGACACAACCAGTGTTTTTCTTGTTTGAAGTGTTCTTTTATACGATCATATAAAGTTTAGAGTTCTCTTTGTTGAATTCTTTAAAACGGACTGTTGAGATATCTTTATTGGGTGGCATTAAATCTGTAAATGAGCTTGAAGAGAGCCGAGATTTTCATATTTAGTCTACCCGTTAAGAAGTCCCGTTTATTTCGAACCCTCATAAAATTCTCCAACAAGATTGTTCTAAACAGTTTGTGGTTTCTCAGTTAAGCATTCGGGATTCTGTTAGCTTTGCAAGTACTGTGTCAGCTTCCAAGCTTGACTAAACAGTTGGAAATCTTTAACTACTCCTGCCGTGTTGTGGAATTGAGTGACAGTGGCCTGTGGAATTGATTAGTGAAGGTTGAGTTCTTCTGAACCCACAATATGAATATTCATGAAGGCAAAAAGCATGAGACCCAGTATGTTATGTGAGCTGGAAACACATTATGTACAGTTATTTACTTTTATATTAAATTTAACTCCTCTTCAGTGGCGGTGTATGGTTGAGCCTTTTTGATCCCCGAGGTCAGAGGCTTGCCCAGATTTGCTTTCAAAATACGGGTTTTGAGTGGGAAAATCCATAGATCAGAAGAGGCTACCAGCCTGCCATCTAGAGATAAATACAGCCGGCAGAGCCTAGCCTAGGTCAGCCACTGCTACCCAAGTCCGATCAGGGATATGAGAAAATCATGAAGAGACCATAGGGTTCCTGTGTATATCATGTCAACTGTGATAATGAGGTGGAGGGGGGCAGTTTCCTTTGAAAGTGTCTATAGTGTTCGTGAAATGTAACATTCGGTCATAAATGGTGCGGACAATAGGGTTGGTAGAATCCGTGGCAAACTCTGGAATTCCAGGGTGTTTAACTAATACTGAAATCACTATTTAAAGATTGTATGAGTGAGCTTTTGGTGTCTAACAAACTCTCCCAAATTCAGTGTCCTAGCGTCCTTACTTATTAGCCCGTATTTGGCCGGCTGATCTAGGCTGGGGGGCTGGGAAGCTCTGCTTCTTCCTGAGCTGCCGGCTCTGGTCTGTTCCCCGTGCATCCCTTCTGGAACCCAAGCTGAAGGGGCAGCAGCTACCTTGTGAAGGCCTTCTTGTGGTGATGATAAAGAAGCAAGCGCACAAGACCAACTACAAAGGTGTTTTTTGTTTGTCATATCTGGGCTCAGCCATGTTACCTGCTTTGCCCTGTGAGGTGTTAGCCAAGTCAAGGGACGGCAAAATATGCACTGCGTACAGTGGGGGGGCTCTGAAAAACATTGTGGCGTAGGGCAGCCACTCACATCCTGGGGAGCAAATGAAGAATAATTCAGTTGATCACAGAGACCACTACTAGCATGATGAGCATAGAATATATTGACGCGTAATGCTGTCATGTGATCTCAGCTGGCCATCCCTGCAAAGTCATGCTGACAATGACCTTCTCGAGTAGAATTCAGGCACGGCTGTTTATTTATACTTATTTTCGTTCCAGTCTTACCTACCCAGGTGTCCTACCTGCCATCATCTTACTACAGTTTTAAATTTTACAACAAAGTAATAACTTCTAAATCTAGTTTTTCCTACCAGAATCTATCCCCTCAGCACATATTCCATAAAAGGACGTCACTGTCTCTAATAAGTACTTATAAAAATGGAATCACTTTGGGTTTTCTTATAGCATTCTATCTACCAGTCAAAGTAACTCTCTGTGATACACTGAATGTATCAATCTTTTACTTCCGTGGAGGAAGAAAGTCTCCCAACGTTCTAGGAAAGCCCTTTGCTTTTGTGCAGGATCGCCATCATTCTTTTTAAAATGAATCTGTCAGAAACAGGAAGGTTGTTCATTGAATCTCAATGGACACATTTTCCATCTCAATTAACAGAGACTGGATTTTCAGGTCTCTGATTCCTGGCCTGTGCACACGCACACGCATGTGTGTGTGTGTGTGTGTGTGTGTGTGTTGCAGAAGGTTGGGGCTGGGGCTGAAAGTTTGTGTGGCTCATTAGTTGTGTTTTCCAGCCTTAGTATCAGAATTCACTGAAGCATGGTGAGCAGGTAAAAAAGATGTTGCTTTCTCAGCTCATTGTAAAAGGACTCAAGCATCTTTATAGAAAATACTGCAAGGTGAGAGCCAAAAAATGCTTACCTTAATACAAACCACAAAATGATGTTTCATGGGGGAATATTTTCGTGTAGAGCCATTCCTACTGGAAAAAAGACAGGTTGATTATTTTTAGATAATGTGTTCTGAAAATGCCACCTGTTGCGCAAGAATAGTAATGCCATTGGAAGGTTATCCTCAAGTGCAAACAAAACAAAAAGAATGAAACATCATAAACAAAAACAAAAACGCTGGAACAAACATCGACCACAAAATACACATTCAATTGTGAGCCTCAAATGTTATTTGGGTGGGGAAAGAACAATGAAGGGATGCAGACTGATGTCACATTCTCTGTGGGCACAGCTGGTGGCGGCATCTCCGTCTCCTCTGTCCTTTAGAACTTGAGTGGCACTTCTCATTTTTCCCATGACGTGGGTTCCTACCAGCCCCGGACTCCATGTTCACTTAGGGTTCTAGAAACATGGCCGAGGAAAGCTTACCCGATTTGGTCCTTTAGAGAGCCTGGATTTTATTCTTTTTTCTTTGTCTGTATTCTGGCATAGGACTGCCTCGTGTGTATCAGTTTATACTTGTGTTTATTGTATCATTGCATTTGGTAAGATTTTTTCTAACGAAAGGTCTCAGAGCTTAGCAAGGATTTGTGTGGCATTTCACCGGGAGTTGGGCTATCAGCATTTGAAACGATACTGGGTTTGTTTTCATATTGTAAGAGTGGATGAGTTCATGATATCTGAAACCTATTCCGTTCTATTCATTGACCTCAAGAGATGAACATAACACATCGCTTTTTGAGGGCTGACTACGCGCCAGACATTTTGCTAAATGCTTCACTTCTGTTCATTCATCTTCACAGCTGTCTTAGGCGATTGTGACTGTTAGTATCGCCATTTTTCAGATGAAGAAACTGAGGCATCAGAGTCAGGAAGTAGTTTGTACAGGTCACCCTGCTAGGAAGTGGGGGTGGGGGGTGCAGGATTCGGCTTTAGAGAGTCTGGCTGCAAAATCTCCCTGCAAACTTTACCCTGTCGGTCTCAGGCTTGCCCTGTACCTGGGCAGATACGTTTGTGTTTCGTGTGTAAACCATGAAGGGTTAGCTCCTCGAAGAAAAAATGGCTCCTGTGATTTGCATACATCAGGACATGATAGTTGCTTTAGACAATGCGCTAATATGTCCTTCCTCACTTAAATGTCCTCTGTGTGCAGGAAGGAGGCTTCAGAGTAGGAGTCCCAGCCCTGTCAGGGTGGCCTCCAGATATGTTAAAAACCCGATGATTTCTTGCCATCGCTGCCATTCTCACTCTGGTCCAAGCCCCCGTGTATTTTGTCAGGATGGGTGCCATGGGCCCTGAAAAGCTCTCCCTGCCCACCCGAGCCTCCTCCTGTCTGTTCTCGGTCAGGGCAGCTCGCAATCCCATCACTTCTCCACTCAGAACCTTCCAAAGGCTGCCGGTGTCACTCAGAACAAAACACAAAGCCCTTCCAAGAGCCTGTGTCACCACCACCCCCGCCCCCCACCCCCGCCCCCCACCCCGTCCCAGGCCCTCCCCCTCCTCCTACCATTGGCCTCCCTGCTGTCCCTTAGGCACACTCTCCCTGGGCACAGCCCGTCTCAGGACCTTTGCACATAGCGGTCCCTCTCCCCGAAATGCTCCTCCTCCCCCAGATATTTATCCGACCCCTGATAGAACCCCAAAGTGTCCCCACCCAGGGGCTCTCTCCCCTTCCGGCATTATTTTTCTCCTCAGTGCTTATAAAGACCTGATATGCGATACATTTTACTAATCTCTTAGTTCATTTTCCGTCTCTGAATACCAGAGTGAACATTTTATTATTTTTATTCGGCTTCGGTTCCTATTGTATCACTGGAAGCCAGAAGCCTGTGGGCGTTCAATAAGTATTTGTTGACTAAATGAATGCATTGTGCAGTTGTTTCAGAGAATTAAATGAACTAACATATGGAAATAATTTCAAAAATTGCTTAGCATGAAATTAGTGTTTAATAAATGTCAGGTATTCATAAAATAATAATATTATAGCTATTGAATGAATGATGAATTAAAAATTAGAGGCTATTACTTTATCATGCAGTGGAAAGAGGATAATCAAGTTATAAATGCTTTAAATATCCTAACTTGAATTTGCAGTAGAAGCTAGAGGAAGTGGTCCAGGACATCATTGGTGTTCCCTTTTCCTATTACCTGGAAGGAGAGCTAGACCTCACACTTCCCTGAGCAGGGAATGGTCCCCAGGCCTCGCTGCAGTTTGGAATCACCTAGGGATCCTTTCAAAGTTGACCCTGCCTCACACCCCCAGATGTTCTGATGTGATTGGTCTGGAGGGAAACCTGGGCATTAGGACTTTTGAATCCTCCCCAGGTGATTCTGATGTGCAGCCAAGGTTGGGAACCAGTGCTGGAAGCTTTCCAGACTGGCAGTGGCACGGGGAAAAGCCTTCCCCAGTCCCTTCCTACACTCAGAATGGAAAGTTCGGCCAACCAGGGTTCAGTTCTCTGTTCTGCAACACAGGTGACCGTGAGCCGGTCACTTCACTTCTACAACCTGCTTCATTTAGAATATGTCTTCTGTGGATTATGGTGCAAATTAATAGCTCAGGGCCAGCCCCTAAAACTGTGGGTATCCCCTTCCCTTTTTTTCTGTTATTCTATCTGGGCATAACAGGAGAGCCCCATTGCCAAAGGTAGCTCAAGAACAGCATGCTCAGAGGGATGCCTGGGTGGCTCAGTCAGTTAAGCGTCTGCCTTTGGCTCGGGTCATGATGCCAGGGTCCTGGGATTGAGTCCCGCATCGGGCTCCTTGCTCAGCGGGGAGTCTGCTTCTCCCTCTGCCTGCTGCTCCCACCTCCCTTCATCCCGAGCATGTTGCCCACCCTGGTAGCCACGTCTAACCTCTGGGTCCAGACAAACATCTGCAACTTCACAGAAGACCACCCCTCCCTTTTGACCCTAAAACACGGCTGCTCTGAGCCTGCACACGTCTAGAATGGTGGTGGGACGTTGGGGATGGGACACCACCAGGGCCAGCTTCTTGGGTGTGTGACCCAGTCAGTCACTCAGGGAGGGCCCTGAGCTGGGTTTCACATTCTGCTATCTTGAAGTTATGAATTATGTTTGGGTGAGGGGTCCCGCATTTTGATTTTTCACTGTCGGTGCAAATTAGGTAGCTGGTCAAGCTAGGAGACCTGGTGTGAGTTGCACCTGGCTTACCTCTGAGAAGCGTGTGACCTTGACCCAGTTACTCTTCCACGTTTGGCGTTTGCAGTGAGGCGGTCGTGGGGTCAAACTGCCGTTCCTGTGGGGTGTTCTGAAGATGAAATCGGGTAACAGATGAGTGTCAGCGTGTAGCGCATAACACGTTAGCTCTCAACTAATGCTTCTCTTTTTCTGAGCATTCCAGAATGCTAGCTGCTAAATCGAAGACGGTTCCTTTCTGATTAAAGGGGATTTTAAACTTTGATTTTCTTAGTCGGTGGTACAAGCCTAGAGGACAGATTCCGGAGGGTTTCCATTCATTCTTCTCAACTCTTATTAAGTACACAAAAGGACCACAGAATTCATCCTTCCCAGTCTTCTTTTTTTTTCCATTTGAACAATATGTTGTCCACATGGCATATAGAATGGCGTCTTTCAAGGTATTTCAAAATGATCTTCTTTTCCTTATTGAACATTAGAGAGCGAAAACATTGAATGAAGTCCACGTCATTGAAATAACAGTGCCTTACTTAAAGGAGGTTTCTGGCGTTCAAACTAATAACTCTCCCCTCACAAAAGGCTACCCTGGCTACTGTATGTGAGCGAAGCCTTCATTAAGAGTCCGGGGAGTTGGGTTTTGACCCGACGCTCTGGCATACAAGGCATGGGCCCCGAGGGCCAATAAGCCACTACTGACTTCAGCTTCCTTCCTGGGATAATGACGATAAGAACACCAGCCTGGCTCCATCATTCCCTGCTTGTGTTGTGCATCAAATGAGATATTTGCAGATGCATTTTGAAAATTTTTGAACCCCATATATATTTCAAGTTTAGATTATTTTTTTTTAAAGATTTTATTTATCCATATGACAGAGAGCATAAGTGGTGGGGAGGGGTAGAGGCGGAGGGAGAAGCAGGCTCCCCGCTGAGCAGGGAGCCCAATGCGGGGCTCAATCCCAGGACCCCGGGATCATGACCTGAGCTGAAGGCAGACGCTTAACTGACTGAGCCACCCAGGCGCCCCTCGAGTTTAGATTATTGATAAAATTTCTGAAGTTAGGTGTGAACAAAGAGATTCATTTAAATCAGTTGAAAATCTCTCCAGAATATAAACGCCAGGAGTTCGTTTCTCATCTTTTTTGGAAAGGGGGAATGTGTTTGACACCAGGATAACCTATCACCACCACTATGATTCCCATCACTTCAATTTCTCGGGAGCCAGAAGCCATAGATCCTACTTACTGAATATCAGTAATCTTCCTGAGGCTCTTTCTCGGCATATCGGTTATAAATTGATAGTGCTCAACCAAGAATTCTCTCTTTCTCTACTTATTCATTCACTTACTGATTGCAAATCCGCTGTGCGACAGGTACTGTTCTAGGCAGCTGGGAATCAGCGGATGAAACGAAGTCCCTTGCCCTCATGGAGCTTACATTCTGGTGTGGCGAGCAAAACAATAACAAGAAGTATATTCTATAGGTCGTTATCAAGTGATTAGCGCTACAAGTAACAAAGTAGAGGAGGGTAAAGGGGATGTGGGTGTGGAGGAGCAGGCTTGCAGTGTATGTGGCCAGAGGGTCACACCTGAGCAGAGAGACTGGAGAGCAGGGAGGGGGAGCCACACACATAGCTGCGGGATCAGCATGCCAGCTTTGGGGAACAGCCAGTGCAAAGGCCTAAAGCAGAAGTGGGTCTGGTGTTTTCAAGGAATTCAGGAGGGCACGCAAGTAGCATGCCTGCGTGCCTTCCCACATCTTCCCCAAGCTCTCCCAAGCAGGGAATCGAAAGTTTGGAAACAAGAGGGAGAATGTGATTGCCAAGCCATTGCCAAATGCTTACACTAACGCCTCTTTTCCTTTGTGTGTGCTTTTCCCACAGTCACATGACACAGGGCATCCCATTTGACGACCCTCGGTTGGAGAGCTGCCAAATCCTCCCTCCGGCCCCTCGGAGGGTGGAGATGAGGAGGGACCCTGTGCTAGGATTTGGTTTCGTGGCCGGCAGTGAAAAGCCAGTAGTCGTTCGCTCCGTAACACCAGGTAAGCACCCAGCCCCCTCCCGGTCTCCTGGGGTCACTGGCCACACCCTGCCCCAGCGACTGTCGCTTAGTCCCAGAAGTTTCATACGGCTCTGCATCAGGCCGTGGAGACTCGCTGAGTTTTTCCAACATCTGGATAGAGTCAGACCACCAGAGGGACACAAAGGGCTCTGCAAACTGGGTTTCAGCTGCCGAATGCATCATATCATTTGACTTAGGAAAACACTGATCTTTCATTTGTAACCATGGAAATGACCTACTTCTTAAAGTATGAATGTACATCAAAAGAGGCAGGCACTGCACTTTATTTCAGTAAGTTCACGATAAAACCCCTTAGTGAACAACAGCAGAAAGGGGCACTGAAGTCACAGAAGGATTTTAGTTGTCCGAGCGCTTGGATTGTTTTTTTGAAGATGCACTCTTCTTTCCCCACTGGCCGCAGAACATAGTTGTCCACCCCGCTGCCGTTGAGCCGGACCAGGTCACTGACTTTGGCCAGTGGCATATTAGCAGAGATGACACTCAGAGCCTCGACAAGTGCTTGTACAGTTGACCTTCTTTATTGGGTTTAAGTGACAAGAGAGTTTCCCCCAAGTGGCTGTTACTTTTTCAGCCTGAGCCCCCAGATAAACACAGGGTGCTACCAGCCTGCCATCTAGAGATAAATACAGCCGGCAGAGCCTAGCCTAGGTCAGCCGGTCTGTGCTCATCCGAAAGGCCCACAGGCCTGAGAAGTGACCGTCAGACAGCCTACTGAACTGGAGGGTAGTGCGTCATACAGTAATGGCTGACTGATCGACGAGGGGGCAAATCCCTTAAATTCGACAGTATGAGCAGATGATTAATGTCCCCCGCCTCAGTCTTTCTCATTAGACTATAGAGATGGTCGACCGTCAACACGGTTGAACGTAATGCTCTAGGGTGCAATTGCCTGAAGTGCGCTGCCCTGGCCTTTCCAGAAACAAGGCTCTTTTAATGATTTCTTTCTTCATGATGTGTACTTATGAGCTTATTTTAATGGACTTGTATTGGATTTATTTTCACACAAAAGGAAATTGCCTTCCATACTCTTCCTCCTCAGGATTTGGCAAGTCAGGAACAGGGCTGAGGAGAACAGTCCTGTGGTAAGGAGCACAGCCTCTGGCAGCTGACTGCCCAGGTTTGATGGCTTTGGAGCTCGCCTCTGCCCCCCTATTAGGCTGTGCTTATATCTTGGTCATCCCAGACAAAGAGAAGGCACCAGAGTGACGTAGTCTCTGCCCCCAGGTTTGGCGGTAAAGGAGCTGAAATGAAGCTGGTACACTGATTTGAACTGTATTAAAATTTTAAAAACTCAAAAAAATAAATAAATAAAAGAGCACCAGCTTTACCTGCTTCTCATTCCAGAAATATTTATTGTTATTATTACTAAACTCTAAAATAGCTGGGCTGCTGAGTCTGCCGGTTAAGGAGAATAAAAGGCATCTAGTGAGTAGTAAAGATTTCAAAAGTTGATTGCATTTTCCATTATTTTGACATCATATGGCCCGGGGTAAGCCCTGTGAACACAGTCAACCACCTTACAGACTCGTACAGGGAAGAATCAGCTTCCTTTTCTCTCCCACCACTGACTCACCACACAACTTCTTCCTGTTTGCTCAGCTTTTTATTTTATTAGCCGTAGGTCCGACCTCAGTTCTCTGTGTGGGATTGTTGAGCTTGACGCTACTGAGAATTGTATTCCTAAAATGAAAGAGATTTGTCGCCTGCTATGATAACAAAATAATACATATGCGTTGTAAAAAAACATACAACATAGATCGTATAGAGGAGAAAGCTAAAAAAAAACAGAATCGCCAGAGCTGCGACCACCCAGAGCGAACCGTTATTAATGTGTACATAGAAAAGACAAGTCCGTGCATGTGGGTGCGTATGCTCTGTGTCGTATGTACGAGCTATGTAATGTATGATAGGTGTGTGTGCACACATCTTTTCCTGAGTGCGGTGACATTGAGCATGCCGCTTTCTGATAGAGGGACGCTATAACATCTCTGGTTCTGAGATTCTCTTAAAGAGGAGTCCTTCCCAGAGCTGACGGGAGATCTGAGTGTTGTAGATTTTCTTGTATTGCCTCATCGTTCCTTCAACCTCTTCCCTTCTTTGCCCTGGACTCTCCTTAGTCAGACAGTAACACCTAATCTTCGACGATTTTGAGAACAGGGGACAAAAGTGAGACAGGTCAAAGAGTACCGTTTCCAGTCATTTTTAGGTGTGAAAATACTGATCCAATAAACTGTGTCTTTCATAAAAATGACTCTGCTGAGGTCTCAGATGGTTTCTGTGGCCTGACCAGGTTTTCTATACTAGACACCCCAGCCTTCAGAGTATGGGGCGCGAGACGATTCTCCGAAGAGTGCCTCGGCGTCGTATTTTGGAAAGAACTATGTCTTGCTTCCTTCTGAAATTCTTGGTTTAAGTTGCTTGATTAAACAAGAACATTTCCATTTGGTCAAAAAGCATGGGTCAGATGTAAAAGTATGGCCTATTAATCTGCAAGTGGTTTTCCCAGGAAAGTAGTTAACATCCATCAGCCAATTCGTGCGAACGTTTTTCAGTATTTGATCAGCATCTGATTTCTAACCATTTGTTGGACTGAATTTGAGTGAGTGTTTGCAGATAATCCAATGGTTATATAAACTCTCTCAAGTGATTTTCAGAATTTCTTATGTGTGCAAACACTGAATCTCAGTTCCCACATCTTGAAATGAATATTTTTTTATCACTGATATGAGGAAATATTAAGGTTTTCCCTACTTTTTTACTACCCAGAAAGAAGATTCCTTTATGCTCCAGCTTCAGTGACACACATGCCAAGTGTCTGAGTGGGTGGGTGGGTGGGTGGGAAGCATCTGAATTACTTCGAGATCTCATCTCTGGCTGTGAAGTGTTCATTTCAATTACTAAATAAAGTAATCGCAATAATATTTGAAAGATCATGTTTCAGCTACACCTATGACCCAGTGACAGACCTGGAAATAAAATGAAAATTATAGTACCCTATCAGTATTTGGGACGTAATTACATTAGACATGGAGATGGTTGAAATATTTACTTATAGGTTTAATTTAATACCGATGTATGCTTCATGCAGTTGTGGCTTTAAGTTTATGTGTCGGGAGACCTGGCAGTGACCGGTTTTTAAATTATAGGAGCAAGTTCAAAAGAGATGCCGGTCACCCTGAACTTGGCAGAGTCCACAGACCTACGCTGCGACCCGGTTCTACCCTTTAATTCAATTCTTGGACCTGTGTGAGCCTGGGGGATCTCATTATATGGAAGGGGTTTTAAGGGTCAGTGGGATTCTAGGCAAGGCAGCTAGCCCCTTGCCTGGTACCTAATAAATGCTCAACAAATATTAGCTCCCTACCTCCTTGCAAAAACCAATGGAAAAGACTATGGTGGACTGAGACAAACACAAGAGTCCTCTGTCATCTCGTGTGAGCACGGGCACACGCACCCAGGCTTGGTCCCTGCCACAGTCCCAGCCATAGAAATGACCAAACAGCCTCATCCCCCAGCTGACATGACTGTCTGTTGCTTCCTGAACAATCCCAGCTTTTGCTCTCCTTCCTTGCCCCCACCTTTTAGACAAGAATGAGGAAGATGCCCCCACATCTTGACCCCTCCCCGGAAGCACATAACACAGGCCCCATCGTGTCAGTCCTTCCTCTGATGTGCTTGCTGCCTCACGGTTCCCCACAGTAGGTGGCCTCCCTAGTTGTGCCAAGTAAATAAATGCAACTTTGTTCAAATCCAGGTGTGCCCAGGTGATGGCAGCTTTGGCCGCAGGCCATCTACACAGCTGGTTGGCCATCCCTTTGGGGCAATACCCTTCTTTTGGGGGCTTCCATACTCAAAGTATATTCAGTTGACCAGCAGCGTACGGAGCCCCTGGGAGCTGGTGAGAAGTGCGTTACCTCACCCGTTGCTCCTCCAGATCTACTGAATCGGTCTGCAGGGTAACAAGGCCCCCAGGGTTGCGTGTGTCCATTAAAGTGTGAGCTCTCCTAGGCTGCTGTGTCTCAAGCCTGCCGGGGAAGTTCTAGAGAAATGCCGATGCCTGATTCCCACCTCCAAAGATTCTGATTTAATTGGCCAGGGTGTAGCCTGGGCCTCTGGAGTTTATCCAGAGCTCCCCAGTTCGTTCTTTCTCTCTCTCTCTTTTTTTTTAATAAGCTCTACTTTCAACATGGGGCTTGAACTCATGACCCCGAGATCAAGATTCCTGTGCTCTACCGACCAAACCGGCCAGGCACCCTTCCCCAGGTCTTTCTAATGTGCCAGCAGGGTTGGGGTTTTGGCAGACAGCGCCAGGTGCTTACAATGAATGGTGATGGGGCGAGGAGGACACGGATGGATTGGCCATGGTCTTCTCACCTGCGCTTCGCTCTCCTTTGTCTCCAGGTGGCCCCTCCGAAGGCAAGCTGATCCCGGGAGATCAGATCGTAATGATTAACGATGAGCCAGTCAGCGCTGCGCCAAGGGAGCGGGTCATCGACCTGGTCAGGTGCGTGACTCACTCCCCTGGGCCCCGTTCTGCTGCGAGGGCTGATACACAGGTTGGAGACCTCGTCCCATGAAGGAAGGGCTTCCTGTGAGCCAGTGTAGGGCAGTAACACGAGCCCACGCATTCACCTCGACGGTGCCGGCAACACCGACCTCTAACGTAAAAACGTGTGCCCCCTAAGCACGAAACACCCAGTCGCCCATTCTGTGTTAACAGCCAAGGTGCATATGCTTCGGCTGGAACGCTCTTTGGCTCCTACTTCCATTGCTATATCCAAAGGTTGCATTGTTTTCCCCTTCCAGAATTACTGACACATTGATATTGCCTAATCGAGGAGATCAAAATGCAATATCTGAATTCTGTATAAGTGATGAGTAATTTTATATAATCCCATGGATATGCAAACATAGAGTTCACTGATTTTTCATACTTGACTGAGTGATTCATTACTGAATTGTGAAAGCATCAACCAAAGCAAAAGGATAATTAGGTCAAAGCTATGACAGTTTAAAAATGTGCTTTTGGTTTATTGGCTTAGCTTGATCATAGATGTAAATAATTTGTTGTGTGGTATTCTCAGTGGAGCACCAGAAAATCTGTTTTATGTGATGTTAAAGTATTATTCAAGAGATTCTTGAAGCTCACTGGAGTTCCTCTCCCACAGTGTACTTAGGGCAAAAAGGGGTCGTTAGAAGTTCGAAATGAAGCTATGTCTATTGTATGAGCAGATCCACTTGTGCTCCGGGGGTGTTAAGGGATAATGAGTGTGTGACACTTGTCTTTTATAAACTGATTTTTTTTTTTCAAGCAAGACTGAAGCAGAAGCTAAAGCTATCAGAACATTTTAAACTGAGAAAGGGATCTTCTAACATTTATGTTCTTTCATTACAAAAAGTACATCTGCACTTTGAAAAGGCATTAAGTGGAGCGTTTCAGGGGTTTTCCAGAGAAAGTTTCTTTCCCAAGCTTTGTTCAGCTTCTGCTTCACAAAGAAACACTGGAGGGCCCTGCTTCCTTGGAAGGACTGGGAGAGGGGTAAGAAGACAGAGAAATAGAAATAGAGGAGGCTCACTTTTAGGGTGAGCAACATTTCCAGTTTGAGCCCAGCAAGGCCCACATCCTGGGAAACCTCTCAGTTCCAGAAGGGTTGGCCACTTTTCAGTGTAGACCCAACAGCATGGAGCCTTTGCAAATGGCTGGCCAAGTCCCCATGGGGCGTCCGCATCTCCCAAGGGTTCTTCCTCGTGAGCGGGCACTGAGGTTCGTGTCATACTCACCCTGCATCAGGAGTGAGACCTGGTGACACCTCCCATTTCCCTGGGGGCCAGGAATGCAAGAATCAGGGGTGACTCTGTATTGTCAAGCCCCGGGACGGGAGCTGCAGCGTTACCATTTCGAGCCACTTCTCTCTTGAGATGCTTGTGGTTGTCAGCAGGGACGGACGTCATCCAGGCAGGCTCTAAGCCTTATGTAGGCCTGCGTCCTGGAGTGCCTTGTTCAGGCCTGATGGCAGGCCACACGCTTCTTTTTTTCTCCCCTGGGCACACCCCCTCTGCAATCAGTTCTGTCGATCTGTGTCCCCGGAGGATGGTAGAAGAATGAAGATATCTGTGTTTGGGTGTGCTGGGTCTGACTTGCTTCTTGTAGGACAGCGACACAGCACACACTGTCTGAAAGTGCCATCATTTCCCAGCAACCCTACTGGGGCATCTTGAGAGAGCTTTTCCAGAAAATCTTTTCCTTCTGCATTTAATGCATTTGGAAGAAAATGACCTCACCTTGAACAAAGTCTCTGGAGAACGTTCTATGTAACAGGGCGCAGCAAAGATGAGTTGACTAAATGAGCGACAGCTCGCCGTCCACATCCAGCCTTCCGCCTGCTTCTGCACAGCCCATGAGCTAAGAATGGTCTGTGCCATTTTTAAATGGCTGGGGGAAAAAATAAAAGAAGAATATTTTGTGACACATGCAATCCATGTGAAATTCAGGGTCCAGAGTCCATAAATACCGTGCCAACGGTCACACGCAGCCATTTCTGTGTCATCTCAGAGTGTTTTCTCCCTCCAGTAGCAGAGCTGACTACTTGTGACCGACACCCATCTGGCCCTTGAGAGGAGAAGTTTGTCAACCCCTCTTGTAGGAGATATTGAAGTAACTAATGGCATTTTCGTTGGTGATTGCTGCAACATGCCCGCATTCTTGATCAGGAGGTTGTGGCATTTGACATGGAAAGCGTGTGTGCTTTTTAAACATCATGAAATCCTTCGGGTGCATAAAACTCCCGTTCACCTGTGGAGGCCAACCCCCGGGGTCAGAGGTCGCAGGGCAATAGGAGAGAGCCGAGGTCATCTTGCCAAACCACCTGCAGTTAGAGCCCCCTCTTGGCCAGCGGTGGCTGCTCCCCGACTGGCCCTGGCTGGCGACTCCCTTGGTATCATCGGTCCCTACAAGCCGGCTGTCCCATGAATTCTCTGGAGGCAGGAAAGGAGGGCATTCTGAGGAGCCACCCCACTGCCCAGTGCCATGCACAGGGGCCTGGCACCAGCAAGACCAGCTACCCTTCAGCACCCTTCGTGTGCTTGACCCCATCACAGAGGACAGGAAGTCACCTCTCCCCGGATCTCGGCCCTTCTGACAATGCCGAAGTTCCCTCTTTCGGCTCCTTATGTGGACTGGAGGAGGAAAGAGGGGGAGGAGGTGCTGGCTGGCAGTAGCAGATCACATTGTGCCTCTTCCCGGAAAGTTCTGGGGGGTCCCACTTGTTTGCAGCTCACTTTAGAATGTGGCCTGAGTCTCTTCGCTGCTGTCTCACTGATATGTGACAAGGACACAGTTTAAATCCGGAATGTAGCTGGGTGTGGTGGAATTGGCTGACCTGGATCCTGAGTCCCATGAGAAAAGAGACCTTGTCTGTGTTGTCCCCTTCCGTGTCCCCATGACCTGCTCCAAAGCCGGGTGCATAGGAAGTGCTCGGTGACAATGTGTTGAGTGAGTGGGTGGACTCTGAGGAGCACTCTGTGAAACCTACCGATTTGCGTGGTTTCCCCCAGCCCCTCCTTCAGCTCAACGTTCTGCAAGCGTGAGTTTCAGCTGAGGGGTCCACCTCTCAGGAAACCCTTGTTTATCAGGCAGCCACTGTGTATGCGGGACACAGAGCAAAGGCACCAGACACAGGGAGGGACGAGACAGCGCCCAGCCCTCAGGGAGCCGACAGTCCTCGCCACCATGACTAGTGATGCCTCTTCAAGTTGGACCTCCTCGAGACAGACAAGACCCCACATCGATCCCTTGGGGGAATTTTGTCAGATTCGAAGGGATGTTGCTAGTGAGAAAAGCACATTGGCCCTGGATGCCACTGAGATGGTGAACATGCCCCACAATCCTCAAGGCTGCTCCCTTTAATCTCCGTGCAATCCATTTATCTGTATAAAAGTAACAAGGTGCTTTCTTTTTTTAACCAAAGAAAGCCTCATACAGTAACACGGTACAGTTCGCGGAGATGAAATGCAGTCGGTCGTGGAGTTCCTATTGTGGCTGATACCTTCCAACTCACTACACCGGAATTTGGAAATAATGCATTTCTCACTAATGAAGAAGTTCAAGTATTAGAAAATCTTCCCGTGCCTTCCCATCAGCTTAGTCATCTGTCTGCCATATGTGTACTAACCTAAAAATGTAGCTCGCGTAACATCATCTCTGGGCTTCTCAGCCGATATGTGTTTTAATGTCTGTATCTTACACAAGATAAATTCCCTTTCTGTTTAATAAAATATCCCATTTTCTTTGCCACTAAGGAATTTGGGAAAACACTCATCATTTTAATAACCCTGTAAAATTCGCTCTTTAAAAATTGGCATCCATTCACTCGCCTAAATGGTTTAGTCTTGTTTTGTTCTTTTTTCTCCCACCATGGCATTTGCTTGCGGATCATTTTTTTTTTTTCTTTCCAGATACATTTGTGTTTCTTTGTGGGTTATTTTTCTTATCATTTGGTTGCTCTGTGATAGAAAATTATTTATTTTTCTAGAGAAAATGAAGGAGTTTCTTGGAGACCAATTTACTACTATAGTAACCACATTTGGGTTTTTTCATGTATCCTCAGAAAGAGCTATAATTGCTGCACTGAAATTAGATGAGATCTGTTCATTTCACAGTTTTCTAAGTTCTTAACTCTCTCATACTTTATAGTGGCTGAGGAGCAAAATCTCTGCAGAATTCGTGCCCTTTGCAAATTACCATATCTTTCTTCTTTAGAAGTATCCGCGGATAATTTCCCTTGGCTTTTCATAATTAGACAAATTAACTTGAAACAGTTTCCAAAATTTTATTTTTGAAAACTATGGAGTATAATTGCTCATAGACATCATGAATCATGCCCCATCCCTCAAGGCTAGCCAACCCACTTGAATTCGTTTGACTTCAACAAACAATTATTGAGCATTAACTAGGTAGCAGATGACGGGTAGGGTACTGGCCATGCATAAATACCAAAGACATGATTCTTGCACTTAGGGAGGAGACTTCCAGCTAATTGCACTGTATTTATGAGTGTTGCAAGGCTGCAGCGGAGGGTAGTGTTTGGGAGGAATGTTTGATGAGGATGGATGGGGATGTGCAGGAATGTAATGAAGTGGCAATGGGTAGCTGTGGACCCTGAGTGGAAGGGCCGGTTCATGGCTGGAGAGAGGGTTGTCCAATACATCTTTCCTTCGTCCCCGGAAACCCCAGACCCTCCTGATGGACACTTACTTTCCAACCTGCCGATAGAGAAATATCCATTGCCCGTATGGCCGTCCTAAACCACGACGTCAAAATTTGGTCCTGCCCTCCCGCAGTCACCCCTTTAAGGCAGCAGCAAAACTCCTGGCTTGGGTTAGACTGGAGGCATATTTCTTTTGGGATTCAAGATCCATCTGAGAATTGGAGGAAGAGCGTGGACCTACGCCTCCACCCAGAAGAATCCACAGGCACACACAGTTTTGCATATAGCGTCAGAATGTTTCTCGATCCCCCTGGATGCCAATCCCGGTTTTTCATCCCTTAGTATTAAGACCAGATAACACTTATACAGCACTTACTATACCCTGTCCCGTGTACATTTAGTATATTAACTCATTCAGTCCTCACAATGATTCGTGGGTACAGTGGTGACCTCTGATTTACAGGTGGGGAACCTGAAGTGCAGAAAGGTTAAGGAATGTGCCCAAGATCCCCGAGCTAGTAAGTGGCGTGGTGAGACCCATTCTGCCTCCTTCGTGACCGCTCTTAACCTGCTCATCATGTGTATTTCTTACAACAGCCCTATGAGCAAGTATTATTTATTGTACCCCCATTACAGAATGGAAAAGGGGGCTTAAAGAAGTTAAAGCAGTTGCTCAGGGCAAGTAGGGAGGCACGCAGCGGGGGTGGAATAAGCCAGTAGGAATTACCGGGGCCTGTTGGTTCAAAGGGGACCAAGCCTAGTTATCAAGTCTTCACTTGGTGGGCTCATCAAACAACGGAGCTGGATTTGGCCTCTAGATCGTGGGTCTGAGCACCTCCATTTTTGAATTATATGCACAGAGCCTGTCTCCTATCCCAGGTTTGCCAAGCATTTGCTTTGATTTTAGCAGGAAGTGCCCAGGAGTACCTGCTTGTTGCCGTTGGTGGGAGCTAGGCAAGAGCAAGAGAAACCATTTAGAAGGGACCCATCTAAAAATTAGATCTCAGCCCCTCTGTCTTTTTATCAGTCTCTCCTCACCCGAATTATAATGGAAAGTCAAATCAGATCATGTTCCAGGGGCACTGTGTCTGCAAAAGAATCTATTAGGAGGGTCACCTTCCCATCTAATTTCAGCTGGGTTTAGATACATCACAATGCTGCTTAGTAAAATAACAAAGCAGAGAACATCCACCGAGCATCAGGCATATAAAATATGCATGATGATGTATGATATGATAAGGCCTTATTAGAGTTAAGACCGGCAAGCAATTTCAGTGAAAACAGAAAAGAACAGCCCCTTGGTATGCTGACACGACACATTGTAGACTCACCTAATACACACTTGCAGTGTACACGTTTTCTGACATTTGCAAATTACAGAGCCTGGGGAGAGAGAGGTCAGCGATTCTAGAAAATGGAATGTGTGGGAAAACCTTCTAATAAGGACAAAGTAGAAAAAGTGATTTGAGTCCATAGTTCATAAAGGTTACAATGAAAATTAATAAGAAAAATGGTTTCATCCAGATTATTGCAACTTCCCTTACATTTTGTTGACGAGCATCTCCTAGTCTCTCACTAGATCTCTCCTAAATTACTGTACATTCTTTTATGCAACTCATGTCTGGCAAATGGATGTCGAAGATTGAAGAATAGGGAAAAATTTTTCAACTAGGGCCTATTTTCAGTGATCTTATATGGTTGACACTACTGAATGTCTTAGCATCTTTTCTACATGAAGAAAAAAGGGTAGAAGATGATTATTGGCCCTGTGCCATGTTCTGTTGATCCTTTAGAAATACAAATTGATAAGTTATTCCACACACTTCCTAGAAGTGGCTGAAAAGACAAAAACAAACAAACAAAAAACACATCCCAGTGAGCCTGCAGTCAGAACATACCCAGGACCAAATAGAAGCCTCATTTCCTAGAGATTTTGGTAGAAGGTCTCAGGAGCTCAGCACCCAAACCTATCTATACAGCCAACACAGTGGATGGGCAAGAATCGCAGGCCACATGCTCAGATGTGCAAGAAGCATATCTCTTTTTTTTTCTTTTTTAAGTAAGCTCTGTGCCCAACATAGGGCTTGAACTCACAACCCCGAGATCAGGAGTCACATGCTCTCCTGACTGAGCCAGCCTGGCACCCCAGAAGTGTACTGTTATTTATCTATTATGTATAATAATCCACATTATTCCCAGTCCCTATCCTAGTGTATGGTCAGTTCGTCCCATTTTCCACAGTGCTGCATCTCCATCAGGAGGGTTGCTTGAACAGGAGGAGGCACTGGGAGAGGTGAAGCGGATCCGCTCTGCCCGCATCTTCCATCTTGCTAGAATTTGCCGAGATACCTTTGTGCCCATCTGGTCTGCCTGCGGTCATTCACCTTGGCAGGGAGCTACTATGGCATCCCTTGTTCACCGCTATCAGCACTTCCTCAGCCACTTGTCTGCCATCTTGGGTGCACTTGCCCCTCCTCTCTAGGGCTCATTTCCTCCAGGATCTTGTCACATTACAAAAGAAGGCACAGGTCATTATACTCTTTCATTCCACCAGACTATTTGGGGGTTCCCAATGGAATCTTCCTGGAGGATAAGCTTCTGAAAAGAGGGGGAGGATGCCTGCTCTTTCACAGGCACCCCCAATTTGGTGCTCTTCTGCGTGCCTTAAGATTCACTCTGTCTCCCCATCCTCTGACCGGTCCCCATGCCGGAGAGGAGTAAGCTTTTCTCTGCTTTGTTGAATGTCCTTCCTAGCCTTATTTTTTACCCTCAGTTACTAGAACCTAGATATTTTATCACTTCTGTCATGACTGTGTCCGGGGGGGATGATTGGTGTGTGGTCTGACTGACCAAACAAGCAGAGGAATAGAGCGGATCAAGCAGAGCCAAGAAATGAGCAGGGAGGGCATGGAGGTGAGAGGGGGACATTGGTGAATATTTCAGAATACTATCGTGCTACCTGAGGAAAAGACATGTGGCATAGAAATCAGAAAAAGGTGAATGCAAATGCTGCATCCGAAATGGATTCGCTGTGCCTGGGTGTGGACTTCATTTACATAACCCTGTTTCTTGAGCCATAAAATGGAGATCTAGTTTATACAATTGTAAGAGTTAGATAAACCAGAATGAGATCATGTATGTGAGAGCACTTGGTGACTTGTAATCAGGCAGGTCATTGTGTCAGATGTTGTCATTAATGCTCATGAAATTGCAGAGCAGGGGATTGGAGCACAATCCAGATATTCAGTCAAAACCAAAGAGAGGAACCTGAACAGAAATTGAGTCTTTTTTTTTTTTTTTTTTTTTTTAGAAATTTAGTCTTTTAGAAGATGAAGATAACTTAACTTGAGGAATGATGCCAAAGCCCAGAAAGCCCCCAGGGTTTGTTGGCAAAGGTAGCCTCTAGGGCACTAGAGCCCAGCAGTGATGATCAGTGAACTCGACTCAGATCCACACAGGGGTGCAGCAGGGTGATGAGGTGGTGGCTGGAACAAGAGGGATTTCAGTGTCGTGTCATACGGGGGAAGGGGGTGGGGGCAGATCTGGGAGCTCTTGGCATGTGCCCTGCTGAGGTTAATACTAGGTTAGGAACGACCTAAATCAGGGGTCGGCAAGCGTTTTCTGCAAAGGACCAGGTTGTACATATTTTAGGCTTTGAGGGCCATATGGTCTCTGTCACAACAGCCATAAATAATATGTAAACAAATGAGTGTGGCTGTGTTCCAATAAAACTTTGTTTACAGAAACAGAGAAGGACAGATTTAGCCCCCAGGCTGTTGTCTGCTGGCCCCTGACTTAAACCAATGAAACTTCAAGACCTGTTCTGAAGATAAGGGGACCTGAGAGGCAGAGCAATGAAGCAGAGGGTGCTGGGGGCTTTTTTTGCTAGCAAAAATAATAAAAATAAAGCCAATATGATGAACTCTGTGGCCACCTAAAATCCTTTTTGGAAGGTGGAGTGATGGCGAAAAAAATAAGGAAACAAGCAAACAGATAAACATCACAGATTTCTGTATTGCCTTCCCTTATCCTCCCCAGTCAGCCCCCAAACTTAATTACTCCCGGATCTTGATCCACTGAAATGTACAGAGATCTTTATTATAATCTATACCATACCAGGTTATCCGTATTTGTGAACTTGTCGGTCTCTGTCACGAGTCTGTGTTTCTTAGTGACGAGGACCCGGATTAGGAGGACACTAGTAATGAGTGCTCCTGATTGACGGACAGTTCCCCTTCCGGTGGGGGGGGGGGGGGGGGGGGGGGGGGGGGAATCCAGGGGCCCAACCCAGACCCTACCTGTTCTGCGACTCTGCTGTCTTCAGCACGCAGCCCGGCTTTGTCCTTGTCATACAGCAGAGAGGTAAGAGTTTGCTGGGCCAGGCCTGGAAGGAGGTGGGGGGGTATACAGCACTTCCACTCTTCCTTTGGTAGGAAGTCAGCCACATGGGTGAACGTCCGTGCGCTGGAAGCTTCGTGCAGTCCAGCTATGCGCCCAGTCCGTGGAGGGAGTGGGTCTGCGGAGCACACAGTCACTTTGGGCGCAGATCCTCTTTTATTCATTAGGCTAGCCTTCGTGCCTGGTGCAGTGCCCAGCACAAAACTGAATAGAAATACATGTTTTCACGAGTACCCCTGCCAGGGAATTTAATATGGACCTGCCTTTTACATGATTACGTACAATTCGTTTCATTGTTCCTTTAATCAAATCTAAGCAAGTTCATAACCTTTTCAGCCGTCGTGTCAGCCGCAGGTCCATGGTTTGTCTCGTGCCTTTGCATATGTGTTGATTTTAGTCTTGACACCCATGTTCCAAACATCCGCATCCTTCACCAGCTCGGCTCACTGTCCTATCTCTGTCTGCCTCACTTTTCCTGACTTCATTGGTCTCAGCCTCTTCACATCACATTGCCCTCTGCTCATAGATTTGAAATGGGGGTATTTACTAAGTGGTTCAAGTTACCATTCTGGAATTAAACTGCCCCTTGGCCTCACCGCGGTGTCAGATCCCATACCCAGCATAACCAGAGTTACATTTATGCCCATAATTACAATGACCTCTAGTGTACATTAAATTTCTCTTTTCTCTAAGAAAATGCAGCGTGGGCTTTTTTATGGTCCTATTTATGCCTGATATGCATTGCTTACATGTGAACTGGCAGATAAACATCCTCCCTTCCTAACTGAATAGGCATCAGTGCTATGTAATCTCCCCATGCCCCCTGGTCATGAAGATGCCGAACACAGGAGCATGAGATCGACCTGCGTGTGGGAGAGAGAAGATCAGCGTTCTTCCCCAGGCATCTCCCAACTAGCTCTGTCAAGTTGGGCATGTCACAGCCCCAAAAGTTTGTGATGGAGGATCATAGGCGTTTTGTGTGCGGCCATGCTTCATTGTCCAGGTCTGTCCTTGAATGGAAGGACATTTGACATCTGGCGCCTCATCCACTACCCCCCGGTGGTGCTCCCCAATAATCGGGGACATTCTCACCCCATTGAGGGCCACTGGAGATAATACTTATGAAATCTTGCCATCTTAAGCATGCTATGATCAGGAGTAGATCTCCCCTTTTTCTCAAGAGGGTGTAATTTCAAATTCCTGCAGATGAATGGTTCCCCAGTGAGTGGGAATGTCCAAAGATGGGAAAATATCCATGAAATGATTGAGAAGAGAAGAGGGGAGGTAATGAGGCAAGTCCTGTCCCTGTTCCCAGGCAACAGAGCATGGAGCAGGGAGGCAGCAATCAGCAAAAGCCACCCTCTCCCTGCTGGGAGTCCAGATGGTTGTGGTAGCAGAGACCCCATGTTCATAAACTAAACGGTAAGACCGTGAATTTTCATTATAAATAGGATCTATAAAAAATGTATTGGCTTGTAAATCTCAGGCAGGAAAGGATTCTTTGCACAACTGAGATGCAAGGAGAGATTTTGTACTCCTTTGCCTCTCTGCTGCTAGCTTGTTTCTTCAAGCAAACCGAAGCCGCTGAAAGAGGCACTCGAACCACAATTTTTCAAACAAGGAAACGTGGAACCACCACCATTTCTTAAGCCCACCTCTGGGCCCCACACACCAAATCCTAGCACTTCTCTGTGACTGGGAGTCATTAGACTCATTTCTAGTTAAGAAAACAGGGTTCAGGTCATGCTGAGTGTCTGCTGGGCTCTGTGCTGTGCTAGCGGAGTTCTGTGATTTGCTCAAGGTCAGTTGAGCAATACTTGATGAAGCCAGGAAGTCAGTCCCATGTCCGTCTACGGTATGTACCGTCCATTACTCCATGCTGTCCCTTGGTGTCTGAGGGGCCCTTGAACACTGAGCAGACCCATCTCTGGTGGCTGTGTGGATTAGCACCAGAGCACTCTTCCTGAACGGTGAGAGCTGAGTAACGTCCCCAGGACCCTCGCGTGACCTGGGCAAGAAGGGAACTCTCCCCAGACACAACTGAGAATATGCTTCCCACCAGGCCACTGGGCGGGAGTTCAGAGTAGAGATACATTAAGTAGAAATATATTTTTTTAAAGGATGTTTTTGACAGCTAGTGTTATGGAGTTAAAATTCTGTACACACTACCTAGTCTTTTTCTTACGTTGGACAAAATGCACACACAAGGAAAAGGAAGATTTTCTTGAGGGCCGTTTGTCCACTCTGAAATGCTTTTTGATTCCACATGCAAGCATATGAACTTGTGTCTATCAAATCAGCAGTTGGGGCTCCTGGGAGGCTCAGTTGGTTGAGTATTCGACTTTTGGTTTCGGCTCAGATCATGATCTCTGGGTTGTAGGATCAAGCCCCGCATTGGCTCTGCCCTCAGCAGGGAGTCTGCTTGAGATCCTCTCCTTCTCCCTCTCCCTCCGCCCCTCGCCCACGCTCGCGTGCGTGTTCTGTCTCTGTCAAATCAATTAAACAAAAAATCTTTCAAATCAGCTTTTATCTCAACATTTTGGCTTATCAGTATTCTGTATATTATAAATCAGTCTTTATTAAGAGTACCAAATTATACGGCACCACATAGTAGACATTAAAAAGCAGTTAATAAGCCATTTGATACAACTTAAAAGATGAAATATAAACTCATTTACTCCGTAAGTTACATATGTTTAGACAGAAAAGTACCCAAAAAATTGTGGATCTTGGCGTTTAGATGGAAGCATGTATAATATATTATTATTCTAAACAAGATTTCATTTCTATTTCAACATCTTTGCTTTCTTGTATTCCCCATTTAAACAACCAAGGCAAAATTTGTTACTGATTCTACATCAAATAATAAAGGACCCAGAAAACAGAAGATTTGTTACTTCCCCCCCATATGAGAACTTATCACTATTAGACATCCTTCTTTTCCTTTTAGCACCTTGCTGCTATCTATTTATATATTTATGCACAAAATAGTCTACATCTCTGTGTCTAATAAATGAGATTACTCTGTGGGCTGAGCATTCTTGGGTTTTTACAAGAAGCATGTCAGAGCTGAATTTTCATCACACGCTCTGAAACTCTGCCCCAGGGTGTTTTCATTTATATTTAATGTTAAATCAAGGATATTAGAGGTGGAACAGACTGTTCTTCATTGAACCTAATCAACAGTATCAGCTCACTTTGAATTCTGGAAATAACAGGGAATGTTCTTTCTCATAGAGCACTTCAGGATATCTGGGTGACTAGGAGCTTGGTAATTTCAAAACTGAATAGCCAAACACAATAACAAAAGAAACCTCTCTCGGGATTTATAATAAAACCTACGAAGTCTGGGGAAAGTTTCTAGAAGTGTGACAATTTCTTAAAAACTCACATTTCTCGCCCTTTAATTTCCTGCATATATTATGTGTCTTAAACACAGTGAAGTACCGGTTTCCATTATTTTACGAAGTAATACAATATGTGGGAGGCCCTTAAAGGTGGCCTTCCTTTGTAATTTGTTTTCTTTTCTCCATCAAGTCCCTTTCCTTGGTCTCTCAAATATACAGTAGGTCTTAAAAGTAGCATAGCTGTGATTAGTAAGAGTCTTTCCAGGCAGAAGTGGAACATAATTCAAACTGGCTTAAGCAAAAAAGTGGATCCTAGTGGCTGATGGAACTCCAAATGGATCTAGGGTGGAGCTGGTCAGGCCCAAGGGGAGTCAGGTGTTGAAACCCGACGGTGACAGGAGTCCTTTGCCCTCCATCTTTGGCCTCGGCCCACTTTCCTGTGTTTGCTTCTTTAGGAGAGCTCTCTCCAAGGAGTAGTGAGGCCAAACCAGACCTCTAGGCTTGCATGTCACCAGCTTAACAATTCAAGGGGGTGAAGGCCCACCATTTCCCACAAAAATCTAAACCAGCTTCCCAGACAGGGCATTTACTGGCCCTGTACAGTGACTGTCTTCCCCTAAATAAATCACTGGCCCTTGGGGAGTAGACTATGCCCTGGGGGCTGGGGGAGGGGGCGGGTCTGGGTCATGTGATGAAGATGGGATCAGCCCTACCTGGATTTTTAGGGTCTAAAAGTTGGAGAGGTTGGCTCTGCAAAGGACATCTGGTGGCCATTACTAGAAGAGTGGACTGAATCCTGGTCAAGCTAAGGAAACCACTACCATTATTACTGGTCCCTTATGGCTGCGGGTTGTTTTGGAAACGTTTTATTATGGAAAATCTTGAAAGGGATCATAAGTGTTGAGAAAAGTGTAGTCAACCCATATTCCCATCACCCAGCTTCAACCGTCCCCACTTGTGGCCAGTCAGCCATCCATACCCCAAGACACCCCTCTACTCTTTCATGTTATTGAAGCAAACCCCACGTATCATATCATTTCATCTGTAATAATTCAGTATGTACCTCTAAGAGATCTGCATTCTTTATAAAAATTAAAAACCCATCATAGCATTATCATACCTTATAGTATACAATGTAATCAAATATTCACAGTATTCGTATCTCTTCCATGGTCTCAAAATGATTTCTTGTTACAGTGTATTTGAATCAAGATCCATATAAAGTCCATATAATATGATCTGTTCAGATGTCTTTTAAGACTCTTTTATTTTTATTTCTTTTTGAAGATTTTATTTATTTATTTATTTATTTGAGAGAGCGCGCCAGCACACGAGCAGGGGGAGGGTCAGAGGGAGAAGCCGACTCCCTGCTGAGCAGGGAGCCCAATGTGGGACTCGATCCCAGGACCCTGGGATCATGACCTGAGCTGAAGGCAGACGGTTAACCGACTGAGCCACCCAGGCGCCCCATGACTCTTCTAAACTCTACTTTCTCCTTCCATTTCTTTTTTTAATTATCTTCCAAAACAATTTACTTATATTTATAAAAAAAAAAAAACAAGTTATTTGTCCTGTAGAGAATCCTAGAGCCCGAAATTGCCAACTGTATCCCTGGGTGTCATGTCCCATGATCCTCTGTCTTCCTGTATTTTCTGTAAGAGTCTGATTTGTTTCCTTATGGAGGATGCTTTTAATCTCCAGGGGTGGATGATAGCTGGTTGTGTCTCTTTGTATCATGTAAGCAACTACTGATAATCTTGGCCAGATTCTCATTTCATTAGTGATTGCAGTGAAGTGATACTCTAATTCTATTATTTCTTGTTCGGTTATTAGCTGAATAAATTTATTTATTTACTTACTTACTTACTTACTTATGAGTGTGCTCCACAGCCAGCATGGAAACCATTAGGTGAGAAAATAAATTTGGTTACCCTGAGGAACAATTCATATGGAAGGCAGGGTAAATATTTGATTCTGTCCCTTCATTTACCACTTTTCAAAGCCAGTTTTCACAATGAGTTGTTTCACTGGCTTTTCTCCCCAAAACAGTCTTTTGTTTTTAAATGTTATTATGAACTCATGGATTTAGGTATGTTTGATTATTTAAATCCATTCATATTCTTATTCTTGTCAAAGCTCAACTCGTCTCATCTTTGGTAAGTGGGAGCCTGTTGCCAGTGGGCTATTGAGTCCTCATGACATGACCCTAAGGGTCTGTGTTAGTGTCTCGACTTTCTGATAAGACAAGATACTCAAGGTTTGGCTTGTGTTTGTTGCTCCAGATCTGGAATCAGTCATTGCTCCAAGGAGCCATGATTCCTTCTAGTGGGAAATGGTGTTTGGTAATCTGAACATCAGTGTGATCGTTGAGATGGATAGAACTACGATATTTGTGTACATTTTTTAAAGATGAAATGCATCATGAGCTGATATCGATATGTCTGATTCAAGTTCAGGACAAAATGTTTTGACATGACCCTGTCTATCTTTCATCTTTATCTCCTTTTTCTCAAACTAAATCCCTGTTCTTGGCGACCCTATCATGACTTCTCAGCTTGATCCCACACAACCCATATTCCCGCCTCAGAATAACAACACTACCACAAATAACCTGATTACCCAACGCATTTTAAGACCATTTTGTTGCAGTTCTATTTGTCTTCCTGACATATCTCACAAGGATGTTCAAAATACTGTTTTAAAATCACTTGGGACAGTTCCTCTCTTTGTCACACTGCCTCTAACTGGATTCACAGGTGCAATTACTTCATCTTACTTACAATTGCTAGGATGGCTCCTTTATTTAATTTTGTTTTAAAATTATGCGTGGCTGTAGCCATTCTTCCAACAGGATACGTGGGTTCTTTATTTCATTTTAAAAGCAATATTTAGGGATTTTATTTAGCTGTGTTTTATAATTATGTCTATTTACATGATTCCCAAGTCAAATCTACAAAATGTATGTTCAAGGAAGTATAAATTCTGTCCCTGTGCTCCCCTCCCTATATCGTCCCAGATATGTAACACTTATTTTTTATTTTATATTGTGGTTCTTTCTTCCATTATTTAATATGAGCACATACTCCAATTTGTCTCCATTCTTAGAAAGAGTGGTAAATGAGACATACTTTTTTCACTTGACTGTGTGTCCTACTGATCAGTACATCATATCATTGTGTTTCTTACACACACGCGTGTGTGTTTGTGGGTGACTCATCGTAATTAGGAAGATAGATGTTTTTGGTCAGGTGGTTGTCATTAGACTGATGTCTTTATATAATGGCCTGGTTTCCCCACACATACACGTACCCATCATTTTTTATTTCAGGCTATTATCTATTGGTTTCCTACTCCAAGCATTTTTGAAATTAGCGAATAACCTCTTCTTTGCCCTTCTTGCCATCTCCTTGAACATTGAACTTGAAATATTATCTTTATACTCACAATTCATATTAATACCTATAAGGCAAGCTCTTGGTCAGCTTTCCTTTTCCTCCCCCTATTTATTTTTTTTTAAGATTTTATTTCTTTTTTTGACAGAGAGGGGGAGCTGCAGAGGGAGAGGAAGAAGCAGCCTCCCCTCTGAGCGGGGAGCCTGATGTGGGGCTCGATCGCAGGACCCCAGGATCATGACCTGAGCCGAAGGCAAACATTTCACTGACTGAGCCCCCCAGGCGCCCCTGTCCCCCCATTTTTACATAGATAGACTGCATCCACCTTGTCAGAATGGAATTAACACAGAAGCTCCCTGTCGCCCTTAGAGCATCAGAGCGGCAGTTCTCCAGGGAAATACGTGCTCCCGTCTCAGCACTCTGTATAGGTGTCTATGGCTTACTGTCCCTGGATAGGAATCTCCCACTTTTGGGGAGGACCTGTTGGCAATTCCAAGGTTTTTCTGCTCTCTGAGCCATGAGAGGCCCCTCTCCCTTCTTTCCAGGTCCTCCCACACAGATACACTGGTGGTCTGTCTTCACCAGCTCCAGTTTGGCTGCCCGTGGGGCTATCTCTCACATAGTTTTGCTGGGCTGGTGTCATGGCTTTTGGGCTTTGCTATCCTAGTTGCTTTCTCTCTTTTTATGGACTAACTCAGGGAGATTCCAGTACTATTTCACCAACTTCGCATTATCCTCCAATGGCTGCAGATTTTATTGAAAAGCTTGATATCTGAAGAACTATTTACAAATATTCAGTATCTCTTATGGGCACGTAGTACTTTCATTTGAATAATTCTCTTGCAGTCCCAGCCAACAAATACAATCAAATGGCAATGATCATGGGTTCAGGTCAAGTCCTGCTCTTTTTAAGAAAGAAGAAATATTATGGAGAAATATATTATGGGAGAAATAAAAAAAACTAGCTCTTCTGATGAAAACAAAATGTTTAAATGTTTTCTTTTTTCCTTAGAAGTGAATAGCAGACCAGTTTTTAGGGTACTCGTGAAATTTGCCATATGAAGTTTAAATGTTGAGACTGTTACACTTGTGGACATCAAACAAAGCATAGATTTTAAAAATTGACTTCCTGCACTGTAGAGCATCGACTTGTAAAGTTGTGTGGGAAATATCTGATCCACTGAAGGCATTGCCTCTGCCAGGATTATTTTCCTACTGTACGTTCTTCCATGGCTGACATATGTGAGTAAAGGGTACCATTCACCTTCACAAAATAATAGCCTCACAGCAAAGATTTCCTTTATTCCAGGAATGAGGGTATTTTCTTGCCATTGTGCAGCCAGTAAATAGCAGAGCCCAGAGTCAAACACGAATGCTAAGTGGAATGGAGATTGAGAACCATCGTACGAGCACAGGCAGAAAGCATGCAGCACCATTTTCAACACAAGAAGGGATTCGAACAGTTTCCATTGGAGAAGAGAACTTAGGCTGTTCATTTGCTTCCAGGATGGTGAGGAGAGGAGGGGGAAGGAGAAGCTTGTTGAAAGGCTTGGGTAGTCTAAACATTGCAGTTCAATAGATATCATTTTTTTTCTCTCTCAAGTTTCATAAGCTATAATTCAGAGAGGCGCTAGGGTGGTATCTGCCCACCTCTGGATTGAAAAAGAAACACAGAATCGAAGCTATTTTAGGCATCTGTCAGGCTGTAATTACCTCTTTGCTCAGAGAAATCTTTATGTAAGACTAATGGAGATTGGCATCTCTTAGGTTTAAAAGAACATTTCCAGTCATCCTTTTAAAAGAATGATCTTTATTAACGATATTTATTTCAGTGTTTTGATAGAGGAAAATGCTCCCAGTATGGCCTTGACTTGGGAGGTTTTACTTTTAATCTGGTCTGTTTCTTATTTACATGCCTACTCCAAATACTTTTGAGTTTTCTTCTTCTACTCTTTCTAGTTCAGAAATTGTTGAACGGCATTTATTTCAACTTTCCAAGTAAGCTGGACTTGTCTATGTATCCCTTCTACAAAACGTTTGCCCAAATCATGACCACTAGGATGTGGAACTGAAATGACAATTTACAAGGGGAATACCAGTGTTTCATCATTAAGCGCTTGTTCACTGTCTTAGGTTGGCCTACCAGAAGCTCACCCTGAGATGAGGATTCATGTGCAAGTGACTTCAGAGGAAGAGTTCTCTTGAAAACTAAATAGGGGAGTGGGGAAGTCAGACCTGGAAGAAAAGGAGGCCAAATAAAGATGCCATATCAGGCCATGTTCCAGATGGGTATCTTTGGCTCAATCCACAAGGGAGTTCTGAGTATTTTCTCTGTCACACCTAATAGTTGTCCCATCAGAGGCATTTATAGTCCTTCTCCACCACAGGACAGTCACTGGTTAGGGTCTGCCCCCTGGGGCATGTAAATTCCCACTTGTGCACCCTCTGTGATCTGAGGCAATGGCCAACTCAGCAGCACTGAGGGTATTTCTTGAACAAGGAGTCAAGTCCAGGTGCTGGGTGACCAGAATAAAAGCCGTTGGGATCAGCATAGGCGCTGTACGGTGGCTGCCTGTGGGGCTCTTGCTTTGCTTCTTGCACATGATATGTTCAAGCTGTTTCCGCCAACACATCCTAGAGTTTCCGTGGCCATCTTGAGCAGACAGAGGTGCATATAAGAAGTTCAAGTTGAGCTACATTTTCTAGAAACACATCGACTATCGGAGACCACCTGCACCTAATCCAACATTTGTTTCTATCCCAACATTCCACGTTTACTGACAAGTATCTCTAGAAAAAGGACTTGAGAGTGAATTAAGTAGAAAAAACATCTGCTATAAAAAGAAAAACATGCTTTTCTAATCTTTACCTCACATGATAAATATGCAACTAAAGTAGCCTGAATGTTCTGACTGGGGTGACAGCTCCCCAACTACTTGAACGCCACTTGAAAGATTGGATGGTTTTTTAAAGGAACCATCCTATCCATTAACTGTATCTGTGCTGAAGAGAACCAAATGCAAGGAAGATGTCCGAGTCCGAGCACGTCCCTGGAGTGCTTGAAATATTTAGTCAACACAGCAATTCTGATACAAACCAAAGGGGCAAAGAGTATCATTATCGCCATTTTACAGGTGAGGAATCTAAGACTCAAAGGCACGCAGTGTGTTCATTTGATAAATATTTTGGTGCCTACTGTGTGCTAGGCCTGGTGGTAGTTGCTGGTTATGGAGTACTGAACACAGACCCTGTCCCTACCTTCCTCATTCATGTGGTCTTGTGAGGAAGATGGACTTTAAGCAGTGAAACGAGCAAATACATTGGTAATTGCAGTTATGGTAACTGCCATGAAGGAAAAGAATGGGTCACTAAAAGGGAGAATGATGGTATAGGAGTAGGAGACTCAGGGAAATCCTGAATGAGTAGGTGACATTGAAGTTGTTCCTGAGAGGACGAGTGGAGGGAGGAAAAAAGCTTACTTTTGGGGGAGAAAAATAAGACAGCGTGGCTGTCCTTGGCCCACAAAAGGAAACGTGGTATGAAAAGGTTAGAGAGAGAGAGACAGGAACTGAGTATTGGAGGGCCTTCTAGAGTAGGGGTTAGTTCATTGTGGCCCAAGAGCCAAATCTGACCCTTTGCTTGTTTTTGTAAATCAAGTATTTTTGGAACATAGCCATGACCGTGCATTTACATATTGTCTGTGGCTACTTTTGTGCTAAGACTGCAGACGAGGGTGGTGGCGAGAGGCCATGTGGCCCACAAAGCCTAAAATATTTACTGTCTGGCCCTTTACAGAAAAAGTATGCTGACCTCTGATCTAGACTATGAAAAAAAGTCTGGATTTTATTCTACGAGAGAGAGGGAACCGCTGGAGGGTTTTCAGCAGCGGAGTAAAATAATCTAGCTTGCATTTTACAATTTCACTCTGGCTGCACTGTGTGGCGAATGGAATATGGGAGACACGAATGGAAACGGAGAAGCCATTAGAAGGTCTTGAAAAAGTCCAGGTAAGAAATAACAGCTAGAGACCTGGCCCAAAGGAGTCCTCGAGAGTCATAAAAGCTGTGTCATAGAGGAAGAATTGATTGGTAGGACTTGGTGGCATATTTGATGCGGAGATTGGGAGACAAGAAAGAATGGAGGGAACTCCCGAATTTCTGGCTTCAGCTGTGGGTGAATGATGGTGCCAGGCAATGAGCTAAGCCAACGGGAGCTGGCGGAAGTCATTTAGGCGAGTGAGTAAGTTGAAGTTGCTCAGAGTTCTGTGCTCTTATGTCAACAAAGCCTGCACTGGAGACCAACTCATCATGGTTTTCAGATAAACAACGTGGACTTGCATAGGAATCATCACATGGGTTTAACTCTCAGTTGAATGAGCGCCTTTGACTTAAGATCGCGAACAATAAATCTTTTCTCTGCCAACATTTGGAGCGATTGTGTCATCGGGCCACAAAGAAATGGCCAGAGTGATCTGGTTTAGGCAGATATGCCTGTAATTGTGTGGCCTTGTCTTTAGACTTGACAGAGTTTGTGTATAATTTACATTATGCATAAGCATGAGCTAATTTTGAGCTTCATCTTTTGAAAAAAACATTTCAGACCATTGATTAAAATCTTTCAGTTGTGAATTATATATGTACCCACATACACTATGCAGAGAGCATCTCTGATGACATACAGTATAGGATTCAAAATAGTTGTGGGGTCCTTGTCACCATAACATTTGTCTCTGACAGCCGTGGGAGACCCACTCACTAACATTTCTCTGGTCCTGATTGGAAATCAGGAGATTCTAGAATTGTGCTTAGCCATAGACCGGCCAGGAGTAGCTCTGAGGGCTCCAAACATAACGAGAGACTGCCCACATCTGGCTCATCTTCCCATCTAGGCAGCTGGGAGGGCAGTAAGGGGTTTCCCTTGGTGGCCTCACTGTCCTCCTCGGGTGGAATGGAATTTTAAGCCCCATGGTATCTCCACCCACATCTTCTTAAGCGGCAGACCCAGCCCAGGTTAGAAGTTGGAAGCTGAAGGATGACCCTGCTAGCCACGTTTCAAATTCAAGCTCAGACTACCACGCACACATAATTATTTTCTGGGGATCTATATGGAGGACTTTTGTTTCCCCCTTCTTTAAATGAATAGCAGTTCCTCTACATGGAGAAACTGCACGTGAATAAGAGCAAAGCATGTGAAGAGTGACTTATTGACTATGCAAATGAACGACTTCACCTGTTCTGTTCAGACTCCCCCCCCCCCAAGAGTTTTATAGGGCATATGTTTAAAGACCTGTTTATATGATACATTACATGAGTTTCAAAGGAGCTATTAATGTCTCATTTGGGCGAAGAAGATGCATTTTTTAAAAGAAATCCTAATATGTGTTTGTATAATCGTGTCTCCTGGTACTTTTAATGTTGGTACTGTTCATCAAATATGAAAAATAAGACTACCATCTTCTGAAAATAATATTCACATAGCAATAGTTTGTTACCTATTTTATATTTCCTGCTAATCCCTTACCATTGTTTCCAATGTGTTATGATTCACTCAGATCTTGTTGGATTTTATTTCAAACGTTTTTCTATGCATGTTATTTTGTATTAAGCAATAGGTAATTTTGAAAACTCGCTCTTTAACTCAGTTTTTATATTCGCCTTTTCTTATCTCCTCACCACCCTATAGGGCTTTTTTTTCTATTTTATGAAGCTGAATATTGATCCTCCTTGGACATTACTGAAACTCAAGAGAAAAAATAGTATAAGAGACAAAAATAAAATTTTAAAATATAAAAATTTTAAAATATAAAAATCATATTTTTAAGACTGTTACATACATTTTGACTTGTATCCTTTTGAGTTGTCTCTGGGTATAGACATGAGTTGTGTCTGAGTATGGACATGCTTCCATTTGGTGGCAGGAGTGAAAAATCCAGGATGATTACAAGTGGAAATCACCAACCACACCCTCTGTTCTTAATGGCCTTGAAAGTGGAAAAGGGCAGTTGTTCTGCTGAAATTCTAATCTCTTACTATATTGGGGATATATGGGGAAATGATGTAAGCCATGTCCTTAGGTTCTATAGGAAGGAAGCTGTTTCACTACTTATGTTTGTTTGCTGTTTGTTTTTAACCCCAGTGGATATCTGCTTTTGAAAAGTAATCTTCAGGGGCACCTGGGTGGCTCAGCCAGTGAAGCGTCTGCCTTCGGCTCAGGTCATGATCCTGGGGTCCTGGGATCGAGTCCTGCATCGGGCTCCTTGCTCAGCAAGGAGCCTGCTTCTCCCTCTGCCTGCCTCTCCCCCTCCTTGTGCTGTTTCTCTCTGACAAATAAATAAAATCTTTAAAAGGGAAAAAGAAAAAAGTAATCTTCATATGATTCTTCATGTAGTAATTAGATAGCTTTTGAGAGTGAAACACTTTTTTTTATATCATCAGCCCAAATGTAGACCATAAGCCCTATTAATACAAAGCAGAAAGGTCTCAGAATTCAGTTGCAAGGTTAGTGCAGTCCAAGCTCATGTTCAAAGCAGTTATTTCCCAATAGACAGGAAAACAAGATTTCTCTCTGCCTTGCCAAAGATTAATTTATAAATAGTTTTCTTAGGGGGCGCCTGGGTGGCTCAGTCGTTGGGCGTCTGCCTTCGGCTCAGGTCATGATCCCAGGGTCCTGGGATCGAGCCCCGCATCGGGCTCTCTGTTCGGCAGGGAGCCTGCTTCTCCCTCTCCCACTCTGCCTGCTTGTGTTCCCTCTCTCACTGTCTCTCTCTGTCAAATAAATAAATAAAATCTTTAAAAAAAAAAAATAGTTTTCTTAGATTGAGGCTAAATTCAGACGTGGCAGGCACACTTCAAAAATTTAGTGTAAATCCCACAACTTCTTTCCATCAGTGAAATATTATCATGGTTGACTGAAAATCTGTCAACTTTTAGAGGGGATTAGGGCATTGCTAGGTTTTCTGAGAGGGTGTTGAGGGTGTTGTTTCCGGATCGCTGTTTGAGCTTTGTACCTATGCTTCCTTAACCTGATTTCTCCTCCTAGCGGGAAGGTGCAGTCTGTCTTGCAGCTGTTTCCAAGTACTCTCTGTATGTGCCATCTTAGAATTACAGCTTCTTCATCGGTGTCACCTCTCTTCCTTGCCAACGTTAAAAATAGTATTTCTCTCTTTTACATGTGCCCTGTTAACTGACATGCACATGAAAGTTACCAGCTGGAACAAGAGTTCAGAGACTACCATTGCCTTGTTAATATTCAAGCGCAAGTTCAACCCCCTTAGAGCTCCTCGTGGTTCCAGCTCCAGTGCATGGAGATTGGGAGTTAGTGGCTGTGATCGTTAACCTCTAGGAACACCTGCGAGCCCCAGCTACTTCTGGCAGCGGAACAGCCTTATCCACAGTTCCATTTCATGAACTCCATCAGTGCCTTTCACCTTTTCATTCTTGGACACCATTCAATTGTGAGCCTCTGGACACAGGTTTCCTCTAAATCTTCCTCATATCTCCCTTCCTCGTCGCCCTTTCTGCCTCTTTAGTTTAAGTCATCATTTCCCCTCACCTGGAATATGGCAAGAGCTTCATCACTGAGTCACCTTCTCCCCATGCCCCTGACATTTGCCTTCTCTGTGGGCTGAGTGAACCTTTAGAAAAATAAAGCTGATTGTCCATTTGCTTTCTGATGCACAGGATAATTTCTGCCAGTTATTTCTCATTCAGTAATGACTCCGCTACTGAAGGGTGGTTCTCGTCAGGATTTTTTCCATCAACTGGGTCTTCCTTACCTCTCCCTAGTCTTTCTTTCCAGTTTTTTCTCCCTCAAGAGCCACTCACCCATCTTGTGTCCTAGTTATGCTTGGAAATGCACTATTCCCTAACCAGCCCCAAAGCATTCCTGCCTATGGAACTATGGAACTGTTTTCACCGGGACGTGTGGGTGGCTCAGTTTGTTAAGCATCTGACTCTTGATTTTGGCTCAGGTCGTGATCTCAGGGTCGTGAGATCGAGCCCCGCATCGGGCTCTGAGCTGAGCATGGAGGTTGCTTAAAACCCTCCCTCTGCCCCTCCACGCCCTGCTCATGCTCTCTCTAAAAAAGAAGAAAAACTGTTTTCATCTTCGGTGTTCCTAGAAACTACTTTTGTCAAGCTCTTCCCCGTCCATCAAGATCCAGCTCAAAAGCTGCCTTCTGGGTGGTTCTTCACTGAGTGTCCCCCTAGCTCCCACAAGTTTAGTTGTTCTTTCTCCGTTCTGTTTCCAAGACATCTGCAGTAGCTCTGCTTTATAGCTGCCAAACCCCGCCCTGCTGGGTGAAGTGCACGGATCCAGCAGATGGTGAACCTCTCTGCACCACAGTGTAGTTAACTACCAAATGGAGAACTGGATACTTAATTGTCACTAGCATTGTGGAAATATAAAGAAACAATATGAGAACATGCTTTGGGGCCTGTAAGATAAATGCAACATGTATCTTTATTAGGCAGCTGTCATGGGTAAAACTTTGGGGTGTGGGCGCTCTGAATGCAGATAATGACTACCATGGAAAGAGGGAAAGAATATTGGGGTGCATAGCCTGGGTGGGATTCCTGGCTCCCCCTCAAATGAGCAGTGTGGCCTTGGACAAGATGCTTAGTTAGCCTCTGAAGAGAGCCTGTTTTCTGACGTGGAGGCAGAAATAATGAAAAACACCTTGCAGAGTTATTTTAAAGGTTTGAGATGATGAGGGTCAAGCAGCCTGAGCCAGGCCTGATGCAGTCAGTGATGAATAATGAACGGACGCCGACAGAGCTGTGATGTCTTGAACTCGGCTGCTTTGCAGTGTTCCCTGTCATTTCCTACATGGGCCATACTGGCTGGGACACATGCCACAGGCAGGACGCAGTGTTATGTGACTGGGCAAGGCCTGAGAAAGTGTTTGTCACACCCAGGAGACTAGGTCCCATCCTAGGAGGCTGCCGACCTGGACAAGTGTCAGGGTCCTGCTTTAGAAACCTACCTTGCCAATCAGCACACTCCCAGGCTTCTCCAAGTCACAGGTGAGAACAAATCTAGAGCATCTCGTCATCTCCTGCAGGAGTGATGGAGCCTCAGAACCTCAGGGATGGTGAGCTGAGACAGAAGCACGAAGACTGTGCAGCGTGCCTGGTCAGGGAAGAACGATTCTTTATGTTGCAGTGAAATGAGCAACTCTATCACTGGACTACACTCTCCTCTGTATCTTCTAGAATGCTCTCCCTCTGGGCTCTTGAGACAGGCATTAATGATAATAAAAACAATAGTGGTTGAAATGACAACAACAAAGACATATGGGTCGGGGTCGTGTGCAATACATCTCTCATACCTTATCCCCACTTAATCCTGTCACTCGCGACCCAGATTCTGCCCCAGGGTGAGCCCGTGACTGAGTTTGTAGCAAGGACCTCCCTGCGGCAGGACAGCAAGAGTGGATAAGCTTTGGTAAATGAGGTTTTTTTGTGGTTGTTTTTTTACACTTCTGGCACCTGGGTTCAAAGTATTTTTGTCTTCAGAGCCTCTGTACCTTCATCTCTAAATGGGAAATAATAACACTTAGTTCCTAATTTACCTGAAGGGAGTACATGAGAAATATTGGGTACGAAGTGCTTTACACTGTCCCCAGCATACAGTAGACATGAAATAAATGCTCGCTTGTACCGGTACTTCGTCTCAGAATGTTGCCAGTTGGGCCCACACAGACCTTGACCATCTCTCCTTCCTATCCACACCGGAACCTTGTGCGCGGTAGCCTTCTCATAAAACCGATCCAAGCCATCTGACTCCAGGTAGCCAAGCAACCCGTTTCTCTCTTTTCCCAATTTGTTCCCTCTTTTCGTTAGGGAGAGTCAGTCTTTCCTCCCACCTGCCCCTGCAGAGCTGTCTCTGAATGTTGAAAGGTTGCCATGGACACCAGTAGGTTTGAAGGCAGATGGGGTAATCTGGGAAGACTTGAAGGGAGTGATTCTTGGAGAGTGGTCTGAAGAAAGAGGATGGGGTATCATTTGTTATCAAAGAAAACGTTTCGGGCAGTTTTAGGTAAATAACATTGAACCAAGCAGATTGGTTAATGTAGGGGACTGAAAGAGTAAGCAGCACTGGGTCTCTGGGAGAAACCCATGTAATTGGAGATTCCGTCCAGTTTCTGCATCTTTCGGATGAGAACACAAATGGCCGGAGGTTGAAGGGGCTCGCTCAGGCTCGCTGCCAGCCGGCTAAGGCATCCCCTGCTCAATGCCCAAGTCCTTGATGATTCCACAGATTGGCAACCACAGGCGAGCAGGGATGATTTTGTGTTTTGTTCACTGATGTATCCATATAGCCTAGAAGAGTCTTTGATGCATAGCAGAGGCTTGTCAAATGTGTGTTCAATGAATTCCAGTGGTTTTTAAAGTTGAAATGTAAGTAAAGATAAGTGGAGAGCTACTAGGGATGTCCTCTACTGGGAGGAAGAGATTAAGAATCCTACTAGAAATAAGATGCAGTTGGAAATCATTATAGTGTTTTGCGAAGGAAGTGATATGATCAACATAATAGCTCAGGAAAATGGTTCAAATTGCTTCCAAATAGACCAGAGAGAAAGGAGACAGGAGGCATTCCACTTCTTGATAAAAAAGCTATTTTTTTTCCAAATATGCTGATGAAGTGAATGAACTTAAAGCCCAATCCCTGTGTTGGTTGTCTGAAAGCCCTAAGCGTCTCATTATCATCTCACCTGGTGACGTTGAATACATCCGTGGAGTCCAAGATCGGAATTTAATTTCTCTCACTACAAATGGCGACACGCTGACTGAATTCAGCCCTGCCTTCCGAAATGTTCTGTTTAAAACAAGAATTGCACTTAATGGCCTTTGCATGCACCTGTCCTAGAGCACAAGTATCAGTGTCTGCCCTTGGGAGCGGGCGTTTATAGTCGCCTGCAGAAGATACTCTTGGTGCATGCTGAAACACCGAGCACAATGTTGGGAGTGAAAGCAATAGTCGTGTCAACAAGATGGAGAGGATTCTTTTAGCAAAATGGACATAAAATCTAAATATTTCCTGGGCAAGAGCCGGGGGGGCGGGGGGGGATGAAATCTCGCAGACACTCCGCATCCTCCATAGCCACGTGGCTAAGTAGATGAAGTTTATTAAAGCAAACGCAATGGCCAAGAAGTACTTCTCTCTATCACTTGCTTCCCTGAATTATTTTTTCTCCCTTTCCTCCCTCAATCCCTGTTCTCATCCACCCACTAGGATCTTTTTTTTTTTTTTTTTTTGGCAGTCTTCAAGGAAAAATAATGAAAGGAAAAAAAACTGGGAATTTACATAATACCTTTCTGCCAAGATACTAAAAGCATTTCAGCCATCTATAATTTGTCCTCCTCCCAACAATCCCCTGAACAGGCCTGTTATTATTATTACTGTTATTATATCCATTTTGTGGGCGCATCGCTTGCTGCTGAGACTTTTGGCCAAAAGCACCTCATTTCTTGAACAATGTTCGCCCCTCGGCTTATGTATAAAAAAGGCTTCAACTGCCGCCTCCCATTTGCCATTGTGCCATGTAGTGCATTACAGTCTCTGGCCTTCTGTTTAATTTTATCGTTTAAAAATATATTAAGCCCCTGTATTGTGAGCGCACTGCAGGACTGGTGAACAGAAGGTGCTGTAAGGCCTGAAAGAGGGCAGAATCGCACATAAAATTCCTCTGAACTAAGAGAGCAAGGGAAAGCGACTGTCAAGGCAAATTGATTTGAATTGCATAACAATGTGATTTTTTATTTTTTATTTTTTTTAAAGAATCAACTCGGGTTGTGAACTATTCTTTCTAACAGCTTCAGCTTGGCAGATGACACTGCCTGTCTCCTTCTGATCTCTCCCAGTCTTTCAGGCTCCAAATTTGTATTAGCTTCCAATTTTTTAATGTTTCCAGCTCCCTGAATTTTTCTCGTCGTTTCGTATGCTCCACGACAGCAGGGCCTCCGTGGGAATGACCCTGAAATGGCACGAGCCACTTCCAAATGGTCTCTTTTAATGGCCCCAACCATCAGTCCCTTCCTTGGCCCGCTACCTAATTTATTTTTACCATGGAGAGATGTTATGCAGCAGACCAGATGTTGAATGTGACATTTTCCCCCTCTTTCTTCTCCTCATACTCATATTCAGTGTTCCATCAAATTCTCATTCTTCTCTTTATAGAAGATCTGCCCTACTGTTGGATTGGGGGCCGTATTGCTTCACAACAAATAACCACAAGGTCTCAGTGGCTTGTGACAACAAACATTTTCTCTTTTATGACTGCGGTAATATCACATAGCATTACATTTGCCATTTTCACCACTTCTACGTGTACAACTCAGAGACGTTAATTACACTCAGAGTGTTGTACGACCATCACCGCTGCCTATTTCCAAATAATTGTTCGTCACCCCAAACAGAAACTCCGTACCCATTCACCAAAACGTCTCCATCCCACCTTCCTCCTAGTCCTCCTCCCCCCCGCCCGCCCTGGTAACCTTGAATCTACCTTCTGGCTCTATGAATCTGCCTAGTCCAGATATTTCGTAAGTGGAATCTTACGATATTTGTCCTTCTGTGTCTAGAAATAAGCATTTTTTTCTCATGCATCTGAAAACTGGTTGGGGTGGTTCTGCTGATCTTGGCCGGGCTTGCCCGAAAGCTGCAGATGAGGGGCAGGTCCACTGCACGGGTGTCTCATCCTCCTTGGGCCAAGGGGCTGGCTGGGGTACGGTCTGTACCTGCTCATACGGAGCAGGAGTGGACAAGCAGGAACACACAAGGCCTCCAAAAGTGTGGGCTCTGATCTGGCATGCTGTCACTTCTTTACCTCTTACCACAGCAAGTCATGGCCAAGCCCAAAGTCTCCAGTCAGGAACGTAAATGCCACTGTAACCTTTCTGAGCCTCGTTTTCTTATCAGTAAAAATGGGATAATAGTTTTTCCTGTCTTTTAGAGCATTGTGATTATTACTACAATGTTCTACATTTGCCATGTGAAATAGCAAACAATATTATTGTCGTTCTTAAAATGTAAAGAGTAGAAAAGCAACCTAATCCAATAAAACTGTACTCTTTTATTTTATTTTATTTTTTAAAGATTTTATTTATTTATTTGACAGAGAGAGACACAGAGAGGGAACACAAGCAGGGGGAGAGGGAGAGGGAGAAGCAGGCTTCCCGCGGAGCAGGGAGCCCGATGTGGGGCTCGATCCCAGGAGCCTGGGATCATGACCTGAGCCGAAGGCAGGTGCTTAACGAATGAGCCACCCAGGTGCCCCAAAACTTTACTTTTTTTAAATTTTTTTTTTTAACTTTACTTTTCATTGAGGACTGGAAGTTAAAGCTAGAAGAGGATGCCGGATAGCTTCATGGAAATTCAGAATAAGATTTAGAATTGCACACTAAGGCCTACTGGAATTTGATGAACCAATAGCAATCTTTTTGTCCATTGGTTTTCTTATTTGTTTTTAGCAGTAGAATCCTTTCTTCAACAGACACCTAACCCACAATCCAGTGGGTAAAGCCCTGGAGAGTTTCTGGTTGAAAATGCACAGCAGGGGCACCTGGGTGGCTCCGTCAGTTAAGCAACTGCCCTCGACTCAGGTCATGATCTCTGGGTTCTGGGATCGAGCCCCGCATCAGGCTCCCCATTCATCGGGGAATCTGCTTCTCCCTCTCCCTTTACCCCTCCCCCTGCTTGTGCACCCCCCTCTCAAATGAATAAAAACTCTTAAAAAGATTAATTAAAAAAAAAGAAGAAGAAGAAGAAAACACACAGCATGCCCAGGACTCTTCCTACTGGCCTGTGGCCCTGTCTCAGAAGGGTTGCGTGGAGCACCGTTTAAAATCTGTGGGATTCCCAATAATTTTGATACAGTTTGTAGTATTTAGTTGGATGAGTTGAATGTTGTACACTCATACCTTTTTGCACCCCTCTCTAAGACGACAGAGCTTTAACTATGTATAAGTAACTTTAGGACATTCTTGGAGCTCAGTCAGACACCAAGAAGAGTAAAAGAATAAGGTTAAGGAAGGCTAGTAGAGTTCGTCATATTAAAGAGCTAGCCATGTCACAGGACCACGAAGGAATGGCACAGTCAGATAAAACACTGTCTTCACCTGAGCACGTGCATACCCAGTGACCTATCAGCCCTACTCCTAGGTACATGCCAAACAGAAGTGTGTACATTTTTTCACCAGAGGACATCTACAAGAATAATAATAGCAATACCATCTTACAGCTCCAATTTGAAAACCACCCAAATGTCCATCAATTGGTAAACTGTTCTGTGGTGTTAGAAGTCAGGATAATGAATGGGCTACCCGGGTGGCGCACTCAGTTAAGCGCTGGACTCTTGGTTTCGGCTCAGGTTGTGTTCTCAGGGACATGAGATCGAGTTCCGCATCAGGCCCTGTGCTGAGCATGGAACCTGTTTAAGATTCTGTGTCTCCCTCTCCCTCTGCCCCTCCCCCACTCCACCCTCTCTCCCTCTCTCTCTCTCTCTCTCTCTTTAAAAAATAGAAAGGAATAAAGAAAGAAAAGAATAGAAAAACGAAGTCAGGATAGTGATTATTCCTGAGGGGTATGTCTCATACAGCCCAGGGTCTCTCAGTCTGGGCACTACTGACACTTTGGGCTGAAAATTCTTTGTTTTCGGGGGCTGTGCAGTGCACTGTAGGACACTGTCCTCTACCTACTAGATGCCAGTGGCATCCCCGTTGTTGTGACAACCATCAATGTCTCCAGTCATTGCCAAATGCGCTCTGTGGCGCAGAATCGTTCCCTGTTGAGAACCATCGATGTATCGCAAATGCCTGGCACTACTAGATACTCAGTAAATACTTATCAAAGGAGTGAATGAGGTGAGAGCTACTTAGTATCATACGTGTGTATAAAACAATTTAATTTTTATCTCAAGAGCTCCAGCTGTCCTTTATGAATCTTAAATCTAAGTACCGGTTTCATCCATTAGTTAAAGGTAAGTAGTTCAAAGGCGAAAGACAACATTCATTCAGCTGAAAATAAATTAAATAGGCAAAAAATTTAGGTCAGACCAAAAACAAACATCACATGCAAATGAAACTCTCTTGACAGCGGTTCCCACATTCTGAGCGCCTAACCTGAAATTTCACTGCAAAGGTTTAAAAAGTACAGTAAAATAAAGTGCTTGAAATGAGCCGATTTCATTTAAATGTTAATTTTGATAATCACTGCATCATTTATGTGATTTTAACCTAATGACCTAATATTCTTCACAAAGAAAAGCACAGCCTAAGCCTTAACTACATTCATTAAAATGTGAATTAGATTTTGCAAAGAATTGTGGTTTCTCCCTAGGTTTGTATTTATAGTCCTTGGCTGTATATAAGTATTTAATTCTAAACCTAAAATTACAACGTACTTTAATCCTTGCTCTGCAAAGTTCAAATATCTACCCAACAATATGCTGCCAATTGTGCCCTCAAAATTCTTCTTTGTAGTGAAGCACTTTTAGTCCAAGACTCTGGTAGGAACTTTTTCTCTCTCCTGAGTGTATTAGAGCATCTTTGTCCCTGCTTCCACCTCTGTTTGTAGGACGGACATTTTGTATTTCAATGTGAGTCCATGTCACGGTATTCTGGGGAGCCATTAAATTGGACCCTGTCTTTTCTTTGATAAGGGAGACATGTTCAATTTCAAAATCATTTGACCCCTTTGATGACTGTTTTTTAAAAACATAGGTTTTTTTTCTTTTTTAAGATTTTTATTTATTGGGAGAGAGTGAGAAAGCGCATGTGTGTGCGGGGTTGGGGGGGGGGGGGCAGAGGGAGAAAGAATCCCAAGCAGACTCTGCTCTGAGCGCAGAGGCCAACATGGGGCTCCATCTCACAACCCCCGAGATCATGACCTGAGCCGAAACCAAGAGTCGGACGCCTAACCGGCTGAGCCACCCAGGTGCCCCTAAAAACATAGTTTTCAAAGTCCTTATGGACAGATGGTTTTCCAGTTTTCTATTGCTGCCCAACAAATGTAAGGGCTTAATAAAATAATTAATTAATTAATAACTAATAAATACATAAAATAAATAATAAAATAATTTCTTCTCTGTCGTGCTCTGCGGGTTGACCGGACTCGTCCACATGGTTCTCGCTGGTATCTCTCTTGTCACTGCTGTTCAGAGCCAGCTAGAGCTGTAGCCACGTGCAGGCTTGTTTGGGCTGCACATCCCAGGTGGCTCATCCCAGCAGCTCATTCCTGCGTTCTTGCCCGGACCTGGGCAGCCGACAGAGGTGCAGCTGGCCAGGCGAGTCCCCCTCTCTCCACAGGGCTTCTCCACATGGCCAGCTTCCTCACAACATGGTGGTCGCACGGTTGTTGGCTTTCCTACCTGGTAGGTGGCTTCTCAGTGAGCATTCCAAGACACCCGTGGAATGGGTCTCTGCAAGGCTTCCTAGGATTCTTCTAACTGAGGCCTGGGAGTCATGCAGTGTCCCTTCCACACTATTTCTGTTTATCAAAAGTAAGTCACAGAACTTGCCCGGATTCAAGGGGACGAGACTACGCAAGGTCTAGATACCAGAAGGTGTGGTTCATTGAGGTCCATCTTGGGTGGGGCCTCTGTAGCTCAGATGGGAAAAGATGAACAGTTCAGTCATCCAGTTTTTCAGGCTGAGGTCGTTAACCTATTGCTTATTAAGGATCTTTTCTTAAATTCTCTCCATTTTTCCCACTGGCTACCAAACTGTTGGGGTTTTTTTGCTTGGCAGTATAACCCCTCTCTAAAGGGTTAAAATGGTACTGGGAGAGACACTGTAGAATTAGTAGCAGCCAGGCCGGTGCTCCTGGACAAGTGAACTCTTTGATTCATCTCTTCTGTCTTAGCTGCCCTGATGACTGTGGTGGCTTCATTATGTGCATTTTCTTTGTCAGCATCCCCTGAACATAACTGAGAAATGACAAATAATCCCATTCCTTGCAGTTATCAAAGTAAAGACACGGTTCAGCAACAATGTGTAGAGCGTTAATGTTTCCTAATGTCCATGACAGATCACACTTAGCCTTAATGTGTTGATCTGGTTTGAATGCATAGTCATTTGCTAGCTGTTGCCATTCTCTTCCAGCTAATGGCTTCAGTACATGTTAGGAATCGATACAATGGATAATTAGTGTCTCTCTGCAGAGTGTTGGAAAGGTCAACTAGATGAAGCATTAAACCGCCAATCTAAGTAGTCCTGTGGCAACTTTTCTAAAAGTGAAGGGCAGCATTATTTCCTCCAGCTTTGCCTGCAGTTGACTAGGCGGACAATGTTATGGCTGGTTCTCAGATCATAAAAATCTTAATGTTCTTTTCACATCTCCTGGTTCAGATAGAAAGAAAAAAATAAAAAGGAAGCCTAGGACTGCAGAAAGGCTCTTCTGAGCAAAGAGTCACTGGAGAAATGCTGTTATAATCATCTCTGATTTCCTTCATCAGCAGCTGTCCACCAGCCGAGAGTGTAAGGGCTGAGGTGCACGCAGTAGCTTGCAGAAAAGAATATTTTGCTAATCTCGCCGAAGAACTCTGAAGTACAAGAAGAAGAAAGAATCTGATGTGTGTGTGCATTTACCTTAGAAGTGAGAGTTCCAATGCCCTTTCTCTGTGCCTTACCACCTTTCTTTTCAAATAAAAATACTGCACATCAGTCTTTCGCATCATGTTAGAATGTCATGTTACAGTTTACCAAATCCTTTCATATATAGCCCTAAATTACCTCTTTATTTTGCCTTCCCATAGCTGAACCTTTCAGCCTTCATAGATTGATTCCTTACTTCATTTTTGAAGTTTAAAACCTTATAGTTAATTTGTTTGGACTTTTTTTTTTTAAGCAGGACTCTTGAATTTTGACATAAAATATCTTCCTACATATTTTAGTTATTTGGGCTTGGTTTTGTTTCGTTTTCCCAATCTCTGAGGAAATCTCAGGGCTCTTCAGAACTTTGTTACATCTGTATCAGTTTCTGAGTTGATCAGGGGATCTATTTAGTTGGTGCAGAAGGAAATATACAATAGTGCATGCCAATATGATTACATATTGCGACAGTAAATTCGTGTAAATATGAAGTGAGAGAGGCAGTTTAGGAAAGATGCCAAGCTATGCTGCTCTAAGAAAAAGACGACACCGGCTTTAGCTGCATTGTTGGAAGAGATTTTAACACCGAAAGCCTCATTAGAATCCTAGCTCTTCCTCACATCACTTTGCTTGCTGCAACAAATTCACAGCCAGGGAAATTTACACATGGGATGTGTTGCCAAAGCGTGACCGGCGACCGCCGATGCCGGATGTCCCAAACATGTTTCAAGGGATCCCATCAAAAAGAGATAAGAGACTTCTGTTGAAGACTCAAAGGCAAATTTGATAGGAGCAGTTTAGGGGAGGTCAAACTCTATTTTCCTCTGCAGATCAGCACTGTGATTCAGGGATTTAAATGATGCTTTTAACAAACTCAACTATTTCAAAACTATTGGTACTGCACTTTGAAGCTATTCTTCAAAAGTAGAAGAGTCACTTGGAATTTATTATGAAATAATACTTCTCTACACATGCCCCTAAATGTATTTTTTAACGTCCCTAGCTGTTTCAGACCTTCATAAAAGGAAGTTATCTGCTTACTGGAATGTGGCATCTTCCATTCTCCATTCTAATCTTTCTGTTGAAGCGATTTTAAAATGGCTTAGATCCACACACACCACCCCCCACCCCCCACCCCCCACCCCAGGATCTTAGGGTTAGGAATTCTAAGAGATCCAAAGCAGGTTTAGGGAAATTCTCCAGTCACTTGTACACTTGTAATCACAACAGCTTGTAATCTATAGTTTAAACATTCAATTGTTGTGTAAGAATCGAAACTCCCAACTCCACAAAACACCTTCCTTGCCCCTGTTCATGCCTGGGAAGCCTGCAGTGGGCTAAGGGGCATTCCCCAACCTTCTTCTCTAGCTTTGGCTCCTTCCACATAGAAATGGGACCAGGACAGTGAGGTAAAAAGCAGGCGAGTTCTCACTTGATTGGCACCAATGTGATCTGGCATTGGTGTTTCCTCTATCTATGGAGGATAATGCAAGTTGACTCTTGGGCGCCTGGGTGGCTCAGTTGGTTGAGCATCTGCCTTCGGCTCAGGTCATGATCCCAGGGTCCTGGAATTGAGCCCCATGAGCAGGGAGACTCCTTCTCCCTCTCCCTCTGCCCCTCCCCATGCTCATGCTCACTCCCTCTCTTTCAAATAAATAAAATCTTTAAAAAAGAAAAAGAAAGTTGACTCTTTCCCTTATGGGCATGTTTGTGGATTCCTGGAAGATTTCTCCAACTGCAGCTCCCTTGAGTCAGAGAGAACCCAGAGGATGGCTGGCTTCTCCATCTTTCTACCAAAGCTCTCTCACCCCTAGAGTGGCTCAGCTGAGCAAGATGCCTTTATTCAATGACCCCAGGGTACCGTTTCTACTGCATCGTCCACATATTGGCCCCAGGAATTGCACACTTTAGGCCTGCCTCAGTGGGAGGGTAGGAATTTTGTAAATGTAGCCTCTGTTCTTTGGGCATATGTTGCTTCTACCAACCTCTCCCAGTTGCCTTTTTTTGTTGTTGTTTTTAATTAAGCAATGAGTCCAGCTCCGAGGTGCATAAGGGGTTAAAAGTCCCAAACTCTGGTTTTCAGTACCTCCTTGAAAGTCCTGCAGCACCTTGCTTTGGCGTGCAAAGCTGATTGGGATCTGTTGGCATGAGGCCTCAGCTAGATCCGCCTCAGCTGGCTTGGCATCCTGTAACTTATGAACACACAGGGCTTCCTTGTTGTTGTTGTTGTTGTTGTTGTTGTTTTACCCATCGTAGGTTTGAGTGAGGAATCCTAACAGACCCAAAGCACTATGGAGTTCATTCTTCATGTCTGGCAGGGGTAATTAAGTACTTGTAGATGAAAGGAAACAGAAATAAAAGCCCATTCCCAGAGCTGATAATAGTTCTATTGAGATTTTTCCATCAATTCTTTTCTTTCTAACAGGATGGTGGGAGCCAGGGCGGCACAGGGGAGTACCTGCCTCTGTCACCTTTACTCTTGGCTCAGCCACGACTGGCCCTCAGCATCCAACACTCTTGTGTTTCTTGGTTCTGATCCTGCAGAGAGGAAATCCGATTGGCTCACTCCAACCCCTGGGTCCAATCAGCTCTGCCCTGAGCACGGATCCCTGGGCCCAGTGCCTGCTCCTGAGGGCCCTGGGGGCAGGCCTTGGGCAGAGCACGCCCACTACTATGGCTGCCATGTGCACAAAGGCTTCAGTCAACTGGGCTGTATCCCATCTCTCATCTGCTGGGCGTTCCTTGTTTCCCTCAAGCAAGGGGAACTCGAGTGAGAGCTGAGAAGCGGTACTTGTGTTGCTTTCTGAGTGTTTGTTTCTCTCATGCAGACATCTGTATGGCAACAGTGGGGGCTGGGGGATGGTGTTAGGTCCACCAAATGAGTGGTAGTTTGGTGCAGTGGATCGGCCCCAAAGAGTTGGGAGGCTGGTCCTCCATTGTCTTGGTGAGCAAATGAGGGATTACTTCAGAGGTCTCCAAGAGCCACCTCCCCTTCAGCAGTTCGTAAGATTGCTAACATACATCTACCCCCCATTTCTTCATCCTCTTCCAAATCATGAGTTTTTTATTAAACCATACGTGCAGAGAGTGGAATTCATCAAACTCATCCATTCAGGGTATAAACAATCATCATAGACCCATGGAAGGCCCCTCTTCTCTGATGTTGCTTGTTTATATTCACGCCCGCCCCTCTCTCCCCTGAGAGAAATCCGTTGGAACACGTTTAGTGTGTCCTTTAGTATGCACGTGTGTTTTTGCGCTTTTGCGAATGGTCTGTTCTGTACCCTGTCTGGTTTCTTACCTTGCGTTTGAAGCACCATCCCCAGAGTTACCAGGCACAGCTAGGCTCCTGCCTCTTCCCGTCACGTCCTTCCATGCTGTGCATCCACGCACGTCCATGTCCACCGTCCTATAGCTGGATGCCCAGCTGCTCTCTAGCACTTCACCCCCATACAGCCCTTAAAGGCCAGCGGCAGAATTTCTTTGTGATCTAAACCAGAGTGGAAAGCTGAGGTCATAGTGCATGTGACACTGAGCTTTGCCTAGTGATGCCACAATGCTCCGCCGAAGGGCCGCACCTGTCCACACACCCAGCAGCAATGCATGATCACTCCTTGTATCCACTTCACTCTGCCTTGGTTATACTGTTGCTCTGTTTCTCCATCTAATGGCAATACTGGCTGCGTACTTCTTACTGGAGCTTTCTGCCCACCGTTGGCAACTGGGAACGCATGGGAGCACACGGGCTGCTATCAACCACGTGCTGCTCCCTGCCACCACCCAAAATTACCATCATCCGAGATGTTCTGGTACTTCTCTGAGTTTCTTGCGTTTTATTCCTCCCCTCTCTACTCTGTTGATCTCTGTCCTCCCCCACCACACTCCCCACCTCCCGGTCCACACCCAGAGCTGCTGTGGCCAGTGGCCCAACCCAGTCCAACCCAGCCTGACGGGAGGGCACCTAGCCCCAGTGCAAAGATTGCTAGAAATATGATCTGCCGTGGCTTCTTCCAGGAAATGGCCTTGAAACGGACTCCCTTTACTTTATTCATTTGGACAGTAAATCACAAAAGCAGGTCATTCATTAAAACCTAAAGTAGGAAAAGTCAGCGTCTCCTCAACAAAGTGGCATCTGACCTTCCTTCTACTCAGGATGGAAAGGGAAGGAAGGAAAAATATTATACCCACAGCATGATTTTCCCTGAGGGGTTGAGTTATTTGTCAGGATTGGGTTATTTGGGGGACATTAAATAAACATGATATTGCCTTGGGGGACACCTATCGTGAACACTATTTCCCGGCGAGTGCCCATCTGAACTACTTAGCGCCCCAGCGTCCTGGGCGTTGTTACTGTGGACCCAGTGAGCTCCCTGGCGTGGGGAAGTGATGTTCGCGGGGTGCTGTTTGCACACAAGAAACCCACACTGACAGTTCTCTTTCATGCTGCTGACCCTGAGCAGATATGGATGTTACGAATTTTTAAAAATCGATTCCCTTTCTAGAAAATTAAAATCAAAAGGGGGAGAATCAATGTGGAGGGTAGCGGAAAGTGCGGAGACTGATGGAGTCGAGGCTTCTCCAACAGTCGTTTCTCTGGGCGAGTGTTGATTTCAAAGGCGTGCTGTTCGGCCTCACAGATAATGGCGCCCAACGTAAACCGCATGGGAAGCTTTTAATCAGGCTGTTTGTTACACTGGGTGAACGCTGGATTTTGGTTTTCTCTGAGGTCTGAAAGCCCATTTTTGAGCTTTTTGATTTACTCTGCCCGAGAGCCCCGGAAACATTCGCCAACACATCATACATTGCATTTCAAAAGAACGCTGTCATGTAGAGTCCGGCCTCTGTGCATTTCATAAATATGTTTGTTTTTCTTCTCTTTCAGAAGCTGCAAAGAATCGATACTCCTCACTGTTATTCAGCCTTACCCTGTAAGTGTCCTGTGAGTAAAAGTGCCACTGTATGATCCCAGGATTCTAGCCTCCTCCTCCTCCCAGGCCGGGGAAACCGTGACAATGAATAACAGCAGAGAAAAACAGCATGCACTCACAATATGAGTTCAGAAATCTTCATTATTTGTATTTTATAGACCATGATAGCAAAACCATTCATAGGAGAGAAAGGAAAATAACGCATTTTCTATATATCTTGAAAACCAGCTATTCAATCTGTGGGACTCACATCTGGAAATCAGACAAGACTCAAGACTTTCTTATGGTTTCTAGCTTAAGAATCACAAATGGAATGGGAATGTTTGATTGTAGGATGTTCTAGCATAATTCTTTTTCATATCCCCTTCTAATTGGTAGATATTTCAGGGAGACCCCCCCCTTTAAAGGTGGCTATTAGAGGAAATACGGCTGTCAGAATTTGATTTAAGCATACAATTCAATGATCTGTATAAAATTTACCAAAGTTTGCAGACATCACCACGGTCCAGTTCGAGAACACTTCCTTCAGCCCCATGAGAACCCTCGTTCCCATTTACAGTGAATACCCCCTGCCTACCCTCAGACCCAGGCAACTACTAACTGACTTTCTATTTCTGTAGATTTGCTGTTGTTTGTGAATTCCATACATCGGCAGTTGAACTCAGAAATAGCAAGAAATTCCTCCAGATCCCCCCCCCCAAAACATTTGCCATCGGTACTTTGTGGCCTTTGCAGGGATTCACGGAGATCCCACCTGTTTACGCTTCTGTTTTCTTCCCCGTGGAGGTGGAGGCTCTGCCATGGTCAGTCTCCATCTCCTGAGCAAACTCTTCCTCTTCCCTGTCCCCGCGCTTTCCTCCTAAGCACTATGGCCTAAGCATTTCAGGCAGGAAAAAAATATGTATTTAAGATTCCGATAAGATAACAAATAGAATTAACCAAGACAATAAATCATGCCATCCAGGATGTAACTATTTATAATAAAAGCTTAGTTCAGCATTCACTGTGCCTTTTGGTCCCTCTCTGCCACAACTGCACACGCATGTCTGGATTTGAAAACCAAGGAGACAGCAGGATGTAAGAGAACTGAGATTTGAGATCTAGTTCCCAGCAATAGAACAGGTGACTCCCACACCCGCTCAGATTTCGGCACCTGCCTGAGAGGGTCACACTGACTCACGTGCAAGGGCTCCCCTGCTCTGCATCTCATGATTCCATGATTCCTTCCAGAGAAAGTACAGCTACATTGTTTCTGTTAACCAGATTGTCACTCACGCTCACTTCAAATCTATCCACACTTCCTCATTTCTTGACTCGGGAGCCCCCGAGTATTAGATGGTATCAGAACCCAGACCAGATCCTCCTGCCATGTGTCATGCTGAGCGTGCCAGCCCAATACCCAGCCGAGAGCGCCAGTGATTGTTTGCCCATGGGTTTTTTCGGGCTGCAAGAGGATGCTCATGCAGCAGGCCACAACTGCTGAGGAAATAACACTCCTGGACGAGCAGCCCCTCCATCACTGATTGACAGGAGCTGATGAATATATACCCTAGCTCTCTGTCTCCTCTGACATTCTAACTCTGAGGCCTGTGGGCTGCCTCGTTCCAAGATGTCCCCAACCGCTTGAAGCTCCAGTTGCTCACAGTGGCGAATGACTTACAGAATGCTTCATTGGCTTACTCTTCCACCCCCTGTCTCCCTTCCTCCTGCCCACCTATGCGTGCTTCCTGGGAGTGCCTCCCATTCAGCTACCTGTTTGTGGAGTCTTGTCTCAGGGTCTACTTTGGGGGAACTCCACACTAAGTTACCCGGTGATGACTGTGGGCTACTTAGACCTCAGCAAATATTTCCTCCATGCCTCCTGTGTCTCTAGTACTGTAGACATACCGGAAGTGCAAATGTAAGACCTTATGCTTCAGTTTCAGAAATTTTACCTTCTTTATGTAATTTTTTCCAAATGATGTTTTCTAGTGACTTCTCAGCATCTAAAAGCCCCAAGAGCATGGCACACATCTACTCTGGCCACCTTAGCAACAGCAAATTTGGAAAGAGGTGCAGAGGCTGATTAGAGCCCTTCTAATCTTAAATTAATTAAAGGCAGGAGAATCTGATTATTTTAAATGGTAATTATTCGTCATTTCCCACCACAGGATAGGAAATGCTTGTGATCAGCACCTACGGGCCTTTAGGTTGCTAAGAATTAACTCATCGGGTTACTGAGTGGTGTACATTGTATGTTTTTTGAGCTGCAAAAGGAGATCCAAGTGAAAACCACAGTCATGGCGGGATTACATACCCCGCGTGTCGCAAATAACTCCAGCCAGTGGGATAAGCCATTATTTTGTTGACTCTAACTCAGTGATCTTCAGACTCAAGGAGCTTATGTTTTTATTAACCAAAAGTAATTTTTAAAACATACGTCAATTATATAAAATAGTCGCAAATCCAGAACAAGAAAAATGCCCTGGCCTGAATTCTTGGCCTTGTATCCCAAGTCCGTTGACTTCAAAATACATGTAGAATAGTATTTACTTAACTACCTTGGCTATCTAGGTTCCTGGCTGGTTCTCTTCATTTATCAGGTTTGTCGTTAGGGCAGGGCAAATAAATCTGGGGAAGAGGCTATAGGGGAGAGAGAGAAGCAGACCCCCCCCGCTGAGCAGGGAGCCTGATGCGGGACTCGATCCCAGGACCCTGGGATCATGACCTGAGCCGAAGGCGATGCTTAACCGACAGAGCCACCTAGGCATCCCTGTGAAATGCTTTTTATTGAGGCAAGCAGTGACATACATAGATCATCTTAAGAAAATGTGGCAAAGTATTACATTAAAAGATTCGGATGCACAGAGGAACCAACGTCCGTACCTGGTGTGTTGGACACTTGTGAGAGGCTTCATTCACAAACAACGCTGGAGCCTCGGGGCACGGCCTCGCTCAAGCACCTCATCTAATCAGTGGCGTCAGTCCCGGGTGGCTTTCTGACAGCCACTCCCCTTGTGCGAAACCCATTGCGCCAGTGTAAATATTGCCTGCTTAAAATCATTAAGGGAGAATAATGTTTTCCCTTCAGCTGAAAAATGGCATATCAAAAGCAAGGAACTCACTACTGCACGATTTGTTCGTTAATCATCACCAAACTCAGTCTAGAATTACAGATAGGGAGGAGAACACCACCGTCCCATCACTTAAGCTCTGTAGTAGGACTCTTTTTGTTTTTTTAAGTTTGTTTGTTTAGTAATCTCTACACTCAACGTGGGGCTCTGAACACTCGACCCCAAGATCAAGAAGCTCATGCTCTGCCCACTGAGCCGGCCAGGCGCCCCTGGAGTAGGACTTTTATTTTTTATTTTTTTAAAGATTTTATTTATTCATTTGAGAGAGAGAGAGCACGCGCACAAGCAGGGGGAGCCGCAGAGGGAGAGGGAGAAGCAGGCTTCCCGCGGAGCAGGGAGCCCGATGCGGCGCTCGATCCCAGGACCCTGGGACCATGACCTGAGCCGAAGGCAGACGCTTAACGACTGAGCCACCCAGGCGCCCCTGGAGTAGGACTTTTAAAAAGTCATGTTGAACATGTTCAAAGTTGTTGTTCTTTAGAGTCTTTTGGGTTCTTGGTTTTGTTTTCTTTTGTTGTGTTCTAAGAGGGCAGCCCTTCTCTGAAAACATCTTGCATAAATAGGGAAATTAAAGCTCTGGCGGCCAAACCATTCATTCATCCATCCAGTCCCCTCAGACACTGATCAGAGCAGAGGGTGGGATGGGTGTGGAGGGGAACTTGAGATAACAGGATTTTTTTCCAGTATTCAAGAAAACTCCACCCGGAAATAGACATACACATATTTTATCGTGTTTTTTTCAACAGTGATTTTGTCTTCTTATAGTAAGATGCACATAACGTAAAGCTACCATTTTCACTATTTTAAAGTATTCAAATCTGGGACATTAAGTGCATCCACCATCTTGTTCAACTGTTGCTGCTGTCTAGTTCCAGAACCTTTTCATGACCCCAAAAGGAAATCAACCCTGCAGATGTTAGTCGCTCCCCATTCTCCTCCCCAGCCCAGGGCAACCACTAATCTACCTTCTGTCTATATGGATTTGCCTGTTCTGGACAGTTCATGTAAATGGAATCAAATCCTACAATACGTGGCCTTTTGTGTCTGGTTTCTTTCACTCAGCATAATGTTTTTGAGGTTCATCTATGTTGTAGCACGAACCAGAACTTCATTCCATTTTATGGCTGAATAATATTCCATTGTGTGGATTTGTCATTTCATCATATTGTTTTGATTGATCTCAAGTATACTTGTATTTGACAAAGATGGGAACCTTTTTCATTTTTACTTGAAATTCAAAGTATGGGACACCCTAAGTGGCTTTTGTGCCTTGAGATTAATACAATACACAGAAAGTTGAGCCTCTGTGTTGGTTCTAGAGTCAGTTACTAGGATTCTTTCCACAACAGTCTGAACCTCTTAGGACTACATACCATGAAAACCATTAGGTTGGACAATGTGCAATTTGCAGTATTTGACAATTTTAATCTATAGAATAGCAATTTCATGATTCAAACTAAATATTTACCTGTATATTAGTTTCAGTAGAGAATGCAGTCCTCTTTAAAAATAAACAAATGGTGCCCGCAGCATAGTAGTCGCCTCCTAGATGCGAGTTCCCTTCTCCTCGGGCTTCATTAAAATTACGCAACAAGGATGATTCTCACATGGAGTAAATTGACCAGGACTGTGCAGCAAGAGCTCCCTGGATCATAGTACCCTTCTGAGCAAGTTTCCCTCTTGCATGTTTAGTTTCTGAGGAAGAAAAATTGAGTCACTCGGCTCCTCTTTCCAATAAGAGACAGTACAATTGACCCTTGAACAACATGGGTTTTGGGAGCACCAACCCCTGTGCAATCAAAAACCTGCATGTAACTTTTGACTCCCCAAAAACTTAACTACTGATAGGTTGACCAGAAGCCTTACCGATAACGTAAACACATATTTTGTATGTTCTATGTATTATATACTGTATTCTTAGAATAAAGCAAGCTATGGAAAAGAATGTTATTAAGAAAATCATAAGGAAGGGGCGCCTGGGTGGCTCAGCTGGTTAAGCAACTGCCTTCGGCTCAGGTCATGATCCTGGAGTCCCGGGATCGAGTCCCGCATCGGGCTCCCTGCTCAGCGGGGAGTCTGCTTCTCCCTCTGATCCTCCCCCCTCTCATGCTCTCTGTCTCCCATTCTCTCTCTCAGATAAATAAATAAAAAATCTTTAAAAAAAAAAAAAAAAGAAAAGAAAATCATAAGGAAAATATGTTGGAGTGTCTGGCTGGTTCAGTCAGTAGAGCATCTGACTCCTGATCTTGGGGTCTTGAGTTTGAGCCCCACGTTAGGTGTAGAGATTACTTAAAGAAATAATAACAAAATAAATATAAATTTTAAAAAGGAAAGTACATTTATGGTATTGTACTGTACTTTCCCCAAAAAATCCACATATAAGTGGATCCTGTGCCATTGAAGGGTCAACTGTACAAAGAGCCTTTACAAGGAGACAGAATATGAAGTCCACATTCAGTTGTAAGCCAAGGTGGTCTCTGCCCTCTCCTGCAAGACCCCAGGATGACAGGTTACCAACAAGAGGCTGAAATTCAAGTTTTGGGCACATAAAGTGGGGGTGTTTTGCAAGTGTGTGCGTTTGCCTGTTCACGTGCCCTTAAGCCCTTCATGTGAATAACAGTGGGATTATCGATCACTTTAGAACTATCAGTGACTCTTCTCCACCTCATTAAAATAATGAGTGATCAATTCGACATGAACCCAACATGAGATTTGACCACCACTTCACCCCCCACATCACGCTCAAAGCTCTATAGTCAAAGCAAGGTTTGTGTACTTTCACAGCCATCATTTTAAAAAATCCTTGGGTGGGGCGCCTGGGTGGCTCAGTTGGTTGAACGTCAGACTCTTGATTTCGGCTCAGGTCGTGATCTCAGGGTTGTGAGATCGAGCCCTGTGTCGGGCTCTGCACTGGGCATAAAGCCTGCTTAAGATTCTCCCTCTTCCTCTGCCCCTGCTCTCTTTCTCTCCCTCTCTTCCTTTTTAAAAAAAAGAAAAATAAGAAGATCCTCGGGAATGTGCTCAGTAAGAACAAGGACCATGCTATTTGCAGTTCTGGTCTGCTGACTAAATCAAACCTCCTACTTTATGAGCATGACAGGGTTTTGATTGCCTCCGTGATTTGTGTTTCATCCTCGAATTGGACATGCACCAAACATACTTTTTAGCAAAAATATTGCGTATTCGAGAGGATAAAGCTAGAAAACAAGTGTTCCAGGGTTTGCATTATGTTCCCAATAATCATATCCAATGTTTTCTTTTTTCTAGTCTCCCAAGTCAGCATTTATTAGTGCTGCAAAAAAGGCAAGATTAAAGTCCAATCCAGTCAAAGTGCGGTTCTCCGAGGAGGTCATCATCAATGGCCAAGTGTCGGTGAGTTGACTGTTGCCTGCTTGCGACTCAGAGTGGCTGAAATAGGGGCTTTGCACAAAGCACAGCCAGCCGCCCCTCTGGAATGGTCAACTGAGAATTCGTGGTTGGATTTCACAGGGCTGCTGAATCTCAGAATTGTAAAGGGCTTGAGAGATCACCATGTTGTGCCTGATGGGTTCCCTCTATCGTATCCAGAATATGTAGTCATCCAGTGTGTCTTTGAATGCTTCCAGTGTTAGAAACCTCACTACTTTGCAAAGAAGTTAATTTGATCTGAGATCCCTGGCATTGCCCCATATTGAGGAAAATAGGCCTCTTTGAAACTTCCACCTGCTTCTTCTCGTTGTGCCAACTGAGCGTGCTTCCATTATATATTTTGAGAAAGGCTTCCCCTAAGTTTTTCCTTATTCAAAATCAAATGTCTCTATTCTTTTCACTAATCAAAATGGAAAGAAGTTAAGATGCTGGGAAAGTGTTATATATGCAAGCAGAAGTGAAGAAATATTTCCTGGATCTCCATCAATAGGTCTTGATAGAAATCATGATTGCTCAGGCACATAATTCATCTTCAAAATGAACAGTGCAAACGTCAATAGGATGCTGTATTTTTCATTTCTTCCCCCAAGAAAATCTAGCCTCATGTTTTTAGTTTTTAGAAAGTGGTCATCTAAGGCACTAATCATTTTTGGACCTCTGAAATACCAGCTTTTGTTGTGGAGGTTATGTTGTTGCTGGTGGTGGTGTTTAAATAAACTCACAAGGACAAAATCTCGTCCATGACATGCTCGTGACCGGTCACAAATTCTTCCCTGAGGGTGGTCCTGGATCTGAATTTGAAGACGTAGGCCTGCACATCCTGAGCGAGGCCCTCCTGATCCAAGTGTCTCCTTGTCAAAACTTGCTGACCAGTGTCTGCCCCGCTTGGAGTCTAGGGGTCAGCTGGCCAATCTGTTCAACTACGTGATGCTTGTAGGAGGGGCCTCGGGCTGTCACTGTGCTGCCCTGGGAGCATTTCAGCTGTGGCCTTGTCCTCCCAATTGCATCTCCCGCCCCATCTCCTCTGCCCCCATTCACCCCACGCTGTTCTGCTCACCACAGTGCCTCCCTGCCCCTCTGGATGCAGTTAGCATCCATTAGCATTTCACAAGACAAAGCAGGAAGGTTCCAGTCGCAGAGGAATCATGGTATCGCAGAAGGTCATCCGAAACTTACCCCATCTTTTCTCCAGCTTCCGAGCACGAGATGGGGCAATCAGCTTGCACATCTTTAGAGAGAATATGATTCTAGAAGCTGCAATGGCAGTTTTACTTCGTCCTGGATATAATAGGGCTCATTCAAGGCAGCTGGTGTGTGAGGACAGCTCTGGGGGTCAGTCATCACCTGCAGCCCCCGCTGCCTCCCCACAGGCCTATGTGTGGCAGGGACGTTCAGTCACGTGTCTGCGCCTCAACCTTTGGAACCATCTTCATGTCCACCCTACTCTTGCTCTACCGAGTCATCGTGTGTCTGTTCATGTGGACTTGGAGCCAAACCCCCTTCGTGAATTGGGTAGCAAGAAAGTCATGTGTCAAGTCCACAGGAGGAGAAAGGAGAGAGAGGAAACTCAGAGAAAGGAACAGAAAGTGAAAGGCAAAGAGTCTCTTACAGAAATACTTAGAGATTGAGTTCTCATGGACTATCTGTAGGACATTAGCCAATCTCCAGACATCTTGTCTTCAGTTTCTTCATCTGTAAAACAAGGGACATAGGGTTTCGTGATTGGTGAGTTCCGCTTGACTTCTATGACCCCATGACCAGCTACATGTGAGAAAAGATTGGCGGAACTCATCCCACATGCCTTCTTTCTTCCCCTGCCATCTCTCCCTACTTTCAATTAAAGAGAAAATTCAAAGGAATACGTTTCTATTGTTAATTTTTGGTCATATGCCAAGCATCTCTTTTGAATTACTTTTAAGTTACGATGTTTGTTATAGACTCAGTGTTTTAATCTTTAACACACTAACCCATTCCTTAAATGTCCCCTTGGAGTTTAAGGAACATTTCTAAATGGGTTAAAAATTATTCCATAAAGGTTAAAAATTGTTCTACCTTCCTGGCTCAGTCGGTGGAGCGTGCAACTCTTGATCTCTCGGGGTCGTGGGTTGGAGCCCCACATTGGGCATGGAGCCTACTTTAAAAAAATTGTTTCCCAAAACAACTTTATACTTCAAGCTTGTTATTGCTTGTTACTCACTTTGCATGAGCTCTGCCAGACGCCAAAGGCACTACATCAAACACCACCATTGCTGGTCCCTGCTCTTTCCAAGATCGGCTGCTCTGCTGAAGTCTGGGCTTGTTGTCCTAAGCATGGTGGCTTAATTACAAAGGAATTATTTCCTTCATTGGGTTTTCCAATGGGAAACCTTGACTTTTAAAAACATTCATCTGATTTATTTTCTGATTGAAAAAAAGTTCTTTCATCTGCATCGACTGAATTATTTGTAGCTGGAAAAGAAGAGTTTGGCTATGAACAGCTGAACTCAGATATCACCGGAGGGACACCTTTTAGCCTTAGAGAGTTCCCTTTTTTTTTTTTAATGGTGCGATTAGAATACATTGTAGATACATGCTGCTTCTGCAAAGAGCAGAATGTTCATTTGACCTTCTTTTTTGTTGCTGTCATTAAACAGGAAACTGTTAAGGATAATTCACTTCTTTTTATGCCAAATGTTTTGAAAGTGTATCTGGAAAATGGGCAGACCAAATCATTTCGCTTTGACTGCAACACCTCCATAAAGGTAAGCGGACCCGCTGAACTCCACGTGGACACTGGCGGGTTGTGGCTTGCGAGTCCCACTGTCCACCTCGTGCAGCAGCGCCTTCTTTCCGAACTATGTTTATCTCTGAGATTTTTTTTGGTTGTTTCCAAATAAAGTAGTGTGTGAATACTTAAAAACAAACTGGGGTAAAAAAGCTTAAACTAAGAAGGTCGTGCTGTGCGTGTATATGTGTTGCAAAATGATATGATAGGGCTCTCAGTGACGAACCACTAGGGCTAGTCATTTTAACGCAACTCCAGTTTAGTTAAAAGAGTGTGACTGTCCCCAAGAAGGCTTGGCACCCTGCCTAAAGCCAGAGGATTTCCTAGCAATGTCAGCCCCCAAGAAGATTAAGATGCTAGCGGTTAATTGAATATCTGCTCCTTTGGTGTCCAGCAAAAACAAGGGGTAGGATAATATAAAGATAGCATTTACTTTTAATTGGTGTAACCAATTTCATGGAAATGACACCTAAAAAGACAGAAATGAGGCATGCTTCTTAGGAGAAGGGGTAAAAAGGAAGAGTCACAGAACAATCCTATTATTGCAGAGCCACAGGTGAGTTTTATGAAATGGGTATTATAGCAAAGCAGATGGGTTCTTTCCCCCCATACTTCCTTCCTGGGAAAAAAAGTGCATATTCTATTTTTTATTGGACAAAAGTGTGTGCAGAAATTGGTTGCTCCCTAACACTCCAGCAGCCTAAAATAGGCTTTCTTCAAATGGCACCATAAAAGAGATTTTATGGAGGTTTTAAAAAAAAGTACCTAGTGATGATCTGTATAATAATGTATCAAGAGAGCATCAAGTCTGTATTAAAAACGTCTGTCAATAGTCAACCCCTAATTCTCGGTTTTATAAATTAGTCAGCATGGACCTTACGAGTGGAAGCATTTCTGCAAAGGCCCGCTCCCTTGTTGCCATGATACTAACAAGCAGCCTGTTTGGAATTGCTTTAAGTAGGTGCTGATGTAGCAGGTAATAGAGCAGATGGTCTTCTAGATTAATGATGGAGCCGGTAAGCCATCCTTAAATCCTTCCACAGTGAACAATCAGCTTCATGCAAGACCACTCATTTCAAATGGGGGTGACTGACAAAGTCCTTTTCCTTTATTCCTACTCAAAATCCGTGTATGGCAAGGTGTTACTCTTATTATTGATCTGCTAGCCTAGAGGTGGGCAGACTTCTGGAAGGAGAGTAAATATTTCCAGCTCTGTGGCCTACTTGATCCCCCTTGAAACTACTCTGCTCTGTTATATCAACAAAGCAGCCGTAGATGGTGGGCTCAGGAGGCCCTTAAGTCCATCCTTTGGTTCCATAATTCACTTGAAGGACTTGCAGAACTCGGCAAATTGTTATAAGCACAGTTACAGGGGTTTTTTTTTTAAAGATTTTATTTATTTATTTGCGAGAAAGTGAAAGCGAGAGAGATCACAGAGAGAGAGGGAGGAGTAGACTCCCCGCTGAGCAGGGAGCCTATGCGGGACTCGATCCCAGGACCCCGAGATCATGACCTGAGCCGAAGGCAGACGCTTAACCGGCTGAGCCCCCTGGGCGCCCTCACAGTTACAGTTTATCACAGCAAGAGGATCCCAGTTAAAATCAGCAGTGGGCAAAGGTGCATGGGGCAGGAGAGTTTTCCAACTTACAGTTTCCCAACGTCCTCTTCCTGTGGAGTCCTTTGGACCTTGCTTATTTCTTCCAGCAATCACACGTGACAACATGTGTACGGTACTGTTAACCAGGGAGGTTCACCTGAGCCTCGGTGTTCAGAGTTTTTGTCAGAGGATGGCCACACAGACAAGCTGAGCACCCGTGGGGCTGACTCTAGTTCCTGCTCCCCCAGAGGTCGTGCTGCCATCACTTGGCCCAAGGTCCTCACGTTGTTGGCATAGGCTCTCTGCTATCTCTCAGGCTCTCAGGTGAACAGACACTCCTATCAGGCACTACACTCCAAGGACTTACAGCTTATCTCCCAAGAGCCAGGAGCAAAGAGGCAAACCTTCCTTGAGGCAAGACGACTCCTTTCCTACCCGACAATATGTAAATGAATGGGCGTGGCCTGATTGGACGCTAGGGCCAGGCCATGGTTTGCAGAGCCCCAAGGTAACCCATAGCTCCGCATTATCAGAACGCCCCCTGCTACCACGACTTGGTCTGTGATACCACGTGGTCAGGAAAGCTCCTTGCCCTTACACCCCCTCCCCCATCTGAAGATATAGGTCAAGACTTGAATGCATTCCTTAACAGAAATACCTCTAAATTTCAAAGAGAGCCCTGTTGTTAATTCCCTCTGGCCTTTTTCTTAGGAACCCACACTGGAGTGAGTCTGATTTCCCTGAGGGTGGCGAACGGCCATGAGAAGACAGGGAACAGCAAATTCAAGCTTGCTTTGCTTGTACCTAACAGCTTTCCTATCGCCGCAGACACGGGTTGGGAGGCGTAAAATAGAAGGGATATTATGAAAGGGAGACGACACTGTTTAATAAAAATTGCCAAAATCACGGCAAGGAAAAACTACTGCTATCAATTTTCCGGTGTCCTCCCTGGTGTTTCAGGAGACTATTTTATAAAGTATGTGTTGCCACACAAAGGCTGCTTTTGTTCGTTCTTTTCTGGGCCTTGAACAAAATTTATGACACAGAGAATCTTTTTATGAAATTCAATATATAGTCAAGGCATTTCTGTTGAATGATGTCTGTGGCGGTGAGTGGGTGTGGGGATCTTTGTTTTAAAGGGGCCTGGGGAAGCGCACCGGGCTGGCTCAGTCGATAGAGCGCGCCACTCTTGATTTCGGGGTTGTGAGTTCAAGCCCTACGCTGGGGGTAACGTTTACTTAATAACAAAAAAATGAACAATAGCAAAACAACCATTAAAGGGGCCTGAAGAAATTGAGAAAGGTCTACAGGGAAGAATCAAAATTTCAAAAAGATCAGTTAAAAAAAAAAAAACCAAACCTCTATGTATTGCAGAGTTTTTCTATCTTGGCATTGTGATACTTTGGACCAGGTAATTCTTTATTGTGGGGCCTGTCCTGTGCATTGTAAGATGCTGAGCTGCATCCCTCAATATCGATAGCAGCCCCAACCCCCTTGTGACCACCACTAATGTCTCTAGAAATTACCAATTGCTGTGAGGGAGAATTTCCCTGGGGTGGAAAAGCACGGCTCTTTGGGATTTTTAGCATCTGAGTATAAATTATCTTGAAGAGAGACCATTTACTAGTTTTCGAGTACATGAAAAAAATGTGTTTTTTTTTTTCATTTTCAAAGACATCTGTTTTGCATTGCAGTAAACATGTGCTTGTGTATAGAACACCTATCTGATCATAAATGTTTAATCCTGTAAAGGATTGCTAACAAAGCTTGCTCGTTCTACTTTCCCCAGGGATTTAAAATAAAAGCTAATATGTGTATATCGTTATAGTGCCCTAAGTCTGTATCATATAGTGCTACAGTAAATGTGTTCTCTATGTGAACTCATTTAGTCCTTATATCTATTCTGAGGCAGGTATTAGTATCATCCTCAGTTTATAGATAAGGACATCAAGACACTTAGAAGTTAAATAACTTGCCTAAAGCTGCACAGCTAACATGAAGTCGAGCTGGGAGTAGAAACCACTGTTTCCAGAGCCCACATTCCTGACCACTACCGCATGCTCTTACCAGAAGGAGAGACTATGGGCACCTGGGTGGCTCAGTCGGTTAAGCATCTGACTCTTTTTTTTTTTTTTTTTTAAGATTTTATTTATTTGAGAGAGAGAGAGGGAGAGCACAGAGGGAGGGTGAGAGGGAGAAACAAACTCCCTGCTGAGCAGGGAGCCCAACGTGGGTCTCGATTCCAGCACCCCGGGATCATGACCTGAGCCGAAGACAGAGGCCCAACTGACTGAGCCATCCAGGCGCCCTGCATCCGACTCTTGATTTTGGCTTAGGTCATGACCTCAGGGTCGTGGGATCAAGCCCTATGTCGGGCTCTGTGCTGAGTGTGAAGCCTGCTTAAGATTCTCTCTCTCCCTCTGCCCCTCCCCTTGCCCCCTCCCCGGCTTGTGCTCTCTCTCTCATAAAAAAATTTTAAAAAAAACAAAGCAAAAACAAAAAACCAGAGGTATAGACTAGGGGTCAGCAAACTTTCTCTGTACAGGACCGGATAGCAAGTATCTTAGGCTTCACAGAGCACACAGTCTGTTGCCGATGCAAGGGGCAAGAGCAGCTATAGACAATACATAAACAGATGAGTGTGACTGTGTTTCAATAAAACTTTATTTACATAAAGAGGTGGTGGGCTGGATTTGGCACACAAGGGGTATTTTGCCCACCCCCTAGAGTAGACCACTTTCCAAGGTGGTTTCATTGCCGCCCCATTTGGAAGAAAGGGGACCCGAACCAACTCCACTCCACCATCTGTTGATCAGTCTCTAAGTTCAGTAAGCACCTCCTCCAGCTAGTCAACTTGTTGCCTCCCTGTTTCTGAACTCCATAATGATTTGGGGTGGTGGGTGAGGTCAGGAAAAGGAGCGTCAAGCTTCGGAATGAACCAAAGGTATAAAATGTAAAGATCTGAAGCCTATTTGTGCAACACTTTTCAGTCCTGGTAAACTCTGCAAGAGAGCTATGCTGATTTTGATGGCATCTTGTCCATGTTTCCTCTGTAAGGATGTCATCTTGACTCTTCAAGAGAAGCTTTCCATCAAAGGCATCGAACACTTCTCCCTCATGCTGGAGCAGAGGACGGAAGGGGCCGGAACCAAGCTGCTCTTGCTTCATGAACAGGAGACTCTAACTCAGGTGTGTGAAATTACACCCCCAGGTGAGGTCAGAGGCTGCCCGGCCCCAGAATTCCCCTGTCCTCGAATCCTTTAAATGTACTCACTGCAGCCGCGTGTATCCCCACTAACGAAAGCTCTGGCATTCATAATGGGTTTTACATCTCAAGGTAATGGTTCCCTTTTTTGTCAATTTTTCATAGACTGTCAGTCGGTGTCACATACAGAATTGTCAAAAACCCAGCAACTACTCGCTGGGAATATGGCTCCGTAGGATTATATTTTATGTTACGGGAAATGACTTGTTCACCTGTTTTGACCACTGATCTCTTGAAACCCTTAAAAAGATACAGCTTCTGAGATTACTTAAACGAAGCCAATATCATATTTCATTGTCTTAAGTTCTGGGTGCATACTCGGAACCAACATCATACTTCATTGCCTTAAGTTCTGGGTGCATACTCGCGACTATTTGTGGAAGCTTAAAATCCCTGCCCCAGTGCTGCGCACTGTAAATACGTGATCCGCCAATACGTCCCAGTTCCTGCTTTACCAAAACGCCACCCCCATCTATTCGCTCAGGAGACGAGCAGGCTGCTTGGCTGCTGAATTCAGCGTGGCACCCTGACTTCTCTTGTGATTCGACACAAGCAGAGTGTTTGCTGGAAGTATAAGGGATTTCAACACGCTCCTTTTATGTGGGGAGAGCTCAGTGATAAGGGAACTTTAGGGAGGGAGAGGGACATGCAGGGAGACCAGGAGGAGAAGCAAGGAGTCAAGGTGCCCCCAGATGGATAGAGTAGCTGAAGGTGTTGTCACACTAAAGTGCTTCCTGGTCGTTGCATAACTAGAAGCTGGTGTCCCACAAGTTTGCTCCCACAATATCCCTAAACCTCTTGATTCGGTCCGACTTAGTGCAGGGAATTTGTTACAAAGCTATCGTTTGTGTTCATTTATAGCCCTCCACCTACATTTGACCTATCTTTACCAGTTTTAAATTGACCTACAGATATTTGAAATCACGTCTCGTGTTGTTTATTATTTTAACCTGTGCCAAAACTCCCTTGGAAACAGAGGACTTCTTTTGTACTTGGCTCTAGGGGAACAAGCCCTGATAATCAGAATCCCCCATGTGAAAGGTCATTGTCTGGCTCAGAGTTCCTCCAGACGCCGGACTTAAGACAAGGGCTTGGGGGCACGTGGTTCTTGGGAGGTGATACCAGGAAGCACTGGGAGAGGATGAGGAAGGGAAATGGGAAAAACGGGGGCACCAGTAGAGAGCGTGGTAATGAGCCAGTTTCTACTGTGGGCCGCTGGAGTTCAGTCCTACTGGGGAGCACTGTGAGCCAGTGGAGAACACGCCTAGAACATAGGGAGGTATCCCACCTAAGCGGCGGGGCACGGGGGCATTTGTCCTTTGGTGGTGGCAGTGGTGGTGGTGGTGGGCTGCTCCCGAGGGCAGTCGGTCCCCTGCTCTGCAGGTGCCTGGTGCCAGCCGATGGTCACAGGTATTTGCAGTGAGCAGCCTTCAGCTGGTAGCGGTAAATGCTAAGGGCGTAGGGGCCGACAGCCAGTTGCTGTGAGTCTAATGAAACCTCCCACAACTTTCTGATATTTGTGGTTAGACGTTCCCTCTGAACTTCTATCTACTACATAGCCTTTATGGGAAAACTGCTTGCTGATGATTTTAGCTGGACAGCGATCCTTTCAGAGTCTCTTTTGGTGCTAGGTACACATAATTTCTCGTTCCAGATTGATTTCCGATTATTAAATCTCCGTTAGAATGTTAGAAGGAAACAAAAAGCCCCTAAACCTGACTCTTCCCTTATCTTTCTAGAAGAGGCTTTGTTTCAAGTTTAGCCAGAACTAAAAGCGAAGTGTTAAAACTTCAAGTATGCTCTCTAGAAAGAAAATTGTTTGATTTAAATCTCCTGAGACAAACCAGCTATATGCCTCTGAAATCACTGCATATGAAAAGCTTGATCACCAGAATATTTATAGGCATGGCAGAAAGGGAGAGTAAGTATAAGAAATGTGTCCAATAACAAAATTCATTTAAAACATTCAATTTTGGTGAAAACCCTCAAAAGAACTTTTAAACAGCTGAGTTTCTGGCAGCTTATAACTAAACTTTACATAGAAAATACTATTGTCTATTTACATACTACTGTAAGTTTCGAGCAAATTGTTTTCTTGTTTGTTTTAGGGACTGTTCTTTTTATGGACTGCATTTTCTAATGAGTCTAAAGCGCTTTTTTTGCATTACATGATTTCTCAAAACTAGTGCACCCTCCTGATGATGAAAGTAGACTCCAGATCGCTTGTGGAAAATTCGGGAAAGATAGATTTTTAACCAGTAATGAAATGATACCCGACTTTCTAACCTCAGCCCAGACCTTCTGACAAAATACCCTATGACATCACCGTACAACCCCACAGCAGGCCTGAGCAGCACTTTGGGTCTCTTAGAGTTCCCACATTTTCTTCTTCCTGGTTTGGTTGACCTTCAGCTGGTGATGAGCAGCCCCCAGCCCATGGGGCTGGTGAGTCCACTCAGGTCTGTAATCCCGCCCACAGCCAAAAAGCTGGGTCAGTGTTACTACTTTTCAGTATGCCTTATACCTTTAAAAGGAGTGTTTTCCCATTGAAATTCTTCAGCTCAACAAAATTAGCAATGTCAACTGGAAGAATGCGCGTGCACACACACAACATGGGGTTCAGTAAAGCTATTGCTGTTTTTATTTTGAATTTTCAGTTGCCGTTCACCAACATTTTTATTTCGCCAGATTTGTCCTCTGTAACAAAGGAGTTACAAGGCCATGAAGCTACATACAGATACATAGAAAAGCACACACAAGTACATGAAACTACAAGTAGAGCAACTGTTGGTTCGTGGTTCATGGTTCAGATGCATCTTGTTGACCTCTTTAAGGGAAATCGAAGAGCTTTTACCTTCTTCCTTGGAGTCCAATGTCTTGTATTCATTTGGCTGTTTATGAAGCATCTACTATTACATTGGCTGATTCCCTTCAGTTGCAAAAGGAATTAAGAGGGGCGCGTGGGTGGCTCAGTCGTTAGGCGTCTGCCTTCGGCTCAGGTCATGGTCCCAGGGTCCTGGGATCAAGCCCCACATCGGGCTCCCTGATCGGCTGGAAGCCTGCTTCTCCCTCTCCCACTCCCCCTACTTGTGTTTCCTCTCTCTCTGTGTCTCTCTCTGTCAAATAAATAAATAAAATCTTTAAAAAAAAAGGGGGGGGGGGAATTAAGAAACGTAACACCTAGTAGTTGGCCTACACTGTACTGTAAAAGAGGAAAACAAAACAATCCATGGTCCTTAGCCCTGAAGAACCTGCGGTGTATTCTAAGCTCCCTTGAACAGTGTCCTGTTATTGAAAGTTTGGGGTAGTTTGGAAACTTGTGGACTCCAGATTTAGTGCTCAGGCCAAAACTTTTGTTTTCTGACTTTACAATGCATTGTTATCCAAGGTTGACAAGGTCCTGCTTTCCCTGCTGCAGTCAGTCTGGGGTCTCATTTAGAAAAAACTCACAGCTGTGTCATACAGTACTCTCCCTCCAGATCCCCTTTTTGACCCCTCACCCCCACCCTAGTTTTGGTGAACTATCACTTCCGGCACCAGCATCTTCGGATCTTCTTCAGAGGACTGCCCCTAGACTGTGGTAACCCATTCTGTCCACACCTGGAAATTCACATCCCCCTGGGACAGCCTGAAACCAATGGCTGATCTGTGGTCCTTTGGCTCAGGTCCTGGTGGCTCTGCGGTGTAGATGATCCTCCTGAGTCCCCTGTGGGTCAGGCTGTAGCTACCCACTGCTGCGCACTCTGCCTTTCCTTGGCTCCTCTCCTGCCTGACCTGCTCCCCCCCCACTCCCTTACCCATCTCTCCCAGAAGCAGTTCCTTAGTAGGTCCCTCATCTCAGGGTTGGCTTCTGGGGAACACAACCTAGGATATGTGCAGCTTTCAGGGAGTATCTAGGACACATCATAAAAGAACTTTGACCACTTCCTTCCTTGGTGTTGAAACGAAGTTGCCCTTTGCTTCTGCGCCCCTCTGCCGGCACTAAAGGATTCTTGTGTTTGGTCTGATCTTCTAGGTGACACAGCGGCCCAGTTCCCATAAGATGAGGTGTCTTTTCCGAATTAGCTTCGTCCCAAAGGATCCAATTGACCTTTTAAGGAGAGATCCAGTTGCTTTCGAATATCTCTATGTTCAGGTATGTGAGAATTTGAGCACGTTTTATATTAATATTGGGGGATAAATTAAATGTGGCATGTTGCCCCTAAATTCTTTCATTTGGCATCTTCTTTCTTTGTCCCCCACCCCAAGCTCCGTGCATTGTGAAATGATTCCATGGTGTTTTTTTTTAATTTTCCCTTTGGATTTTGAAATCATTTCATACTTAAGAGCAAGTTGCAAGAGTAGTAAAAGAACTCTTTGATAATCTTCACCCAGATTCACCAGTTGTTCACATTTTACCATATTTACTTTATCTTTAGTGAGAACACATGTTCCCCCGTGTGTGCATGCATGCGTGCACACACACACGTTATTTTTCTAAACCACATGAATGTCATTTTCCAAATCCTGCTCATTTACCCCTAACTACTTTAGTGTGTATTTCCTAGTAGCAAAGACATTTTCTTATATAATCATGGCATAATTAACAAAATAAGAAAATTTAACACTGATACATTTCTGTCCTAGTGTACAATCTATATCCAGATTTTGCCTACTGTCCCCAAAATGGCCTTTTTCTTCTAGAAATTCATTTTCTTCTAGAACAGGATCCACGCCAGGATCTCATTTTGCATCTAGTTGTCATGTCACTTCAATCTCCTTAAGTCCAGACTATTCCTTAGTCTTTCTTTGACTTCTAACACCTTGACAGTTTTAAGGAGTACTGGTCAGTTATTTTGTAGCAATCTCTCAATTTGGGTGTCTGTGAGGTTTTCTCCTGATTAGGTTGAGGTTATGTTATTTGGGCAGAAGAAAGACATGCGTGACTTCATGTCCTAATTAGTGCACCACACTGGGGGGCATATGATGTCCATTTGTCCCCGTAATGATGAGGTTAACTTTGACTCTTGGTTACAGTGATGTTCTCCAAATTTATCCATTCAGAAGTTACTAGTTTTTTTGTAATTAATAAGTAATTTGTGGAGAGGCACTTGCAACTCTCTTAATACCCTTTCACTCACTGGTTTTAGTATTCACTGATGGTTCTTGCCAGAATCCATTATTACTGCAAGGGTTCAGAATGATGATTTTTCTAATTCCATTATTTCTTCTTCATTTATTAATTAGCATTCTACTATAAAAAAGATTTTCTTTCCCTTCTCCTTTATTTACTCATTTACTCATTCACTTTTTTTTTTTTTTTGGTGCTTCGATTGTTCTGAAATGTGATATTCCTTATAACGGAATAATTAATTTCAAGGCAATAAGATTTTAAGAAAATGGTATCTTTTGCAGACTGACTATCTCCAGTTCTGGGTTATAATTCTCAAAAAACAAGGCTTCAAGAGATGAGAATCTTTGCTAGTTTGCCCCAGAGGGAATTTATTTGTTTGACATTTAGGAGATGTTCCTGTATTTTTCCATAACTGCTTCCCATTACTCTCACTTAAATTCCCAGTACAATCACATTAAACAGTAAGAACCTGTTTACCTGAAGTTTAAGCATCTCACATTAGATCTACTCAAAGAGACTGTAAACCTAAATGTAACCTCCCCTGACAAAAAAAGGAGAAAATGCCAAAGCAAGGCAAAAAAAAAAACCCAGCATTCTTCCCACAATTGCAGAGTTGTCCTAACTGAGGACCACATACGTCGTATCTGTCAGTGTCTATGTGAGTGTATTCTGAAATCACCTGGCAGGCATGCCTGTATAAGGCAAGGATTTCTGGAGCCGTAAGAAATAAAAAGCAAAGAAGTTGGAAAAAGAAACCTTTGTTAATTCTGGGTAGTTGATACACTGGTTTTTGTTTTCCTATTCTCAACATTTTCTTGTATATTTCAAAACTTTTGTGGGCTTTAAAAAGTTGAGTGGAAAAAGAAAACAGGTAGAAGATGGCGGAGAGACATAGACAGGATAAATGCCAGAGGTTAGGAATGGTGACATAAATTAAAGTGGCAATAAGCCCTAGAGAACAGAAATTAAGCTGAAGGAGAAAAAAGCAGAATATGTACCAGAACATTCCAGCAGATGGGGCACTAAGGGCAAGACCCGCTTAAACATTCCCCACCTCAGTGGTCTTTGGAAGAGACTGTGGTACTTGCAGCTCAGTAGGATGATTAATGTTCATGAAGAGAACCCTGCGTCATTTGGAAAAGGCAAGTCCTATTCAGCATACCCTGTTCATCAAGTAAAGAAATGTGCGGTGCACCTTACACCGTTTTCTACCCAGAACAGTGAAACTGTCATGACCTGGGTTTTTTAAATGTTCAACTTTGGTCACCTGGACCCCTCAACTATATGCCCCCTTCCCCGGCAGGCCGAATAACCCAGATGTGACTGCCTCATCCCCCTACTCCTGTGAAGACCCAACCCTGGTCTCTGCCATAGCAGCTCAGAGGATATGCTAGGTCTTTTAGCTTGTTAGTTGCAAGGAAGTAGTTATAGGTGCCAGTCAGCACATTGGATGCGTTCACTTGTCGTTCCCTATAATTACGTATGCCTCCCATTCACAAGATGATGTTTCCAAACCATTTTACTCTTCTCCTGTTCTAAACATCCCATTTAAAAATGCCCATTGCATTTACAAAAGAGGAATGTGGTTGTGTTTCCCCTACAGAGGACCGACCTCTTAGGTAGACCAGAGGTACTGCTGAGCACGATTCTTTTTTTAAGGCGTGTCTACTCAAATCTGATGCAGTGCATAGAGAGCTTCCTTATTCAAAAGATACACTTTTTATACCTGTGTGACTGCACTAAGAAGCGGAAAACCTGCCCGGTGATCTTGCCCAGGGACTCAAAAAACACGGATGACGTTTCTGCTTTCCCACCTTGGCTGTTGCATGGCTGGTGGGCTAGCCAGTCACCCCTTCAAGGAGTAGCCAATGGAGGGAGGGAGGAAGGTGGGAAGCCATGTGTGGTGGACCAAAATTAAGCTACCATCATCTCCTATGTCCTCCACCGAGAATAGGAAATGAGAATTTCTTGGCATCAGACTCTGTTTCACAGAATGTGAGGTATGGTCTAAAATAACTTATCTGTCTGACATAAGTCAGTGGATCTGCAAATGGTGCTGGGTGCCCATATCGATTCTAAGGCACTAAAAAGATGCAGTAAAATTAGCCTAGAGAACAAAAGAGTAAACAGAAACGATATAGATCATATTACAAAGACCAAACTCCATTCAGCTTTGTGGGTTCCTATTGAGGACAATAGCCATTGACTCTAGATGAACCATGACAATGAAAACAGGGGTACTATCTGCTAACCTCCTGCTCGCTAATGGGCTGTGAGGTATTTTACAGATTTTAGCATATATAGTAACAGAAAACCCTAACCACTCGGACTGTTGAAGTTCATGATTACCTGTCCGCTATCTAGGAAGAAAAAGATGGTTACAATGATTCGTAAACAGGACAACACCTAAGAGGCTACGAAATGTTTTAAAACACTTGGTGCAGCGTTGGTTTCCTTTTTAATATCTAACATGTCCATTGTAAATGAACTTTCTTAGGCCTAAGTAGAGTCTGTGATGTGAGGACCTCCATTCAGCAAAGCCATGAGCACCATTTGCTTGTGTTGACTGTATTTTAAGTCCTGTAGTTATGAGTAATAAAAGCATGATCTGTCCCACACAATATATATGTCAGACTTCACACTAATTCTCCAGGATCCGTCTGAACTAATTATATAATGTAATTAAGTGACTAATCACCTTGACAAAAACCTCACCCAGAAGTCTGGTTAAACACAGGGTATGAAAAGGGTGGGAAACAACAGTCCCAGTCACAACTCTTCGGAGAAGTTATAGTGGTGACTCACCCTAATAAAGCGCATTCCAGTTTATGCAACATCCTTAAGAGGTGTGCCAGCAACCTTGAGAGTTAGCCCACTTTTCAGGTAAGAAAACAGACTTGAGAGATGAAATGCCATGTTCAAGGTCATTCGATTAGTAGTTGACAAAGCATAGGCTCAAAGCTTTTGTCTCTAAGTCCTATGCTAAACTCCTGTTTCACACATGACCTGCAATAGCAGTCCTAGGAGAAAGCCGTTTATTAAAATGATTTACCAGCGAGCATCAAGGGCTTGTGATGGCCTGGCACTGTGCCCGGGGGCTTCCCCCACCTCCCCCTCACAAGAGCTCCACCCCATGGTGCCCCTTTATGGACACCCCTAGGCACTGGGAAGTAACTGAGCAACCCAAAACTAGAACAAAATGGCAGCCTGGAATGGCACTCAGAGGGGGCCTTCACTCAGCCCGCCCTGTGTCCCGCCCCCTGTCAGACCTGCTTCCAGTGAGGAGTGCTTGCGGTCCTGACAGGTGTAAGGTGTGAAGGAGAAGCAAAGGTAGAAGACCGTATGAAGGATGGAGGCAGGAAGAGAATGGGACTTCCCTCTTAGGGGTGAAGGGATAAGCCGAGAAGCACGAACCTGGACCGTGGGGACAGAGCATGCGTTGTACGGCCCCACTAGGGCATGGGTAAGTATTTGAAGGGTAAATATTGTGCACAGAAACCATATAGCGGTACGTGTTCGCACTGAGTCAAGTCAACATAGGAAGGGGTCACAAATGTGCTGTTCTTGGAAAAGAGCCAAACAGAGTCTGAGACAGTTTTTGCATTTGAAATCTCGGAACAAGGCAAACAAGGAAGAAGGAGGCTAAATATCATATTTTCTAGTCCAAAAGCCTAGTTTTCCAGAACAAAAATGCATACGCACACATAGGCAGAATGTAATGAAGCAATGCCGTGCTTCCCGGCAATGTGCAGCTCCGTGCTCTGCTCCTAACGAGTGAGCACGCCACTGGAAAGCCAGTCACTGGGGTCACACAGGACTTGGCACGTTTCTCAGCCCCTCTTCAATTTGATGCTCATCACCCTGTGATGTAGGCATCTCCCTCTTACAGATGAGCAAACTGAGGCCCAGGGATATGGGATGACGCCCTCAGAGTCCCAGCAGGGGCAGGCACCACTGGAATGAACCGAGGATTTCAATAGCAACCCTTTACTGAGCGCACCAGTGCACTGCGATGATATGTAGCTCATTCAGTCTTGGCACCACCCCCAGTGAGGTCTTTGGCACGAATCCCCATTGCACAGATGAGTAAACTGAGGCTGCAAGAGGAAAGTGGTTGAAGTTACATGCGCGGGGGGCATTGGTGAAGCCAAGATTCCGAAGCAGAGGGGTGTGAGTCCAGAGCTGCTCCTGTCCATTGCCTTGCTAACTCCACCTCCCAAAAGCTGCTCTAGATAGCGAAGAGGAAGTTAAAGACGTTGGTGACGACAGCCGTGTATGCCTACAAACACTTAAAACGTACCAGGTAGAGTCCTAAGGGCTTTACGTTGTTCAGCCATTTAATCCTCACCATAACCCTGTGAATGGGCAGCAGTATTGTCCCCAATTTACAAAAGAGGAAACTGAGGCACGGAACAATTTAAGGAGCTTGCCCAAGTCTCCACCCCTCTGTAGTGGAAGAATAGGGTTCGAACCCAGCATTCCAACCCCAGCAGAAGGCACTTGGTGCTGTCCGTGCTTTGCGTGTTCCATTGCGGCACCTGTGTTTGGAGACCAAGCTACATTCCTATTATTCTTACAAAAAGCTAAGTATTTAAATAGCAGCTCACTTGTCGATGAATGTTGGATGTTTTGTGTGGTCTCTGTGTGTGTGCATGCAGCCCAGTTCAGACTGGGCTCCAAGCGGCCTGGTGGAAGTGTTTCCACGTTTGGCCTCCTCGCCTTTGAAGCCAAGGTTGGAACTGTGGGGAAGTGCGGGTCACCTGTCCCCGAGACAGCGCGCTGCAGCCCATTCTTTGACCCGTGGCGCCCTCTGCTGGTCTCTTTTTGCAGAGCTGTAACGACGTCGTGCAGGAGCGGTTTGGGCCTGAGCTGAAATACGACATAGCCCTGCGGCTGGCAGCTCTGCAAATGTACATCGCAACCGTTACCACCAAGCAAACGCAGAAGATCTCTCTCAAATACATCGAGTAAGTGTTGAGCCTCAGAGCCGTTTCAGGCACAAGGATGCTGCCTCCGTAACGCCCAAGTGCAATTTGTGACGTGTCTCTATTTCCAAAATTGATCTTGTTTGTGGAAGGGCTTTTGTTCAACATGGGCACAATGTATGAACATCGTGTTCGTTTTGGGTGGAAGAGATCCACTTCTTACATAATCCACCTTTAGCGAAGTGTGGTTAAAAGGAGGATCAGATTTCAAATGAAGCATACGTTTTAGAAGTCCTAAACGGACTTGATTTTAAGCCAAGCTTTGGTCTCCGTGCTTTTCAGACATGAAGGTCTTTGATTCTCATGACGTCCCTAGGAGAGCAGTAGCATTTTAGCTGTATTTTACAGATGAGCCAACCCAGGCACCGTAGGACAAGGGACCTTGCCCGAGTCACACGGCTACTAGCTAGAGGGCTCAGGATTCGAACCCAGGCAGTGCAGCTCCACATGGCGCTCCACGTTCGTGTGATCAGTGGAAGCACCCGTGTTTAGAAAGTGGCCCGCATTACCTGAGATCGCTTCAGGGGGCTAAAGGGCAGTATCAAAGTAACGCTCTCGGTCACAATCAGGAAGGATGGTATTTGTAGCAAAAAAACTGTAATGGTGGGAAAGGGTGCTACGCGATCAAACTTGGCTTTGGGATTCGAATGTTGTTTGGGAAATGTGACTGCCTTCTCTGGCTTGCCATCAGCATATACTCCGACCTCTTTGGCCGGAGAAGATCCCCGCTTAGAAATAAGCAGTTTGTGTTGCCTTCAGTTAGGTCTCCTTAAGGGTGGTCCTTTCAAAGAGAAGCCTGTCGCCCGGTCTGTCGGCTTCCCGGTGGTAGGTGATTCAGAAGCCTGCAGCCGCCACAACTCTCTTAATCTTGGCAGCGCTGATGCTAAAGAAAGGAACGCTCGTATTTCAAAGTTTATGGCAGGACTGAAGCCACATCTCCACCTAACACTAAAAGCCTTAGAGCCCTCTCCATCTGCACAAGTGATGTACAAGCTCATTGAAATCCCACCTTCCCAAGAAGCTGTAAAGCCTTTCTAAATTCCCGCGTGCCAGCTTGACCCACCAGGGAACAAAGTGGCTGCTTCTCAACAGACCTCGTGAGCCTGTGTGCGGGAGGATGAGAGCTCCAGGTCGCTGACTCCGAGGCCTGTGTTCTCACGACTCTCAGTTCTCCCGTCTACACCGAGGGACAAATCCTCGTGTGCAATTTGAGAACCTCAGGCCTTCCCTTCTTGGCCCACTCTTGGTCGCAGGTGGCTTATCTCTTTCTTGCCACACAGGCTGTGAGTGTCGCCTGAGAGAGACTCGGCTCACAGAGAGGTCTTACGCTCAGCTGGACACATTCGCTCCCGCATCCGTTCCCCTTTTCGTATGTTCCTGGGCACGGATGATACTGGCCTCCATGTGAAAAGGTGGCCTGAACAACCTGCCGTGGTTTTCAGACCATTAAAATACATTTCTGTTCCGACTGTCTGTCCCCACATTTTACCAGTTGGAATATGGTACAGGCAGAAACCTCCCAGAGATAACTGGCTTGAGTAAGAATGTTCTCATTAATTAATTCACTCACCCAACACCTATTCACTGAGCATTTTATGTGGTATTCATGCTAGGACAGTGGAAAGTACAAATAAGCATAAATTATAATCCTGAGCATAAAGGACTTGTGATCCGATTATAAAGATATGAGGGGGGCCTGGGTGACTCAGTCGGTTGAGCGTCTGACTGCAGTTCAGGTCGTGATCTGGGGATCCTGCTTTGGGCTCCCCACTCAGCAGGGAGCCTGCTTCTCCCTCTCCCTCTGCCCCTCCCCCTGCTTGTATGTATGCGTGCACTCTCTCAAATAAATAAATGAAATCTTTAAAAAAAGATATGAAAAGTTATGATTTAAAATACTGATACAAGTAGAATTACCAGGCACCCCATAAGGAGTGCCAGGTGATGGGTAGAAATATGTGCAAGTGGAGGAGAAGGAGGACATGGTGATCATGAAAAACCCCATCTTAACTAGCGATGGCATGGATGGTCAGGTGGGGGAAGGCCATCTCCCTACCCTTCTTTGGAGAGGATCTGGCACAGGAGAAATAACCAAACCTTGACGGTCTTTACAGTATTTAGGAGACACTGGTTGGGTACCTGACCAATGAGGATGGAGTTCATAGAGTTCAAAATACGGAGCACTGTTGGGCTAGGGTTGTAGTCATTGCTGGGGAAATGGACCCTTCACAAACCTGTATTAATTAACCCAGTCCTATCTGTCTGTTTTTCTTGTATATGAACACCTATTGGTGACGTTTGCACCTCCCCATCAGTGCCACACATACTTAAGGGTCATGAACCCCACCCTGACTCCACACACACACACACACACACACACACACACACACACACACCAGCAAGAAATGTTGCTTGAAGGACCTAGACAGACATCATCTGGCCGGCAGAGAAGAGACGTGTGTATTTCTAGTGAAGCAGCCATTGGGGAGGAGGAAGGGAAGAATGGTTTGGGGGCCTGAAGGAGTTGCATAGGCCCTTCTAAGTGAAGAGAGAATGACCGTGTGGGCTGACAGGGAGTAGTAACAATGGCGATAAACAAAGGAACTGGGAGAAATCGTGTTGGAAATACATACTCAGGTATGTGAATGAATTCAGTGAGACTCTGAGGTGGGTTGGATAAATTGTCTCTTCAATTTCCATTGGTCCCAAAGGCATTCTCCCTGGAGAGGGAAGAATATGTTTCCTTTAAAATGCAAACAGATGTATTACTGTTCAGATAGTATGCTTTCTGTGTGTAAACTCGAAGTTGCTTCCCTAATTGGGGACCTACCTCCATTTCCTGACTTCCTCAGAGTTCGTTTCTTCCAACATACATCAGAGCGCCATTTTGTCGTAGATAACTAATCATCACAAGAATGAAATTAAAGATATGCTCTTTATTGCAGAAAAGAATGGGGATTAGAGACTTTTCTTCCCTCTGCTGTGCTGCAAAGCATGAAAGAGAAGAACATAAAGAAAGCACTTTCACACCTTGTCAAAGCAAATCAAAACTTGGTACCACCGGGTAAAAAGGTATCACATTTGCATCTTAATAGAAAATGGATTTTAAAGAGAAAGGCTTGCGTGCATTTTTAAAAATGTTTAAAATTAGCCCGTGAATAAAATACTTGGCACCATATTTTCATAGGCAGTAACTGTATAACCCCAACCCCCCCCCCCTTTCCCCACTATTAACCTGTTTCTAAGGCTAATGAAAAGTAAGTGTTCTTATGGAAACTTACTTATTTCTTGTAAGCTATGGACTTATTGCACGGAGAGTGTATGTGTTCCCGTGTGCGTGCAAGAGAACCTTGCATAGCCACTGAGACCTTGTGATTAGAGAACAGAATTGCAAGACAATTGTACATTTCCATCGTGCTCTTGCTTACCACTCAGACTGTCTTAAATGCACAGCAGCCAGGAAGAGTCCTCGCAGACCAGATACCGCATTATTTAAACCACGGTTGGTTTGTTGACATTTGGAATCATTCTTTGCTGGGGGAGGGAGAGGGAGGGAGGCCGTCTTGTTTCTTGTGTGATATTTAGCAGCATCCCTGGTCTCTACCTACAAGAAGCCCTCAATCATGACATAGAAAAATGTTTTTAGGCATTGCCAAATGGGCCCTGGGGAACAAAATCACCCCTGGTTGACAACCACTGAATTAAATCTTACTTTCGAAGGGAAGGTAAAATTATTTCTACCATTCACCATCGTTAGTGTTAAAGTCTCCCTTATTTTTTCTTTTATCAGAAGAAACAGAAAGGACATTTTAAAATAGACTGTGGGTCAGAATGGTGAGTTATGTTTATAGGTAATAAAAAGCAAAGGGTTTCAAGAACCAGAAAGAGGAACCTAAAAATACAGGATCTATAAAGTCGGAAGCAGTGTAACAGCCCGAGAGCACTTAATGGTTGATATTGGCCATAGAAACTTGGGTAGCTCTAATACAAATCACTGTTTATGTGGGTAATTCTTTGGTCTTGGTATTGGGTTATAAGTCATTTTTACTGGCTAAAACATACTTATTGCTATTCCCTTCTCACCCCATGGCTTTTTAAAAATGTAAAACCAGGTTTGACGCCTTCCAGCCACGGTTGCCTTACTTCCTCATTTCTGTAAGCATTCAGCTCACAGAAATCTAGCAGGACGTCAAGGATCTCTCAGATTTTGTAGGGGTGCCGGGCTGGCTCAGTGGGTAGAGTGTGCGCCTCTTGATCTCGTGGCCATGATTTCGAGCCCCGCGTTGGGGGTAAAGATTACTCAAATAAGTAAACTTTAAAAAAAGAAAAAGATTTTCCTTTTTTTTTTAAATTTCAGTTCTGATTGGCCCAAAGCTAGTTTCTTTCAATTGGCTCCATAGGATTTTTTCCAAGCATGGCCCACTGGTTTTGTAACAATTCGGTTAACTGCTCTAGGATCTATCTATCTCTGTTTTTCTATAAAGGTCAGTTTCTCTAGCCAAGAGTGAGTGGTTTGCTTTCAAATCAATTTGCAAAGTGCTCTGGGTTTTCGAAAGGAGGAGGATGGCCGAACAGTGCTAACTAACAATGCCATAAAGGGTCATGCATTTAGGTATAGTTAACAACCAAGTACTCCTTTGAGGATGTGGGAATCTCCCTTTTTAAGTCTTTAAAAGATAACTTTTATCTGGATAAATTTTATTTTTTATATCCTCCACGAAACTCAAAAGATGCTTGAGTTGAACTAATCAAACAGGGACTTCTGGCAAGTTCAAACATTTCCCCAATGATTGGAGCACAGAAAGGTCACTTTCCCTGAAAACTTGCAAAAACTCTACCAAACTTGAGATGAGTGCGGAGAGCCTCTTCCACGGGCTGTATGTAGATAGCAGGCGTGTGTTCAAAATGACTCCCACAAGCTCTGTGCACAGGTGAGTCTCCCGTACACGACCCGCGCGGGCCCTATCCACGATTGGAAAGCACCACTCGACTCTTGGAGTCTCCAACGGGGAGACATTTCAGTGGAATATCTTACCATCTTGTTCTCATTTGAGTGCCCTGGCCCAGCATATCCATGTTTATGACCCACCCACCCCCATGCATTTCCCCCCAGATAAAAGGCTTTAATCTGGATGCCTTGACGCAGCCCTTTATCACGAAACCAAATATATAGCAATTTACTTTTGCTCCTTGTCACGCCCCATCTGTTGGCAGTGAGAGCACCCCGGTTCCCAGTGGTGTTTAGCTGGTCTCCAGCAGAAACCGGACCACACCCACTGGAATTAACACCTGAGGTTTCTTTTCTCTCCTCAGCTCTCTGCACTGCAAGCCAAGGTCCACTATCTCAAGTTCCTCAGTGACCTTCGACTGTATGGGGGTCGTGTGTTCAAGGCAACGTTAGTGGTAATTGCTTTTTCTTGCTTTCTCTCTCGGGAGCTACAGATGCCTGCAGAATGTCACTGCCATAGGCTGTCTTGAACGAGCTGCCTTTGACAAAAGCAAATCAGCTGTGAATCTTTTCCAGCCTTCATTTCTAATCGACTGCAGCACAGTCTGGAAATATCAGAAGAAATGTTAAACTAGATAGCGCCACTGCAGAATGCCCTAGAAAAAGAAATATGAAGAACCAAGAGAATCGATGCACTCTAACAATGGCCTTCTTTTAAACCATTGGGCCAGAAGTTGCTTTCATGCTAAAAAAGAAAAAAAAAGTCCTTATTTCTAAAAGTGTCTCATGATTATGAATATATGTGCTATGATAACATTTATTTTCTACATTATTCATAATTGATCAGCACCTCGAAGCAATCGTAATGCCTGGTTCTTCTAATTGGATGATTTAGTACAATATAATCGAGAAATACTTGCTAAAGAAAATGTAATCTTATAAGAACAGACTCTCAGGCTCAACTCTGCATGGTGCTTTAGAGGTCTAGGATTTTTAGGCTTTGTCCACATCTCTCAGCAGGCGGAAAAGCGCTCGGAAGTGACTCTCCTGGTTGGGCCCCGATATGGCATAAGCCACGTCATAAACACCAAAACCAATCTGGTGGCTCTTTTAGCCGACTTCAGCCACGTCAACAGAATCGAGATGTTTACCGAGGAGGACAGCTTGGTGCGGGTGGAGCTGCACGTGCTGGATGTGAAGGTAAATCTTTCAGCTGTTGACATGGCGCCTTGATCTGAATAGCTCATTTGTGATAACACCGCTAATATTTACAAAGCGGTTGACATTGTACTGTGGGCAGAGGATCAGAAATGTGAGGAGGTACAGAGAAAAATCACCCAACTCTGGCCCGAGGGCTCCAGTCCTCACTAAAGAGCCATGTAATCTGGGGAAAAGTTGCTCAGCTTCTTTATCTATACATGAGAAAGCCAACGAGTTCGTTTCTAAGGTCCGTTGTAGCTCCCGAGTGCATGAATCATAGAGAGTGGGAAGGTTTTTCCCTGCTAGCCTTCTAGAATATTCCTGTGCAGAGAGTCAGGGAGATTTTTCCCAACTTTGTTTAGAACTCCTGTTCGGCCCGTGTGTGTTTATTCTTTGGGGAAAGCTGAGCATTTCAGTCTGTCTTTTTGTGCTATAGCCATTAGTACTGACTGAACAGCGGGCCCCTATGAATGTCATGGCCATTCCATTTAAAACAACAATCTGACATAGTCCTCAAAGGGCAGAACTCGACTCCCGAAACAGAAGTTGACGGGAAATAATCCAGGTCCCCTGCACACAACCTTTCTGTCCCAGTAGTAGATGAGTCATTGGATTTTGGCCATGTTAACACATCTATGTTTCCATGGAGAAAAGGAAACCGTGTCAACCAGGAGGAGTGCTCTGAGAACAGGAGAGGGTTCTGTACACAGCAAATCGAAAAGACTCTGTGTACTCTGCAGCGGGAAGAAGTGACCACGGAAGGGAGAGTATGGAGTTCAGACATGGTGGCCATGGCTGGTGGCACCTCATGGCTGAGTCCAGGGGCTCCAGTTGACTTCACAGCAATGAAAGTGCAAGAATAGACTTGGGATTCCTGGCCCACTCCATGAGCAAAGATGCTAAGAACAATGGGCCCTTTGTAGAAAGAGTAGGGAGAAGAGTGAATTGGATGCAGTCATCACACACCTGATAACGGGATAATCTGACCCAACAGAAGTAGGTGGCAAGACCCTACTGGTGGTCTCCTGCTTATAGGAAAGAATTGTGGGATGCCTTGAGGGAAGACCTCAGTTGAAATGGAAAGAAAAGGCAGGTTATCAAGTAGTATGGGGGCTTTTGGTGGGATGTTAGATTCCACTAGCCAGGGCCGTCAAACGTGGCCAGGGTCCTATACCTGGGAGCGAAAGTAAGAGCTGGTCACCTCGACATTTCTGTGCCTCTCTGGGTGTCTGCTTTCATGTTGCTCCCTTATTCCTCTCAAGTTCCCTCTCTCTCACCAAGAACACACCAGCCAGTCTACCCTTCCTAATTCAAGGAGAAGAATTGCTTCAACTAACCACTTCCCTATATGCCCAAGACTCGTCTCCAATCATATATATGAGAGCCTCATTGTTTCCAGAAAGTTTTAGCAAGGCCTTTTCTCAACTTCCATCTCTGTTTTGCTCTCCTGTGAATTTACAATTTCTTTTTCAAGCATCCTTTTCCTGGATCTTTTTGACACTTTTCCTTCAGTCTTAGACGTAATTTCCACTTGAGTTTTTACTTCTTTTCAACACTAATTTTCACTATGAACCCAAATTTAATCTTCCTGTGATTTTTCAGCTTGCAGGTTCACATTTGGTAACTGCCTCCTTAACTGTCACTTTTTTAAAATATTAACTCTTTGGAAACAAAACCAATGTCTACTTTTTTTCTCCCATTCCAATATTACTTGGGAAGATTTAAAATGTCCACGTTTTCAAGATGGTGTCACCTAAATGTTTTTCAGTAAGGCTCTCGGTGTTACTTCCGACCTTCTGTGTTTCTCCAATGAAATGGTTGCTCAGTAACTTTCTTTGTTATATTTCATAAGCACCAATGCAACTGTTGTCACCTGAGGGAGCTTATTAAGGAGGGATGACTTTAACCAAAATATTCTCTTTTGTGTAGCCCATCACACTCCTGATGGAATCATCAGATGCCATGAACCTGGCCTGCCTAACTGCTGGCTACTACCGGCTACTTGTGGATTCCAGGAGGTCAATATTTAACATGGCCAACAAGAAAAATACAGGGACCCAGGAAACAGGTATTCTCTTCCTAAACTCATGAAGCACTGACCCCCCCTTCCCCACCCCACCTGACAACAATAGGACGTTTCTTGAAAAGTTAAAATTGTGCTCATACAAAAATCTAATGTCCAAATTTTATACAAAAGCCTTCAAATAATTCTGATATGGTCTAATTTTTTTTAATGAAAATGTCGATTTTTCCATCCTATTTTACTTGTCACTTGGAAATGCTGGGGAACGTGTTTCAAAGGGAATGATTTTCCTATTCTGAAGGTAGTAAGCATCAGTCTTTATGACTGAGTTTTTATTGCCTTGCTCTTCCAGAGGTCAGGATGCAGAGAATTAAGGATGGAATGCACAGTGGGAGTTGTGAACCCCCTCTTAGGGCTTTGCCCTCCTTAAGGGGCCCTAGGCCTAGATGTCTGGGCACCTCCTTCAATGTCAGACTTACATCCAGGGTTCTGGGAGCTCTGAGACCCACTGGAGGACTTAGGGATCACCCAGCACTTGGACTTGGGCCTCTAGAAGGAACCCTAGCAGCCATCTTAGCTCCGTAGTGGGAGCATGGAGATGGCAAAGGCATCAGACAAGTTGAGCCACTTTACGGGACAAGATAGCTCACAAGTGAGGACGAGGAGGGCTGCAGTATTTACAGCTTCTCTGAGAGTGGGTGGTTTTCATTTGCTTTAGAATTTGTTTTCTTTAGTGTTTGATTATTTTCTTCTGTCTACAGTAGACACTCAGTAAATGTGGCTGATGGACAGACACTAGCCCTCAAGCCAGAGCTGCCGACCCATGAAAAAATTATAATTGGGGGTTCCGTACTCAGGGTTTCTCTTAAAAGAAAGGGAAAATCTTAAGAACAAATTCCATTGTCACCGTTTCTGAAAGGGGGTGGGGGGAGGGAAAAGTCCTCTCACTTTCAGACTTAGCAGAAAACGTAAATCATTATTCCCTAAATATCTTGTCCCTTGTAGACACACATAACCCAATAGGCTCGCGCACAGTTTATGATGATGGCCGGGTAGGGGGGAGCAGTTGGTCACAGGAAGCAGGGAAGCCTGAGAGAAAACGAGGGAGATGGACGAGGCATGCCAGAAGGCAACTTGGAATTACAAGTGGACGTGATCCGGCCCCACCTGGAAGTGTCTGGTTTTAATTTCTCTAAGTTTGGGTTTTCTCGTTTGTAAAATCGGGATCGAGAAGCTAGCTGGCAAGGGAAGGGTTTGGAAGGAACTTGTGTACAACACCTAAAAGGATGCCCGAGACTTCTGTCAACAAGGGGCAGGGAAGCAGGAGTGGGAGAACTTGAGAAGGAAGGTGACAGAAACGGAGAAAAGAAAGGAAGAGGGCGCCTGGGTGGCTCAGACGGTTAGGCGTCTGCCTTCGGCTCAGGTCATGATCCCAGGGTCCTGGGATCGAGTCCCGCATCGGGCTCCCTGCTCCTTGGGAGCCTGCTTCTCCCTCTGCTTCTCTCTCTCTCTCTCTCTGTCTCTCATGAATAAATAAATATATAAAATCTTAAAAAAAAAAAGTTTAAAAAAAAGAAAAGAAAGGAAGAGAGACATAAGGCAAGGAAAGACCCTGAGACGTGCAAGTGATCAAAAATAAACGGGAGGAAGAAGAAGGCCGTGGTGAGGGTGCACCAGCTCCGCTGGGGAACATTTGTGGGATCACACGTTTTCGAGCTAGGAGGTTTCGAGCAATTTCGCCCCAGCCTGGGAAATTCTGAAGATCAGTTCTGCGGTGTAACGTGACCCTTTTGCGTTGGAAAACCGGTTTTTGGCTTTTTATTTTCAAACCTTGAAGTTGGTCTTGAAAATAAAACCTTTCTTCCCCATAGACTGTTGAGATTGTACAGGTGCAGGAAGAAGACGAAACCTACAATTTCAAAGAGTCACAGTAATAAGGGCCTCCATTCTGTCCAGTTGATAGTGAGTCACAGTGTAATGTTTGATCAGGTTTCGAGGGGGGAACACTATTATCACCATGGGGAAAGAATGGAACTTCAGCCTTTTGGTAACACTGAGAATGAGGGTTCCAGGTATCTCCCTCTTGCTGGGGGGTGTGAGGAACGTGCGTGTAAGCAGCGGGCGCTGAGGGAGAGAGCGGGCATGCTCCAAGGAGCACCTAGGTAACCTGAGCTGAGCAGCGGCCAGGGGCTTAGCACCCTCTCATGGTTGCAAGTTCTCTCTCCTCTTCAGAAACTCCCCCCACCACCCAAGAAGTGTAGAGAGTGAAGTCTGTTTGGACCCGTTCATCCCTGGTCCACACTGTCCTCCCACAAGATTGGGCCATGGTATAGACCCCAGTTCCTAACCCACATCCTTCTGTGTCTCTAAAATCATTCCAAAAGCCAAGTCAGTACACCCTTCTGGAAGGAAGCCAAGATTGAGTGTCTGTTTTCTTCCTATCTCAAATTGATCAGAGACCTTAGTCAGGATCTCTAATAAGGAACAGCAAGCCCCCATTTCTTCCCTATCTTGAAAATGAACCTTCAGTTACTTTCAGAATCCCTGAACCCACATATCTATGCATCTCTGAGCATTAGGAGGCTCTGAGGAAGTATCAGTCAGCCTGTTTTAGCCTGCTGATCTGTTCAGCTTTCATGTTGTCCTAAACCAGAAGTTGGCAAACTATGGCTCAGGGATCAAATCTTGTTCTTGTAAACGAAGTCTTATTGGTACTCAGCCGTGCACATTGTATTTGTTTCCTAGGGCTGCCATGACAGGTTATCGCAAACCCTGGGGTTTAACGTAACAGCAACTTACTCTCTCACAGTTCTGGTGGCTACAGGTCCAAAATCTAGGCGGCAGCAGGGCCATACTTCCTCCAAAGGCTCAAGGGGAGAATCTTTTCTTGCCTCTTCCAACTTCCAGGGGCCACCAGCATTCCTTATGGCTGCATACCTCCAATCTCTGCTTCCGTCTTTACACAGCCTTCCCTGCTTTCCTGGGGGGCTTAAATTTCCCTCTGCTTTCCTCCTATGAGGACACGTGTTGTTGGATTTAAGGCCCACACAGATAATCCGGATGAACTCATCTCAAGATCCATAACTGAATTATACTTGCAAAGGCTCTTTTTTCAAATAAGGTCACATTCACAGAGTGGACATATCTTTTGAAGAGGCCACCATTCAACCCACTCTGTGCATATTTTTATGTGTCAGCGCTGGCTACTTCCGTGTTAGAACAGCAGAGTTGAGTGGTTGCTCGACTGAGCAGTTGGCCCACGAAACCTAAAAATGTCTACCATCTAGCCCTCCCTTTACAGGAACAATTTGCCAGCCACTAGTTTAAACCCAGAGCTCTGTCATAGCTTTGCTAAACTACTCTCTGTCTTCCAGCAATTCAATCTCCTGACATATGCGAGCGTGCGTTACACACACAGCCCCGCACACAGCCAGTCGTAATCGAAATTGTTCATAAAACAATGCTGAACCCCCACAGGTCTGTTTATCATAAGGTAACGTGTACATATGGTTCTTATGTAGCTCAGTGTCTTCAAAATTGTATCTTTACTTGCCATTCATGTGAAAATATATGCATTTAGCTAAAGGACTTGGAACAACGTTCAGCATTGAGTTTAATGTGTATAACTTGCGGGAAGCAAAAACATCTTGGGTAGAACTGATTTTTTTCCCGTATGTCTTGTACATCTGATGTCAGTATTATCCATGCCTAGGCCAGGGGGCAATTTGAGGGCACTAATGGGAGAATATGTGGCCCCAACATTTCCTCTGGAATCTACAAAGCAGTATTGACAGAATGACACACTGCCTTGTCTTGTTAAATGTCAGAGCAAAATTTCCACATCAAAATTCCCTATTGGAAGACCCTGGAGGAACAACCAAACCAATGATTTTTAAATTAGGGTTTTGCAATTTTAATTCATGAGGAACATCAAACAAATCTTCAGGAGTTCTCCTGATACCAATAAAAACTGAAATTAGCCAAACTGTTAACTATGCTTAGAAATAGCAGAGAGGGAAAAAAGAAAAGAGAAGAAATAGGGACACCTGGGTGGCTCAGTTGTTAAGCATCTGCCTTCGGCTCAGGTCATGATCCCAGGGTCCTGGGATCGAGCCCCACATTGGGCTCCCTGCTCTGCGGGAAGCCTGCTTCTCCCTCTCCCACTCGCCCTGCTTGTGTTCCCTCTCTCACTGTGTCTCTCTCTGTCAAACAAATAAATAAAATCTTAAAAAAAAAAATCTTTAAAAAAAGAGAAGAAATAGTAGAGAGAAGCACATTACCTGTGATGTGCTCCACGTTATGCAATCATACACGTGTGCATATGCATAACCTTTATGCGTGAATATCTTAACACCCACCAGGATATACAAAGGCTGAAATAGAGGTTTTTGTGCTATCGTTACAATATTATCATATTTTTATGTATGCATATATTAGATTATTTTTATTGTGACATTATTACGTTATCATTACAATATTTCCTAAAATATGTGGTGGAAGTATGAGGTTCCTTAACTTTCTCTTAATGAGGAAAAAGTCCAACATCTTCGTCCACAAAGTGGGGGATGTCAGATCTCGCTTTACCGAGAAAAGGGGAATCTATTTTCTGGAATGACAACTGATTGGACTGTGGCCTTTAAGGAATTTGAAAGGCATTTTGTATATTCCCATTCGTAGACAGAAATGAGGTCTTCTAATAAGAGAACCAAGGGTCAGATGGAGTTAAGCTGTAGTTCCCTTTTCTCGGATGGTATTCTTTTTTTATCAAATAGCAATTATATTTCGTGCAGGATTGATTTTGTTAAGGTCAGTTCTCCTAACCAGGAAATCCTGACACCGGAAGCCTCAATCAACTGGTACCATATCCGGAATGCTGCATGACCATATTTACAAAAGTGATGATGCTACAAGCCATGAAATTAAGAAACCAGGCCTCACAGTAATGTTGTCTTTGCATGATTCTTTCTCCTTAGGAACTGAAAATAAAGGAAAGCATAACCTCCTTGGCCCCGATTGGAACTGTATACCCCAGATGACGACCTTTATTGGCGAAGGGGAGCAAGAAGCCCAAATAACATATATAGATTCAAAACAGAAGACGGTCGATATTTCGGATGGCACCTTGTGTCCCAAAGACCACCGGCACCTGTATATAGACAACACCTATAATCCAGACGAACTCAACCAGCCGCTGACCCAGCCGGGAGATGCTCCATGTGAGGCCGACTACAGGACTCTAGCTCAGCGGTCCCTGTTGACCCTCTCAGGACCAGAAACACTAAAGAAAGCCCAGGAGTCTCCGAGAGGAGCTAAAGTGTCCTTTATTTTCGGAGATCTCGCCTTGGATGATGGCATGAATCCCCCGACTCTCGGCTACGATAGACTATTGGAGGAGAGCCCAGAACTGCTGGAGAAGCAGAGGAATCTCTACATCGGCAGTGCCAATGACATGAAGGGCCTGGATCTCGCTCCTGATGCTGAGAGCATCCAGTTTGTGGCAAATTCCGTTTATGCAAACATAGGTGATGTCAAAAACTTCGAGGCTGCCGAGGGGATAGAGGAGCCCCTCCTGCACGACATCTGTTACGCAGAAAACACCGACGATGCAGAGGACGAGGATGAGGTGAGCTGTGAGGAGGACCTCGTGGTGGGAGAGATGAACCAGCCAGCCATCCTCAACCTGTCTGGGTCAAGCGATGACATCATTGACCTCACGTCCCTGCCCCCTCCAGAAGGGGATGACAATGAGGATGACTTCCTGTTGCGTTCCTTGAACATGGCCATCGCCGCACCCCCACCTGGCTTTCGAGATAGTTCAGATGAGGAGGACTCCCAGAGCCAGGCAGCCTCCTTCCTCGAGGACAAGGAGCCAGGCAGAAGTCTGCAAAGTGACGAGATCCCCGTGTCCCTCATTGACGCTGTGCCCACCAGCGCTGAGGGCAAGTGTGAGAAGGGCCTGGATAACACCGTGGTTTCCACCCTGGAAGCTCTAGAAGCTCTGTCCGTGTCAGAAGAACAGCAGACCAGTGACAATTCAGGTTCTTTCACGATTGTTACATTTATTCACTGATAACCATGCATTGCATCCTCTCAAGCCATTTACCCCTGAAGTCCTGTTATGTGCTGTTCTCCATTTCACGCATGTCCCGTTTCATAAGTGTGTTGAAACTACCATCGTGGGTTTTTTGTGTACGTGGTTTCCTTCGTTTTTTTGTTTTTTGTTTTTTTAAATATGTGGCACGTATTTTTCCCCATTTCTGGAACAATTGTGCAATAAACTCAGAGTCCTTACTGCAAAGGGAAAACCTTGGTTTTTTGTTTGTCTTTTGTTGTTGTTGTTGTTTTATAATAACGAGTCCCATTTTCTTACGTGTCTCCTAATGCCTCTGATGCATCCATTAATCGGCTCTTGTCTTTTACGGCATGCAGGTGTAGCCATCTTGCGGGCTTATAGTCCCGAGTCTTCGTCAGACTCGGGCAATGAGACTAACTCTTCTGAAATGACTGAGAGCTCTGAACTGGCCACCGCACAGAAGCAGTCAGAAAGCCTCTCCCGCATGTTCTTGGCCACTCACGAAGGCTACCACCCCCTTGCAGAGGAGCAGACCGAGTTCCCCACCTCCAAAACCCCTGCCGGGGGCTTGCCTCCCAAGTCCTCCCACGCCCTGGCCACCCGCCCAGTGACTGACCTCCCGCCCAAAGTTGTGCCTTCCAAGCAGATCCTTCACCCAGACCCCATGGAGATGGAGCCTGAAACCATGGAGACCAAGTCGGTCACCGACTATTTTAGCAAACTGCACATGGGGTCGGTGGTGTATTCCTGCACCAGCAAAAGGAAAAGCAAGCTGGCCGATGGGGAGGGGAAGGCAGCCCCTAGTGCAAACATGCCAGGGAAAAAGCAGCAGGGGACCAAAACGGCCGAGGCAGAGGAGGAAGCCAAAGGTAAATTTGGTACTGTGTCTTCAAGGGACGGTCAACACCTAAGCACTTTTAACCTGGAAAGAACTGCCTTTCGCAAGGACAGCCAAAGATGGTACATGGCCGCTGAGGGGGCGGTGGCCGAGCAAAGTGGATTGGAAGCGGCAACGGGGATAACGTTTCCGAGAGCTTCTGGTCTGGGGACAAGGGAGGCGGAAGAGAAGGATGAAGGGGCTCCCGATGGAGAAGCCAGTGAGGTTTCAGCACTTGGCCAACGGGACCACTTCTTAACTGACGTGACCTGTGTATCTTCAGCCAAAGACTTAGATAACCCCGAGGATACTGACCCGTCCACCTGTGACCATCCTTCCAAGCTTCCCGAGGCGGAAGAGAGCGTGGCCCGCCTTTGTGACTACCACTTGGCCAAGCGGATGTCATCGTTGCAAGGCGAGTGCCATTTTTCTCTACAGAGCTCTCAAGGCTCGTCAGCGGAGGCGGGCTGTGGTACCTGTGCTGCACCTGTGGAGGCCCCGCTCTGCCCCGCTATGGGGAAGCACCTGATGCCCGAGACTTCGGGGAAAGGCATGAGTTACGTTCCTTCTGAGGAGAGAGCCGCTGGGCTGCCCGCCCACGGAGCCACCTTTAAGGAATTACACCCCCAGACGGAAGGGATGTGTCCGCGGATGACAGTGCCCGCCCTGCACACAGCTATTAATGCGGAACCCCTGTTTGGCACTTTGAGAGATGGATGTCATCGACTCCCCAAGATTAAGGAAACCACAGGTACAGCAATGATGGATTTAGCGCTTTGCATTACACCCCAGAAGCATGTAAGCCAGATTTACAACAAACCTAAAAATATAAAGTCTGGAAGAAAACTAAAAGTTAGAATTTTGTTTAAAGGCTGCAGAACTGTGGCCAGGTTAACTATCAATCATTGATTCCACCCCCGCCCCCCCCACCTTCCCTGTGTTTAGTGAACACTGAAGTACCTAGATCAGGAACAATGTGGAAATGGCGTCCACTCTTGAGAATCTTGCTGTGTACTAGCTTCCAAAATGTGGTGGAGCAATACATTTTTTTCCTAAAGTCTAAATGTAGATTTTTAGCAGCGTTCAGCAGGACTTTTGGTTACAAGACAGTATGACGTAGAGTCCCAAGAGTTTGATGTCCCTCTCAAGATCTCGAATTTCTATTTTTGCCATTTCGTTATTGAGGGGCAAGGAAGAATAGAGCAGGGTAGCGGGGAGATCAAAGGGGTTGGGGAAGACCACTTGCCCTTCAGCAATACTTAACATCCCTCCCTACTCTGTAAGACTCTCTTAGAGACGTGTTCTGCAGTATCTGGTGTCAGGAAGGCTCTGGGGGTACGCACGACGAGCTGCTTTATTTTCCCCAAAAGAATAAAATATAAGCACAGGTAGAAACAAGAACACAGCCACCTTCTGTGCCCATCTTCACCATTCTGCCACCCAGTGGGCACACATTCCTCTCACCGATCCACTCGGCCAGCCGTCACGTGGCAAAAACCAGATGTTCTTTCATACTCTCAAATATCAAAGTATATCAACAGTGTTGCTTCCATACTAGGTCAGTAGACGGTAGGGAGAGCTTACCTTGGTTCGTTTGCAGCCCTTTTAAGATGATCTCCTTTCACAAAACCCACCACTGGCATCCCCTGCCTTGGGAAACTGGTCTATGAATGTTCCTTAACTTGTCACTCCGCTAGCATCTTGACATCTAATTAAAGCATCCTGTTTACTCTTTCATGGTTTACAAAGAGCTTTCCCCTAACTTCCCTCTTCTCACAAAAATTCTGTGAGGCAGAAATATTTTCTTCACATAACAGCTTTTTTTAAATTTTTTTTTAATTTAAATTCACATGACAACTTTTTTTTTTAAGATTTTTATTTATTTATTTATTTATTTGACAGAGAGAGAGAGAGACACAGCGAGAGAGGGAACACAAGCAGGGAGAGTGTGAGAGGGAGAAGCAGGCTTCCCGCCTAGCAGTGAGCCTGATGTGGGGCTCAGTCCCAGGACCTGGGGATCATGACCTGACCCGAAGGCAGATGCTTAATGACTGAGCCACCCAGGGGCCCCTCACATGACAACTTTTTTGAGAAAAGCTGGGCAACTCGCCCAGGGTCTCTGCTTCAAACCCAGTACCAGGCAGACCTCGTGGGGTCCTCTTAAAAAGTTGACCTTGTTTACTTTGCATTCATTAAATTAGACCATTAAAAAAAAAAAAAGATAACTGATGCCAGAATTAACCTAACTCCCTTGAAATGAAACTTCAATGTCATAAATATGTTTGCATAGTCGAGATCTAGGAGGTATGTTTTCTAATTACGTGTCTAAACGCTGATAGATAAATACTGGGGGCAAGGCAAGTCATGAAACGCCATGGTCTCTGAAAACGACTGTGATTGCTAGCCAATTCCAAAGAAATCCGTAGTTTCAGAAATAACAGATTCCCCGAATTTCTTGAAATGTGTTGAAATGGAAATCTGATGAGATCTCAGGAGGCAGTCTTTGAAAAGGCGGGTGACCCTGACAAATGGCCGCCCTTCTAGAGTGCATCCTCGGGCAATGACAAACAGCACGTAGAGATTCAGTGAAAATGACCACCCATGAGATGCTTAATGATTCTCTCTGTTTCTCTGCTACCCCTAGTGTAGCTTTGACAGAGCCTGGGAAGGAGAGACGAGGAGGCATGCCTTCAGCTTGGTCTCAACATCCTGAAGCTGATCCCATCCTGCTACCATCAAACATTCACTCGGAATCAAAGGTGCCAATTCCAAATCAAGACCCTAATGATTTCTCCCAAGCAAATCTGGCATACGGAGAGGCTGTGAACTGGCGGCCACTGGATCTGAGAGGGGGGAGCCTCGGAACACCCCCCAGCCAGAGGGCTCTGAGGCGTAGCAGCAGTATCCTCTTGGGATCTGTAGGTTCGGAGACCTTCCAAGAGAGAACCAAGGGTGCGGTCAGCTTAAAGTGTCCAGGTGTCACGGAAGCACAGGAGGCCAGCTCGGAAAGGCGAGCAGAACTCCCCCTGGGGAAGAAGCTCACCAAAAGTTTTTCCCAAAGCTCGATGTTCTTTAGCTCCGAGGGGAAAGTTCACAAAAGGTCCCCGGTGGCTCACAAAGACTCAAAGCTGTATAGGACATTACCCTTGCGCAAGCTGGAAGGCCGCAATTGGAGATGCCGGGGACCTTTCAGCTACTGCTTCCTGAACCGAGGGCAGGATGAAGACGGCGATGAGGATGAAGAGGAGGGAGAGGCCACACGCCAGGTCTCTTGCCTCTTTCGACCACAGATGACTCAAGCCATGCCAGAACCAATCAGCCCACCTCTGGCTGTTGGGATTCAGAAGCAAGGAGGGGAGCTGACCAGAGGGTCAGTGCTGAAGGTCTGGGCAGACGACCTGACTGGCCCAGAGGATGCGGACTTTAGCAACCTGGCCTTCGATGCCCGGATTGCAAGAATCAATGCCCTAAAAGAGAGCACGTATGCAATGCCTGATGGGTTCCTTGCAGCCCAAAACGATGCCAATGAGTTGCTCTGCCTTGTCAGGGCAACAAAGGGGAAGAGAGAGGAGTCACGCCCTGAAGCATATGACCTTACGCTTTCTCAGTACAAGCAGCTGTTGTCCATCGAGTCCAGACAGTTGGGAAGTGCCTGTAGGAAACTGGCGATGGCCGAGAAAAGCCCAGAGGAGATGCTCCTAGCTATGACTTCCAGCTTTCAAGTGCTCTGTTGCCTAACGGAAGCTTGCATGCGATTAGTGAAGGTCGTGAACTCAGAAACACAGCGGCAGGAAATCGTAGCAAAGATCAATGAAGTGGTCATAAACTATATTTGTCTCCTGAAAGCTGCAGAGGCAGCCACTGGAAAGACCAGTGGGGATCCTAATGTTGGACTCTCGGCGCGACATTCAACCACCATGGCCGCCCTCGTAAGCACACTAATGCGTTCTCTCAAGATGCTTTTAAATAAATAAAGTATGAAAGTCACATCATAACCTACCTTTGCAAAGCCATACATGAACGTTTATTTACTTTATGTGTACGATGAACAGATGTCTCCTTTCTTCTCTCTGTATATTTTGTTATTTTATATAAAATAGGAGATAAAAGTCACACTGATGAAATGTTGAAATGTACTAATCAGACGTATTCTGTTTATATTATACATATATATACATGAAAAAGAAATATCCAAGAAAGTGATGACATTTGGCTATTTTTCATATAATTGAAACTCCAGGTATATGATGTGAAGTTTTAAATTCTACCGTGTTAGAGCAAAACAATGAATCCTATCCCCTTTCCCTCCCAAGCGGATACTTGGAGACCATATCATTCATGCTTAGAAGTTAAAAGAGAAAGAGAGAGAGAAAGAAATCACAATGTATATAAAACAGTACTTATGTTTTAAAATTACAATTTTTAAGCATTGGAAATAGCAAAGAAGACATTTAAGATCCAAGAAGCTATTATGAATTAATAGAGAATATATATAATAAATCAATTTTTTGCTCATAGTGTTTGGTTATCTGATGCTTTCTTCCAGGAATCCTACATAAAATTTAATTTTGGCTCATGCCATTTGAACTAGAAATTGGGGTGCGGTGGATTCTATTGTGTCACTAGAAATGCTCTTCATGATGTTTCTATGATTAAAATACTTCCCAAATAGAGGAAGAGAGGTAACGATGGGCAGGTTCCTAGGCAATACCTAGAGTTAGAGATTATCTAATTACATAAAATGAAAGGAATGAATAACATCAAAATTAAAATGTTTGATGGAAAGAGAGCTCTCCTTTGATTTAATGTCAAAATATATAAACCAAAGACGTCATCTTCCTCCCCACCCCAACTCAACCGTGAAGCTTAGAATTCCATTAAGAGTGACAGAACATTTAGTGAAGTATTTGCAAAATTACAAAAAGCCACAATCAAGGATCATCGGAGTCAGTGCAGATCCAGTCCTATAAAGCGGACGGGACACCAGCCTGTGAGGCACGGCTCTCCACATAGAGCTTTGTGCATCACCTCTACAGGGCCAATGCTTCCAACCAAATTCGGAATCCCAGCCTAACATTGGGACAGTTTCAAATCAGGAATGTTCCAGAAAATCAGGGAGAGATGGCTCCTCTAATATAGAAGCCATGATAAAGTATTCAGTAGAAGTTCTCATTTGGCTTGGTAGATAGAAATAGGAAAGCTGGGCGGAAGACAAACAAGTGGTAAATTTGACCACTTCCGGTGAAACTGATGGAACATAAAGAAGTTTTCAGAACTGTCCTCTGTCTACAAATGTATCTTTGGGTCAAAGCAAAAGGATGCAAGCCGCAATTGTCAAATAAAATAGATATGTACATATGTACTTCATGGGTCATTTAGTGCTTAAGCTCCGCCTACTCCTGTTTATGTAGATGGCTCCTTAAAAGATGACAGGAGTATGCCAGGTGCAAATACTTCATTCTTGTAGCCTACTGGGCAGGAGGTGTAACAGTCTGTAGTTGCTATCTCTTCTCATCAGTCGTTCCATAGAGATTCCATCACAAAAGTCACACATATTTCTAGATGGTAGCAAACAAAAGGAGTTTAGCTGTGTGTTATTATAAATAATGTTTAAATAATACAACATTATTTTCTTATAATTATAAATATTGGTGTTTGATATTGATAAATATTAATGGTGTTTACTGTGGAAATTTTTGGTAAATATTCTGTGCACTAAAATGCTAACATTAATAGGATGTGTGTTCTATGTCAGACAATGTGCTAAGCATATCACATATATTTAACCATCAGAACAATCTTATGGTTTGGACACTGTTGTTAATTCCCTACGGAGGCGATATGGTTGAATCGTTAAGGACATGGGGCCTGGGGTCAGAAACTTCTTGATTTACATCTGGACTCTGCCATTTTCTACCCCTTTCATCTTGGGAAAGTTAATGTTTTCTAAACCTCGATTTCCTTATAGTAAAACGAAAATCTCTTTCCATAGGATTGTCACGACTTTTAAGTACAATCACGTGTGTGAAGGTTTTACTGCATTACCCAGCAGAGTAAACACTTTAATGTTAAGATAATTTCATCATAGTCATTACGTCAAATATATTGCCCAAGATAACGTGTGGGAGATGTTTGCTTTATATGCATATTGTCTCCTGCCTGTATGTGCAGGATGCATTATGTGCGTTGCATGTGTCTAAAAGGAGCGTACAAGGAAGTGGTGATCCTTGTTCAAATCCTATCCAGTTAGAACAGCTTTTAGTCCATTCCAGTTCTTTGAGAGGCCTCAGTGAAGCAGCTCTGGGTCTTTCCAGATCATCTCCCATTACCTATGGGTGCTCCAGTACATTTCTCTTACAAACAAACTCTTTAGTACTTCGAAAACCTCAAGCCCCCCCCCCCCACCAATTCACTACACATGGGGCTCCTGAGTGGGGTCCAGGTCCACTAGAGTGTAGGAAGAACATGTTAGAATGATCCTTGTGTTTATTTTTATCTAGCCTTTTTTATGTTTGTGTATGTTTTATAATGGCATAATAGTACGGTGGTATATGTACATCATTTTAAATAAATAAATCAATTAATAAGCATATGCCTGGTGCATGTATGCAAAAATCTTGTCTCAGGTAGGGTTGCATTCACACAAGTTGGGAGACCACTGAACTAGAGAATAAAACTTCCTTGTAACCCGAGGTCCTTTTTTTTTAAAGATTTGTTTATTTTAGAGAGAGGGGGAGAGCACGTGTGGGCGGGGGGAGGGGCAGAGAGAGAGAAAAGCAGACTCCCCACTGAGCACAGAGCCCGTCAGTGGGGCTCCATCCCAGAACCCCGAGATCACAACCTGAGCCGAAACCAAGAGTCGGCCGCGGGACTGACTACGCCACCCAGGCGCCCCTGTACTCGCGGTCCTTTCTATTTAGTCCCCAGCCTGGTTTTCCGCGTGTATCACTATTAATCTTTTATTCTAAAACTTTGAAACATATACAAAAGTAGACACAATCATATAATGAATCGGTATGTACTTCTCACACACCAATTCATTTAGTAAGAACTTCTTACAGATAACTTTTAAACATAACCACAATGCCATTTTCACACTTTCAAAAATCAATAATTTCCTAATGTTATCAAGTAAATATTAGAGAAGTAAGTAACGAGGAAAGTGAAAATTCCTATAGACCCAACCCCCAAAGAGAGTCCTTGTCAATAACATAGGGCATCTTCTTTCAACTTCATACTTATATATATTGATGTTAGTATTATTGTCTGGGTTTGAGTTTAACATTTGACTCTGAGTTGGTCTGACTGCAATTGCCCTTCTAGCTGAGTCCTCATTCCAGCATATTTTACGTACGTGGACTGGCCAGAAGGGGTATGATGGACGTGGAAAGACAGTACTCAGGTGAACAACCACCACAGCATTAGGCTTCTAGTAAAATCCAACAAGTAGTGCAGTTGCTTCAGACATTGAAATTAACACAGACCCCCTAGGCCCAACTGGAATCAGTCTAATCGCAAAATAAATTACTTTCCAGAAAAGAAAGACTAACAAATACTGGAATGACCAGTACAGCAACACTGCAATGGATCAATTCCCTTTGCTATGAATTTCATCTTCCATGATGATTGGTCTTAGAAAGACAGTCTTCATTTATGTTCCTTTTTCATGTATTTCCAAATGCCAGTTATTCTCTGAATGATACTTCTGAGCTACTCAGGATGTCACTCAGATTTATTTCTCCTGGATTACTCTTGGTTTGGCAATGGGAGAAGTCCACTCTCTGACTGGTTTACCAGTCATAATTGTGTTAACTGATTTTGAAATTGGGAAATGAGCAAATCGGCTCTGTTCGGATGATTCCTTATCTTTTCCAAACATTTAGAAATCTTCATAAGGATCAAAATACATATATTACATTGTTTCTCTCTAACCTGATTTTGTCTCCGCATTTAGGGGGGTGGAGGGGTGCTCAGAGGTGGGAGGTGTCTGAGGAGCTCTGTGTTGGGGGGGAGGATAAGACTAGTTTTCAGTTTGATTTTATGGATTCCAGTGCTAGTTTCCCCTGTGGCAGTCCAAACACTATGATAAAACATTCTCTATATAACATCCCAAATCTTCCTTTAGAGTTAACATTGCAGAGATAGCTTCTCTGCTTTGAAAGATCAGTCAGAATCTAACCTTTTGAACTGAATTTTTATTCATAAGAACTTGAACATCACTAAGCTGGATACTTTTTAATTATCTCCCTGTTCTCTGGCCTATCCCACTCACTTTTTAATTTCAAAGCTTATACATAGGAAATCCATGTCTTTATCAAATGTTTCTGCTGCACAAAATAATGGAATGAATTAAATCCTGGGTCACTGAAATAAGTAGATAGCCAGTTATCCCACATAGCTTATTTCACCATTCAACTTGAAATTAACCTCCTGCCTTCAGCTGAACTTTCTCCAATCTTGCCTCTGTATTTATAATCGCATCTCAATTTTCTGTTACACATTAACCTCAAAGCATTGAGTTGTTTGTGAGTTTGTTTGGGGTTTTTTTTGTTGTTGTTGTTCTACCTGTTAATTCTCATTTTCTACTCTCCAGTCTGGACCAAAATTCTGGTTGCGGCATTGTCATTCACAACTTTAGGCAGAATTAGCTTTGGCAATGGAGGTATGTGGGATTTGGGAAGCTGAGCCTTCTTAATAACCTCCAACTAAGTAATATTTCTGTTTTCACTTTGATTAGTACCTTTTGCACATTCTGCCCTTTCACTAAATGATCCCTGACTCCTTTCTGTCACCCACTTAAAAGAGGCAAGATGAGTCCGTTCATTCATTCCTAATCTGGGCAAACACTGCTAGGGGCTGGAGGTGAGATACAATGGTGAATGACTGACATGGTCCTTGCCAAAAATGGAGCACCCATTCTAGAATGGGTCATTCCTCAAGAAAGGAGGGGCTCAGAGTGAGTCAGCATTGCAGGCAGTCTCCACTTTGCATGGCATCACAGGACCGCAAAGATGACCAAGCAAGCCAGAAACGTGCAAAATGATCTTAATTGTCAATGAGAAAAAATTACAATTGTTCCATGACCTATAGAGATGTTTGTGAAAACATTACTATCTTACTGTCAATTTTAAATATATGGGGACATAAAAAAATATAGTAAAATGGATATTTATTTGGTACACAGTAATTTAAAACATTAGAAACTGGGAGAATTAAAGTGGACTTTTTTGGTAAAGCCTTACAGAGGGTAATGTGAACAGAGCTTGTCGTCTTTTATTCATCATTTAACTTATGATCCGGAGTGAGCATCTTTTCTGTGCTTTGGCAAATTGTCATACTGCTTTCTAAATTTGGATCAGCTTCCCATATTTTATCGTTTGTGCTTCCAATGTTGTGAAATGTCTCCAAGAGTTCCTTTAATGTAAGTGCGTTTCTTTTCCAGTGTTACTTCCTCTGGGACAGCTTCATCCTTTTCATCACAGCCACCCTCCTTGCTTCTGTCAATGAATTCGCCTTCACTACCTTCCTCTGGCTGCGTATGTCCAGTCTCAGATGAAGGCAGTGCTCGCATTCCCATAAGCAGCTACTTTTACTATCATCCCATTTACATTCTATCTTCATTTCACTTCCAGCATTATCATTTCTTGTTTCTTTACTGCACTTTCATCTTTGTTGACCAGTTCCCTCCTTCAATCATCCATTTTTATAAAATGTTATGTGGCTTTATCATGCAGGGGGGAAGAAAGGAGGCAGCATGACTACATGCTTGGCTGTCTGTGCCTGAGCTGAATAGCAGATGCTCGGTGGCCCATCACTAACAGACATTGCAAGAGGTGATATGATTGGTCACTGATCATCATGCACCTCTTTTATTTATATAGTGATTTCTGGATTGAAGAGGTAGTCGCAAAGTTTGTACTTTGTGCAATGATTCACAGTTAACATACCATGGTAACTGAAGTTTAAACCATGTTGTTGGGGGACAGGTGTTTAGCTAAAACCATGGTAACTGAAATTCATGCATATCAGACCCATGCAGAATGAGGACCGCCTGTGCACAAATGTTTAAGGGGTCTGAAGCCAGTGGTGAAAATAGCTGAACAGGTAGCGTTCGGCACTGTCCAATAGGATTTCCTGCAATCGTGGACATTTTCTAAATCTGTGATGCACAATATGGTAGCAAATAGCCATATGTGGCTGTTGTGTATTTTCAGTGTGGCCAGAATGACGAAGCAACGGAATCTTTAAGTCAATGTAATTTAATTAATTTAAATTTAAAGCCCACCTGTGGCTAGTGGCACATGAAGGTCTAGTGGGCAAGTGCAGGTGTAGGGGGGCAAGCAAAGAAGAGTAAAATAAACAGAATAATGACAGACTGCAGTAAGTTCTAAGAGGGAAATTGATAGTCTGCTGAGGAAGGGACTACAGATAAGTCAGGACTTTGTCTAGGTTTGGAATGAAGGAGCCAACTCTGATCATTTAGTACATGACACCCATTTCACAAAGGCCCTGCTAACGATATTTAAATGATATATGCAATGGAGATAGTAGCAGATAAAGACTCTCCCTCGTTAGACTTGGGTTCTGACTTGCCCAAATCCTTTCCTAAGTCCCAGGTCAAAAGACAACTGAGTATCCCCTGAATAATGCAAACAAACACCTACATACTCACTTGTTCTTAGCCTTTGGGTGCCTTAGATGATGATGATGTGTGATCTGCGTGAATAACTATTTCTTCCCCAAGATCTGAAAATCTGCTGTAGACTGTTGAGTGCACATTAGTTTGTGAATGACTGACAACTGCAATGGGGTGTGGGAAGTGTTGTGGCAAATATTGACCTAACAGCCAGCATAAGTAGTCTGTTCCCTAAAACCTGTCCTTCCCAACACAGTCTGATTCCATACCAGCCCTTAGCCCAGAGCGGAAACTTTCCTCTGCTTTTCCTCATCTTTCCACCAGTTCTTGGGCCTAACTTCCTTCTTGGTTGGGTTCCAAGCCTGCACCCAAGTCCACTCAGATGTGACCCAATGCATTCTGCAGTCTAAAATATACATAGGGTGAGGAATAAAGGAAAATGTGAGCTCAGAGCTTGATAAAAACCAATTTAAATTTAATCACCACTATCTATTATTTCTTCCCTTTTCTTTCCCTTCCTTATCTCCCCTCGCCCTCCCCACCCGACCCCTCTGTATTAGTTTTATATTGCTGTGTAACGAATGCACACAAACTTAATGGCGCGTTTATTAGCTCACAGTTTCTGGAGCTCAGGAGTCTGGGCAAAATTTATCTGGGTCATCTGCTCAGGGTCTCATCAAGATTTTGGCTGGGCTGCAGTCTCATCTGAAGGCTCAGCTGGGGATGAATCTGCTTCCAAGCTCATTCAGATTGTTAAAATAATTCAATTTCTTGCAGCTATATGACTGGCAAGTAGCCCTGGTGTTTTGCTGCTGGAGGCTGGAGGCTGCCCTAGGGTCCCAGAGGCTGCCCTCGGGTCACAGAGGCTGCCCACGGTTCCTTGCTACAGGGGCATCTCCAACATGGCTCCTTATTTTATCAAGCCCACAAGGAGAAGCTCTGACCGCAGGGAGGGTCCAGTCCCTCCTTTATGGGTTTTCACCTGATTAAGTCAGGCCCACTCAGGATAATCTCCCTTTGGATTAATTCAAAATTAACTGATTTGGGGGGCGCCTGGCTAGCTCAGTTGGTGGGGCGTGCGACTCGGTCTCAAGGTTGTGGGTTTGAGCCCCATGTTGGGTATAGAGATTACTTAAGAGAAAATCTTTAAAAAATAAAAATTAACTGAGTTGGGACCATAAGTACATCTCCAAAATTACTTCACTGTTGCCACATTCTGTTGCTTAGAAGCATGTCACAGGGTCTGCCCACACTCAAGAGGAGAGGGCCGCATGGGGCATAAATACTAGGAAGCAGGAATCATGGGGGACCACCTTAGGGTCTGTCCACCATGCCCTCTAAGGCTCTTCCCTCGGCTACAAACTCAACAGATGACATATTCCTCCGGACAGAAGAAATAGTGTAGACACTTGAAATACAGATTTGAAAGTCTTTCGGAACCTGCAGCCTTCAGTCTTCTCTGCCCTGGCCCAGGCCCATTCTCTAGACATATTTCCCTGATAATATGCCAAGTTGCTCTGGGGCTGCAAATGCCAATAATTATGATGTACTGACCTGTGCAGGTTAGAATTTTATTAGTACTAAGTCCGTAGGTAAGCTTCCTGTGACAATATGACTTTTTTCACTGTACTCACTTTAGAGTCAAGTTATGACTTCAAGATCAGGTTAGATCAAATAATTCAACTGACAGATGAATTATTAAAGATGCTGAACTTTAACCAGTATAACCATGCCTTTCTCAAGTATTTATGAGAAGGGGGATGAGTCGACTCAGGTTGCTTACTCCTAAGTTATTCAGCTGGAGGTGGAGTCCACTCATTCAACTCCCCACCATGTGCCACTTGGAACTTTTGGCCAGAGTACCCTGAAAGGATGCTGCTTCCTCCATGTGGGTTCCAAAAGAGAAGAATATAGAACAGGGCTCATTTGTTTCTAGATTCTGTGACCCTTTTTCTCTCCCTTGATTTTCCAAAGCTATATAAAGCTATATTGTTGAATCAGACTTTAGTGGAGTATTCCTTTAGTACTCCCTGGATTTCTGAGAAAGGAACAACAAAGCAAACACACACACCCACACACACATACACATACTGGATCACAAGGGAAACTTAATATGACCAAGATGGTGGCACCTGTCTACACACCCGTAGGGCTCTGATTGATGTATCCCACCCACAGTGTGCACTATCCAGCTTTCTGACTTTGCCTATTTGATGGATTTATATTTCTTTATTGTTTTAATTTGCATTCTCTGATTGATAAAGGGTTTGAGCTTCTCTTCATATGGTCGTTGACCATTTGGGTTCCTTTTCTTTTAATTTCCTTTTATGTCTTTTGCCCAATTTTCAATTAAGTTTTCTATTTTTCTATGTTGATTTACAGATGTTTTTTACATATTTATATATAAGGCCCTCATTGGTTTGGGACACTGCAAATATCTTTTCCCAATCCATCACTTGTAATCTTTGTCCATAGTTTCCTTTCGAAAACAGAAAGCCTTAGTATGGAAATAATCAAGCCCACCAATCTTTAATCATATGATGTATGCCTTGAGGGTTTTCTTTAAAAGTCCTTCCTCAGTCCCTTATGAGAAATGATTTACCCACCTCCTCTTCTCTTTACTTTATAGTTCCACCATTCATATGTAGGTCTTTAATCCATCTAAAATCCACTTTTTTATATGAAGTCAGGTAGGAATCTACTTTTATTTTTCTCCATAGATGTAGACCATTTCCTCAACATCAGATCGCTGATCAGATCCTGTGGGACAAGCAGCGTATGTCGAGGCTTAGATGGCAAAGTGTGGACAGGTTGGGGATGGTGATTTGTATTGCTTCTAAGTGATACACATTCTGCCCCTGGTCCGCTTGGGAATCTTTGGAGGGAAGACCCTTGGCCATGACACAGATTCCATTGTGGTGAAGTGGGGAAAAACTGAGGTGCTCCCCACCAGCTTATAGGGAGCAGATCACAACAAAGATGAACTAAAGCAGAAGAACATGGCGGATGGCCCAAGTTCTGGGCAGAACTACTGGTCAACTCCTGTGAGGTACCATCAAGAACTCCCAGGAGAAACTGGGTGAGACGTTAACAGGAAAGAAAAGTCCTGCATTGCTAGATAGGTGCAAGAACAGCCAAGCAAGCCATGGTTTATTGCTATTAAGTCGACCCCTTCTATAACCACACAGTTGATGGGGTCGGGGAAATAGAACGATATATGTAAATTGCATTCTCTACTGTGTGGTGGGGTGAAACTACCATTTATTTTCAGGTTCATTAAATAAGAATTACATTCCTGGGAGTAAATTGCAGTTTGAAAAGAAAAAAATTTTTATTTTTGAAACCAAGGCTGTATATGTCTCCCATTCATGTTGTTATGAGTGAAGGATGACTCTATATTTTAGAGTTATTTTTCTATTACACTGTTTTTCTATTATACTGTTAAAGGCAAATGGATATGAAATAAGACATTATAATTATAACATTTAATCATGTAAAAATGTCACTAAATCACCCTTGAATGTATCTTAACTAAAATAGCATAATGGAAAAAATAACTAAATTCAGGAAGACATTTTTATCTGTCTTTGGGAATACAGAACAGAAGGCAGAGTAGAGGTCACAGGTGCCTGGGGAAACGCAGGAAATAAGTACAGTTTCGAGTATAATAATGATCGATTTTTGAAAAATACCTTTTGAATTCGTAATTATAATTTGAAGTGACCTTTTTTCAAGGAAAATAACTCTCCAACTTGAAGTCCTTTCTCTGCTTTATCCAACTAATGAAGTCCTATTTGTTTTTCAAAGCACACCTCCGAGGTCACCTCCCTGGACAGCCCTCTGTGATTGGCCCTCTAACCCTACCCAAGAGCAAAACTCCCTGCATTACTCACGCAGTATTATTATTTTTTTTAGGTTTCATTTTTTAATCTGTTCTGCTTAGGGAAATACCTGCATCTCACTCATATGTGTATTCCCGGTGCTCCGAACAATACCTGGTGTGCGGCAGGCACCATGTAAATGGGTTTTTTAAGGGCGTCTGGCCGCCTCTGTCAGCAGAGCACGCGACTCTTGATCTTGGGGTCGTGAGTTCCAACCCCACATTGGGTGTAGAGATTTCTTAAAAGAAAAGATAAATAAATGTCTTTTTTTTTTTTGAAGAGTGAACTGAAATGCTAAGGACCTTCTTTATGTATTGACATAAAGTTTAACGTGCGCGTAAATCGCCTGGGCATTTGCTAAGATACAGAAAATGGCTTAGGAGGTCTGGCGCAAGCCTGAGAGTCTGCATTTCTAACAAGCTCCCAGGTGATGCAGTGTTTTTGACCCACCAGCCAATATAGGAAGTAGCAAGAATCTAGTCCCCACTGCTAACGAAATGCACGAAATGTACTTACAGCATTTGGACACCTGATCAACAAGCAAAAGCATGTGAAAGTAAGCTTTTCTAAACTTCAAAGACAGTGCCTCATAAACTAGCGCCATCACGATCACCGGGAGACCTTGTTAAAGCCCAGACGTCTGGGCCCAGGACCCAGTGCTCCGGATTCAGGGAGTCTGGGTGGGGCTAGGGAATCTGCATTCCTAACAAGCTCTCAGGTGAGGCTGATGTTGCCATCCAGGGACCACCCTTTGGGAACCATTGCTCTAAAAGTCACCTTGAAACCATTGTAATCAAGCAATGACCAATTCATCCACAATGGTCAGAATCCAATCATTCACGCAGGTGATGGTAGGGGAACGGATGGGAGCACGTCAGCACCGTCTTGTCACATGACAGTGAGTTGGTGGCCCGCGATATTAGAGATTCGTCCTCACTTTGGCTCCAATCCTGACTTCCAGTTCGGGGTCTTGAACCTGTGACTTACATCCCCTCGGGAAATTCTGAACCTCCCCAAGCCTCAATTTCTCTATCTGTACTTCCACACTTAGCTGCTGTAAGCCTCACTCTGCTGACCCACCGGAACTCCCCCAGGCAATTCCAACCTTCCAGCTCATTGGACCTTTGGCCTTTATTCTCGAGCAGTACCCTGGTGGGTCTGTATCTCTAGCTCAACAAAAAGACTCTGAGTTCCTTGAGGACAGAGATGAGTTTTATTTCTATTTATTCTCAAGCATAGAATACCCCTGGCAAAGAGCAGGTACTCATTAAATGTTTGCTATTGAATGAATAAAAGTAATAAACCCTGGGCTCCAAATAGCCCTTTAGGTCCTGGCTTTATGCTAATTCTCTAATTTTAGTTGCTTTGAAGTATTGCTAGAAGGGAATGCCCCACCAAGTAGCACTGGGAATGAGGGACTCATAATTCAATGCCGAAAACGACCCTCTTGGGACGAATCCATGGTTGCTGAGTTATAAATGACTTTTTTTTTAAAATTTTCAGATTTAATGATACATAGAATTATTTTCGCAGGCAAGTATTTTTACTGCTGCTCTTTATCACGAGCTTTATTAAGAGAAGTTTTCCTACAGGGCCTTGCTTTTATAAATAAACTGGGGCTTTTATTACTGTAAAAGTTTTCATTAATAAAAGAAATCTTTTTGCACTTAGGTGTTTGTTTTTTAGATTTTAGAAGTTATTTTTTAGTTAGAAACACTTTCCTGGTTAATAGAATGATAAATCCATATTCCTCTTTTTTCCCAGCCCTGCCGTGTCCCAGCTGTGACCTTTGGGTGAGGCACCTCATGTTTATGTGCCTGGAATTTCTTATCTGTAAGACAGGGATAAAACAGCTCTTGTGCGGGGGCCTGGCTAGCTCAGTGAGTAGAGCATCCGGGGTTGTGAGTTCGAGCCCCACCTTGGATGTAGAGAGTACTTAAAAAATAAGACCTTAAAAAAAAAAAAAAAAAAAGCTGTTGTATGTTGGTTTGATCTGATTTCAAATCCACTTGCGTATGACAGAAATGGAGTTGTTTTTATGAGTAGAGTTGTTTTGCTAGAAGAGTGCAGTCAGCTGAGACGCGACGGCGTCGCCTCATCCCTGGTCACTGAGAAGCACGGACGCGCCCCGCCGGAGCTGGGGCTGCACAACGCCGCTCTTTGCTGATCTGCAAAGCCCTCCCAAGACCTTGGGGCATTTAAAGCGACTCTTACAGGCAGTGACAACAGTCGGGCAGCGCGGGACGGGCGAACCTCTTGCTGTCGCTGTCGCTGTCGCTGTCGCCCCCAGCGCCGGCGTTCCCTAGCAACGGGGCGGCCCCCGGCTCGGGGTTGGCTGCGCGGGCTCCGCGACCACCTGGGAGGAGGGAACACCTCACCTAAGTTTGGACCTTACTCCTTTCAGCTCCCCTTGCCTGGAACAATGGTGTGATTAATCTATGGTTGGTTTGGACTATGTTCTTTCTTTATTGGCTTATTAAGAGACATTATCCCGTGCGCCCGTGGCTTCTCAGATTCCCGCAGTAAATAAACCTGTGTTAAATAAATTACTGGCAAAGACAAAGTCAGCCTCTGAGCCTGAATTTGCTTCCCGGAACAACACAACAGCCCCTGCCACATGGCTTTCGTAAGAAATGCGCCAGTTAATAGACGTCTTTAGGAGAGGGTCTGACGTATAATAAGCCCTAATAAATGTTCACTATTATTATTCTAAGAGTGAGCAAAAACAAACACATTTGGAGGAAGGTGTGGGCTTTCTAACCATAGCCAGAGGCGGTGTTTGCCCCCACCCAGATCCTGAGCTCCAAAGGGTCTTGTCTGGGTCGTTCTCCTGACTGCAGATCAAGGTGAGCCTCCCCTGTATCATTCAGCAGTTGGAGTCCCGGGTTTTGTTCCTGGCTTCAGACACGGTGCTTCTCCAAGCCTGGTTCTTCCTAACTCTCCATGTCTCAGTGGTTCGTGATATCTGCACCCCCATGTTCACAGCAGCCCTGTTCGCAACAACCAATATGCAAGCAACCTAAGTGTCCATCGACAGATGACTACATGAAGAAAATGCGTTTTCTATATATAATTACATGTGATACACACACACTGGAATACTGTTCGGCCATCAAAAAGAAGGAAGTTCAGGGGCGCCTGGGTGGCTCAGTCGGTTAAGCGTCTGCCTTCGGCTCAGGTCATGATCCCAGGGTCCTGGGATCGAGCCCCGCATCGGGCTCCCTGCTCAGGGGGAAGCCTGCTTCTCCCTCTCCCTCTGCCGCTCCCCCTGCTTGTGCTCTATGTGTCAGCTAAATAAATAAAATCTTTAAAAAAAGAAGAATAAGAAGGAAGTCCTAGCATATGCAACAACACGGATGAATCTGGCAGACATTTTGCAAAGTAAAATAAGCCAATCACAGAAGGATAAATGTGGCATGATTCCACTTATATGAGGATTCTACAATAGTGGAACTCAGAGAAGTGGAGAGCAGGATGGTGATTGCCAGGAGCTGGGGGAAGAGCAAATGGCAGGTTTTTAAGAAGCATAAAGCTTCAGTTATGAGCGCTAAGTCCTAGAGATCTGCCGTACAACACTGTAACAATACTGTACACTTGAAAAGTTGTTCAGAGGGTAGTTCTCTCAGCACAACTTTTAGAAATGATTCATTAGGCTTACACAGTGTTTTGATTTACAGAGGGCATTCTCAGCTGTCCTCTTTCAATCTCCCACACAATTCTGTTGTTATCCCCCTTTCACACCAAAGAAATGATCTGTAAAGAGTCAGAGAGGTTGGAGGATCTGCTCAGGGGCCTGTGAAGAGAGAAGGATGGGAGGCCGAAGTGTGGCTCTGGTCCTTGACTCGGAATGCCCAGCTCACATCCTGAAACCACCCCATGTTATTCTGCAAACCATAGCGTGTGAACATATGAAGGATGTACACTCCTCTGTTTTCCAACATAAAGGTGCAGATATTGACTAGTAGCCCTCACTTCAATTCCTCTGCTCTTTGCTTCGCTGTGTAGTAGAGGCTGCCACCCACTGGAAGGGTCTCCTGAGCGCAGCAAGCACAGGTGGGGGGAGGGGAGAGAAACATCAGGAAGCCAGGCTGGGCAGAAGGGAATTAAGGATGAAAGGGGGTGGTTTCAGTTACCCTCCTAGTTAGTCTGAGTCCCACGACTTAAGTGGAAATAGGTGGTCTTAACAGCCCACAGGTTGGGGCTTTGGCTACACCGGAATGGATGCTTAGGTGGGATTGGCTTCCGTCGTTAGGAACACTCGGCCTGTGGTTGCGTGGCTGAGGCCAGGAGCAGTTGCCAGAAAGTGCACAGGCAGACAAAGGAAGGAAAACTAGCTAGAAGCCCAGATTGCCTGAAAATGCTATATCCAGCAAGCCAGAACTGTTTTCCAGAGTCAAGGTGTTGCCATGGTGGCTAATTGAGATAAGGAAGAGAAGACGGAGCTAATGGAAAAACGGATGGAGGCCCAGGAGAGAGCTGGGATCATCGAGAAGGCTGGCCTACAGACTAAATAGCACGTGGGAAATCTCGGACAAGCCTGCTAGGTGAGGAGGGACGCGTGGCTCGGTTGCCCCCAACACCCCAGCTGATAGCCAGGCAACCTCCAGAAACGGAACGGCCCAGCTGACCCGTTGCCTCCCATAGCTGAGTGAGAGAACCCTACTGAAGCCAGAAGTGCCCAGCCAAGCCCAGTCTACAGAGCAAGCCGACAGAACCGCGAGCTAAGTGAGGGGCTTTTGTGTGAAGGCACCAAGCAAGGGTTCGGGTGTTCGTTACATGGCAATTGAGAACTGATTCAGGGAAAGATGATGGTAATTCAAATATGGACTAGCTATTATATGCTATCAGGACATTATTAACTTTAAGTGTGATAGGTTATTATGATCATAAAAAATATATCCTTGTCTTTAGGAGATACCGGAGTGATACGTTATAGCACCTGCAGCTTTCAAGAGATTCAGCAAAAATGAAGATAGGTCGCTGCATAAGCAAAGCAAATATGGTAAAATGGTGTCGATGGTTGAATTTAAGCGATGGGTGTATGGTGATTGTTGCACTGTTGTTTTCAACTTCCCTATATATTTGACAATTTTCACAGTAAGAAGTTAGAAAATAAAATGTTAACAAATCACCCCGTAACCCACACTAAACATATATTTAGAATGACACAGTTTTCATAATTCGCTTTTGAAATCAGTTATGAGCCCTTGCTTCTAATTTCTTGGCTCTTTTCATGAGCACTCAGGAACGTCATGAAGAATAAAATCTAATTTATAAATTGTTTTCAAATGTGCAGAACTTTCTATGAAATTTTTGCATTGTTATGAATCTGTGAGCACCAAATTTATGTTTACCAAATTTAACAAGGTGGCATATCAAATCTTGCAGTCACTTACTAGAATGCTTTATTAATTGACTTTGACTTGGCAGTTTTATCTGTCCATTCAGGTGCCACTTTCCCTCAGTCCTAAAAGGCTTGCACCGGTTGTGTATGAATCATGGTGAAAGGACAAAACAACCAGCTCTGCTCCTTAATCAACTGTGAGAAGCCAAATGCTTCGGTTGACAGAGGCAAGAGAGAGAGTCATTTTTTGTCAGGGACCAGTGAACCTTGGAATTGTGGTCAGGGGAGCCAAACAGACCTGAGTTCAAATCCCAGTTACGCTATTTTCCGGGAAGCCACGTAACCACTCTGAGCCCCACCCGCTCTGACGTTTAAAATGGAGATAACAGTGACTATGGGATTCGATTGTCCTGATGACAAAAATGAGAGAATCACGTGTAAGGGCCTTGTGCCTCTGTTATTGGGCCCCGTGGTTTTATTTCCTTGAAATCAAGGGACTGCAGAGAAGGCAGGCATCTGATGGGGTTTTCAGCTCAGCCTGCATGGCTTTCGGTCAGCTGGCTAGGGCCCCTGCGCCAGGGCGCCCAGCCGTGCCTTCCAGAACAGGCAGGCCAACCCAGTAGGGTTGCCAAATAAATTAATGGGACTTGGCACTATACTCTACACTCTTAGAGGAATAGTGTCTTTGGGGGACGGGCCAGAGGCCAGAGGTGGGAAGCTGACAGCAGAGGTAGCGGGAACAGTTAATTAACCCCTCAGCCAAAAAGGTATCCATAGGATACCTTCGTGCAAATTAGAAGAAGATACACCTGGGGCGCCTGGGTGGCTCAGTCGTTAAGTGTCTGCCTTCGGCTCAGGTCATGATCCCAGGGTCCTGGGATCGAGCCCCGCATCGGGCTCCCTGCTCGGCGGGAGGCCTGCTTCTCCCTCTCCCACTCCCCCTGCTTGTGTTCCCTCTCTCTCTCGCTGTCTCTCTCTCTCAAATAAATAAATAAAATCTTAAAAAAAAAAGAAGAAGAAGAAGATACACCTTCCTGGAGATACTTTACCTCACATGTTGGAAAATTGCTGAAATGTACTGCATTTTTTTCGAGGCCAACACAATTTATTATTGTTTGCTAGGAAATTGTCATAATAAATATACCAATTAATTATATCTACCTTGTGAGTGATAGATAGAAATGTTGTCTACTTTTTTGTGGCAATGCCTGGATATCCAAAGTTGGAATACACACGCACACGCACACACAAACACACACACACAGCCCATGCTCAAGAGTGAAAGTGAAATTTAATTCATGTCATCTCTTCCGTGAGCAGCTGGGAAAGTATAAAGAGAGCTCAATCTCAGTAACATTTAAGAGATGGGTAATACTAAACTCAGAAGAAAGGAAAAGCAAAATCAATAAAAAATATACATATCCTATGTCTCTCATCAAATTATTCCTTCTCAGACCTTTCGGGGCACAGACCAGCGTTTGTCCCTGATTTTATTTTTGACCTGCCTGAAAAAAAAAAAATACGTTTTAGTTTTCATTCCTATGAAGCTGTGACCATTCACAAAAGACAAAAGAAAGCAGCCTAGTCTAGTTTGACCGTTTTCCAAAGTGACTAAACATCACAATCACCTGGAAAGCCATAGGAAAAAAAAGAAAGAAAGGAAGAAAGAAAGAGGACCCAAGCTTCTCACTAGGTTGGAGATGCATTGGTGTAAGCAAATACTCTAACATGAATAGATGAGGTGGTGACGTCATCTGGAGACCCTGACGGCCTTCCTCTCGCGACTCCCATTCAGCGTCCTCCCCAGAGCCAGCTGGCGCGCAGACAGAGCCCAGGGGCACCAACAGCCTCAGCTTGGGCAGGGGTCTCTGAGTCAGGACTCTGCAGAATACGCTGCAAACACCCCAGGAACAAGACTATTCAGTGGGGGTGAAAGAAGAAAACTGTATTTATATTTTTTTCATCTTTTTACAGTGTATTGCACATTTGCCATATTAATGAAGTGATCCATTTATTTAATTTGCAAGTAAATACATGTAGTAGTTTTGACTTATTAATGGGGTGGTACATGTATATAATTTGTAAGTAAGTGCATTTATGGACGTCAGTGTGTATGTGTTTCTGATGATGCTGAAATTGTTTTCCTCTACTGTCCTAGACGAAGCAACGAGCACAGGACTTTGTTCTCCGGTGAACCAAGAGATAAAAGGTGGAGCTACCTGGCCAAAGATTAGAACTCCAAATATCCCCGGGGAGGAAGTGTATTAAGGTTTTCCAGAGAAACAGAACCAATAGAATGTGTACATCCATAGAAAGAGACTTACTGTAAGGAACTAGCTCATGAGATTATGGACGCTGGCGAATTGGGCATCTGCAGGGCCCATGGCCCGGGTGGAGCCCAAACACCAGGAAGCTGCTAGAGAACCAGGAAGATCCGGTGTCCCAGTTGGGCCCACAGGCGGGAGAATTCTCTTCATCGAGGGGGGGTCAGCCTTTTGTTCTGTTCAGGCCCTCCACCGATTTGGACGAGGCCCTCCCACATTAGGGAGTACCGGCTGTTTACTCAGTGCACCCATCTAAATGTTAATCTCATCCCCAAACACCCTCACAGAAACAATGTTTGACCGAAGCTCCGGCAGCTGCGGCCTGCTCCGGGTGGCACCTGAGACTGAGCATCGCAGGCCGCCGCAGGCGTGCGCCCAAGCCTTCCCATGGAGTCGCTCCATTTGGTGCTCCGTGACTTCCGTTCCCGGGCACCAAATTCCAACTTCCCCACAAGCCGTTTTTAGCTGCTTCTCCCCCTGTCTCTGCCCCACGAGTGGCCACACTTCCAGTCCTGCCCTCTCTCACCGAAAAGGGAGACCAGAGAGAGCTTATCCATAAACATTGGGTTAAATTTTCCAAATCACCGAAAGCTTCGGTTTATCGTAGAGCAAGCTTCGCAACCGTCTCACACAGATTTTCTTTCTCAGGAGCAGAACACGCACAACACGTTCTAATGAAAGATGTAGAAGTAATAAAAGGAACTAAATCTTCTGAAGTTGCTGATGCATGAATCCCTCCCAGGACGTGTGTTATCTGCCTCTGTGAGTATTAACCTAGGAGGGCTCACTGGTTCTTTCTTCTGCCAAAGGCTTTCTCTCCCAGGAGCTTCTGTGAAGGTCAGCCTCACCCCATCAGAGGAGAGACTGAGCTTTGCCATCCCAGGGGCCGGGGGGGGGGGGGGGCACCAACAGCGTCACCCACCTGCAGAAGGTGACCTCTCAGCAAATAGAGCCCAGTAACCAAGGAGAAGGAGAGCAAACAGAACCCCAGAACAGGTAGCTTCTAGTGAATAATAATAGATGGAAGAGACATAGTGCCTCTCACTGAAACAGAAAATGGAAGAGAAGACTTAGGGAAATTCGATTCGGCATTAGAAAAACACTCTCTGGAGCTAAAAGCAAACAAAGTAAATAATTTCTAAGTTTTAAAAGAGAATGTGTGGATTTTGTTCAGTCTCTGTTCCTGTTCATTACATATTATACAAATATTCAGTGAATAAATGAATAAAATTCAATAGATAAAATAGAAGAGGCAGCGGGAACCGAAGAGAAGAGAATCGGTGACCTCCAAGTGGACGCAAGATGCTCCAACAATTAAGGACATGAAAGTCAAAATCACGAGCAGCTACCACTTCACAGCCAGTAGGATGATGGTTGTTATTAAAAAAGGCAAAACAGGGCACCTGGGTGGCTCAGTTGGTTAAGCGACTGCCTTCGGCTCAGGTCATGATCCTGGAGTCCCGGGATCGAGTCCCACATCGGGCTCCCTGCTCAGCAGGGAGTCTGCTTCTCCCTCTGACCCTCCTCCCTCTCATGCTCTCTGTCTCTCATTCTCTCTCTCTCAAATAAATAAATAAAATCTTTAAAAAACAAAAAAACAAAAAAAAAGGCAAAACAGGGGCGCCTGGGTGGCTCAGTCATTAAGCGTCTGCCTTTGGCTCAGGTCATGGTCCCAGGGTCCTGGGATCGAGCCCCGCATTGGACTCCCTGCTCAGCGGGAGTCTGCTTCTCCCTCTGCCTCTGCCTGCCACTCTGCCTACTTGTGCTCTCTCTCTTTCTCTCTCTGTCAAATAAATAAATAAAATCTCTCTAAATAAATAAATAAATAAAGCAAAACAGTAACAAGTGTTGGCGAGAATGTGGAGCAAAGGGAATCCCGCATCGGCACTGGGAATGTGACGTGGAGCACCCACCGTGGAAGGCAGCGTGATAGTTCCTCGAAAAACGAAACATAGAGTTATCATGAGACCCAGCAACTGCCCTGCTGCGTATACACCCCACGTAAATGAGGGCAGCCCCTTGGGCAGACATGCGGACACCGGTGTTCCGAGCAGCAGTGTGCACCATAGTTCAAAGGTGGCAACAACCCAGATCTCCATCGACAGGTGGATGTGTGACCAAAGTGTGGTCCATCTATATGATGGAATATTATTTAGCCTAAAAAAGAAAGGAAATCCCGACACCTGCTACAACATGGCTGAACCTCGAGGACATTATGCTAATTGAAATAAGTCAGACACAAAGGGGCAAATACTGTATGATTCCACTTAATGTGAGGTATCTAAATTTTTTTTTTTTTTTTTTTTAGGGAAACTCTGCACCGACCATGGGGCTTGAAATCCCGACCCTGAGATCAAGAATCACATGCTCTACTGACTGAGCCAGCCAGGTGCCACCCCCTTTAAAATTTTTTTTCGGCGGGGAGGTATCCAAAATAGTCAAATTCATAGAGACAGAAAGTAGAATGATGGTGGGGGCTGGAGAGGAGGAGAATTGTTTAATGGGCATAAAGTTTCAGTTTGGGAAGATGAAAAAGTTCTGGAGAAAAATTACCAAAGCAGAATTTAGGAAGAACAAGATAGGATACACGAAGGCAAGAGGTTGGGGACTGTAATATGTAAGTAACAGGAGTTCTGGAAGCAGAAAAAGAACAAAAGGAAGGTGAATAATTAAAGAGATAATAAAAGAATGATTTTCCTGTTCTGAAGAAAGACAAGGCTGCAGACCAAAAGGGCCCACCGAGATCCAGGTAGGATTAATGGAAATCAAAGGCCCTTGCCTAGCAATGTCTTGATGATATTCCTGAGTTCCAGAGGTACCGAGACAATCTTATGAGCATTGTTCAGACAAAAATCATGCATTACTTAGAAAGGCAGAAGAAACAGGCAGCCATCAGACTTCTCATAAACAACATTTAAACCCATTCAGTGGGTTAAGCATCCGCTTCTTGATTTCGGTTCAGGTCATGACGTCAGGGTCGTGAGATTGAGCCTTGCGTTGGGCTCCATGCTGGGCATGCAGCCTGCTTGGGATTTCTCTCTCTCCCTCTCTCTCCCTTTGCCCCCCCCCCCCAGCCCCCTCCCTCTCTAGAAAAAAAAAATTAAATTAGAAGGATGCGAAATAACATCCATACACAATGGAGAAAAAGAGAATTGCAGTCGAAGAACCCAATAGCCAGCCAAGATGGCCTTGACCTGCCAGGCGGAAATATACATAGCAACAGGTGTGCGATATATAACCAGCAAGTGTGCCGAGGACTTACTGGGCCCTAGGTACTCTGCGGGCAGGATAGATAATACCCCTTTCAGCCTCCCAACAACCCTAGGAGGTAAATCCTTGTATTATGATCCCAGGACTACAGATGAGGAAATGGGACACAAAGAAATGATGAAAGATGCCTGCGGTCACACAACCAGAAGCAGCTAACTCTGGGGTTTGCACATTTACATCGTTCTACCATTTCTAAAACCAGTTGCCTTCATGACAGGTAGAGAAAGGGCAGGGGAAGAAAGGTTTGCAGTGCGGGGCCTTGGGAACAGAAGACGAGCAGATGGAAAAGAATACATATCGTAACATACATGGGGCACATCAAACATAAAATGCTGTAAAACATTTCATCGCAAATATATAAAAATTGAATGTACAGACTGAGAAGACCTAGAAAGCAGTAGGGCACATGAAAACGTAAATGTGATCTTGACCAGGCTGTGAGCGCTTTTACTCCTGGATTTCTGTTATTTCAATAGAGTGCGATCAAGAGGTCAAAAGGAACAGAGTTCTGACTTGGGGAACGAGGCTGCCTGGGTTCTGATTCTCATCCTAGTTACTTAGTCACTGGGATCTTGGAGGGGTTCTGGGGTGTTTCACTTTGAGAGAAAGGAGTTGGGGCCGTGATCGTATAGTGGTTAGTACTCTGCGTTGTGAGAGAAAGGAGTTGGGGTCTCAAAGCTCTGCCCCCGTCGGTCTTCGGCTGCCCAAGAAGGCTGCATGCTGTGACTTCCCTCGCTGAAAGCGGCCGCGGCTCCAGTAGCCTGCCGGTAGAACTCAAGGTCAGCAGTGTGAACAGCTAGAAGCGACGCGCACCGAGACTGGAGAGCGCACCCAAGGAAATCCAGGCAGGACGCTGAGGGTTCCATATGTGATTTGTCTCCCTCCACAAAACACAGAGGGAAGCCGCTGCAAGAGTGAGCTCGGGGAGACGGTAATGCCACCAAGGAACCAAATGCTTTCTATCTTGTGCCTCCTCCATCCCTCGCGTGTTGTCTTTTTGCTTTAGAGGTTGAGCTACATGCTTCAAGCAGGAAGAAGTGGGGAAGGATGACAGCCAGAAGGTCTCCCCTGCGAGCTTCTACGTTCTTGTAATTTCTTTATGTGGGAAGGGAAACTCCCAAGCAAACCTCCCCTTTCAGCTCGCTAGCCAGCCCTGGAAGAAATGCTCACCCCCACACCAATCAGGGGCCAAAGGGAATGAGAGCCCCATGTTGATTCAGACTAATCATGATGCATCCCCTGGTACTGGGGATGAGATCAAGGGTCGCCGCCAGAGACCTGGACGTGACCCTGTTGGGTCAGCAGCGCCATGGCTGGTGGGCTGGCTGTCACCAGGACCTGCCACTACCCCCGCCCCTACCTGAGGTCATGGGAGTAACGGGGGTGATGCGATCCAAGGAAAGGGCAAAGAATGGAAAGAGAAGAGGTTGGGACCTCGAGGAAGCAAGCCACCTGAGAGACTGGCAGGAGAGGAAGAGCCCATGACGGGACTGGGAAGGGGAGCCACAGAGCAGGAGGAAAACCCAGGGAGGGGATACCACGAAGCCACGGGATGAAAAGTGCCCAGTGCAGGCTGCACAAATCTACTGTCGTGTAACAAACCGCCCCCAAACCCGGTGCCCTCAGTCCGCGCTCCTTGATCATTCCTATCCCTCGTGGTTGGGGGCACTGAGTGGGCTCAGCTGGGCGGGGGGCTCCGGCTCAGGGTTTCCCGTGGGACTAGGGTCAGCCGATGGCTGAGGCTGCAGCCGTCTCAAAGCTGCTTCAGTCCCAGGTCTGCACGTGGGCTGGGCAGATGCCAACAGCTGGAGCGGGGGGCGGCGGAGCCCCCCATCATTCTCTAGCGTGGTGTTCTTCCCGCAGTGTCTCCTCCCTGCGACTGCTCCCCAGCAGCCTCCCCTCCCCCGCCCCCCACAGCGCGTGACCCAAGGACACAGCGCGTAGAAGTCGTGTCAGTTTTGATGACCTCGCCTCGGGAGGAGTCGTGAAGCAGCTCATTCGGTGAAGCTGCATTCTCACTCGAGGCGAGGGACGAGGCCCGCCCGTAGGCAGCGGCTCTTGGTGAGAGCCAAGGCCGAGGATTTCTGGGCACGTAAGGCCTCCACATCTCAGCCATTTTTATTTTATTTATTTTTTATGTTTTCTTTTTTTTTTTTTTAAGATTTATTTATTTGAGAGAGCGAGAATGAGAGAGAGAGAGAGCACATGAGAGGGGGGAGGATCAGAGGGAGAAGCAGGCTTCCCGCAGAGCAGGGAGCCCGATGCGGGACTCGATCCAGGGACTCCAGGATCATGACCTGAGCCGAAGGCAGACGCTTAACCAACTGAGCCACCCAGGCGCCCTATTTTTTATGTTTTCAAGTAATCTCTACACCCACCCTGAGGCTCCAACTCATGACCCTAGATCAAGGGTCACAGGCTCCGCTGACTGAGCCAGCCGGGGGCCCCTCGGTCATTTCTGTTTTAAACTACTGCTTGGTTGTCACAACAGGCCAAGGATCCAATTGCTGGAAAGATCCCAGGCCAAGGATACAAGGATTCGCGAGCAACCTAACCACGGAAGGAGCCCACGCGTGCCCCCAGCTGGAAGGACAAGCTTCACCAAACTTGACCTTCAACCAAGTCACCCAGCTGATCAAAGAGAGGAGGAGCTCAGGGCGTGTTTTCCAGAAATTCCTGTGTGCCATTCCCTCAGGGTTTTTTTCACATTCTCTAGCTTGCACCCCCATCCTACCAAATGTTCCAGAGTCTTACCCGTGTTCTCAGGAGCAAGCTGCTGCATTGTCCTCAGGGATCAAGGTCACCTTTGCGGCCTGCTTTCTGCTAGCTGGTCCTGGCCTCGGGGCTGCCTGAGGCCCTTTGGGAACCTTCTTATCTCAAACCTGTACCCTGACTTTTCCAAAGGCTTTGCGGCTACTCACATGCACATGCAAAAGGCACAATGGGGTACATAGAAAATAAAGAGACCCGGTGACAAAGAGAGCCGAGAATGCTCTTGGCGGCGCTAAGCTTCCTGACAACGAAGCCAAAAAGGCAGATCTTGGCTCATGTATTTTTTTTTTTTTATTCTTCTTCAGAAACAAACTTTTTTCCTAAAGTAAGCTCATTTATCACAACGGGGTATTGAGTAAAGGACACTTGGTCACAAAGTCGACACAACACCTTTAACTACAGTTACCTAAGAGTCATTGCCTGTCTGCATGATGGATTCCTCTATTGATCCTTTATAAAGATTAAAGATATACTATGCCCATTCGGCTGTCTCTTCCAATATTATGTGTCTTAAGTGAGTCTTTCGTAGGTTCCTTCCCTGAAAAATTTATTGAGTACCCTCAGTATGTCAGACAATGTACCAGCTGCCAAAATGGCAGTCAGTTTATCCTGGAGTCCTCCAAGGCAGGGCTTCTCAAACTTGAGTGTGCACTGCAATCCCCTGCGGGGCTTGTTAAAACTCTGGGCCCATCTCTAGGGTTTCCGATTCACTAGGTCTGAGATGGGGCCCAAGAATTTGCATTTCTACCATGGTCCCAGGTGATATTAATGCCGGGTGGGACAAGGGCCCACACTTTGAGAACCACTGCTTTTTTTTTTTTTAAGATTTTATTTTTAGGTAATCTCTACACCCAACCTGGGGCTCGAACTCACAACCCGGAGATCAAGAGTCCTACGTTCCACCGACTGAGCCAGCTGGGTGCCCCGAGAACCACTACTCTTAAGAGTCACCTGTAAAGGTCCATATTCTAAAATATGTTTTAAGTTTGTGACCCACTCTGGATGTAAGATTTGAGAGAGAAAGAGTGGCAGAATACACGTGTATCTGAGGAAAAGTAAGAGGCGGGCTTTATTCGCAGGTACATGGCAAATCAATTTACTTCATGCAAAGTGGGAAACAGTGGGGCCCATTCCAGAATGAGCGGGAATTTTTCTCAGCTGAGGACTTGGGATCTTTTTGAAATATGTATAAGGGGGCGCCTGGGTGGCTCAGTCATTAAGCATCTGCCTTCGGCTCAGGTCATGGTCCCAGGGTCCTGGGATAGAGCCCCGCATCGGGCTCCCTGCTCCGCGGGAAGCCTGCTTCTCCCTCTCCCCACTCCCCCTGCTTGTGTTCCCTCTCTCGCTGTGTCTCTCTCTGTCAAATAAATAAATAAAATCTTAAAAAAAAAGGGCGCCTGGGTGGCTCAGTTGGTTAAGCGACTGCCTTCGGCTCAGGTCATGATCCTGGAGTCCCTGGATAGAGTCCCGCATCGGGCTCCCTGCTCAGCAGGGAGTCTGCCTCTCCCTCTGACCCTCCTCTCTCTCATTCTCTCTCTCTCAAATAAATAAATAAAATCTTTAAAAAAAAGAAAAAAGAAAAATGTATAAGGCCCTAAAGGTGCTGCCAAACAGCATGGAAGAGAAGCTATTCAGGCTGAAAATCATTTGAAACATCTGTCTCCTTCTCATAGCTTAGTCCATACAAGAACCTCACTGCTGTCTCTAAGAATATTCTAGTTTTATGAGCAACATCACCTTGATGGACTTGTGAGAATGAATAAAGTACAAAATGCACTTCCGTGGTCATTTAATTGGCAGTTAAAACATTCCAACGCTTTCTTAGCACGTGTTTTTCAGATAATTAGCACTAATCCATCATTTACCACGTAGACCTCAAGGAAGTTCATTCAAATACAGAGATTTGGTGCTAATTCAAAAATCTACTAGTATATGTATTCAAATGCTTAAAATGGAATACTATAGTGAATTTGACTTGTTTTCAAAGGACCCTGGGTGGGACGCCTGAGTGGCTCAGTCGGTTAAGCGTCTGCCTGCAGCTCATGTCATGATCCCAGGACCCTGGGATCGAGTCCTGCATCGGACGCCCTGCTCAGTAGGGAGCCTGTTTCTCCCTCTGCCTGCCGCTCCCCCTGCTCTCTCTCTCTCTGTCTCTCTGACAAATAAATAAATAAAGTCTTTAAAAAAAAAAAAAGACCCTGGGTAAGTCTTGAAAAAATTGGATGTTCAAATTTTCTATTTCTTTTGATCTCTGCTGAAACACCCAAATATCAATTTAATGACCAGGATTTCCAGTTAAAGATGGTCCATTAAAATTCAGCACTTTTCTCTGTCTCATTCCAAAGCCCCCTAGGCTAAAAATAGGGGTTTTTTTTCAGTTGTACTGAGATAGAATTGACATACGACATTGTATCAATTTAAGATATACGACATGATGGATGTTGCCTGCATTCCTTGGCTCATGGCCCTTTATGACCCAACCTCTGCTTCTTTCCTCACATCTTCTCTGACTCCTGCCTTCCTCTTCATCTGCAAGGACCCTTGGGAACACACTGGGCCCACCTGGAATGTCCAGGATCATCTCTCCATCTCAATGTCCTTAACCACATGGACGAAGTCCCCTTTTGCCACATAAAGGAACATATTCTCAGGTTCTGGAGCTGAGGGCGAGGACATCTTTGGGGGCCATTATTGCGCTTATCACCGATGTCTCCGTCACTCTCCATGAAACCCCTGGTTGACAAGCCCCATTCACGGGTACACGGCTTCTGCCCCTCTCTTTGGTGCCATGTCTTAAATATTAGCAGACAGTTGAGACACCTGAGCCTCGCGTGTCCTCATCTCTGATAGTCCCTTCCACTTAGGAATGTTAAGATTAAGTGAGTTAATATGTGTAAAGTACTTGAAAGAGTTTCTGCCAGACAGTAGGTGCCATAAAAATGTTAGCTTTTATTAATTGATATTATCATCAAAGGGAACCTTCTAACGTTAAAATTAGAGAACAAAAAAGAGGGAAAAAGCCAGGGGGAAAAAGATTGCACAGGAATGGCTTCCCCAGGGAAAGTGGGGAAGAAAACCTCGTGCCAAAGATCAGAAGTTGAAATGCTCTGATCTTCTCAACAGAAACGAAGCTGGGAGAACGAGGGCAGTCCCCGCTTATCCGCTGTTGCTGTTTCGCTTTCCGCGGTTGGGGTTACCCAAAGTCAACTGCCATCTGGAAGCAGATGCTCCTCCTCCTGACCTCTCCTCAGAAGGTCAACAGTAGCCTGCATTGGTTACCTCACTTCATCTCATCACGCAGGCCTTTCATCATGTCACCTCATCACAAGAAAAAGGGTGAGTACAGCACGATATGATATTTTGAGAGACCACATTCACCTAACTTTTATTACAGTATATTATTATAATTGTTCTACTTTATTATTATTGCTGTTAATCTCTTACTGTACCTAATTTATAAATGAAACTGTCATAGGCATGGGAAGTGTGCACAAGACAAAACATCGCATGTAGCCTTCGGTACTAGCTAGGGTTTCAGGCATCCACCGGAGGTTCTGGAACGAATCCCCCACAGATAAGGGGGACTACTGTTTATAGAACGAAACCTTTAAAATGTTGGGAGAAAACAATTTCCAATTAACAATTCTGCAGACAGCCAAGATTGGAGTTCAGTGTGAATGATGTATGCTGAAGACATTTTCAGACTTGCAGAACTGCAAAAATTTATTTCCTATGCGTTATTGCTCAGGAAGCTACTGGAAGACAGGCCCCCCCCCCACCCCCCAAAGGAGGGAGTGAGTCCCAAAGAAAGAGAAGGAGATGGTTCCAGAAAAACTCTAGAACCAGTGATAAAGGTGGGGCTAGTAACAGGAGGACTGGACTTACGAGAAAAGCAAACATATTTTTAAACACTGTTTTACATACATTTTCAATAACAGAACAGAGAAAATCCTCTGGAGCAGGGGGTCTCCAGCTTGAACGCAAATCAGCTGGAGGGTTAGTTGAAGCAGTGCAAGCTTCCTGGGCAGTAACCGTGTGTCCGTATAATGGGGAGCTACGGAGGTTCATGAGGGGAGCAAGGGGAAAGCTGCAAGCGCGGCACGTGCGGCAGAAACACCAGAGGGGGGCTGGGCCGGCGGGGGCGGAGCCGGCCGCCTCTCGCTGTAAATGAAGTTTTCCTGGCACACAGTCCCGCCCATGTGTTTGCTTGCTGGCGCTGGCCGCTTTCCCACGACAAGGGCAGACGGAAGGCTGTAAGTCGTTGGGAGGGTCCCTGGGGCCCACAGAGCCCAAAATATTTACCATCTGGCTCTTTACAGAAGAAGTTTGCCAACCCCCCCGTTTTAAACCATCCGCGTTTCTACACCTGAAACCAATACAATATTGATGGCGGGGATTATTCAATCAAAAATTTATCAAGTCGGTGTTTATAAGAATAAAAACTAAATGAAAGAAAAGCAAAAATTAAAAAAAAATGAATGACGACAGAATCCTAAAACGTTAGCTCTGGAAGAGATCACGTGCAGGCGCATTGTTCAGGAGGGAGGAGACAGGTGTGGGGGGGAGACAGGTGTGCGGGGTTGGGGGGAGACAGCTGGTCCCGGGTCCTGGGTGGTGGGGGGACCTTGCGGCGTTCTCCAGGCCCTGGTCCCCCCCCCCCGCCCCCGCAGCCCCACGTCCACCACCACGCTGCTATCTCCCCTCATCTATCGCTGGTTTTAAGTGGCTTTCTATCTAGGCGGGTCATAAAAAGTCACTAAAGTAAGGTTTCGTGAACGAAAACTGGCGCGTGACCAGGGTTGGCGGGGCAATCTAATTGAGCATTCTGCAACGAGGGCCGGGCGCCCTAAAGCTCGCGCGGAACTGAGATTCCCAAACTTTTCGAGAACACGGAGAATGCACAATCAGTGCCTCCCAGAGTGTGATTTGCAGTTGCGTTCCACTGTAAAGTCTTCCTCTAGCTCGTTGGCAGTGATTTTTATCAGCCCAAGGTATGCTTTTGCCAACCGGGGGCCTGTAATTTCCCCAAACAGGGTGTACGGTGCCTAAGATCTAGACTCCGAATAGGAATCATCCACATGCTTCGTTAGAAGCTGAACTGCGGTAGCAGGGAGATCCAGCACGTAATGGCTCTTGTAAAGCCGTTTCTGATTCACACAGCACTCGGAAGGGGCAGGAGTAGAGGGACGGGAGGCGGGCAGCGGGCAAGGTCGGTGGGGAGAGGGAAGGGAGGGGCTCAGCTCCGCACAGCCACTCGGCCCCCAGGCCGATGGCAGCTCCAGCATCTTCAGCTCGTGGCTGCCAGGCCCGCTGCGGTCACCAGTGAAGCCAGCCGGGAGGGGGGAAGGCCACGGAGGAGGCTGTGGCCCTCCAGGTCACTGCTGCTCCAGTTCCACTGGCTAGAAGTCAGCCACGTGCCCGCTCCTAACTGCAAAGGCAACCGGGAAATTTGCACATGTCTGAAACATCAGGAAACATAGGATGGACTGACTTGACAGCAATATTTTAGATATATTTTCTTTTTTTTTTTTTTTTTTTTTTTTAAGATTTTATTTTTATTATTTGAGAGAGAGAATGAGAGAGAGAGAGAGCACATGAAAGGGGGGAGGGTCAGAGGGAGAAGCAGACTCCCCGCTGAGCAGGGAGCCCGATGCGGGACTCGATCCCGGGACTCCAGGATCATGACCTGAGCCGAAGGCAGTCGCTTAACCAACTGAGCCACCCAGGCGCCCAATATTTTAGATATATTTTCAAATCACATCCTCCATACGTTTTCTCCAACTTTTCGTGTGTGTGGCCATGGGCCCAGAAAGGTGCAGGTGGATTTTGGTGGTCTTCCCCATTCCTATTGCTAAAGATGACATTATTAGCCAAAAGTGCTTATAAAGCAAGATTCCCTTGTTATAGCTTACATCTTTCCTCCATTGGAAAGTGGAAATGAGTCAGATGGGTATTCTTTTTCTTTAAGATTTGATTGATTGATTGATTGATTGATTGAGCACAAGCAGGGAAAGGGGCCGAGGGAGAGGTAGAATCCCAAGCAGAGTCGGCACCGAGCACAGAGCCCACTGCGGGGCTCGATCCCAGGACCTTGAGGTCATGACCCAAGCCGAAATCAAGAGTTGGATGCTCAACTGACTCAGCCACCCAGGTGTCCCCAGATGGGTGTTCTACAGGCATCTTTTGTCCCACCTGACTATCAAAAGCACTGAGTCATTGCTATAGAAGAGCAGTTTCAATCTACAACTTTGGTGGCTGAAAATTAGCAGGTGGAGATTTTAGCTGAGGCATAGAAAGGACATCGTCTCTCCAAGGACTCAGGCTGAGGGAGAGGGCCTACCTAATCTGAGGCTAAAAAAACTAAAGCAGAAACAGCCATATTCACCTGCTAGCACTGATAGGTAATAGTGGGGGATGGATCAAACTACCCTTCCTTCGCTTCTCTGTCATCGTTTAAACATGGAGACTGTCCTGATCCCAACTACAGTGGTATGTCACCCAAGTCAGCACACCTGCTTGCCTAGGGTCCCAAGGGCCTGTGGCTTCCTCCCCAGATCAGGTCCGCATGCATCCTGGATCCTGCAGCACTGTGCCCACATTTCCTTCCCAGCTCTACGAGTTGCATTGTCCTCCGGAAGCAACTATAGTGAGTCAAAACTCACTGTCCCCCATCTTGCATACATCGGCCTGGGGTTGGCGGAATCCACGTGCCATGGTCCGCCGCTTGGTTGGCTCTCCCAGCCCTTCCTGATCAGCAGGAGACATGGCGCTCCCAGCAGGAGGAGCGGACCAGCAGGGTACACACCAATGTGGGGGCAGGTCAGTACCAGATGGGAGCAGAGCCAAAGCAGGTGGGGGAAAGGGAACTCTAGAGGCATCAGAGATAAATTGCACTTCCCTTAAAATACTGCCTAAGCCTGTCCCATCCTCACCAAGGGGCCATTTATTTGTTTTTGTAGTAAAAAATGCTTTGATTTATCGTGGGCTTTGGGTGTATGTTCACTGTGATTTACAAATTCCTGCCATCTAGTGGCTAAATTAAGAACACATCTTCTCTTTCGAACAATGATCTGATCCCTGAAATGTGAGCTGGGTTGTTGTTGTTTTTTTTTGTTTTAAGTGCCTAATGCAGAGTAGATGTTCAAAATTATTTGACGTAAAATGAAATGTGGTTCAACCAAAAGTTTCAAGATATGGTATATGAAACACACAAGGATGTGAAAGAAAACAGAATTGATGGCTAAGCTCTTGTCTGTGTTCTAATCCAGTAAGAATCTCTCCTAGGAGAGGTTTGTCTAGAGAAGGGGGTAGAACTGGACTACCCCAGTGGTTTTGACATCTGTCTGGACATTAGCGTCACCTGGGATCTTTTAAAAATTCCACAGCCCAGGCCACATCCCAGACCAATGTCCTTCATTTCGACGTACTTTATTTAAAGCAAAACAAAGGCAGGAAAATCCAAATTTTTCTAATTATATGGGATGATTATTTACTTTGTGAAAGGCTTCCTCTCTCTATGAAAAAAAAATTCACCACAGGATTTCTTAAGACAACTGACTCCTTTTCTAAAACTTAAATTAGTTAGTTAAAAAACCCGATTCTATATTCACCTACTTGGCAATCCTTTTTTTGGGTTAAAGCGAAGCACATCAAACTATTCGTCCAAGTCACTGGCTCTTTATTTTTGTGCTTGCTCATCCAGCAGACAAGAAAACAAAAAGAGGAACTTTCCCTCGGGTCTGCTGTGTATGGGTACATAGGTTGTGCACTGCACCACTCCAGGAGGCCTGTGCCACGTGGCTGGTGACGTGAATCACAGCCCCTTGTTTGTGCAACATGGTGGGGCTGCTCTGACGCTAGGTATCGCAGAAGGAAGAAAGATGACCACCTTGACTTGTGTTTCTAACATGAGAGCTGGTGGCCCACCAGCTCAGTTTTGCAAGACCCCCCAGCCAAACCCAGTGGCTGTCACTTCAAGGCCAGTACGATCTCTCCTGGGATGGCTTCCTGCTGGTTCAGGTCATTTCTCCAGGTACATGTAGAACATCTCTGTCTCTCTCTCTTTTTTCTCCTTCTAAAAAATACTTTCTCTGAGAACGTTTTTGAAAAGACTTGCTCCAGCTCATCCATATTCAAGAGAACTTCATGCCTTGTACTCTAAACATGAAAAACTCAGCTAATAGAAAGATCTTGTTTACTCCCCTGAACACACACCATGACTCCTCGTCGACCTTCAGTGTCAATCTTGCCTCTATTCTTCTGAGCAAATACCGATTCCCCCCATATTCAAGTACAAGTTTAACCTCGTCTCAAAAATAGGATCAGTTTTGTGTTTCAAACGGCCTTTGAAATGTGTTTACCTGTGAGGGGAAGCCTCTCTCAGCTGGGAATCACAAAGCAGTTTCTGGGAAAGCGACTGCCTTCGGCTCAGGTCATGATCCCGGAGTCCTGGGATCGAGTCCCACATCGGGCTCCCGCCTCGGCGGGGAGCCTGCCTCTCCCTCTGACCCTATCCCCTCATGCTGTTTCTCTCTCTCTCTCTCTCAAATAAATAAATAAATAAAATCTAAAAAAAAAAAGAACAGAGGTGCTGAGCTGCTTCAGCTTCTGGCCAGGGGGTCCTTTCATTTCTCCCTGCAACCGGATCTTCAGTAAATGTCAGAAGCTGCCTTGCAAAATCCTGAGTCTGGGGGTGCCCCCCATCTCCAAGGTTGCTCCGGGAATCGTAGACGCTACTTGGCCTTCTTTGCCTCCCTTGGCTGCCTGGAAGCTCAGAGCCGTTTGGGGTTTCCCATGTTCTCTATTAGCTTGGCTTTCTAATGGAGTTCTTCCAAACCCGCTAGGTCTTCTGAAGCTGTGTTAGTATGTTCAGCTTTATGATTTCTGTGCTTTTTCTCTTCAAGCGGCTCCAAAACCCTTTAGGAAGGGGACGAGAATAAACAAACACATGAATTGGAAGTAAGCATCTCTAGCTCCGAGCCTTTGCGATCTGGTTATGAGGCAGGCACTAGGGAAACGAGAGACCAGGAGACCCCTGGACCCTGCTTCCTGCTCACGGAAGTGGAAGGGGTGGATGGGGACAGAAACACGCTTTTGCTCTCCTTTTTCTTAACACAGAGGAATCACGGGACAGAAAGCCTAAGCAGTAAGTGGGGACAGTGTGTACAGTAGCTCAGGGGACAGGCTCGGGAGATCGGATCCACCTGGGTTCAAACCCCAGCTCTGCTGCGTGCTATCACGTGGCTTATTCTCTGTTCTTCAGTTTATTCATCTGTAAAATGGGGATAGTAATTCATACTCCTTTGGCTTTTGTGAAGATTAATTGAAATAATAAACGCAAACACTTGGCGCAGTGCTTGGAGAATGCGTAATAGGGGCTTAATACATAGTATACCCAAATACGTAAGTATAGTTTTATCATTTTGTTTCCAGCAGAAAGCTGGACAACACTACGTGACTGGCTATGTTATTATTCATCATTCTAATAATAGGAGCATTCAAAATTGTTCTCCTTTGTAAGAAGGCGTGGGGGCTATGGAAAGAAAAACTTCTAGGGAAACCTTATTTCTCTCTTTAGGAGTTTCCCCAGTGTTTTTTTCTGAATTTTTATACCTGTAATGTAACTGTAGTGAAATACTAGTTTAATAAGACAGTTAAAGGTTTGATTTGCATATGGTGATCTTTAATTCAAGATAATTAGATACTTTCTTTGGAGTTTTCTTTTTCCCAAATTTAAAAACGAACAATATATGATCTCAAGACACATATCAGTAAAATAACCAAGAGGTAAAACATTCTTATATTTCCTTCACTTTTAGAAAAACAAGTTTGCTGAAAGTTGCTCTATTTCAGAAAGCTCAAATAGAAAGTTCTAGTTCCTTCCCTTCTACAATGCCGAATTCACCATGAGACCCACACATGCCATATTTTAATTTTCCCAAGTCAGAGAAAATGCCCAATAAAAAATGAAAATTCTTACCAAAACAATGATGATTCAATAAAAGCCTTTTTCTGGAAGACAATTAAAATATAAACACATTCCTAAAATAACTGCTGTTTGGGAAGTGAAGCTAAACATGCAAATCTCAGTTAAGCTAAACCTGCAAATAATCCAAAAGGAAAGGAAAATTGCCAACCAACAGTATCTGAAACAAAAATCGAAATGTAGACAATTCTACTGTTACTTGTTTTCTTAAGGATGCATTATTTATTTCATAATTGGGGTTATATTTAATCCTCTAAAAGTACCAGGCAGCAGGGGAGGGAGGAGGCAGATCCTTTGCCATAAGGAGCACATATCCGTTAACAGTCTGGGTCTCTAGTCCCCGACCTCAACCCTGCTGTCAGGCTCTGTTGAGGCCAGTGCAGAAGCACCTGCTTAATCGCCTCCATATTAAGGCAACATTTATACAGACGTATTCGATATGCTCTTTGTTTGGGTTTTTTTTTTTTCTTCAACAGTAAAAGCACACTCCCTCTCTAGGAGGATAATTAAATTTCTCCAGATGCATGCATGTCCCAAACTGCAGGCCCAGGATAATTGGAGCCAGGCAGCTATTTGTCCTTTAATTTAAATGGGTCCTAAGGCTTAGAGGTAGACAAGGAAAATCAGTCGCCTTCTAGAGCCAGGACGACGATGGAAATGTGCGGTGAGGGCATGGCGTAATGACAAACAGAAGCACAATGTTGATGAGAAAGGGCACTTGACATTTGACCTCCATGGGGATAAAATAGAGACTGCTGGGGCATGGCAGAGGGGAGACTGCTACCCCCCCCCAAAAGGGGACAGCCTTGACCACGGGGTAAACAATTGTGGCTCGATGCCAAAGCAGGACTGGTGTCCAGATCTTTGGATTCTTCAAGAGAAGTCCTAGATCTGGCTTTTCTAGGAACTGGTCTCTGTTTTAAAAGTTAGCAACTCGGGGCGCCTGGGTGGCTCAGTCGTTAAGCGTCTGCCTGCCTTTGGCTCAGGTCATGATCCCAGAGTCCTGGGATCGAGCCCCGCATCGGGCTCCCTGCTCGGCAGGGAGTCTGCTTCTCCCTCTCCCTCTACTGCTCCCCCTGCTTGTGTGCTCGCTCTCTCTCTCCCTCTGTCAAATAAATAAATAAAATCTTGGGGCCCCTGGGTGGCTCAGTTGGTTAAGCGTCTGCCTTCGGCTCAGGTCATGGTCCCAGGGTCCCGGGGTCCTGGGATCGAGCCCCGCATTGGGCTCCCTGCTCAGCGGGGAGCCTGCTTCTCCCTCTCCCTCTGCCTGCCACTCTGCCTACTTGTGCTCTCTATCTCTCTGTCAAATAAATAAATAAAATCTTTAAAAAAAAATTAATTAAATAAATAAAATCTTAAAAAAAAAAGTCGGCAACTCGTTCAAGTGACAGGCTACAACACCTCAACGTCACTACGACAAGCGAAGAAAACAGAACCGCAAGACATGGGTTTCTCATTGTGGCCTACAGCGGGCAGTTCACCTCAGGGCTGCATTTCTCCTTGAAATATAAACTGAGATACATGCCATTCTTTCAGAAACTCTTCTTTCGAGGAAATATTAAAAGAAAAAACACTGTATACTAAATGCAAGGTGGTGTCCTGGACTGGATCCTGGAACAGAGGCAAAAACCCCCTAATGGTAAAATAGTAAAATCAAATGACATCTGGAGTGTAGTTAGTGGTATCGAACCAATGTGAAGTTCTTACTTTTGACAAATGGACCCCAGTTCTGTAAGATGGGAATGGGACGGGAGACTGAGTGAAGGGTTGTCTGGGAACTCTGTACTAGCTTGGCAACTTCTCTGTATATCTAAAATTTTCCTGGGACACCGGGGCGGCTCAGTTGGTTAAGTGTCTGCCTTCAGCTCAGCTCATGATCCCGGGGTCCTGGGATCGAGCCCCACATCGGGCTCCCTGCTCAGCGGGGAGTCAGCTTGTCCCTCTCCCTCTACCTACCACTCCGCTTGCTCACACACATGCTCTCTTTCTCAAATAAATAAAATCTTTTAAAAATTTTTAAAAAATTATCCCACAATACAGTTTTATTTATTTTAAAAGATTTTATTTATTTGAAAGAGAGAGCACACCCATGAGCAGTGGGTGGGGGGAGAGGGAGAGAGAGAATATCAAGCAGACATCGTGCTGAGCATGGAGCCCGATGCAGGGCTCCATCTCACGACCCTGAGATCATGACCTGAGCAGAAATCAAGAGTCAGATGCTCGAAAGAGCCAAGATGTCCATCAACAGATGAATGGATAAAGAAGATGTGGTATATATATACAATGGAATATTATGCAGCCATCAAAAGGAATAAGATCTTGCCATTTGCAACGACGTGGATGGAACTGGAGGGTATTATGCTGAGCAAAATAAGTCAAACAGAGAAAGACATGTATCATATGACCTCACTGATATGAGGAATTCTTAATCTCAGGAAACAAACTGAGGGTTGCTGGAGTGGGGGGTGGGATGGGAGGGATGGAGTGACTGGGTGATGGACACTGGGGAGGGTATGTGTTCTGGTAAGCGCTGTGAATTGTGCAGGACTGTTGAATCTCAGATCTGTACCTCTGAAACAAATAATGCAATATATGTTAAGAAAGAAAAAAAGAAGAAGAAGAATGTAGCAGGAGGGGAAGAATGAAGGGGGGGAAATCGGAGGGGGAGAAGAACCATGAGAGACGATGGACTCTGAAAAACAAACTGAGGGTTCTAGAGGGGAGGGGGTTGGGAGGATGGGTTAGCCTGGTGATGGGTATTGAGGAGGGCACGTTCTGCATGGAGCACTGGGTGTTATGCACAAACAATGAATCATGGAACACTATATCTAAAACTAATGATGTAATGTATGGGGATTAACATAACAATAAAAAAAATTTAAAAAAAAAAAGAGTCAGATGCTCAACAGACTGCGCCACCCAGTTGCCCCAATACAGTTTACTTTAAAAGGAACTATATAGGGGCGCCTGGGTGGCTCAGTTGTTAAGCGTCTGCCTTCGGCTCAGGTCATGGTCCCAGGGTCCTGGGATCGAGCCCCGCATCGGGCTCCCTGCTCTGCGGGAAGCCTGCTTCTCCCTCTCCCACTCCCCCTGCTTGTGTTCCCTCTCTCGCTGTGTCTCTCTCTGTCAAATAAATAAATAAAATCTTAAAAAAAAAAAAGGAACTATATAAAATAACGTGTGAAATATGTTCACTCAGTTAATTCATAAAACACATATTGAGGGCGCCTGGGTGGCTCAGATGGTTAAGCGTCTGCCTTCGGCTCAGGTCATGATCCCAGGATCCTGGGATCGAGCCCCACGTCTGGCTCTTGGCTCGGCTGGGTGCCTGCTTCTCCCTCTTCCTCTGCCTCTCCCCTGCTCATGCTCTCTCTCTCTCCCTCTCTCTCTCTCTCTGTATCTCTCTGTCTCAAATGAATAAATTAAAAAAAACAAAAAAACGCATATTGAACAAGCAGGTTGTCCGTGAGCATCACCATGGTAAGTGCAGCAAGTAAGTAGAGAATAAGGGTGAAAACACAGCTGAGTTCCAGTATGGGTAAACGTAAAAATCCCAGAAAGAACAAGATATCTTAAGACAATTGGGTAAACCACTGTGGGTGAGGCAGAGGATCTGTTAGGGGAGGTTTTAGGTGAAAAGTCTGGAAAAAATGAGGACCCGCTGCTATAGACATGGACTCCCTGTAAGCAGTAGACAACGGCATTACTCATTTGTTTTCTCTTTCTTTCTTTGTTTTGTTTTGTGGTCTGTTTTTTTAAGTAGGCTCTACACCCAACCTGGGCCTTGAACTCATGACCTTGAGATCAAGAGTCACACGGTCTACCAACTGAGCCAGCCAGGCGTCCCAAAATGTTTTACAATCACAGTAGAGCTGCTTTTTTTTTTTTTTTATTTGTGGTCTACCAGTTTCCTAGCTTCTGGTTTCCAATTGTTTTGTCTTTACCAAGTTAATGAAATATAAGTGGTGTACTAGTCGAGATTCAGCACAAAGGAAGGGCCCGAAGAAACTGAGCGATGTGAAATGCAAGCGAGGGTAGCACACCCAGGCGTGGCCAGCTAGTCGACAGATTAGCCTAGAGCGGGCTTTCTCAGCCTCAGCACTACTGGGGGACTAAATTGCCTCTGCTTGAGAACCACTGGCCGAGAGAGAAGCACGTTTATCTCAGTCAGGGAGCCGATTCCACAGGTGTACCCAGTACCGCCATTCGAGTTGTTAGAACTGGCAGGTGCAACCACACATTTCGAAATTGCTGTTTGGGCCGGTCAGAAATGGTTGACTGTCAGCAGTTTCAGAAGTTTCAACCTGACATGGATATATGTCTATGCTAATTGGTAAATAGCAACATAGTGACTGCTAGCAGTAGTGAAACTACTGAATAACTTGCCTTCAAATACAAACGTGTTAGTGGATGGTAACCGCCCTGTCATTGAACGTCATGATAACCAAGCGTTGTAGTGGCTGTGTGTCTCAGTAGGTTATAGAAAGATTTTTTTTAAAGATTTTATTTATTTATTTGACAGAGAGAGAGACACAGCTAGAGAGGGAACACAAGCAGGGGGAGTGGGAGAGGGAGAAGCAGGCTTCCCGCCAAGCAGGGAGCCCGATGCGGGGCTCGATCCCAGGACCCTGGGATCATGACCTGAGCCGAAGGGAGACGCCCAACGACTGAGCCACCCAGGCGCCCCGGTTATAGAGATATTAAATATATTAATATCCCAGCTAGGAAAAGCAGCTGAAAAATGTTTTCATCAATTTGCTGTGGGTTCATCAGAGGCTGAGAGTAAATTGAGGGCGAGAATAATGTTGCCGTTAGCATATACTCTCTGCTGATTAGATAAGAAGTCACCAGATAATAGAGCTTACTGGCAGCTTCAAAGGCAGGCAATGGGATGTGGGGGCAGTGGGGTGGAGGGTACTTAGTGATGGCAATGGGCAGGGGTGCCCAGCAGGCTGGGGCAAGGGGTGTTGGTGGCCTCATGATCTGCAGAGCCATAGTTCTCCTGGTCCGTGCTGTGCCGAAGAACGTCGTGGTATTCACAGGCTCAGATCTGGGGCACCCAGCCTGCTGGTCCCTGGGCCGCGACAAATCCAAGATCTGGCATTGGGGCCCACATCCATTTAAGGGGACCATCACTGGAAGAGTTAGATGTGGTTCCTTGTGTTACATCACGGCTCGGACAGAGGCATCATTTAGCTGATCGTAGCTGCGTCAAATAACAGAGCATATCAACCATTTCTAAAAAATCAGAAATTATTTGAAAATTATTACGAAATCCAGTGAGCGATATGCTACCGCTTAGACTACTTGGTAAGCAGTTTGGGGTTGGTATAGTTTCATTTATTTAGAGTATACAGGGAGCACACTTATAATTTTATGTGTGTATGGATTTTTATATTAATTTTATTCCCACTGCAGTTATAAATATATTTATTTCACTGGTGGCTGTCATCAGGTGTCTAGAATCCCACTGGTTCCCAAATCCAATATTGAAGAGTGAGCAATTAGATTCTGTGTTTCAACATATAAAAAAATTGGAACATAGAAACAGAGAGGGGAGGGGCGCCTGGGTGGCTCAGTTGGTCAAGTGCCTGCCTTCGGCTCAGGTCATGATCTCGGGGTCCTGGGATCGAGTCCCGCATCGGGCTCCCTGCTCAGTGGGGAATCTGCTTCTCCCTCTCCCTCTACTCCTCCCCCCTACTTGTGCTCTCTCTCGCTGTCAAATAAATAATCTTAAAAAAAAAGGAAGAAGAAACAGAGAGGGGAGTTCAAATGCTTGCCCACCACTCACCTGGAATGCCTTACTAACCTTCTCTGAGCCTCAGTTTTCCATAGCCCACGGGGTTGTGGGGAGAACTGAATGTCTGTATGTGAAGGAGTGTGGCGCATACTAGGGACTCATGTTCCCTCTGGGGTTTCCGTTAATGAAGGAATTCACGAGCAACCTTTTTCTATATTAAACTGAGATGATTTATACCCAATGCTTTGTATTTCACTCAGTAGAGGTGTTTATTAAATATATTCTATTGACTGAATTTAAAGCACCTGAAATTTAAGGGTCTAAATATTCCAGAGGAGTGTGTTTGAACTAAAATTCATGATCTTGGCTACAGTCCCTCTCTTACCTATGATAGCGTAACCTTGAAGGAGTGCCAGTGGGGTTAATAATTTACTAAGCGTGGCTTTTTCCCCAAAGACACATGAGCTGAGACTTTTTCAAGCCTGAATAAGGTCACATTATTCTTCTTTCAAAAGATCAAGAAAATCGGGCACCTGGGTGGCTCAGTTGGTTGAGTGACTGCCTTCGGCTCATGTCATGATCCTGCAGTCCCAGGATGGAGTCCGGCGTCGGGCTCCCTGCTCAGCAGGGAGCCTGCTTCTCCCTCTGACCCTCCCCCTTCTCATGCTCTCTCTCTCTCTATCTCATTCTCTCTCTCAAATAAATAAATAAAATCTTTAAAAAAAAAGATCAAGAAAATCACATCATGCTTTTGAGAACTGATATGTAGATCGTTGTCGTAAGTTGGCATTCAGAGAAAGGAACATTTTTTTGCTAAAAAGCTGTGCTTGTAAATCAGATTCTTATATATGATAAATCTTCAGAAAAGTACATTCTGAACTCTTTCACCCCCTTTAGAGTTCTATGTTGGAGAAAAAAAAAGTTTTCAAAAATTACTCATTTTCTTTGTTTCAAAAATTATTCATTTTCTTTATAGAAAGAAAGAAACAGTTTTTTTTTTAAATAAAGGGTTTTTTTTTTAATAAACACGAGGAATCATTGATCTCAACACTTCCCCACTACCTTTGCTAAATTAATTATATGGCATAAACAGTCTCTTTAACGGACACCTCTGAGCCTGAGGAACAAAAGCGCAGGAGAACAAAGAGAAATCGTTTTAGCATCACAGTTCTGATGACTTGAATGGCAGTGGGAACCGAGAATGGCTGGCGGTGTAAAGAACAGCGTCAAGAGTCAAGAGTCAACGGAGCATGCGCATCGCTGACTTGGGTGCTGTTCTCGTGGTCAAGACCCGCTCCTCCAAGGAAAGGGGTCTCCGTGTTCTGGTGAAAGAGAAGAAGAGGTTGGGGCAATTCAGAATCCAGAGGAACAAAAAGCCAATGGTAAAACTGGAAAGCTTTGGGGTGTGTGTGTGTGTGTGTGTGTGTGTGTGTGTGTGTGTCCCGTATTATATAATGATCAGATAGACATGTTTTGTTGAGTTATTCGTCATCTCTCTAAGAAGTTTCTAGGGGTCACTTGATATTAATTCCTATTTTATCACTGGTATTTACGAGAGTGGCCGTGTCTGCACAACACAGAGGGAAGTGGATCTTTCGGAAGCTGCCGAGCGATGAAGGGACTTTTGGTTGCGGTCTATATGGATCATGTCAATTGCAAAATAATCACATTTGTGTCTAACCATGCGTTGCGTCCTCTCTGAATGCACACTTAAGGAGTATTGTTTGGAGAACGTTTCTCATTTTTAAGTTCTTCCCTGCATGTCTTCTTTATTTCCAAAAAAAGAAAGGAAAGAAAAAAATTGGGAGAATCTGCCAAGCAATGTGCTAGATGAGGGGCTGGCAAACTACTTATGGCCAAATGCTTCTGTACAGCCTTTGAGCTAAGAATGGTTTTTACAGTTTTAAGTGGTTGGAGGCAAAAAAAAAAAAGAAAAAAAAACCCAAAAGAATAATATTTCATGACACATTAAATAAGACGACAGTTACACTGCAGTGCCCATAAATAGAGTTCTACTGAAACACAGCCGTGTGCATTGGCTTCCCCGTGTGGCTGCTTTCGTGCTGCAGCAGACTTGAGTATTTGTGGCAGGGACCCTACAGCTGGCAAAGCTGAAAATACTCTCTGGCCAAACCCTGTGCTGGACTCTGAGGATAAAGCTGTGACCGAGACTGACCCAATCTCTGACTTTGTGCTACTTACAGTCTAGTTACTAATGGAACAGAGAGGTGATGTGCACATAAAAGCAGTGAGATGATAATTACAGATTAGGATAAATGCTATGATGGCAGCCCACACAGGGAGCAATGAGAAAAAGAGAAACTGGAGTGGCGGTGGGAGAGGAAGGAGACCTGTGGTTTGAGGGGAGGTTAAAGAAATGACATTTATAAACTGAGACCAAGAGATCAAAGGAGTCAAGCCTGTGATGGAGGAGCCAGTGGAAAGAGCTTTGTGAGAGAGGAAGGCACATATGCAAGGGTCCTGTGGCCAGAAGACTTACACGTGTTTTAGGCAGGAGACTAGAGAAGCTGAAAGTCAGTGAGGGAAGGGCACATGAAGCTGGCAGATTAAGCACAGCCCAGTTCCAAGTAGCATCGGAAGCCATAGATGGGTTTTAAGCAGGTGGGTGACATGATACAAATAGGTTTGATTTTAAAAAATCATTCTGATTGCTGTGTGGAAAGGGGCTGGAGGAGGCTAAGATATGAAAATACTGTGGAGGAGGTCCATGCTGGGGCTGGCTGGTGGCCATGGACATGGAGAGAAGTGAACAGGCTTGGATCGAGACTTTGCAAACAGAACCGACAGTCTCAGCACATGAAAAGCAGTGGGAAGGTCAGGATCAAGGATGCTTCACGTATTTTTGACTCGAGCAACTGGATGGTTAGTGGAGCTATGTAAAGAGGGAAGAATGGGTTGTTGAGAGGAGAAGCATCAAATCAGCAGATGAATGAATAAAGATGTGTGGGGCACCTGAGTGGCTCAGATGGTTAAGCGTCTGCCTTTGGCTCGGGTCATGATCCCAGGGTCCTGGGATCGAGTCCCACATTGGGCTCCCTGCTCAGCGGGGAGTCTGCTTCTCCCTCTCCCTCTCCCTCTGCCCCTACCCCCGTGCTCATGCACGCGCTCTCTCTCGCTCTTTCTCAAATAAATAAACAAAATCTTTAAAAGAAAAAAAAAATAAAGAAAAAAGATGTGTGTGTGCTTGTGTGTGCACACACAGTGGAATATTACTCAGCCACGAGTAAGAAGGAAATCCTGCTGTTTTCAACAACATGGATGGACCTTGAGGCCATTATGCTAAGTGAAATAAGCCAGATTGAGAAAAACAAATACTGTATGGAATCTAAAAAAACCAAAGGAGTGCTTGGCTGGCTCAGTCAGTGGAGCATGCAACTCTTGATCTCAGGGTTGTGAGTTCAAGCCCCACGTTGGGTGTAGGGATTACTAAACAAATTAAAAATAAATAAGCCAAACTCAGAACAACACAGAGCAGAGTGGTGGTTACCAGGGGCCATGGGGTGGGGGAAATGGGGAGGTGTTGGTCAAAGGGTACGAACTTCCAGTTATAAGATTAACCAGCTCGGGGAGCTCATGTACAGCATGGTGATTACAGTTAATAATACTCTATTATCTACTTGAAAGTCGCTAAGAGAGTAGATCTTAATTGTTCTCACCACAAGACAGAAATGGTAATTATGTGACATGCTAGAGGAGTTCGCTAATGCCATGGTAGTCATCATTTTGCAATACGTAAGTGTAGCAGATCAACACTTTGTACACCTTAAACGTACATAAGTTACATGTCAATTTTATCTCAGTAAAGCTGGAGGAAAAAAAGAAAGACTTCTCATTGGAGAGGCCCGGCTTCTTCTGTAAAGGACCAAACAGTAAATACTGAGGCTTTAAAGCCACATGATTTCTTTTTTTTTTTTTTTTTTTAAGATTTTATTTATTTGACAGAGACACAGTGAGAGAGGGAACACAAGCAGGGGGAGTAGGAGAAGGAGAAGCAGGCTTCCCGCCGAGCAGGGAGCCCGATGCGGGGCTCGATCCCAGGACTCTGGGATCATTACTTGAGCCGAAGGCAGACGCTTAACGACTGAGCCACCCAGGCGCCCCTAAATCCACCTGATTTCTGCCCCACCTCCTCAACTCTGTTCTTGTGGCCATAGACAATGACAGCCAGAGGCAATGGATAAGTGTGTGATTGTGTAACACTTTATTTACAAAACAGGCTGTGAACAGGATTTGGCCTTAGCTTGCCGACCCCTGTTGTAGAGTTGGATGTTCAAGCCTAGCCCTCGAGAGAGATCGGAGCTGGAGATATAAATGTGTATATTAAGTCATTGGGATTCAGTCATGGGCCTAGATGACGGTAAGGAGAGCTTATAAAAAGAACAAAGAAGATAAGAAAGCCCAGGATCATGCTTGGAGTTATTCCAACAACATTCCAAAAAATGTTGGGTGGGTGGGATAATCTTTATCAAAATTGTGTTACTGGGATTATTTAGGAGCAGGAAACATAAGGAAGAAGTACTCTTTTTATAGACCACATTGATCCAAAATAGACAGCCTTCTTCAACTGCTCCCACTTACATAATGAAGTAAGAGGCAGTAGGTAAAGCTGCCTGGCTCCACTACGAAGCTGTGTGACCTCGGGTAAGTTACTTAACCTCTCTGTTCCTTAGTTTCTCTACCTGTGAAATGGGGGTGAGAGTAATAAGACTGATTACATAGGGTTGCTGTGAAGGTCTGCCATGTAGTAAGTGTTATATACAGGTCTAATATCATTATTCCTTCTCTCAATGGCTACCTTATTCTAGAAAGGATCTGCAGTAACTTGCTCTTATTGGTCCCTACTTAATTTAGACCCTCTACTCTGTCAGTTTGGCTCACACTAAAATGAAGCTCAGTTTAACTGACCCTGTTGCTCCTCTCATCAGAACATTACCCCACCTTCTCACAACAATGCAAATGGTGTATCCCATTTAAGAAGCTTCCAGCTCCACCGCTGTAAAACCTCCTCATGCTCCTATCTACACACCCCGGTTGGGAATTCCATGCCTTTGACTCCTCTGCTTGAATTATGTGTGCTGTATCTAGCTCTCTTAAGCCCACTGAGGGCACCAGAGCCTTTATCTTTGATCTAATTTCCAGAAGTGACTGATCTGACCTACATGGAAAGCATCAGATGATATGTAACTACCCAAGAAATCAGTTAATTCCATCTGCACTTTGCCTCTCAAGAAAGCTTACTCTTTAATGGCCAATTTTCATGGAAAGGACTTAGTCTAATATTCCTCTTCATTGGGTTCAAGTGAGGTTTACTTCTCTTTGTTTTGTTCTGGTTTTCATTTAATTGAGTGTCATTGTAGACTCATTGATTTTAACATATTTGGTACATTTCAGGCAATTATCATTCCACGAATTTTTGCTGTTCACACTGTCCTACCTTTGATCAGTAGCAACTCCTTCAAGCTGGTTTCTTTATCCTCTGGACATACTCCTCCTTGTCTTTGATATAGCTGAGGCAAGATGTCCTGGCTCACATTGTCCCTTCCCTGCCCCAGACCTTGGATCTACCAAATCCACAAGGATCTCTGGTCCCTTTTAGTGGGAGGTAGCATTTAGACACCAAACCCCTTTCTCTGAAGATTGATTATTAAAGGGAAAGAAAATGAAACTTTTGTCTTGCATTTCCAGTACGAACTCTATTTTGGGGTAACCAAGGAGCCCCAGAAGATGAAGGGAAGCTCTTCTGTTTTTGTTTTTTTTTTGTTTTTTAAGCTCTTCTTTACTGAGGAATTCCAGCTAGTGTTTGTAGACAGGAAGGAATGATAGAACTGGAAAACTAGCATTTTGTAGGGTAGAAAGCCTTATTGTGGAGAACTCAGGCTGTCACCACCTTAAACCAGTGATCAGCTTCAGTATGACTGATAGCAGGACAATGACATGTTAATATGTTAGATGTGATCGTGGTGCTGGAATCATGAAGAAAAGTGTCTTTTTTTTTTAAGATTTTATTTATTTATTTGACAGAGAGATAGAGAGCACAAGTAGGCAGAGCGGCAGGCAGAGGGAGAGGGAGAAGCAGGCTCCCCGCTGAGCAGGGAGCCTGACGTGGGGCTCGATCCCAGGACCCTGGGATCATGAGCCGAAGGCAGCCGCTTAACCCACTGAGCCACCCAGGCGCCCCAAGAAAAATGTCCTTATCTTTTTTTTTTGAACCGCTCTTACTGCGATATAATTTATGTACCATTCAATTCGCCCATTTAAAGTGCAAAATTCAATGGCTCTTAGTATATTCACATAGTTGTGCATCCATCTCCACAATCCATTTTAGAACTTTAGAATATTTTCATAACCCCCAAAAGAAACCCCACACCCCTTAACCGTCACCCGCTAGTGCCCCCAGCCCCCAGCCCCTGGCGACACCTCATTTACTTTCTGTCTATAGACTTGCCTATTCTGAACATGGAATCAAGCAATATGTGGTCCTCTGTGGTAACTGGCTTCTTTCACTTAGCATACTATTTTTAAGGTTCCCCACGTCATAGCATGTATCAGAATTTTATTCCTTTTTATGGCTGAATGATACTCCATTGTGTGGAGGCATCACATTTTGTTTGGCTACTCATCAGTTCATGGACATCTGGGTTGTTTTTATCTTTTGACTATTGTGAATAGTACCGCTATGAACATTCATGTCAACTATTTGAGCACCCGGTTTCAATTTTCGGCTATACACCTAAGAGTGAAATTGCAGGGTCATATGGTAATTCTGTGTTTAACTGTTTGAGGAACTGCCAGACTATTTTCCAAAGCAGTGGCACCATTTTCAATTCCCGCCAGCAGTGAATGAGGGTTGTAATTTCTCCACATTCTCACCAACATTTGTCTTACCTGTCTTTTTGATTATGGCCATCCTAGTGGATATGAAGTGGTATCTCACTGTGGTTTTCATATGCTTTTCCCCCGATGGCTAATGATGCTGATCAATCATCTTTTCATGTGTTTGTTAGCCCTTTGTATATCTTCTGTGGAGAAGTATCTATTCAGATCCTTTGCTTCTTTTCTTTTTTTTATTTCTAAATGTACTTTGTTGGTGTTTTGGTTTTTTTTTTTTAAAGAGCAGTTTTGGGGGGCGCCTGGGTGGCTCAGTCATTAAGCATTTGCCTTCGGCTCGGGTCATGGTCCGGGGTCCTGGGATCGAGCCCAGCATCGGGCTCCCTGCTCTGCGGGAAGCCTGCTTCTCCCTCTCCCACTCCCCCTGCTTGTGTTCCCTCTCTCACTGTCTCTCTCTCTGTCAAATAAATAAATAAAATCTTAAAAAAAAAAAAAAAAAAGAGCAGTTTTGGGTTCACAGCAAAATCGAGTGGAAAGTACAGAGAGTTCCCATCCATATACCCCCTGCCTCCACGCACAGCACAGCTTCCCTGACCATCACCACCCTGTACCACATTTGTTACAAATGATGAACCAACAATGACACATTACTATCAACCCAGATCCATAGTTTACGTCAGGGTTCGCTCGCGGTGTACATTCTAAGGGTTCCGACAAATGTATAACAACATGTATCCACCACTGTAGCGTCATACAGGGTAATTTCACTGTGCTGAAAATCCTCTGTGCTCCGTCTCTTCATCCCTCCCTCTCCCCAACCCCTGGCAACCACTGATCTTTTTTTTTTTTTTTTTTTTTTTTTTTTTTACTGTTTCCTTAGTCTTGCCTTTTCCAGAACATCCGCATCCTTGGAATCATACACTATACACTATGTAGCCTTTTCAGATTGGCTTCTTTTACTTAGTAATATACATTTGAGGTTCCTGTGTGTCTTTTTATGGCTTGATAGCACATTTTGTCTCAGTACTGAATAATATTCCATTGTCTAGATGTATCATAGTTTATCCGTTTACCTACTGAAGGACATCCTGGTTGCTTTCAGTTTTTGGCAATTATGTATAAAGATGCTATAAACATCCATGTGCAGGTTCCTTTGCCCATTTTATAAATTATTTGTCTTTCATTGGGTTATGGCCATTTTTTATACATTCTAGATATAGTTCCCTCATCAGATCAGTTGCAAACATTTTCCCCCATGCTTTGGGTTGTCCTTCCTTTCTTGATGGTATCCTTTGAAACACAAAAGTTTAAAAGTTTGATTTCTAGTTTATCTATTTATGTTGTTGCTGTTGCTTGTGCTTTTGGTGTCATATTAAAGAGATCGTTGCCTAACCCAAGGTCATGAAGGGTTACCTTTTCTTCTGAGAATTTCACAGCTATAGCTCTTACATTTAGGGCTTTGGTCCATTTTGAGTTACTTTTTATATATGGTGTGATATCTTTATCTTTTTATAGACACAGACTAAAGAATTTAGAGGTGAATATAAAATGACTGTAATTTAGTCAGACGAAACAGATGAGGCAAATATGGCAATTTTTTTTTTGATTCATTTTATTTATTTAAGAGAGAGAGAATGAAAGTGGGAGAGGGGCAGTGGGGGAGGGGGGAAGGGAAGCAGACTCCCCACTGAGCCCACTGAGCGGGGCTGGATACGGTGGGGGGTGGGGTCCATGTAGGGGTCGATGTGGGGGTTGATACAGGGCTCCACAAGAGGCTCGATCTCGCCACCCTGAGATCATGACCTGAGCTGAAATCAAGAGTCGGGAACTTAACCGACTGAGCTACCCAGGCACACCAAATCTGGCAAAATTTTGATAGCTGCTAAATCTAGGTGATAGGTTTATGGATGTTAATTCTACTCTTCTCTATTAAAATTTTTTTTCTTTAAATGATAGAAAATAAAAGGAAATGATATAGAAATAAAAATCAGAAAAAAACTTGATGAGTGAAAATGTCACTAATAAACTTGTATTTATTTTAACTTGCATTTTAAAGTAAATTATTTATAAACTCTAGCAGTTTATAATCGGTTAGCAATTATTTGCCACACTCCTAAGAAAAACACCCAATCGAACGGCTGCATCAGGGTGTCTTGGCACTGCTCTTAAGAACCAATGTTCTAGGGGCGCCTGGGTGGCTCAGTCGGTTAAGCGTCTGCCTTCGGCTCAGGTCATGATCCCAGGGTCCCGGGGTCCTGGGATCGAGCCCCACATCGGGCTCCCTGCTCGGCGGGAAGCCTGCTTCTCCCTCTCCCACTCCCCCTGCTTCTGTTCCTGCTCTCGCTAACTCTCTCTCTGTCAAATAAATAAATAAAATCTTTAAAAAAATAAAATAAAATAAAAAGAACCGATGTTCTAGAGCTCCTTGTTCTCATAGCAACCGCTAGCCACAGGTAGTTGTTGAGCCCTGGAAATACAGTGAGTCCAAACTGAGATGTGCTGTAGTTGTAAAGTATACACTGGATTTCAAAGACTTCATATGAGCAAAAAAAGAATGCAATACATCTCATTAATTTTTTTTATATTGATTACATGTAGGAGTGATAACATTTGGGACATATTAGGTTAAATAAAGTGTGTCATTAAAATAACATCACTGGTTTCTCTTTACTCTTTTTAAATATGGCTACAAAAAATGTAAATTACGTATGTGGCTTGCGTTTTACTTCTTTCGGACAGCACCGTTCTGGAGAGAAAAGGACTGAGTTCAAAGGCCTGCATTCTGATTCCTTTGCTGCCTTTTATTAGCCATGCAACTTTGGGCCATTTCTTCCATTTCTCAGCCCTAGGATAGTTGGGAATAAATTCATTTTGCAAATATTGAGGGCTCTAACTATATACAAAGATCTTGGCCAAATGATGTGCGGAATACATGATGAGAAACTGTTCACGAACTCAAATCAGTGTTTTCTCATATTAGCCCTATTGATGAGTCAGTGAAGGTAGAAGCCAACAAAGGAAATATCTTATTTTCTCCCCTAACATTTTATCTTCAAATAATGAATATTTTACAATATGTCCAAATTCTGAGATCACATATACGTATGGCATATGTTCAATTCATCCTGAGTCTTGAGTCTTTGTACGTGTGTTCCATTTTCCTGGAGGCTCCCTCAACTCCACATTCTGTCCAAGAAGTACACTGTGGTAGACCATTGGTGGACTGGCGGACCTAGTATTGACGCCCATATGTGGTCCCATACCATACCGATGCTGGTTTTGCCACATAACTTGCTTTGACCAGTGGGACATTGGCAAATTTGATAATACCAGAGGCTTGATAAGTATTTGCTCATTGAGACTTTCCTTCTTGGAACCCTGCAGCCATTCTGTGAGGAAGCCCAAAGAGCCCTGAGGAAAGGTCTATGTGGAGGAAAGGGACAGGGGTTCGTTCAGACAAGGGGTACTCAAGCTGGCATGATTTTACTCCTTAGGGGACATTTGGCGATGTCTGCAGAGACTCGGTTGTCACAACCGGTGGGAAGTGCTATTGGCATCTAGTGGGTAGAGGCCAGGGATGTTGCTAAACATCCTCCGATGAACAGGACAGCACCATTGCAAGGAATTACCCAGCCCAAATGTCAGTAGTGCCAGGGTTGAGAAACCTGCTCTAGACCAAGATCTTGTCAGAACAACCTGGGTCCTTTGGGTCAAAGATAAAGGGCTTCAGAGAGAAAGTGTTTGCACTTAAATGAAATCACCTACAACTGTTCTTTAAAGCCTAAACATTTACCAGTGACAGCTTTCTGGGCAGTCTGCTACTCATGATGATTTTAGATGATCCCAGTGGTACATTTCTCCTTGTTTACCCTCAGCATTCAAGCCTAGTAATTCATCAAAGTGTTGAGCCAACAACCATTTTCTTAGTTGCCCCCACCTAGATCTTGCTTCTCCCTGGTAGTATTGAAGTCATGGTTTGTGAGGATTCAACCCTAGCTTCCAAATCCCCAACCATTAACATTCTCAGAGACCAGGGGCTTTAACTTCTACTGTATGATAGAGTCTATCAGTTTTGTTAGCGAAGACCATGGCCCTGCCATGCTAATGAGAAGCCACTTTCCCCCCGAAAAGAACATGTATGTAGCTTGTCTATGAGAAAAATTTTAAGGACATAAAAATTACAGTAATATTGTTAGTAGAAAATTTTATTAGGAGAGTTTAAAAATAATTACATTAGCAGACTCATTCAATAAAAATTTTAGACATATGTTTGAGTATCAGTATAAATCTCATTGCTATGGTAATTAACTGTAAAACACATAGATAATAAATCACTGCAAATAGGGTTGGGTTTTTTTTTCTTTTTTAATAATAGAGCACAGACACATCTCCAGGAAGAATGAAAAAGGGGCAGAAATGCTGCCAGAATTGGTGCTTTTGGACAGCTTTTTGGTAAGCGAACCGATTCAGGAGTTTCAAGAAACACTTGATGTGCTAGGTAATCAAATTTGAAAAGTACATGGGCCCAGATGAAAAATCCCAATTACATGAATAATCCCAGGAATCCCCCAAATCCCAATAATAGGAGTCAGTTTACATTGGGCTACAACCCGCCTGCAAGTAGCCTTCTGTGTGGATGGAGGGCCAATTCTTGGCAATGTTAGGTAAAACCCAGCCATTTATCTGACCTGTTTAATCTGTTGCCATTGAGAAGCATTAAATTGGCCCGCATCACTAACACGCGGGTCCTCCGTTGCCACATAATACATTCCTTTCCCCTACATTTGATTTGTGCCCAGGGGTTGGCTCCAGGACTGCATTTGCTTGAGAAAATCTTTTTTGCTCTGGTCTGCAGGGAGAGAGGGGAAGGCAGTCGGCTCCAGGGCTATGGAGAGGCTCCAGGGCTATGGAGAGCCGTGGGGGGCGGGGGGGGGGGGGGGCCAGGGACCCCCGGGGGGGGGGGGGGGGCGCTGGGGGTGAGGTTCCCGGGGTCAGGCCTTTGAGAACTCAACAGGGAAGAAGTTTGCGAAACTGGCCTGATGACTACCTAAAAATGAGGAAGCTGGAGGGGCCTTGGTTTGATCCAATTCACCATCACCATGGAGAGCAACCTTGCCCCTCGATCTGTGGTCAGGGCTCAGATGGCCACCGGCACTGCGGCTTTTTCAAGGACACAGGGCCATTCTGTAGTTCAGGCACCAGCGAATTTTAGCTAAGGACTAGATAGTAAATAATTTAGGCTTTGTGAGCCACAAAGCAAAATGGAGAGGTTATTATGTGGGTACTTACATAACGAGAGAAAACAAATTTTCACGATATTTTTATTGACAAAACATAATAATTTAGTACAACTTTTTGCAGTACACACCTACTAATGAGAGGAGAGGGTTATTTTGTTTTTTGAAGGGGATACTATTTTTCTTAATTGGGTTGCGAACGTAGTACAGCCATGATCACACAGATCGCAAATGTTCATGTGTAAAAACAATGCTTAGGTCTCTGGTACGAAAAGGCAGCGCTGTGGATCTGGCCCGCGGGCCACAGTTTGAGAGACCCTTGTAGTTGCACACCAGTCGTCTGCGGTGGGTTTGGGGGTATTCCGGGGTGGGGGGACAGCTCCTGGTTGCTAGACACGTCCGTCGCCTCTTCCTGCACCTCCCTCGGTGCCCAGTGAGGCTGGTCCATGGGCCCTCCCTCTCCAGGCAGGGCAGAAAGGTCAAAAATGGGGCCCAGAGCTCTCCCTCTTCAGCCCCTCCTCCCCCCAGCTCCGCCCCCTCCAGCTCCTCCTCCTCCCGGTCCCGCCGCGGCGCTTTCCCGCTCCTCCGCCCCCTCCAGCTCCACCCAGCCCCGCCCCCTCGGGCCCTGCCCCGACTCCGCCCCCTCCAGCTCCCTTCCACTCCGCTCCTCCTTTGGTCGACAGCCGCGCTTTCCCGCTCGCGTCGCAGCCTCCGGTGCCACCGCCGCCTCCGCCATGCCCAACATCGTGCTCTTCAGCGGCAGCTCGCACCAGGACCTGTCCCAGCGCGTGGCCGACCGGCTGGGCCTGGAGCTGGGCAAGGTGGTCACTAAGAAGTTCAGCAACCAGGAGACCAGGTGGGGGCCGCGCCGGCGGCCGGGCCGGGCCGGGGAGGGCGCTGGGCGCGCGGCTGCGGGGCCGGGCGGGGACCGTCGCCCGCCCGGGACCACTCCGCGGCCGCCCGCTCCCCCTTCCGGGGCGGGACGGCCACGACGCGGCCTCCGCGCCACCGCTGCGGCGCCCGGGAGACGCGGAGGAGGGCGGCCCCTGGCCCGGAAGGGCGACCTCGGGGCGGTCACAGCGTCGAGGAGAGGTGGGCGCAGGCCGGCGGGAACCGCCTCGGTGCCGGGCACGCGGCGAGGGACGCCCCTGGCTGTGCTCGTCCGGTTTCCCCGTCCCCTCCAGGCTGGTCCCAAACCCCGGGCGTGCGAGGGACGGCTCCGCCCACGTCCCCAGCCCCGGCAGCGCACTGCATTCACCTGGGGTCGTTCAAAAAGCTGCTTCCCCTCCCAGCCCCGGAGCTTCGGATCCCGCGGGCAGGGGGGGGGGGGGGGGGGGGTGGGTGGAAATCTGCGTTTTCAAAGCTGGCAGGTGACTCCCCAGCAGCCTGGGCGCGGATCTCTGGGTTGAGCAGAGGGGGTGTTTGTGCGGAGGGTTTAAAGAGCGCCAGAGCACCAGAGCGCACGTGCTGGTTCCCGTGGGCTTCCTCTCATTTTTCTGCCTCAAGGCCCTGGCCCGGCGTAACTGCCACCCGTGTCTCAGGTCCGGGAGCCGTGGTCGTCTCCGTTCCGTGAGGTCAAGCCGGCGCCCCCCCCCCCCCCCCCCTCGAATCGAGACAGGGCTCCGTTTTCCACCTGCCTGAGTCCGCAAAGCTCTTTGACCAGTTTCAAGTGGGTCTCCTTTTTAGCTCTCTCCCTTAAGTGTCCAGCACTGTACGCAGTTACTGATCATTTCTATATCTGGCACAAGTCCAAAGCAACCAACACTTTCAACAAGTGGTGCTAGAACAATCGGTGTGAGCTGCCAAAAGGGCAACAAAAACCATCTAGACTTCCCACCGTTTCAAAACTTAACTTGAAATGGATCGTAGACTTAAATGTAAAGCCTAGAACTAAACCTTTGTAGAAGAAAACCTTGATGACTTTTGGATTAGTCAAAAATGTCTTAGATACTGAGGAGTTAGATTCATACATATGGGGACGATGGTGTTTTGTTGAGTCAGCTTTATAGGATCTGTGAAGCCCTTCTTCCAGGTGGGAAATCAGTATACATACGTAGCCCTGTTGCTAATGTAAGTGAAGAAACGTTTGTGAGGGAGTAACAGGTACTATACCTGCCAGGAGTCCTTGAGCCAGACATTTCCGCTTTGCAGAGTTTAATACAGAAGTCTGGAAGCATGGTGGGGGGCTCTGGAAAAGGATAGTGCAGCTAGGTTTGAATGTTGTAATACCTTGCCAGTCCTATTCAAGTTTGAGTAGCTGTTAAGAGTGGGATAATAGTTTTTGTTCAGGAGGTGGCGTCGTGTAAGTAGAGGAGAAATTTCTGGGTGAGGTGGATTTTGAAAGCAAATATGTTGCCCTTCCATGTTCTCCCGGTGCAGCGCCATCCTTCACTGCTGGAGCATAGTTAATCTAGCTCAGAAGTCCTTTGCGAAGTCATTGTTGGATTTCTGCTCAAATGAAGTCTGGGAATTGCTTGTATAGTTACATTGTGTTTTTTTATTTTGTTTTTGTTTTTTAATTTTTTTTTTTAACAATTCACTCTTCAAAGATTTTATTTATTTAGAGGGAGCGAGAGCGTGCTCGAGAGCTCACGTGAGCAGGGGGAGGGGCAGAGGGAGAAAGAATCTCAAGCCGACTCTGAGCTGAGCTGAGCCCAGAGCCCAATGCGGGGCTCAATCCCAGGACCCTGAGATCCTGGGATGAAATTAAGGGTCGGACGCTTAACTGACTGAGCCACCTGGGCACCCCTGTTTTGTTTTTTAAGTAATCTCTACACCCAAGGAAGGGCTTGAACTCACGATCAAGACTCACATGCTCTCTGAGCCAGCCAGGCGCCCAACATTATGTTTTTATTATTTAGAATATAACAGGTTAGCTTCCTGACTTTTCTTTCCCATGAACTGTCTAGGTCCAGAGGTTGATTTTTACAAACAGTCCTCTCTGTACTAGGTATTGTACTTATGATCTGATTTTTACTGTGTGGCCCTAGAGATGAGAAACGGGGTAAAAGGAAGAGAAAATTTATTTAGTTCATGTAAGAGGCCCATTCCTGAACCTCTCCCCCGAGCCAGAACCAGAAATCTGCTTTGATGTCTCCTGGTCATCACTCCTTCCATTCCCTTTTTTTTTTTTTTAAGGTTTTGATTTTTAAGTAATCTCTATACCCAACGTGGGGTTCAAACTAAGAACTCCCAAGATCAAGAGTAGCATGCTTCTCCAACTGAGCCAGCCAGGCGCCCCTCCCCCCTCACTCCCCATTTTTTTTTTTTTTTTTAAGATTTTATTTATTGGGAGAACGCAAGCACAAGCAGGGGAAGTGGGAGAGGAGAAGCAGACTCCCCACTGAAGCAGGGAGCCCGATGCAGGGCTCGATCCCAGGACCCCAAAATCATGACCTGAGCCGAAAGTAGATGCTTAACCGACTGAGCCACCCAGGTGTCCCTCATTCCCCACTTTTAAAACACCACTTAATCAGACACAGGGCCTCCTGATTTTCCCTTCCATCTCTGAATCATTTTACTGATTTATTTGTTTGTTTGTTTTTAAGGATTTTATTTATTCATTTGAGAGACTGAGGGAGCATGAGTGAGCAGGAGCAGGGGGAGGGGGAGAGGGACAAGCAGACTCACCTCTGAGTGTAGAGCCTGATACAGGACTCCATCCCAGGACCCTGAGATCATGAGCTGAGCCACTCAGGCGCCCCTGCGAATCATTTTAGATATGCACAGAGATGTCTGCACCAGCTTCACTGTAGACCGCTGAAATCCCACAATGAAGGTGTCTGAAAGTCTGTTGTAACATTTTATTCTGGTCAGTTAAACTGCCCACGGAGTGGTTAGCTGTACTGAAAGACCCAAAGTTTTGGTTTTCTGTTGTGTAACAAATCACCCCAGAATTTAACAGCTTAAAACAGCAATTGTTTGACTCATAAACCTACAGTTTGGACAGCGCCCTGTGTGATGGCATCTGGGACAGTTAACTGGGGCTGGAGGGTCTGCTTCGAAGATGGCTTGCTCACATGGCTGGTAAGTCGGTGCTGGCTTTTGCCTGGCAGCATGGTCAGGAACCTGAGTAGCTCTCCACGGGGCTGCTTGAGCTTCCTTATAGCATGGAAGACAGGAAGTGCAAGTTGCCAGTCTGGTGAGGTCTGGGCCCTGAAGTTGGTGCATTGTCACTTCCATTGTCAAGCAGAATCCTCCCAAATCCAAGGGAAGGGGAGCAGAGACTCCACTTTTTTTTTTTTTTTTAAGATTTTATTTATTTATTTATTTGACAGAGAGACAGTGAAAGAGGGAACACAAGCAGGGGCAGAGGCAGAGGGAGAAGCAGGCTTCCTGCTGAGCAGGGAGCCCGACGCGGGGTTTGATCCCAGAGTCCCGGGATCACAACCCGAGCCGAAGGCAGATGCCCAACGACTGAGCCACCCAGGCACCCCCTTTTTTTATTATTATTAATTTATTTATTTTAGAGAGCTTGCTTCCCAGCAAGCAAGGGAAGGGCAGAGGCAGAAGGAGAGAGAGAAAATCTCAAGCAGACTCCTTACTGGGTGTGGAGCCCGACGCGGGGCTCAATCTCACGATCCTGAGATCATGATCTGAGCCAACACCAAGAGTTGGATGCTTAACCTGCTTAACCAGCTGAGTCACCTGGGTGCCCCTAGACTCCACTACTACTTATTTATTTTTTTTTTTTTTTGAGATTTTATGTATTTACTTGAGAGAGAGTGCGAGAAGGGGGCAGGAGCAGAGGGAGAGGCAGGCTCCACGCTGAGCAGGGAGCCCAATGTGGGACTCAATCCCAGGACCCTGGGATCGTGACCTGAGCTGAAGGCAGACACTTAACCAGCTGAGCCACCCAGGTGCCCCTAGACTCCAGTTTTTGATGGGAAAAGTTTTAAGGTGTCTGCAGCCATCTTTTAATTACCACTCCCGTTCATTGTTGAGTCACATAAACTCATCTGCCTTATTTTGGGATCTGTGAAGATTCTCCATCTGAACAGCAAAAGGATGCTGCCTTCTGGCCACAATTTTTAAAAGACCCTACAAGAAAGATCAGTCGTGATCATTTTTATGAGTAGAAGCAGGAATAGCTTTGGGGAGAAAAGTTGCCATGGTGATAGGACTTTTCCATCCTCTGCTGGACTGCTAATCATAAGGGGACTGAAGTTCCTGAAGAAAAATAGGCCAAAGAAGCAGGTCTTGGGGGATAAACAGTCATAACCTCAGAGGCTGGCAAATTTTTTCTGTAAGAGGCCAGATAGTGAATAGTGCCGGCTTGGCAGGCCCATGTCCCCCCGTGGCACTGCTGCATCTCAGCTGGGTGGGTCAGAAGTCTGCCGCGGGTTGGTGCATTCCTTTCTGGAGGCCCTAGGGGAGAGGCCATTCCCCGGCTTTTCTCGGCTTGGAGAAGCTGCCCGCAGTCCTTGGTCTCTTCTTCCAGCTTCAAAGCCAACAATATAGCACCTCCCCGACCCTGCTTCAGACCTCATATCTCTTTCTCTGCCCTCTTCTGTCTTCCTCGCCCATTTTAAGGACCCTTGTGATTGCATCGGGCCAACTTGAATAATCCAGGGAAGTCTCCCCATTTTAAGGTCAGCTGATCAATAACCTTAATTCTGTCTGCCCACTTGTTTTCCCCTTTGTCACGTAACTAACATACTCAGAGGTTCTGGGGCTTAGGACATAGACCTCTTTGTGGGGACCATTCTCAGCTTGTTGGTTGCAGATTGCTGTATAATACTGCGATTTCCAAATCGACTTTATTCCACAGTTGTTCACAAGGGAATTACGTTTAGCTCCTTAGAACTCAAAATAGGAGGGAGCATATAGAATTCTGTCAGTCTCATCCTGAGGGTGGCATTGTACTCCTTCCATTCATAGCAGAGAACATAGAAAAATAAGACCCACTGTTACCAAAACTCATTTTCAGATCAGTTCGCCTTGAAAAACTTCATTTTTGTGTTCTAATTATTCTAGTTGAAGTTGGATAGAAGCTTCTGGTAATTCGGCATACTACTGCATGGTATCCAAAATGTCGACTCATTTTAAAGTTGTTTTAGAAATAATTCGCTCTGTTGATAAAACAGTATCATTGGGTATAATTGGCTTCTGATAGTAGAAGGGATAAGGGTAATTATTTATGTACCTATCTTGTAATTTTAAAATAAGATTCGTTATACTTCTTTTTAGGGTGAGCCCATTTATAGTCCGTCTTACTGTAATGTGACATACGCTTTCCTAACAATCCTCATGCTATGCAAAATCATACAATAAAAAGCACAGGGTTTATGGGAAAACTGGGGTTGGGGGCACAGTACTCAAACTTCTTCAGTAACTTATTTTAAAAAGATGGGAATATAATAGAAATGGTAAAACACTACACATACTATTACAGGTTTAAAAGATAGTGGGGCGCCTGGGTGCCTCAGTCCGTTAAGCATCTGCCTTTGGCTTAGGTCATGATCCCAGGGTCCTGGGACGAGCCTCACATCGGGCTCCGTGCTCAGCAGAGAGTCTGCTTCTCCCTCTCCCTCTGCCCCTCCCCCCTGCTCGTTCTCTCTCTCTCTCTCTCTCTCTCTCTCTCTCAAATAAATAAACCTTTAAAAAAGATAACAAACACTGTAGTAAGTATGGCACTTTCCATTGAAAAAGACCTACAGCTTCCTTGTGGGAAGTGGGTCTTGGAAGGGCTGTAGCTTTTGGGTTCTTGTGAGGCGATGGAGGGAGGGTGATCTGAAGTTGTGTGGAAAATGGTGATACCACATGTGGATGGGTGTGGCTGTGGTGCTGGTGGGGAGCGTGCGCGCATGTGCAGAGTAGTTCTAAGTGGCTCCATTCAGCTGGGTGCAGTGCAGTTTTCTGCATTCTTATCTCAGGATGAAAGGTGGTATGGAAGCAAATGCAGAATTCATATTATGCTCCAGTTGTTCCTAATGTATCAATTGGAACAACGTTGTAGCAGAGCTGAAGGTCTCCTTGGTTCTTGGCCCTACTCTGGCAAGGACCTGCCCCAGCACACAGCATTATTTCACTTTTCTTCCGCCGGAAGGCACATGCCAGGGATAGGCTGGCTTGCTCTCATGTTGAACACTCAGCATTCTCTGCCCAAAACAGAAATTTTCTGACGTGCAATTTTCAAAGACTTTTGAGGCTCCTCTTTCTTTACTCTTTCTCCAGAAGCTACTGGAGGATGCCAACCAGCAAAACAAAGAAGTACAGCAAGAAAGAGGATACAGAAAGTGGGAAATTGAGTGCGGGGGAGGGGTGGTGGGATTCCCCGGGGGGCATCTGTGCAGAGGCAGAAGGAGAACCTGCGTTAACCAGCGGCGGGAGACGACACGGGCAAGCCAGTGAGCTGGCGATCACACTTGGTGTGAATTTGTATTCACTACTTAGAAAACTTAGCAGGTGAAAAGGTAGGATAGTATACTCCAGGGACAACAAATCACCAAAAGTTATGTGTAAGAGGGAAATCTAATCTTGGGTTTAAGTTTGCTTTATGGCTCAGCTCTGAATAGCACTTACAGGGTTAAAAGTGGCCGTCCTGTTTGGTTAGAAGATTGATCTGTGTTGGGATGGTGGGAGACCAGAAGGCTGCAGGGGATGCGGGCGATGGGGGGCGTGGTGTGGGGATAGTTACGTCCTCATCTTCATAGCAAGAAGTCAACACTTGATGCCTAAAATGAAAACTCAAGATGAAGCAATAGAAACGTACAAATTGGAGACTTGAAGATAAATGCCTGAGAACCATAGCAAGAGTTGAAAGTTGCCTCTGAAATGTTTGTTACAAGGTTTACAGAATGACTAGAATTTTTTAAGCAGTGTGTATATGTAACTTCAATAAAAATAAAACTCAGTATACTATTTAGCAGAAAGAAGTTAATATAGCAGGACTGAGACATTTCTGACGAGCATGTAAGATCCCCTCCTATGTGAAAAAGTTCAGTTTGCGAGGTGGTCCTCAGCTGGCCTTTGGGAACCTTGTGTTTGAAAGGCTCGCTCTACCTAACTGCACAGTGTGGTTAAGGTGGAACCCCTGGAGGTCTGGGATTTTGGTCCGTGCCAGGCAGATGGAGCCCGTGTGACCAGCCCGCCAGTAAGAGCCTGGGCACCGATGAGCTTCCCTTGTGGACAGCACTTAGGACATATTGTCACGGCACGTGGCTGGGGAATGAAGCCCGACCCGTGCCACTCCACCGCAGGGTGACTCTTGGAAGCTTGCACCTGGTTGCCCACGGAGGTTGCTCCTCGCACCTTTTCCCTTTGCCCGTTTTGCTTGTGGTAAATCATAGCCACGAGCACCGCTGTATGGCGAATCCTCACCCCCCCGCCCCCGGTGGGGCTCCAGGGGACCTCCAAGACGCAGACGTATCTTACTGTTAGCGGATGGCCTTTTTCTTTTCGTAGTGTTGAAATCGGTGAAAGCGTGAGGGGCGAAGATGTCTACATCATCCAGAGTGGCTGTGGGGAAATCAACGACAACCTGATGGAGCTCCTCATCATGATCAATGCCTGCAAGATCGCGTCGTCATCCAGGGTGACCGCCGTGATCCCTTGTTTTCCGTACGCGCGACAGGATAAAAAGGACAAGGTATGAGACTTGTGTCCTGTTGGCAGAACTGCTCTGGGGTAACATCTACGGTTTTTCCCCCTCACATATTAGCTCAGGATATCTGGAAAATGTTTGCTTTCTATTTTAATGATCGAGGAAAGAAGCCTTCTCATCTTGGCTTTTCAAAGGTTTGTCTTTGAACCTGCCATCATGTTCATATTTATAGAAACAGACAAGGCATATGTTTGTAGGCATTAGGATAGCATATAGCCCTGGTGATGAAATTGTTGTGTATCTTTATGGTGATGGATAGAACGAAAGGCACCCACACCCGCCCCTCCCCCCCGCACCCCCCAGTGAGTACGTCAGACTGGGGAAGTGGAATCCGATCACTGGACTGGATCAATGCCCGTATTTTGGTTGTGAGTCTGTACTCTAGTTTTGCAAATGTTACCACGAGGAGAAACTGGGTAAAGGGCACAGCCGGATCTCTGAATTGTTTCTTACAACTGCATATGAATCTGCAGGTCTCTCAAGGTAAACAATTTCATTTAAAAAATACACCATTACCTCTTTTTAACCTTTCCAGAAGAACGAAGTTAATATTGTTGACTTTTTCTTTGAGCCACACTAGCACTATGTGAGGCTGTGTGCCTTTCTAGAAGAAATTAAAATAGTCCTTTCCTTCGAGAAAGCTCAGAGAAGTTGGAATTTGAGGGGAACTTGGGAGGGATTGTATTTGTTCGCCAGGGCTGCTGTAACAAATGACCACAAACAGGGTGGCTGAAAACAACTGAAACCTGTTCTGTCACAATTTGGGGGCCAGGCATCAGAAAACAAGGGTTGCACTCCTTATGAAGACTCTGGAGGGGAAGCCTTCTTTGCCTCTTCTGGTTTCTGGTGGCTCCTGGCATTCCTTGGCTTCCGGTAGCATCACTCCCATCCCTGCCTCTTTCTTCACATGGCTGCCTTCCCTTTGTCTCTGTGTGTGCTTCCCTCTTTTTAAAAAAAGACAGTCATTGGATTAGGACCCACCCTAATCCAGAGTGATCTCATTTTGATCTTTACCCTAGTTCGATCTGTAAACACCTTCTTTTTAAATGAGGTCACATTCCAAGGTTCTGGGTGGATGAGTTTTGGGGGGATATCACTCAAACCACGATAGGCATCAGCTCTTAAGCTGTTACCTGCTTTAGGTCTTATGGATAGATAGATGTTCATCAGGTTCTCCATGAATCCTTCAGTTGACAAGACACATGGCTGTTCTGTGACATGACTAAACATGACAGAAGTTCCCCCCGATAACACCTCTGTTTATCTCCCTAATTCATTTTCTGAGACAACACACATTTCCAAACAGCACACAAGATTCCCTCCTATATGAAAAAAATTCCTTTATAAATTTGAATTCCTATACCAAGGCCCCCCTAAATTTTAATGCCTCTTCAGGTGTGGTTCCAGACCCCATGCTGAACACAGCTGTCAGTTAATTTCTCACTAGAAATTTGATCTCCAGAACTCCATTCTGCAATTGAGTTATGGTTTACCCTGCATAGATTAGAAGGGGTCGGCAAACTTCTGTAAAGGGGTGTAGGGTCTCTGTGGCAGCAGCTGAGCTCTGGTGTATCTCAAAGACTCGGACGATATGTAAATGATGGGTGTGGCTGTATGCCGATGAGACTTTTATGTATGGACAGTGAAATGTGAGTTTCATATCATTGTCACATGCCGTGAAATGTTCTTCTTTTGATTGATTTCTTCCTGCAGCTATTTAGTGATGTAAAAACCATTAATAGCTCACGAGCAGTACAGAAGCAAGCGGCTGCCTGGATTTGGTCCGTAGGCCAGCTGGCCAGCCCTTGCGTTAGAGCCCTGATTGGGTGATCGGGTGTGCGTGCGTGTGAGGGGGTGTGACTCTGCGACTGTGTGTATGTATCACTTGGTGATTTAGATACAGCTAAGGGCAGCCCAGACCTTAGGTCACATAGACTGCTGTGAAGCATATGACCTCCGCCTTGTTATTTATGGAGCATTTTTTATTCTAACTTGATTGGAAAGTTCTCTGTGCGTTTTTGGCTGCAAAATTTCCATTTATTTTTGTCCCATCAGCACAGTCTCTTGTCCCGTTCGTGTGTGTCATAGGACTGTGGAACATCTTCATTTTTGTCTGTGTCCTAAAGAAGCCAATGATGATTGTGCTCTTTTCTCTTCCGTGTAGCAAGAGGCTCAGCGAATTCTGTATTCTGTCATTTGCCATCAGGTTCTCCTTTCACTTGTAGTAACTTTTGCATTTGGTGCTCAGATAGGCAGTGGATTGTATCTTCTTGAGTAACTGAATATCCTTTTGCTGTTACATGGTCCCTGTCCCAGGCCCAGCGGCCTAGGGAGGGGAGCCCTAACTTCTCCTTAACTGATAACCAGTGGTGACTCCTACGGCTTTCGTTTGCAAGTATCCAATCTGCAGTCACCTTTGTTTCCAAGGTGGTATTTTCAAACTTCGTTGCTCATGTTTATTCCTAATGAAGTCTTCGGGGTGCAGGGAAACTAGCCCTGCTTGGCCCTGGCCCTGCGTGCGGACCTGCCTCCCACCAGCAGTGCCCCCTGCCGCCGTACAGCGGTCCTCTCCCACGGGGGTACCTGCTCTGTGGGGGGGTGGCTTCCCACCAGCTCTCTGTCCTGCTTCCTAGTGTCGCACACTTGGGCGGGTATTCCGTTCGGGCCGTTTTGAGCACCTGTCTCTCTCTTTCCTTTCGCTCTTTCTGAATCACTTTGCTCTAAGTGTGTTTCTTGGAAACAAGCTGGTAGCTGTTTTTAGTGTTTAACCCCCATCAGACAGTTCCAGACTTAACTGCTGATGGACGAGATAAGACGTTCGTTGTCAACAGCACAGAAGCAGGGAGGTGGACACGGGGTTGAGAGGCCGCACAGATAGCAGCAGAGGGAGGCCTGAGGGCAGAAATTGTGTGGCTTATTGTCAGAGAAAACTGATGAGCGGAGAAGGAATGCTGGAGGGCTGTGTTCCGTTTCTGGAGCTGCTTTTATAAATGACTAAACCGGGGGGCTTAGAACGACAGAAATGTCTCTCACCGTTCTGGAGGCCAGAGGTCAAAAATCGAGGTGTGGCAGAGCCAGGCGGGTCTGGAGGTTCTAGGGGGGGATCCTTCCCGCCTCCGCAGCTTCTGGAGGCTGCCTCGTTCCTTCGCTTGAGGCCACATCCCTCCAGCCTCTGGTTGTGTCTTCACTTGGCTTCTTACCTCTGTGAACAATCTCCCTCTTGAAGTGAGTGTAACAAGGGATTAAGTAAGTGCTTAAGAGAAATGGCCTGAGCCTGTGAGCAAACTACGTTTATCAGTAACTGGGCTGAGGTGAGACCCAGAATGATGGGAAAACCTTTCTTCCCCCTTTGTGCCCTGCTTAGGTAGGCCAAGGGCCAGGTAGTGTTTGAATGTGACAGGAAGTCATGGGCCACACTTGCTCTCTGGGCTCAGAAAGCAAAGCCTCCTCAGCCACAGGAGGAACCCTGGGCGGCACCCCCCCCCCCCCGCATCCCGGGTTTCTCTTTTCCTTTTCTTTCCCACAGGACCGTGCTGCCCATGATGTCTGAGACGCAATGAAATTCACTGTAATCGACCTATTCAGAGTTAGCTGCAAAGAAGCCCAGAAAAACCTAGAGCCTTTTAACTGTATTCAAAACCTGCTTCATTATTTATTTATTTGACAGAGAGAGAGACAGTGAGAGAGGGAACACAAGAGGAGGAGTGGGAGAGGGAGAAGCAGGCTTCCCACAGAGCAGGGAGCCCGATGCGGGGCTCGATCCCAGGACCCTGGGATCATGACCTGAGCCGAAGGCAGACGCTTAACCGACGAAGCCACCCAGGCGCCCCATTATTTTTAATCTTACTGCTGCTTCTTAAGCAAGCCCCGCACATCTGTAAAATTTTATTTTTGGCTTCGTTGGTATGTACAAGAAACCAGGGACTGGTTCTGAAGGTGAAGGAATGGTTTCATAAATCATGACACATCGGCACATGTGGTCTGACCCGGAGAAAGGAAGATGATGTAGTATGAATCGTAAAACGCATGGCGTAGCGTCGTCTGAGCTTTGGGGTTACAACTTTGGGAACAAGTGGACTCAGGTTTGAATTTCAGCATCATGATTCACTCAGCTTGTGCTTTGTAACAGTAGCTTAAACTCTGTGTGTGTTTAGTTTTCTCATCTATAAATTTAACGATAGCATTTGCTACTATTTCTAACGTGCTTCGCATGTAATAAATACATGGGTAGGCAGACTTTTTCCAAAAAGAGCCAGGTGTCAAATTTTTAGACTTGGTGGGCCCCCAGATCTTTTGGACTAGGTCAGCTCCACCATTTTGGCACAAAAGCAGCCATATATGATATGTAAGTGAAGGGATGTCTGTTTGTGTTCCAATAAAATTTTATTTATGGGTGCGGGAATAGGAATTTCTTTTTTTTTTTTTCTTTTTTAAGATTTTATTATTAGAAAGAGCACAAGCAGTGGGGGGTGGTGGCAGAGGGAGAGGGAGAAGCAGACTCCCCGCAGAGCAGGGGGCCCGATGTGGGGCTCGATCCCAGGACCCTGGGACCATGACCTGAGCCGAAGGCAGCTGCTTAACGACTGAGCCACCCAGGCGCCCCTGGAATAGCAATTTCCTATGCTTTTCAAATGTCACAAAACGTTCTTTGTTTGCTTTTCAGCCTGTGAAAAATGTAAAAACCATTCTTAGCTCACAGGTTGTACAAAAACAGAGCACAGGCTGGCTTTGTCCCCTGCGATGGCAGAGACCCCTTCCCTGGTTCACACAGTCTGACGTGGGCAAAGCTGGAAAGCATTACTTCCGAGGGGGTAGAGGACTTGTAGCTTTTTTCACAATCGTTTTCAAGGTTATGTTCTCTTTTCAGTTATCAAATTGTTTCTTTTTATTTTTTAACCGGAAACATTGAGAACATTTGTCCTGACATTGGTTTCTCCAATATTATAAATTTGTAAAGCCCATCAAATTTACACTTTTAGCAGGGTGGCATCTGGTACATTGAATAAGGTCTGGACTATCCCAAGAGTCTTTATCATGATTGGCCTGGCTCGCCAAATGTTTGATCTTTCTCCGTGTTTCATCGGGGGAGTTGAACGTTTCACTTTTGGTTACTGTACCTTGCTGCTACCTTTGTGGAAATGTCATAATTATTCTCTTAGTGGCTGTAAAGTCAGTTAACTTGCAAATCATCTTTCCTGCAAGATTCAGTTGGGTCTTGAGCCAAATTCCTAGTACAGAATGCAAACTTGTAAGCAAGGTCTGGAGAAGGAAATCAGGAAGTATGAGTTTAGACATTACCTGTGGTTTGGATCTCAGAAGCAGGAAATGCTGGATGCCACGGAGGAATGTTTTTGCCAGTTACAAAATTATAGGAAGAGCCCCACTTTGACAAGCGTTGAGAATCAGATTGTATCACAAAGAAGTCCCAGTGATCAGTTTGTTCTTTTCATCATCCCTGAAATCATGTTAGACTAAATAATTCTCACAGTCACTGAGGCAAATAACTAAGTCTTGAAAACTCGATGTGATTGAGATTCTCTTGTTAAGTATTTACCGAAGAGCTGCGGTATGTAGGGTACAGAGCTGTGAGCTGCAGAGGATGTGAAAATCTCCAAAACCAATTCTTTGCCCTTGAGGGATGCCTAATCCAGCTGTGAGCTATGATATCCGTACATATCACATCTTCCAATGTCAGTCTTTCAGCGGCTGGCATAAGGTGGTCCCCATTGGTAGTGGCCCAGTGCTCAGCCAATGCAGTGTCCCTTTAGAATGGACAGACCATTTCTCTCTGGAGTTGTCAGAGCATCACAGCGTTTGGAGATTTGAACCAGACCTGGAGGGTCAAATGCAGTGGCCCAGCGGAGGCATGGTAGCGAGGCGGACGTGTGGGTGTAGATGGCAAGGCTTAAATTGTTCTCTAGAAGAGGGAGAGAGTGGGCCCAGTGCAGATTGCAGGGAGGACCCTTGGAGCCAGGCTGGTCAGGGTCTTTTTTGTTTGTTTTGTTTTGTTTTGTCTTTTTGTTTTTTTAAGATTTAGTTATTTATTTGAGAGAGAGCAGGTGAGCGAGCGCGAGTGGGGTGAAAGATAGAGGGAGAAGCAGACTCCCCGCTGAGCAGGGATCCTAATGCAGGGCTCCATCCCAGGACCCCCGGGATCATGACCTGAGCCGAAGGCAGATGCTTAACCAACTGAGTCCCCCAGGTGCCCCGAGGTCGGGGTCTTTTTATCCCAAAGGCAGTGTGGAACAGAACAGGGAGTTAAACAATGAAAACATGAATTATGGTATGTAGTTAGTTGAGAAAGTTGAAAAATGTAAAAGAATAGAATATTTTCCCATAATTTCACTTTCTGGAAACATCTACCATTAACATTTTAGGGTGTTTCTTCTCATTCCTTGTGTGTTGGAAAAAATGTGTGTGTGTGTGTTACATATGTATTGCTAACCTTAAAAGTGAAACTGCCAAGTTATTTTACCAGCAAAAGGTAGGTTTATTCGAGAATTTAAAAAAACCATCGGCAAGTCTGGAGGACAAAGGAGAGGGACACTTCTGAAGGAGCAACGGGGGAAAGTTGGGAGGGCTGTTATGAGATAAAAGGCTATGGGAGGAAAGTGGGAGTTTGCAGTATAGTGGCTTTCCATCAGCGGAGCTGTTGCCAGGAATGAGGAGACTGTTTCTTCCTCCTGCTGGAGTAGCGAAGTAGTATAGTATCCACATGCAAGGTCAAACCCCCCCCCCCCTTCCTGTTGGGTCTGCAATTGACTAGGAGTGGGAGGGCATGAGAGCTCCCCCTCCCAAAACCTTCTGACTCCATTTTAATGAGGGTTCCATTACTAATGTTCTTATTTCCCGCTTTTGATCAAGATCTTCCCTTGGAAGCGTCACTGATCGGCAATCAGGTTCTGTATATTTAGTGGGTTTTCTCTCTTGAGTGCCAGCAAGGACCTTTCCTGGCTGTCGGGTCTCCCGTCGGAGGGAAAGCGTGCGGCAGTTGGAAAGCACTTAAGCCCCACTGAGTCCAGGGAGCGTTAGAAGAGACCAAGTCTCAGGCATTTCCTATCTGAAGTCTGTCTCTTCTCCAGATTGTGAGCCCGGAGCCGGCACCACCTTACTGGGCATGTCCTTTCTGCCGAAGATGGAGAGACGATACCCAGTCCAAACTAACATGACAGAACCAACTGTATGTTGGTTCTAAACCAGAACCCTAGGTCTGAAAATATTTACTGGCTCTTACTTGGATTTGGGGAAGAAAGGTTTCTCCCTATGAAGGCCATCCCAAGTCCCGTTTGCCTCCTGAAATGGCTATGACATAAAAGGGAAATAGTGCGAGAGCGTAGTGCGTGGGATATCCGAGTCCATTTGGGAAGCTCCAGTAGGCATACAAACATGAAGCAATAGTTAATGGACCCTTTTTGCAAGAACAGCAGAACTTTAAGGACATCTCAGAACAGTGTGGTTACCTCAAAAGAGCTGTTTAGAACCGTGTGCGTTATCAATAATAGCGTCTAAAGTTGTGATTTCAGAAACTATGAATTTGGATGAGAATCCAGGGTCAGTTCATAGTTTGGATAAAAGAAAGACTTGTGAACTCTGAGCCTTGTCACCCTTGGGAAAGGCTCACAGGATCCTAATGAGGCTGTTTCCTTTTTTGCAAGAGATTGGGAAATGCCGATCAAGGGCATTTTCTTGACACAAAAGAGATGGAAGCAGCGACGGTGAGGATGGGGTCTACAGGCCTGGTCCGGACAGCCTGGGGACGCGGTCTCTGCCGGTGTTGTCTGTTTCAGTTCCGGGCAGTCCTGGCTTTCACGTCATCAGATGGCGTGCAGGTCCAGTCAGGGGCTGGTGCTTGCTTTAGATGGGGCGCGCGGGTCCAGGAGTCTGTTCCCTGCAGAGCAGGGTTGGTGAGCAGTCCCTGATGAGGGCCTTTCCGACGAGGCTCGAGAATTGTTTTGGAGGTGTCCTTTCCAAGCGACGAATTCTCCAGGTTGTGAAGGGTGATGACGTAAGGTCGTTGTCTGCGGGGAGTGCACAGTGAAGACGTAACTAGACCTTTACGATATTGAAGGTCTCTCCTTTCATCAGCTGTGGGGCCAAAGGTGCAGGGGCCAAACGCACGGTCATCCTAGGACTATCTCCAAGGGCGGGAGTGCATGAGTTCCAAAGGGGGAGAGGATCTGCAGTCTGGAAGGATCTATGGCAATGCCTTCGGCCAAGGTATTTGGAGAGTCTATAACATTTTGCCACTGGAGTCTTAACGGTGTCCTTAGTGCATTCGAGCAGCCCTGAGGATTGAGGACGGTATGGAAAACGTTTGTGTAAAGCCAGCCACAGCACCCAGACTTACAGAAGCACCTGACTGGTAAAATGGGTGCCCTGGTTACTGTGTAGTTCAGGAGGGGTTCCCCGGGCAGGGCTCCTTTTTTTTTTTGCTAGAACTAGTATTTTTTTTTTTTTTTTAAGATTTTTTATTAGACAGAGAGAGAGCACAAGTAGGCAGAGGGGCAGGCAGAGGGAGAGGGAGAAGCAGACTCCCCGCTGAGCAGGGAGCCCGACGTGGGGCTCGATCCCAGGACCCTGAGATCATGACCTGAGCTGAAGGCAGACGCTTAACCGACTGAGCCACCCAGGCGCCCCTTTTCTGCTAGAATTTTAGCCACCGAAGAGGCACTGGCCTGTCTACAAGGGAAGCTTCAGTCCAGTGAGAAAAGAGACGAACCATGATGAAAACATGCTTGTATCCGTGAGACGGCGGGGAGCTGCATGAAATCCTCAAATGGTCCATTGGGCAATTTAAGATGTTTTCCAGGATTGTATTTTGGACAAGTGGAACATGCAAAGTAGACCTTTTCGCAGCCTTTTTAATACTTTCCCGTCAACATCGGTTCACGAATGCTCTCGTTTTGTCAGTAGACCCATGGTTTAATGCGCATGTGGTTGGAAGTAGTGGGAATTGTGGAATTTGTGGTAGGACCGGATGGTTATTTGGTCGAAGCCAGAGCTTGCTTTCTTTATCGAAGCAAGAAGTTACTAGATGTCCAGTGTTGTTTCTCCTTTTCTGGGGCCAATTGTTGGGCATCTCTGGTCAGTTTTTCTAATTTGTCCTTTGAGAGAACATCCCTTTGGAACACAACAGGGGTCTGGCTGTCAGTCTCCTTGAGAGCAGCATTTTTTTGGTGGAAATATCAGCAAGGTGATGTCCGTTGGCCTGCGGGGAGCTGGGTCTGGAATATCTAGGAACCTTCATAGCCAGAGCTGCCGGCAAAAGTGCGGCACCCAATAAATTTTGGACATAGGAACCGTTTTTAATCTTAGCCCCATTGGATGTTGCTGCCATAACATTCCAAAATCATGAGCTGCCCCAGAGGCACACTGACTATCAGTATAAATGTATGTGGTTTTGCCCTTGGCGAAAATACAGGCTTGAGTAAGAGTGTAGAACCCAGCCTCGTTGTGCTGAAGTAGCTGAAGGTAAAGGTGACAAACCTCCGTGACTTCAGAGGGAGTTGGAAGAGCATGCCCAGCACGGTGTTTACCATTTTTATTCATTAAGAACCATCAGTAAACCGTGAAAAGTCTGCATCAGTTAGAGGAGTTTCCCGTGAATTGTCACGGGCGGTCAAAAGGAGATCTTCAGCCTTAGGCAGTCGTGGGGGGTTTCCTCAGTGGAAGGGGGGGAGGAGGGCGGCAGGGGTAGGGCATTCCCTTACCTCTCGCATACAAAGAGGAAAAAGGCAGGTTGGTAATTAGGATGTCAAGGGGGCAGGGGCTTTACTTTGTTAGACTTAGCTTTCAAGTCCCAAAGGCTCTGTCATGCCCCTCTTTGCAAATACTAGGGTTCGGTTTGTCAGTTCTTAGTAAAGGGCGTAGCGGCTGAGCCAAGCCGTGTGAGAGAAGTTTGGAATCCCAGTTTCGACAAGAGCCAGCCAGTCCCAAGAAAGCCTCATAACTGACTCTGAGTTTTAGGTTCTGGGAAATTCAGGATGCCTCGGAGTCCACCCAGATCCAAATCTGGTCTGTGTTTCTGAGATCACGTACCCTAAATACCAAACCCGAGTTTGAACAAAGTGCAGTTTTTCTTTGCAGACTTCGATGTCCCTTTAAGGCCACAAGTTTTAACAGGTGGATGCCGTCTTCCTGTGAAGCGGCTTGAGAAGGGGGACAGAAGCAGATTGGCTGTGTATTGTGACAAAGTAGAGCTTGCAGAAAACTCTGTATCCTCTCAATCAGCTTTTAAGGTTTGTAAAAAGTTAGGAAGGACTCTGTGTAACCCTGGGGCATTACTGTCCAGGTATATTGCCATTCTTCCCAAGTGATAAAGATACTGGCTGTCCTTATCAGCTGGGATACCAAAAAAATGCACCGCATGGGTCAGTTACAGTAAAGAATTTGCTTTCGGTGGGAATGGATGTCAGTGAGGCATGCGGGTTGGGAACGACAGGGTGCCAAGGGATACCAGTGGTATTTACTGCTCGGGGGTGCTGGATACACCTCCATTCTCAGCTGCTGGGTTCTCTCACAGGTAAAATTGGGGTGTTACAGGGATAACGAAGCCCTGAGCCTTGTAATCTCTGTATGAACTGTTTTAATACTCCGAGGCGGGGGCCTGCTTTAGAGCCGTGGTGTCCGTAGGCACAAACACAGATTTATTCCCAATCTGGATAGTGGTTTCTGCAAGCCGATTAGAGGGAGGATTGGGAAGAGCCCCTGTAGTTCCTGGTAGCCCCGTTGTAGAGAGCAAGATGGAGGCACTCGTGTCAAGCAGGGGCCCGTGTCTAGTGGTGATACAGGCAGTTAAGCATACCGCAGCTCCCAGATATCGCCGAGACCAGCACCAACTGACGACACCCCAGAACTCGTAACAAGCAGAAGCAGAGAAGTCTGCAGGGGCCCAGGACTGATTTGATCCCTTTAAAAAGGGGAGTATTTTTGCAGCAGTCAGACTCCTCAGACATGACCCCTCTGTGTCTAACCACTTAAAAACACCTGTTGCCGAAAGCTGTGCCCGATGAATCTCTGAACAGAACTGAGATCCTCCACTGCTTGAATATCAGAAAAAGTGAGTGCCGAGAGCCGACCTGGCCTGGACTGACACCTTATCTCAACTACGCGCCCATAGACTGACTACGTGTTTGGTTCCTTCACTTCCTGCCCCCTGTGTTATCTTCTTTGTTGTGTGGTTTGTCTTCTGTCCTGCTCTGTGTGCCATGTAAGAAGCCAGGTTAACCACGTGGTGAAATGTCACTGAGTTGGGAATCCTGAAGCTGCTCTGTAATTACGTTCACCTTGCTTTGGGACTGAATAGGGCTGACACTGCAGAAAGACAACACCTCGTGTGTGCGCCTTCACAGTGTGCTCAGGACACTTGGCGTGGCGGGGGCGGGATGCCACGTCATTGACTCGTGTGGTAGAAAATTTAGAAGAATCAGGGGCGCCTGGGTGGCTCAGTCGGTTGAGCGGCTGCCTTCGGCTCAGGTCGTGATCCTGACGTCCTGGGATCGAGCCCCGCGTCCGGCTCCCTGCTCAGCGGGGAGCCTGCTTCTCCCTTTCCCTCTGCCTGCCACTCTGCCTACTTGTGCTCTCTATCTCTCTGTCAAATAAAAAAAAAAAAGAAAATTTAGAAGAATCAGAAAAGACCCCCAGACGCTTGCTTTACTTGACCATAGCAGAACTAAAAATAATAAATTGGGGAATACATTTATGTGAATATAGACTTTTCCAGGCGTCTCACTGACGGTGAGACCCTAAGGTAGCAGCAAGGCCAGTGAAGCCGAGACCGGTGCTGTGCAAGGAGCAGTCGACAGTGGAAGCCCGTCCGGGGTGCACCCCTCTGCAGGCCGGGCACGAGGTGGAACTAGCCAGAGCCGAGACCAAGGGAGATGGCCTCAGAAAGGCACTTGGAGGGGCGCCTGGGTGGCTCAGTCGTTGGGCGTCTGCCTTTGGCTCGGGTCGTGATCCCAGGGTTCTGGGATCGAGCCCCGCGTCAGTCTCCCTGCTCCGCGGGAAGCCTGCTTCTCCCTCTCCCACTCCCCCTACTTGTGTTCCCTCTCTCGCTGTGTCTCTCTCTGTCAAATAAATAAAATCTTAAAAAAAAAAGCGTTTGGAGGACTAAGAAGAGTTAAAGCATTTGGAGACATTGCAAAGATAATGCCACTCCTGGCCAAAGTAATCTATAACTTGGCAGAAAGATGTGAACAAAAATTGTGGAAAAATCTGTACAAATTTCCCAAGTGGGAAATAGACCTCTGCATAGTTAAGAAATTGTATATGGCAGCTGCTAGGTTACAAAAAAGGAAGAAAGATGCGGGCCCTAGGTAAATGCCTAAAAAGGGTGGTGAAAAGGGCCAAGAGGCCTAACACCATACTTTGGGTACAAGACCCCTGCTGCCCCACGGAGTTGGAAGTCAGAAAGCTCACAGCCAGGACCCTGGGAGGTATAGTCATGGATCTGAAGGATCCTAAAAATGTAAAACCCTTAGGGTCCCGGCTCCCTGCTGTGGAGGTTCCCATCTTATTGATGAAAACCACCTCACAGACCAGGACCGGCAAAGAGCTAGCTAATAGAGTAATAAGGAAGGACAAATCAATGGATAATTTAAGTTTAAAGGACAAAGCACCCTTGGGGACCCCAGGACACCCATCTTGAGGACCTAGGAGACTATGATAACTCCCAGGGGGTGACTGTCAAAGCAGACCTCCTCTGCTTCTGCGTGTTATGGGTTCTGGGGTGTCAGCTGATGCTGGTCTTGGTGATATCTTGTAGCTGCAGTGCCCTGAACTGCGTGCGTCACTGCTTGACCCAGGCTCCTGCTTGACATGAGGGACTCCATCTTGCTCTCTACACCGTCGTTGGGAATTAGGACCATTGGAAAGGTTGGCGAGAGGGCCAAAGGTGCCTGAAGCGCTTCCATTTGTAACAGTCTTTTCCGAATGTCCTGGTTCCTTGAAATAATAGCAGAAACTACTCTTCCAGTTTTGTTTCGGGGCCTTCATTTGCTGGAGCCGAACATCGAAAATTTTAGCGATCTTTCCTCTAGGTGACTCACCTAGGGTGTGAACAAGCTGGTTTGCCAGGTTGGGCAGATCTGAAGTGGACTTAATTTCTCATTCCATCCTGGTCCTTTCACCTAAAAGGGAAAGATCTGGAGCAGTCATTAATAAGCACAAAATTAAATGTTAACCCCGATGGATTCAGCATCTAAAGGAAGACCAGAATTTTCGTTAAAGACAGTTTGGAGTCGATTGTAATAATCACGAACAGATGCATCAAGCTTTTGTGTATAAGCCAGAATTTGGTTCCAGTCAACAGACTTAGGAAAAGCCATTATAATTGTTCAGTGGAGATTTCCAGCAAGTTTTCTAGCATCTTGCCAAAAGATAGGGGTCTGTTTCTCTAAATCCTCCTCAGGATTTTCCCATTGGGCTAGTTTCATCCAGTGTTTGGCCTGGCCCTCACCAACAAGCATGTGCACTAATTGATAAAAATCTGAGAAACCAGGGGCGCCTGGGTGGCTCAGTCGTTAAGCGTCTGCCTTTGGCTCAGGTCATGATCCCAGGGTCCTGGGATCGAGCCCCTCATCGGGCTCCCTGCTCCACGGGAAGTCTGCTTCTCCCTCTGCCTCTGATGCTCCCCTGCTTGTGCTTGGTCACGCTCTCTCTGTCAAATAAATAAATAAAATCTTCAAAAAAAAAAAAATCTGAGAAACCAGGGTGGTAAGTTGGAATAATTATGTTAAATTCTTCAGCAAACCTATGGGAGTCCCAGTCATCTTAGGAAACTCTTTAACCATGGCTGGAAGTTCAGCCTTAGTTCAGGTAACGTAAGAAACTTGGGGGTCTGTTTAGATCCTCAGAAGACTTAACATTAAAGGGGCAGTTTTTAACTGGTTCAGGAGAGGAGAGAGCGGAGGGAGCTTCTGAGGAAAGGAAGGTTCGGCAAAAAGATTAGGAGGAGAGCACAGGAGATGAGAGGGTGCAGAGAGAACAGAAGAAGATGGCGCCCCAGGGGCGGGGCCTGAGCATGAGGTGGCTGCCTCGGATCTGGGGGGCAGGGTGGAGAAGAGGCCTCAGAAGCCCTTTTTTCTTTTTAGTTGTTGGCCTCAATTTATAAAGTGTATCTTGGAAAGAGGCAATTTTGGATTCCTGATCATGTTTGGAAGCTTCAAAATACCAGTTAAAATAGAAATCCCACTCGGTTTTAGAACCGTGGTTGTTGTCCAATTCAGCTTTGAGAAAATGAAGTTCGGAGAGATTGAAAGTTCCCCATAATGGCCATTGAAGTTCTAAATTACTTCTGGTTAAGTCAGTCCCTTTATTTATAAATGTGCATGTGGAGGGAACCATAGATTTTAAACACAAAGCCGGCTGGAGTCCCATTGCTGCGGGGGGTGGGGGGGCAGCATTGTGCCCTCAGAGCATTTTGATGACCGGGATCCCATTTCTTAGAGTTTTTTCAGGAACGGCCTGGTTCCAGAAGGGATCAGATGAAAGGCCAGCACAGTTCCTGGAGGAACAGTCCAGCCCCAAAGGGGAATAGGACCAAAGGCCTTCACAGTTCAGATTGGCACAGTTCCAGTTTGAACAGGCTGATTTTTGAAAAGGCGTCAGACTGAAGGCCAGCCTAGTTCTGCAAGAGGACTTCCATTGCCTCCATTCTGGCCTGGGTCTGTACTTTCTAATGAACTTTCCCTTTCCAGCTTCTCTCTTAACTCCGGCCAAAGGCCCTGAGGGCACAGCATCCCCTGAGAGGAACTGAAATCACCCCCTCAAGCAATGGCTGACCCAAGCAGGCGAGTGCCCCGCAGTTTGACCCCAGGGCAAATGACTGCTCGACCTGATCTTCACTGCCCACCTGCATGTCCCCACATACCCTTGTCCCACGTTTTCCTTATATAAACCTAGAGGTCTTTCTGGCACTTTGGAGACCATCTTGGAGACACTGGTTCCTGTCTTCCGGGTGTTGGTCTCACTGAAATAAGTCCCTTTCCTGTTGCACGACCACTCCTTTCTCTGCCTTTGGATTTTGTCAGCGGCCGGTGGCCAAACCTGGTGTGTGTGGGACCCCCGGAGCCAGGTGCTCTGCACCCTTGCGCCCCAGCTGCGGTTCCATTAGGAACGGTCCTGACAGGAATCAAACCGGAAGCTTAGCACAGGTCCGTCTGGAACAGTCTGAATGAGCCAGAAGGCCAAATGAGTACTCAGGGATGGAAACAAAAACAACCCCAAAACCGAGGGCTTACATAGATCCCGAGTAAAGCCCGGAGAGCTTAGACACGAGGCATGAAGCTCAAAATCCAGGAAAAAACTTAACCTTAAAACCCCAGGGTCGTCGATAAAGTAGTGAGCCCCAGCAGCTCCAGGGGTACGGCACCTGTTTGCTCACCAGCCCCGGAGGCATCGGGGGTCCTCTCTGGATCGCCCCTCTGATCACCAAGTAATGTAAACCTGGAGAATAGACTGCCAGTTACTTTACCAGCAACAGGTGCGTTTATTTGGGAACGAAAGAATTGCAAACAAACAAGGCGTGGCAAGTCTGGAGGACAAAGGAGAGGTAGGCTTTTGAAGGAGAGAAGGGGGAAGTTGGGAGGGCTGTTGTGAACTGCAAGTCCCTCAGAGGAACCTGGGAGTTCAAAGTGTGGGGGCTTCTCACTGGCTGAGCTGTTCCCTGGAGCCGATGAAAGCATCTCTTCCTCCCGCCGGACTAGTAGAATAGTATCCCTGTGCAAGGTCGAGTCCGCCTCTTCCTGTTGGGTCTGCAATTGACTAGGAGTTGGGAGGGCTTGAAAGCTCCCCATCCCGAAGCTCCAGATGCCATTGTAGTGAGGGTTCCCGTAGCTAGTGTTCACAGTATATTACTATAAAGTAATAGGTTTCTTTTTTTTTTTTTTAATAAAGAACTTAGTTATTTGACAGAGACATCAGCAAGAGCAGAACACAAGCAGGGGGAGTGGGAGAGGGAGAAGCAGGCTTCCCGCTGAGCAGGGAGCCCGATGCGGGGCTCGATCCCAGGACCCCGGGACCATGACCTGAGCCGAAGGCAGACGCTTAACGACTGAGCCACCCAGGCGCCCCTCTTTTCGTTTTGTTTTGTTTTGTTTTGTTTTTTAAAGTATGGTGTGTTAAGAGAAAATAGAAATGATCTGTTAACATGATGTAATTCCTTCCCGTGTATGTTTTTACATGAATATACTCTTGTGTATTTAATAGGGATCATTTGTTATTATTGTGAATGAAATTTTTTTTGTTTCACTTTTGAGATGTAATTGACAACATTGTGTGATTCTGAATGAAATCTTTTAAGCTTACATGTATATTTTTGGGTTGGTGTATGAGAATATTACTGTTGACAGTAAAATGCTGACCTCCTTTCCTAGGTTTAATCTGTGTCTGTGTAGTCTCTTAAAAAAAAAATTTTTTTTTTTTTGATGTAGACACTTACTGTCCAGGATTTATGATATAAAAGCTAAAGCTGTGGAGAAGTTAGGTAATTTTAAAGAGGATACAGTGTCAATAAATCACCTTGCATCCCTTCTTGAAACACAAATTCTTGATCGCCAGACGGTGTTCTTTCTTCAGTGTGGCTTTCGTTTCATTTGTGACGGCACAGGCTTTCAGCTGTGGTACATTGGCTCTTCTTGAGGAGCTGGCCTTGCCTCTGCGTCCCTTACGTGTGCTCTCTTGGCCCCGCTGGACTTCTTTCTGTCCCTGGGTGTGACCTCTTGGCCTCGGTGATGTCCCACGTGCTGCCCTTTCCAGAACAGTGGCTCCTCCCCTCTGCTGGCCACGCCGTAAAAGCAGTTTCCTCAGAGGGGCCACTGATTCCCAGTCTCTTTAAACTTCATGCTATCCTCTTGGCTGGTACCTCTTGTTCTTCCCACTCGTCACTATTTGAAGGATACAAATTGTGGTGTTACATGTGTATGTGTTTGCTGCTTTGAGATTTGTTCTCTCTATCCAGTGTCAAGCACATTGTCTTGCAACAGTATATGTAAATAGTCAATATTGGGCGAATAAAATGGAATGAATCTCTTTTGTTAGGAGGTAATTTTCTTGTTAATAATTCAATAATTTAAAGTATTAAATGACTTAATGTTGATTTTATTACCGTATCTCTTCCCTTCTCTTTTCCTGTAGTAAAATCTGTGTCTTTATTTTTTAGAGTCGTGCTCCGATTTCCGCGAAACTTGTGGCCAATATGCTCTCGGTCGCTGGGGCCGATCACATCATCACCATGGACCTGCATGCCTCTCAGATCCAGGTTCCAGCATTTTCTTTCTTGCCCTTGGTTGTGATCGGGGGCTTAATGCAAGTGGTTAAATCCTAACTCTGTTAAGTTAAATTGTTTTTGAAGTGGGTAACGTGACTCGTGTTTGAGTTTGTATGTGATTGCTCTCTTGGGTTTTCGTCTTTACTGGACTTGGAAATACGGTTTAATAGTTGTTACCACTGTCTGCCACCAGCTTGCGTCCAGTTTTGGAGGAGGGGGAATGGCTTCTTGGTAGTAAACTTCATAATTCCACCTCAATTTCTCAAAAATAATTAGAATGGCAGGGTTGTAATATATGTTTTTTTAACCTCCTTCATAACTTATAGTTCCTTCATCTATAAGACAGGCCCATACTGTGCCCACTCTGTGATACAGTGCGAAGAAGCATTTGGCTTACAATAAGGTGCTTAAGACACAACAGACCTCTTTTCCCCCACTTCCCCGCAAAGCCATTCTCCTATTCCTTAGAATATAGGCAATCCTAAGAGAATAGAATATGTCTCCAAAGATAATGGATTGCACTGACATAGGCCCCTGGAACATACCTGTCTTTTGATTTAATTCTGTTAAAATTAAGAAAAGGGAGTCTGTTGAAAAGGCTTCTTTTGAACAGGACTTCTCCCCTTAGGGATTCTTTGACATCCCGGTGGATAATTTGTACGCAGAGCCCGCGGTCCTGCAGTGGATTCGGGAGAACATTGCCGAGTGGAGGAACTGTATCATTGTTTCACCTGACGCCGGGGGAGCCAAAAGGTAGCCAAAATGCACCTTGGTTTTCTTTTTGTTCTTTTTTTTATGTGTTAGATAAGGAAGCATGTTTTAAATTACTTAACGCTCTATTTTATAAATGGACAAATAAGGGCACTGCGTCTTCACTTGCAGAGCAGAGAGCTGTCCTCTTTGTTACCATTTCGTCGTTCATGCGAGAAACGCAGGCACGTATTTGTTTTCAGCGAATATGTTTTACTCGAGGTGGTGGTTTTTTGGTGTTTTTTTTTTTTTTTTAAGATTTTTATTTATTTATCAGAGAGAGCGCACAGGCAGGGGGAGCGGCAGGTGGAGGGAGAGGGAGAAGCAGACTCCCCACCGAGCAAGGAGCCCGATGCGGGGCTTGATCCCAGGACCCCGGGATCACGACCTGAGCTGAAGGCAGACACTTAACCAACTGAGCCACCCAGGCGTCCCTCGAGGTGTTTTTTAAGTTAACTTTTTTCTGATTATAAAAGCAATGAGCCTAATTGGAAAATAAGGCTTTTAATTAACAACACAATTGACTAAGCTAGTCCTTCCTACTACAAACACCTGACAGTGGAAGCCAAAATAGAACAGAGTTTTCAAAAAGACATCTCTGTTCGTAGAGCACCAAGAAGAAGGGAAATATCCAGGGCCGAGAACTAAAGAAGAGCTGAAAACCCTGCTTCAGTGGCCTGGGGGTTGGGTATCAGATCCAGGAAGAGGCTGGTGGCTTGGGTATTAACTGCCCACATAGAGGTCTCCAGAGAGAAGGGAGGTGAAAGTTAGACCTCTCTCCAGCAGCACAGGGGGGAAGCCAGTCTTTACCCAGCCGTTTGGATGGGGGGACAAAGTAGCCACTCGTGAGAAATCAAACCAAGAGCCTGTGCCATGTGCAGATGTGCGGTGAACTCTGCGTCCCCCTATGGTGCAGGCATCCCTACAAAAATTGGTCCCAAGCTAAAGAGCTACTGCAGTGGGAGAATTCCACAAGCCCAACTGCTGAGTAAGCACTGCCCACTGAAGACAGCCTCACGCCTGATGATCCCAGTTAGAACACCGAGAGGGCACAGCCCACCCAGAGCCAGCGTCTGCAGAGAACACGGCGGCAGGCGGCCAGCACCGTGGGGTGACGGAACAATGACTGGACTGTAAAATTCCTGAGTTAGACAAATTGACACATGGTACTGAAAACATCAGGTTGCGGGCACACCGACTAGCCTAAGGAAATGGTACTAAGCCGCGAATCTAAAGGGCTTCGCAGACTTGGGGAATTAAGGAGCAATCACTACAGAGAGTTCAGAATGCAGGGCGAGGATGATAGAAGACTGATTCGATATGGGCCTGAGGCTTGCGGACTCCGCGTGACCTTATAGACCCGGGCAGCGGCCATCTGGGAAAGGAAGACAGGGTGGCATGGGACTTTAGTGCCCAAGTGTAGGGGTCTCCATCAGGAAGGGAGAGGGACAAGAGACCTCTTGTCTGTCAGTCCAGTGCAAAAGCAGAGAAGCTGATAAATGTGCCATGAGGGTGTCCAGTGACCGTTGGGCTCCAGGACTTCTTTAAAATGCAGCTGCCCCGTTTGGCTCCCTCATCTGCCTATAGCCTGGCTAAGGGGCTTAGAATCAAACTGAAAAGCTCAGGAGTAGCCCAGAAAGCTGTCATTAAACCCACGCAGGGAAGCAGAGGTCCTGATTCTTAGAAGGGCCCCGACGAGTGCTAAGCTGCTGTCTTGGCGGGTTGGTTCCCCGCACAGGGGAGGGCGATGAACAGGTGGGGCCGGGCCTCTGACAGCGGCAGGAAGTGGCCGTTGACAGGAAAGAGACACAAATACATCGAAAACAGAAGCAGAAAGTTAGGTTGCGAAGACACCAGCCGGGCAGCGGCAAAGCCCTCACCCAGGGCCTCCAGGTCAAAGCACACGGAGTGTTGTCTGTCCGTTGGAAATGCTTGTCGTTTACTTGGAAGCTTCAGTAAGTCACACGGTGGAATCTGCATTCAGATACGGTGAATCCGCTGGCCCGATAGAAGCTTAGAGACGAACGAGCAAGGCCGGAGGTAGGTGAGCATAAGATGTAACTTGTTTTTAGTAACCGTTTTAGTGAGAGACGATTCACATACAGCCCACCTGTTCACACTGCACAGCTCAGTGGGTTTCAGCGTATTCACAGAGCTGTGCCTCCAGCACCACTCTCTAGTTCCCGAACATTCTCATCACCCCAAAACAAACCTGTACCCGCTAGCCAGGCGCTCCCCACTCCCCCCCAGCCCCCTAGCCCCTGGCCCCTACTGATCTCTTTCCTGCCTCTCTGGACATTTCGAGTGGATGGGTCATGCAGTACACGGTCCTTTGTTTTTAACCAGGAAAAATTACTTTGGCAGCTAATAAGCCAAAAGAATAATAGATTCCACAAGCTCGTGTGGCCTTTTCTTTTTCTATCCCAACCCTGTTTTTTCAGTATAGTCTAAAAATACACATCCTGTTCTGCGAACTTCAAATTGGGTCATGTCCCCCATTTCCCTCTTTAGAGACCTCCGTTCTTCCTGGCGTCAGAATTATGTTATTCAGACATGTCTCCCTTTTTCGTTCACACACACGGTAATCTGCTGCACACACCTCTTCGCTGTGATTTTCAAAACGTGTCCTCGTTCCGTCTTAGCAGTGATTCCGCAGCTGTGCAGATCTGCTTTACTGCTCTTTACAGCTGAGTGCTAATTCCATTGTGTGCATACATCCTGACTCCTCTCACGAGTTGCCCCGTTCCTCACTTGGAGATACTGTGGTGCGTACTCTTAAGCACGGTCTCGCAGCACTGGACTGTGACTGCATTTTGTGTGCATTTGCAAACAGGATCTATTCCTAGAAGGGCAGTTGCCAAGTCCTAGGGCGAGAGCCATTTTGGTTTGCATGGAGAGGGACAAAATTGGGTGTTTTGGAAAAGATAGACCAGTTGACCATCCCAAGTATGAATGCCGGTGACTTTCTACCCAGGCCTGGGACCACAGCAGTTGAGCAGACATTTTTTTACTTTATAAACCAGATAGTGATGATACGGTATCTTTTCCTGGTAATTCTGATTGCTGTGGACAAGGTCCGGCACCCTCTCCGGCCTGTGTCTTTTCCATGAGGGCCTGGTCATGCCTTTGCCTGTTGTCAGATTGGCTGGAGGCCTTTTCCTTTGGATCATTAGGAGGTTTGTTTTGTTTTGTTTTTTTAAAGATTTATTTATTTGACCGAGTATAAGCAGGGGGAGCGGCAGGGAGAGGGAGACGCAGATGCCCGCCCAGCAGGGAGCCCGACGCGGGGCTCGATCCCAGGACCCCCGGGATCATGACCTGAGCTGAAGGCAGCTGCTTAATCAACTGAGCCCCCCCAGGTGCCCCCGATTGTAAGGAGTTCTTTGCAGGCAGGAGGTTGCACCTTTGTTTCGTGTTTCCCCAAGTTTTTCCATTTCTCCTCATTATGTATTTTTATGCTCTGCAGGACTTTAGAACATTTCTTCTGTCACCATTTATCTCTTCATGTTCCGGCTTCTGGGTTTAGGAAGGATTCACCCATCTCTCACTTTTTCTTCTTCCATGATTTCATATATTTCAAGACAAATTGCCTTTTTCCTTTTTAATGTTCCAGTTTTTCTTCCATGTGATAGTTGGTTTGGAATAAAGAGTGAAGAAGAATCCAGCCCTTTCTCCCCCCAGCTATCTAGTTGTTCCAAAACTATTCAATAATCCATCTTTTCCCTTTTGATTTGAAACACCATCTTATATACCAAATTCCCCCATCTACTTGCCAACCCTTGCTTTGTTTTGTTCTGTTTTTTTAAGATTTTTATTTTTATTTATTTAACAGAGAGAGAGAGCACAAGTAGGCAGAGCGGCAGACAGAGGGAGAGGGAGAAGCAGGCTCTCCGCCGAGCAGGGAGCCCGATGCGGGGCTTGATCCCAGGGCCCTGGGATCATGACCTGAGCCAAAGGCAGCCGCTTAACCGGCTGAGCCACTCAGGTGCCCCTGTTTTTTTGTTTTTTTTTTTAAGATTTATTTATTTTTGGGGGTGGGGGAGAGGGAGGGGAGGGGCAGAGGAAGACAGAAGAGAATCCCAAGCAGACTCCCCACTGAGCAGGACCCTGAGATCATGACCTGAGCTGAAACCAAGAGTCAGATGCTTAACCAACTGAGCCACCCAGGTGCCCCAACCCTTGATTTTAAAAAAGCAGAATCAACTAACCAGCGCTGAGATGCTATTTTTTTCAGATCCCCTTCAAGGCTGTCCCACTCAACCACCCCTGCCCCCTCTGCCAGCAAAGTCAAGCTTTTTAGTACCGTCTATTTTCGATTTTATGGCCAACTCCTTTCCTTTTCCCCAACGTTTCTGCTGCACATCATTATCTTCTTCCTATTATGGAGTAAGCTGTTCCCCAACCGACAGAACCACCACACAGGTACCACGTGATACATGCAGTTGACATTATCAATGGCATCTTTGTTCCGTGCAAAAAAAAAAAAAAAAAAGTCATCTCATCAAAGAAAATAGGTATCTGACCAGTTGGAACCCACTGCCTTGGTAAAAGCTTTGAAGCTTGATTGTTGCAGGTAAAAATATTGCCACCAGAGGTCACTCTTGGGTAGTCTTTGAAGCTCAATTGGGTTGCCCGCTCAAGGAAAAGTAACCCTTAGAAGGACGCTCACCTAACACTCTTAACACTGTCAGTATGAACACGAAACTGGTGTGGGAAGTTGGCGAAACTAATTCAGATTTAACTTTTATTGTTTTTTCTCCTGGAAAGAATGTAAACACATGTTTAGAAGAAATGGGAATGAAACTATATGTTTTATTCTAGCTTTTTCTGCTCAAGATGTCTGTGTGATACATTGTCTCAACATCATTTGTTAGGAATATACCTATTAAGTCTCATGTGCGTGGAAAAGAAGAGTTGTAGCCGGATGCCCAGGGCTCACTGATAATGTCCGGCCTGCCACCTTCTCTTTCTGTTGCCAGCCCAGCCCTTTCTGAGTGGGTGACTTTTGAGCATTTGCCATGGATGAGTAGAGACACTCACAGTTTACAAGTCCCAAGGCCTCCGGTGCAGTGAAGCCCATTTTCCTACGCCCTGTGTTACATGGATTTTTGAGCCGGGACTTTTGTCCCCACTGGCTGCACCACAAACTGAGCGAGTCATAGCTTCTACGTTAACTTGATTTAAATTGTGTCGGCGATTTTTTTTTCTTACTGATTTTCACATACACTGTATTTTCATGCTGTTAAGCATACAGCTATTTCCTTATGCTTCTTTTTTAAGTTTTTATTTAAATTCCAGTTAGTTAACATGCAGTGTAATACTAGTTTCAGATGGACAGTACGGTGATCCGGCACGTGCCCGTGATTTTTAAAAAAAAGTCCGCGCAAACATTAACAGATGGTGTATCCATTTCTCATTCAGTGGTTTTATCCAGTGGTCCAGGCACCTGGCATTCATCACCAGCTGCCACGAACGCAAGGCCACGTCAGCACGTCTCTCCCCGTGACGTGCTTACTGTGCCGCCCGGGCCAGGCCTGCCTTTACAAGTGAGACCTGATGACCTCCTTATCTTGATTGTGGTTGGTTAACTGCCTTCCTAAAATATAACTGTATAGCGACAGGAGCTTTTCTTCATGTTGACGGGGTTTTACATGTCTGTGTCTTCGAGCAGGGTCACATCAATTGCAGACAGGCTGAATGTGGAATTTGCCTTGATTCACAAAGAGAGGAAGAAAGCAAACGAAGTGGACCGGATGGTTCTGGTGGGCGACGTGAAGGACCGCGTGGCTATCCTTGTGGACGACATGGCTGACACGTGTGGTACCATCTGCCATGCCGCAGACAAGTATGAGGGACGGTTTGGGCAAGTGTGAGGGCATTGCATTAAGAAAGGAGAAATGTCAGCTTTTAAAAATTGGGCCTGTTTTTCCTAATTATCGCTGATTGCTTGGTGGTAGGCCTTTCAGACCAAAGGATGGCCTAGGTCCATTTCTTTTTTTCTTGGTTAGAAAAAACCCTGTGGGCCTTTATGGCCTCGTTTTCATTTTCAAGGATGAGCTTTCAGTGTATTTAAAATAAAGGGTCAGAGAAGGTGCGCCCCCTAAAACTGAGCCCAGAAGGAAAGAGACCATCTTGCGGGCTCCTTTGGGCCTTTTCTTCCTTCTGTTCGGCCTTCCCTCGAGCCACCTCAGCCCCTGGCTCCTCCCGAAGGATTGAGAGCCAGGCTGTCGGGAGTGGGAGCCACCACCCAGCCCGGCGTGGCCGCGGAGCGCCTGGGCTGTGGCCGGTTGAGACGTGCTGAGGACGGACGGTGCACACCGTCTTTCAAAGACAGTATGAAACAAAAAAAACGCAAACTGTGTCAGTAATTGTTCTACACTGAATATAGCTCAAAATGATGGTCGCCTGGCTTTATTAGTTTAGCCCTGAGGTTCTCAGCCGAGGGCTGTTTTGCTCCCCGGGAGACATTCGACGGTATCTGGAGACGTCTTCAGTTGTCACAAGTGAGGGAGGGAAGGGTGTTGCTAGCGGAGAGACCAGGGATGCTGCTCAGCACAGAATGAGTAGGCCCAGTTCCATGGTTGATAATCCCCGATTTCATGGAATCCAAAGAGTTTTGCCAATACGTACCTTAAAAGATTCTTTTTTAGGCTAATAAACGTGAGTGAAATTGGTTTTCTGTTTTTCTTTATGGAACACGCTTTTTGCTTTCTGCTTCACACTACGGGGAGAGTGTTTGAAGGATATGCACGTACACCTCATGTCTTTGTTTTCTCGTATAGGCTGCTCTCGGCCGGAGCCACCAAAGTTTATGCTATCCTGACACACGGGATCTTCTCGGGGCCGGCTATTTCCAGGATCAATAATGCTGCTTTTGAGGCCGTTGTCGTCACAAACACCATTCCGCAAGAGGACAAGATGAGACACTGTCCCAAGATTCAGGTACTTGTACACGGCAGGCAGAACCGAGTAGCGAGGAACCTCCGTCCAGTCCCGACAAATAGCCCGGAGCCCTGTGTGTGTGACCGTTGCCACGGGCGAGGCGGGGAGCGCGGGGCTTCTCGTAACGAAGGCTGGGACTCACGCCCGGTCTGAGAGCGGCTGGGGCCGGCGCCGGTCAGAGGTAGAAACAGTAAGCCAGTCAAACCACCCTAGAGAAGTAGTTAAAAACAGGCTGGGCTAAAGCTAAACACAACTACCGTGTGACCCAGGAAGTCCACCTCGGGCTGTGTACCCCCAGGCTTGAAGACGGGTGTGTAAAAAAACCGTGCACACGCGTGTCCATAGCAGTGCTATTCGCAGTAGCCAAAAGGTGGGAACAGCCAAATGTCCATCCACGGGTGAGTAGACAACCAAGGTGGGGTCCAGCCAGTGGCATTATTATTCGCCCTTGGAAAGGAGGGATACTCTGACATAGGCAACAACATGGAGGACCTTGAAAACACGACGCTAAACGAAAGCAGCCAGACACAGAAGGACAGACGTCGTATGATCCCACTTCTCTGAGGGGCGCACAGTAGTCCAGTCGAGAGACAGAAACTAGAGTGGTGGTCGCCAGGGCCTAGGGGGGCAGGGATGGGGAGCTGGTGCTTAACGCGGACAGAGTTGCTGGCTGGGATGATGAAAACGTTTTGGAGATGGGCAACAGCGATGGCCACACAGCATTGAGAATGCAGTTAATGCCACTGAATTGTGTGGTTAAGAAGGCGATTTTTACATTGTACGTATTTTACCACAATTTTAAGTGGAAGGGAAAAAAACCCACAGGCCGTGGTAAGGATCTTTAGAGCTTTGTGCCTTCCTGCCCTGCCTGCCTTGGAAGGCCCCTAGAGGATTGCTGATAATCACGTTATACCCACTGCCCTGAACTGTGTCAAAGGGATTTGAGTCCCCGTTTTGGCTGTATGTCGCGGTGAGCCTTGGCAAGTCATTTCCTCGCTAAAAGCCTCCATTCTCACCAGTAAAGCGTGAAGGTGGAGCCGGGTGACCCGCTTCGTGATTTCTAATCCATCCAACAGCGACGAGGTTCATGTGGCACAAGGGGGTGAGCATTTGAAAATGGTCACAACAGCTTTGCACAGTAGCTGGGAGTCCGCAGACTACGGCCCACGGGCCCAGTGTGGCCCACCAGCCGGTTTTGTTGGCACACAGCCACGCTCATTCGTTGACCTATTGTCTGTGGCTGTTCTCGGGCTACAATGACGGAGTTGAGTCTGGCCTGCAAAGCCGGGAACAGTTACTATTGGGCCCTTCATGGGAAAGCTAGTTTGCTGACCCCTGAGTGACGTGATCGCAGCGTTTTTGGAAAGCAAGAGAGACCTTCCATGTCATGATTGAGTAAAATTAAACCAGAGACACCCCAAGAAAAGGAGATCTCTGGCTAACAGGGACCCTGAAAAGCCTTTGAGTATCCGCACTGAAAGTCTCACTTCCCCGATCCCATGCGTGTTTGTGATTCGAAGACAGAAAAGGGGTGTGGGAGGTTCTGGTGCTCACACGTCTCTGTGTGCTGGAGAAACCGTTTCTGGCTCTCTGGCTTCTACGTTTTTCATTACATACGACTGAGCTGTGTCCCACTGTCCTCTCCCCTTTTCTGTTGGCCTTCAGGTTATTGATATCTCAATGATCTTGGCAGAGGCGATCCGAAGAACTCACAACGGTGAATCTGTGTCCTACCTGTTCAGCCACGTGCCGCTCTAGACCCCGGACGGGGAGTGTGGGGCCAGCCTGCTCTGACTGCTCGCTTGTGTGCGCTCACCTGACTTCTTAGTTTTAGGACTCAGCGATTCTAGGATAATGCAAAAGCATCCGATCTTTGTATCCTCCAAGATGCATTGTTTCCCCCTTCTCAAGCTCAAGACCATTTATTTCCAGTTTTGGGGGGGAGGGTGGTGGTTATTTGATCTTTGTAAGTGAACTGTTGTTAATGAGATATGTTTCGTCATCCTGACTTGTTCTGACAGGTGACCCTTTTCTTTGTTTTGCCAGTACTTTGAGGCCACAACTTGCAGGTATGGAATTGCACTGTGGAAGTTCGTAGATTCTATGTTTCAAGGTTGCCAAAGGTGACTTCAGATTAAAGCCTTCTGTGTAAATAATGATAATGCCTATGGACATTTGGGTAAAACCCTGTATACAGAATTAGCCTTTTACTTCCGAGTGAACCTTAGAAAATTTATAATACCCTGAATCTGGTTTTATTTTACTTTTTTCTTTTTAGTAACCAGGATTCAAATAAACCATTGTGGTTTTTGTGCTTAATTTGACCAAATTTTATGCAGCCTAAGATGGCCACTGACACATTTACTTTCTGATAAACATGAGACCTATCAGAGGCAATCAGGATTTTTTTTTTTTATTGTCACTTCTGAAAAACACATAACTGTATCACTTACCTGAAATGTCATGTTCTAAAATTCCAAAATTATGTTCAGCAATAGATCTGATTGAGGAAGTGTCAAGATAGACCCTGCAGGGTCACTGGGGCCACTCACGCTGTGCTCTGGCCACCCTGGGCGCCTCCTGTCCCGCCATCTTGTTTTATGGCCTCTCGTTAGCTCTTGCTTTTACTTGGTCTTTTTTCCAATAATTTCATGTTGTGGGTTTCCACCAAAACAAAGACTCCCCTAAGTCCCCTCAGATTTACTAGTCTGTTCATTGTTTCTGACATAATAAAAAGGTGAATTTTTGTGAGTACCACCAAATGCATATTTAAACATTACGTCCTTTGTTTTAATATTCTTTTGCCTTTTGTAATCAGAAGTAGCAAGTCTATTAGACTACTGATGATTTTAACTAAAACCGTTACATGAAGAATGTGGGTAAGCAAGGCCTACAGAGAAAGTACAAATAAGTAAGTCTTCATTGTTTTGTGAAGATAACGTTCAAACGGTGGCCCAAGAGCGATCGTGGAGGCAGAGCTTGCTTTATCCACACACAGCCCTCGACAGCGTCCTCCTCGGTAAGGTGCCTCCGGGCCTGTGGCAGAAGGCAAGCATCGAGTCCCTGTGAGTTTTGCTGTATGCACACGGGTGCATAACCGAGTGAATTCTTCAGCCCCAAAAGAAGAGAATTTGCCTGCGTAGACAGAGCCTGGGAATAGTAACAGTCCCTCCCTTCTGCTGAATCTTAAAACTTGGGAAATTGTCTGATCTAAATTTTGCAGGTGGCAAAACCAAATCTTTTAAGTCGTTAACAAGCTTGAACCGCAATCTTTAAGGTTTCCAACTTCACTACAGCAGAGGCTGAAGTTAAAAAGTACCGTTTGGGTCATTGCAGAGACTAGCATTTTCCTGTTTCTTAAAATGGTTTTTGAGAAAGACAATGGTATTGTAGCCTGGTAGAGTCAGCTGTGCGATATGGATTGACTCTTATCTAGGAAGAGTTGACTTGAGATAACTTAAAGAGCCTACTTAGATGTATGTAATTTTTAGTTTTGATAAATGAGGGATATCTATTTGGGATTTCAGTGCATAGACCAGTGAAAATGTAGTTACAAACACGCACAGGTAGACAGCCTCGGCTTACAAGCATAGACACCGGGACGTGACTGAAAAAAGTTGATTTAAACGTAATCATTTGATTTAAACGTAATCATTTCCTATTAAGATTGAGTCTGAGAGAGGTAGTTTCAAAATAATCTTCAGATAAAAATTTGCATTATCATTATTGACTTAACAACTGATTCTCTCCTTTAGCCTCACTTTTTGTTTTCAAGTGTTCTGATATGTTAACTAATTTGACTAGACTTGGTCATACCCAGTGGCAGTGTGGACCTCCACTTTGTGATGGTTTCAGTTCAAGGAAGATGAAGGTGGCCTCAGGAGCGGCCCGATCCCAGAACTTGCAGAGTCCGTGCTGCTTGGGTGCAAACATTAAGCGAAACCACCAAATGTCTCATTTCTGTCCAGCTCTGCTGAATGGGGACCGGACTCACGTGTATCTAGCTGAAAAGGAAAGGCACAGAAATACATATACACCAAAGCTGCTCATCCTCCAACTGAAAGCGTATTAAGCAACTTGCAGATACTCCTGTTAGAACCTGCCTTTGTTTAGATGCCCACTAGATTCGGGAATGTATCATTTGCAGTGCTTGTATTGGTTTAGAATATAGGATTTTAAGATCGTCCAACACTGTACTAAAACATTTCAATAAAATCATGCTACTTCTTTCTATTATAGTTTGTGTCCTCATTGCGGAGTGCTGCGTTTTGAAGGAGTGATGTGTTTTGATGGGGTTCCTGAACGTGTTTGCTACTTCATGATTCTAGCCTGGCATATAAAATTACAGAGAAGGCAGAAGTTAATTGAAGTCATTTCTTCTCCGTTGTGAAGGTATTTCTTTCGGGACTGACCAGCAGTCTCCTTGTCCCAAAGTGTAAGAGCTGTGCCACATGAGATATCCAAGTTGGTAATTCTAGATGTTGCCTATAAAATTGGAAATGGCACAGTGCACTTAACACGTTAAAGTAGTAATGTTCAATATCCATAGATCGGAGCAGACCAAGCTTCAGTGTAGGTCCCATTGAGGCTTTTCATCTGCTTTGATTTCAGAAGCACCAAGAAGAGTTTCCTGCTCTCGTAAAGCAACTACCTCTTCAGTGATGCTTTAAGTTACTCTTGTGGGACAAAGTAAATTTATAATTATGTTCTCCCGCTAAAGCTTGGCTTTAAAGTGTGGATGGTGCTGAGAGGGGCAGCATTTTGTCTCAAAAGTTTGAGTAAAATACAAAGAACTAAAACAGCCTGCCAGAGAAGATCACAGCTTAAGACATAACATGATGGAATGAATGTCCTCTATAGAAGGGAGGAAGAAAATGAAGGAGAGCTGGAATCCAAAAACTTCTACTTCACAATTACACCTAATAATGCTGTCACCCCTCTTCGGAAGTGCTTCATTTCATCTCGGCAGATCCTAGCAAATCTACCAGCTGACCTACAGGGTGGACAGGCTAAGTGTCAAAGGGAAAGAGGAAATACTAAGGGGTTCAGAGGATCGAATCGGGCTGGGGAGATCAGAAAGGGCTTTGTGAAGGGACTGCCATTATAGATGATAATTCATGGCAGAATTTTCCAGAACCAGATGGCTGTATTCCAGCAGCGACTGAAGCAGGACAGCATAGGGCATTCAGTACGTGATATGTTTGAGTGAGGATGGCCAATGAAGATGGCAGTTAAGGGCTGAAGCATGTCACCATATTGTTCACGGATATTGCGTGGAGAAGTAAACAATCCCTCCTTTCTACACCAGATCTTCACCTTGCTGATCTATTTCCCTGTAGCCCAGGAACACGCCCCTCCACCTCCCTGCCCTCGCTTTCCAGAGCTGGGTTCTGAATTGGTTTGCTTTACTGTAGTCTCGGAACTCTTGTTTTCCCTTCTGAGAGCAAAGCACATGATGCTCAGGAGCAGATTTCATCACTTAGTACAGTTAAAACAACAAAAACTCTGGGAGAGTTGCTTCACCTTTCGTGCCTCAGTTTCCAGAGATGAGAAATGGGATAATAGTACCTCTGTCCGGAGGTGATGAGGATTGAATGAGATCTCCGTACAGGGCTTAGAACTGAGTGTTTTGTACACTACTTTCACCTTTTATAGCAGGCATCTTAAATCTTCCCTTTGAACGAAAGTGAGTAGATGTGAAGCAGCAAGATTTTCATGCATTTTCTAGATACTAAGCCGTGTGCCCGTGTGGTCTACTCACAAGCACCACCCCTCACCCAAGGGCACGTTGTCCTGGCGTGTGACCGTCTCTGTCCACGGCAGTGTTTGGTGGCAACAAATGGTTGTGTGTTGAAAATATTTCCAGTGGCTGTAGAAGTGACGGGGGACGGGGAAGAATTGCCTACAGTAACAGAGACCGTGATCAAGGCCATTCACAACAACCCGATTCGATTCTCCTTCCCAGCATAAAGCCAACCAAAAGTGGTGCCCAATATAAACAGGGCAGTTTATACTTTTTTTTTTATCCCCAGCTGAGGATTCATTGGTGTAAATGCAACCCAAAGAGAATGTCAGTTACAGAAAACACATTCACGTTGTGCTCTCCCCAGCCCAGGCCCCTAGGACCCCTTCTGAAGGAGGGAAGGAGAGGAAGGGGGAGCCCCCGGGCCCACGCAGGGCCAGCCCAGCCGGGGTGGGAGAAGCCGGTGCCCCCTCGGCGCGTCCCGTAGTCGGTGGAGTGGAACAGCTCACACAGCTGGCCCGTGAAGACCGGGTCGTGATTATTCTCGGCACTGGGCCCCATGCCAATGGTGTCAAAGATCTCCTCGCCTGTCTTCGCTGTCAGGTGGTCCTCCGCGCAGAACACAGTCCGCTTCAGGAGCGTGTTGAGGGCGGGGGGGCTCGGGGCGGGGGGAGAAGCCGGTGCTCTTGCTGCAGCCCCTGCAAGATGCGGAATGACGGCGTGCATCTTGCAGGCAGAAGGGGGAGGTAGAGGTCGGGTCTTCCACCTTGACCGTGTAGATGTCCACCTCCTTTATGAGGCAGGTGTTGGTGAGCAGCTACATGGGGTCCACCACATCCACAGGGGCTCCTTGATGGCCACGTCTTTGATGCAAGACGCGTGGAAGCCATATACATTCTCCCACCAGTGGCTCTTGTCATCTTTGTACCGCCAGTCTTCAATGGCGGTCGCGTACCACGTGGCTCGGTCTAGGAAGATGGGGCCATCAGGTGCCAACCACTTGTCACGGGCACAGAGCACGGTGTTGAGCATTGACCCATCGGAGAGGTAATAGCCCATCCACTTGCTGATGCTGATGTCTACGTTCTCCACGGACGCTCTACCTCCTTCCCCTTCCCCTTGATGATGGTCACCACGTGGTCTAATTTGCTGGCTTCAGCAATCTTCACCGCAGAATCAGAGATACTGGGACACTTGATCCCAGTGACCTTGCGGGCTCCAGCCTTGGCAGCCAACATGCAGAGGATCCCTGTGCCTGAGCCCACATCGGCACCACCTTGTCCTTGAAGAGGTGCGGGCTGTGAAACACGGAGTTCCGGTATCTGAGGGTGCGCACCTTATCTTTCGGCATCTCCTCGTGAATGCCGAAGTGAGCATAGGAATAAAGTAGTCATCTTGGACGTTGTGTCCTCGGCCTCAGGCTTCTCGCTGCTTTCTGCCTGGCCACGGGAGACCTCCATGATGCAGTTCGTGGCCTCCGCTGCCACCATCCTCACCCGCACCTACTCCTCGCCGTCCGCCCCCCCTGCCGCCCCTGCCCCGGTTTACACTGTTCTAATGGCAGAGTCCCACGATCAAAAGAAAAACCAGCAGAAATCATTTTACATTTTCTTTTATTTTTCCATTTACATTTTAAAAGAGCGATAAAAAGAGACTGGGAGAGCGAAAGATGGCATGCCGTGGACAGTGTCCTAAATCAGGAGTGTGGCAATCTAGAGTCTGGTTCCTGATATACCACTAGCAAGCTGTGTGACCTTGGGAAAATGTCTACACCACTCTGAGTCTGAGTATCTCTGCAAAAATGAGAGGGTAGATGATTGCTGAAGTCCCCTTTAATAGGGGGTTTTATAGTCTTCAGAGGCTATGCTCTCTATTCTAGATTTCGTGGGAATAGCTAGTAACTAAAGGTTGTGGTTCCAAAGAGGCCAAGACGGTTACGTACCCATCAGGTGAACCACTTGTGTTGTCTGGCCGGGAACTTTCTCAATTTTAGCACCGGAAGCCCCGCGTTCCAGGAAGCCCCTCAGTCCTGAGCAAACCAGTATGCTTGGTCACCCTCATTCTGTCTTCTAAGGTAGATGGTTCTGGATCCCCGGCGCCTGCCTCAGCCAAAAAAAAACCTTGTCAAGTAACTGTAGAAGCCGAAGGGCTGTAGTCACGAATAAAGGAGGAAAAAGGGAGGCACTTTGAGAAAATGCATTTGAGACCCGGCTGCCAGTCCTTAGCACAGCCGCCCTCAGCGCTGTCAGTGGTCTTTAGAAACCCCAGGGCAGACTGTCCCGAGTGTTCACTAATGGGCATGGCCCTTCTGAGCATTGAGGAGGGGTCATGGATCTGTGAGCACTTGGCCCTCCGTGTCTGAGGATGTATAATTCTCTGATTTGCCCTAGACAGGGAGCATGAAATCCAGTACCTTCTTACATTGACGCCAAGACTATGAACCACAGAAAAAAAATGACTCAAGCTGAATTTGTGTCACTCTTTAAAACCATCAGGGTGATTCCCCGGGGGCACATTTTGATGTATATTTGCTGTAGAATGAACTCAGGAAGTGCCACTGACAGGAACTCACCTGAGGGACCAAGGAACGAACCCTAAATTTCTTCAAGCCCCACAATATCCTCTGTTTAGGACCTGGGCTACTGAGCAGCCTCCCAGTATTGAAAAGGGGACAGACCCCTGTCCTCAGCAATGGTGCGTTCATTTCCCCCACTGACTGCATTCAGAGCCCTCAAAGGGCAACACTGGGTGAAGACAAGATTCACAGACAACGTCCTATGAATTAAAGAGCGTGCGGAGAAAAACCAGATGGTACAAGAAGACTAGTTTTTGATGAGTCACTAATTCCTTCCCAATTTGCATCGGTGCAGTCATGAACGACCCCGGTCATTTGAAGCTGTTTTGTTATATGCACACAAGTTAGGCACTGTAATCGATCTGAGAAATGCCACTTGCTTCCACGGATTTTGATTGGATGTGATCATTTATTTGGGGCCAGGGCCGCCACAGTGGTGGGTGGTCAGAAAGAGCTGATCACAACGCTTTCTCCCCCTCCCTGTTTTCTGCTATATCCTGCTTTGGTTTTGTGTACGTTTGATGGTGTAAAAAAAAAAAAAATCTGAAAGCAGAATCATTTCTATCTTGAGCCTACCGAGGCAGTCACACTCAGCATTAAATGTAAATAGAACAAAAGTGCACCTGTTCAAAAAGTGCGAGCACATCTCTTCCAGGTTAAAAACCTGCTTTAAGTTGCTTTATTGTTTTAATAGCCATTTCTGCTGCGCTCCTGATGTTAAGCACTTTTTCCTACATTTACTAGCTTCTTCTGTTTATCACATATTTTCCCCAGAGCCAGTTTTGTCCCCAAGAAATGTCTCAGGGTCCCTGATGGAGGCATTTCAGACTGGGGGCAGGGAAGGCCTGAGGTGAGGAAGGAAAACAGGGGGACGAGGGGAGCTGCTGAGGGAAAGGGAGGGAAGCTGGATGAGCTAATGAGGACCAGCCTTTCCCTGGGCTCAGATGCCTCTCCCTGGGGACGGATCCCCTCTGCTCCCTCCTCTTTGTCCCTCTGGCCATTTTCTTTTGTTCCCCCGCAGGAGAATTGTGTCAGGGTTTCTCAACCTGGGCACTAATGGTATTTTGGGCTGGATCATCCTTTGCTGTGGGGGCTGCCCTGTGAGCTCTAGGAGGTTTAGCAGCCTCCCTGGCCTCTACCTAAGAGACGTAGGTAGTAATGCCTTCCCCCAACCCCCCGCCACACACACACATATGTAACAATGAAAAGCATGTCTCCAGACATTGCCACATTTTCCCCGGGAGGCGGGGTGGGGTGGTAAACTTGCTCCTGGTCGAGAACCACTGATGGATTCTAACCAGGACCTTCTTCCTTGATCCTCTTTCCTGACATTCATTCAGGTCAGAATTCCAGAGTAGATCCATCCTGGCTTCTGGACCAATTTCAAGTAAAAAAAGCATTCTGGAACAAAGTGAATAAGGCAATGGCAATCATCAATCACTTAAAAAAATTAAGCGGCATTGTTTGGGTAGGACTTGAAATTAATACTGAAATAATGACATTATCCTTTCGATCCAGGGCTACACACACTGACCCCTACATCCGGCAGGGGTTGGATGAGATTTGAGTAAGTCACTAAGTTATTTGTTTTCTTAGTTTCCTCTAGGAATGGTTCCAGCCTCAGAATGGGTCATGAGGTGTGGGTTTTTTTGGTTTTGTTTTAATCACGAAACTGATTAAAACAGAGCAAACGTCAAAGAGGTGATTGAATTTTAGTCTGACTTCAAGTGACCTCCGGAGAGCAGAGTTTTCAGTGCACTGGGCAGGTGGTGGGTTTCCTGGCCCTTTGGTGATTTTTCACCCTGCTGTGAGAGGCCAGCACAAAGACTAATGGTGGTGCCCAAGGCCATCGAATTCCTGGGCGCTGAAATGGCCAAAGTCTTCCGTGCTCAAACCATAGACTCCATCACCTCTCTTGTCAAATGTCACAGAATTGACTGGATTTTGGAGTGAGATGGAACATGCGAGACCAAATGAGTCCCCTCCCATTTTACAGGTGAGGAAACTAAGTTAAGGCTCAAAGGGATGAAGTGACTGGCTCAGTAAGACCATACAGTTCCTTAGAAGAAACAGGACCTCTTGCTGCTTCAACCAGAGATGTTTGCTGGAACCCAGGCAACCTCTGATGACTAATCACTGTATGATGAAGGTGCAGTTTATCATTAAGCCTCAGGGCAGTGAGGAAAAGCACAAAGTATGCTGTGCTAACTTCTATCAACCTGAATGCTTGCTTCTGTAGATTTGGTTGTTCACCTTCTTTCTTCCAGAAAGTCCCAATTGCACTCCCATCATTGCCTGGTCCTTTTTCAGAGTCATACCAACATGGGGAGATTCAAGATAACGGCACTGGGTCATGGATGGTTTTCAGATAATGGTAATTTTGTAGGACAGTGGTTCTCAAAGTTTGGTCCTGGATGAGCAGCATCTGCGTCACTGGGGAACTTAGGAAAAAGGCAAATTCTCAGACCCCATCCAGCCGTATTGTATCAGAAACTCTGGGTACGGGGGTGTGGCATGCAGGGGGAGGAGGGGCAGCCACGGGGTTCAATACACCAAAGTTTGAGAACTACTCTGCAAGGCTAAGTTTTCTAGTATAGTAGTCGCAAAACTTGGTTGCATATTGGAACCACCTAAGGGGCTTCAAAAAAATACTGGTTAAAATGAAACTGATTTAAAAAAATTTGTAGCTGTGTGTGGTGGGGGAGGTTAAGTAGACTTATTGTGGTGAGCATTTCTCAATATATACAAATATCAAATCATCACGTTGTAACACCTAAAACTAATATAATGTTATATGTCAATTATATCTCAATTTAAAAAACAATGAAATTGGGGTGCCTGGGTGGCTCTGTTGGTTAAACGTCTGCCTTCAGCTCAGGTCATGATCCCGGGGTCCTGGGGTCGAGCCCCGCGTCGGGCTCCCTGCTCAGGCAGGTGTCCGCTTCTCCCTCTCCCTCTGCTGCTCCCCCTGCTTGTGCTCTCTCTCTCTCTGACCAATAAATAAATAAAATATTTTTAAAAAACAACAACAACAACAATGAAATTGTTGCCTGGCCCTTGCTGAGGTAGTGATCCTTGTGTGTCATGTAGGAGAAGATCCTTTCCTGCTTTAATAAAAATGCTTCTGACTCCGATAGGTTATAGTCACATTTCATTGTGCATAATTGTAACTATTGTATTCAACCCAAAAGTTAGGCCTGCTTTGTGGACATTTGGAGAGAATAACGGTTTTCAACTTAGTTGACCATTCAAATGTACCTAGAATAGAAGTTTCTGATATTTGTGTTCATTTACCTATCATTGCCAGGTACTTAGTTGCTTGGGGTATTTGAGTTATTTCTAATGCTTTTATTTTATTTATTTTTAAATTTTTTTAAAGATTTTATTTATTTATTTGAAAGAGCATGAGAGAGAGCATGGGTGAGGGGGAAGGGACAGAGGGAGAAGAGGGAGAAGCAGGCTCCCCACTGAGCAGGGAGCCTAAAGCAGAGCCCCATCCCAGGACCCTGGGATCATGACCTGAGCCGAAGGCAGACGCTTATCCGACTGAGCCACCCAGGCGCCCCTCTAATGCTTTGATTTTATGAAGAGAAAAAGACAATGCTGGTTTTTTAGGAACGCAAAGTATAAGATAATGCTCTTATATTAATATTCCATTGGTGAAAATATAGTTATTACCAAAAAATATTAAAACAAAATAGTGCTTAATCATTTGTAATAAGGGGTTCAACACACACTGCTTAATATCTAAGTAATTTCCAATGGTTTTATTAATATGAGACTCTCCTTTAATAAGTAGGAAGGAAGCTAGAACCAAGAGAAAAATAATTGAAGTAGTTTTATTTGACACCATTTTTTTCAATATCATTGGTTAGGTAAAGAACAATAAAAAGTCAATGAAATCATGGTTACTTTTTCAAATCTGAATTCTGTAGGGCAGACCACAGGCTGGAAAGTCAAGTAGGATTTCTGTGTTACAGTCTTAGGGCGGAATTCCTTGTCCTGTGGGAAATCAGTTTTTGCTTTTAAGGCCTTCAACTAATTTGATGAGGCCCACCCACGTTATCAAGGGCAATCTCCTTTGCTTAAAGTTAACTGATTATGTAAAGGTTAATCGCATCCACCAAATACCTTCGCAGCAACATCTCAAGTGTTGTGAATGATGGTGCTTCTAACTCAACTGAATCGTCAACAGGGTGAAGGAATGTACGGATGCGAGTTAACGTTTTTTATGAGATAGCCCTGTCCCTCAAATCCCAAGCGAGTGTCTTTCCACCGTGCCTCGCTACTAACAAATCCTCTCTTGGGGCTATGGAAACCAGATGACGAGACAGACCACTGCTTGGAGACCATTACATCCATAAATAGCCTTTTCTCTTTTTAACCACATCATCTACACCATTATTTGCATCTGGGGCCTTTTTGCAAAGCATCTGACCCTTTGGAGTCATCTGGTGAACACTAATACTTACTGGGGACCAGCCCTTGATGCGAAGGAAGGGTTTTGTTATATGAATTTGCATATCCTGTCGAGGGCATCTTCAGAACACTTTCATTTCGAGGTGAAATGAAACTTACAGGACTAAGCAGAGAGGCACTTGGTATTTCAGTTTATGGGGTGGGGGGAGAGAAGCAAAAGACAAGGTTAACGATGATACTGGGGCTTTACAATGAATTCTGTAGGCTGTGTTCTGCTTCTGCCTCTCACAGAGAGCCGGCTCACAGTATCTGCACATTTCTAACAAAGAATATTATTTGAGGGCGCCTGGGTGGCTCAGTTGGTTAAGCAACTGCCTTCGGCTCAGGTCATGATCCTGGAGTCCTGGGATCGAGCCCCGCATCGGGCTCCCTGCTCGGCGGGGAGTCTGCTTCTCCCTCTGACCCTCCCCCCTCTCATGTGCTCTCTCTTTCATTCTCTCTCTCTCAAATAAATAAATAAAATCTTAAAAAAAAAAAGAATATTATTTGAAAACGGTCATGGTTATATCTAACTGAAGGGATTAAAAGTTCAGACTCGTTATAAAAATACCATGATGCTTGCCATTAAAGTCGTCTCTTCCTTTTATCCAGCAGACCCTGAAGGCCAGCATCTGCGGGTGGGAACAGCAGAAATCGGGGAATGGGAGGGGGGGTTAATACCTACACCTGGCTCGCGTGCTCACCCAAAGCAAGCAACTCACACAGAGAAACGTTAAGACGTCATACTTCCCCGTGCTGGGAACTCAGCATTCGGTGGACTGGAGCAATTTGTGTAAAGGGACTTAATTTAGGTTCCCATCAGCTTTAGGAGAGGATGTATGATGCGAAGTTTCTGCAGAACTACTCTGGTGTCCGTGTTGGAGTCAAACGGCAGGATAGGGACTGCAACGTGGGGCTTCTGTCCCCAGCTGAGTGCTTGCTCAGCTGCCGCGCTGGATGCCAGCTTTCAATGGCAGAGACTTAATCCCAGGAGTTTTGCAATGTTTAAGTCGCTAGATTAAAAATATGACACTAAACCAGGGCTGCCAGATAAAAATCCAGGATACCCAATTAAATTTGAATTTCAGATAAACAAGAAATAATTGTTTAGTATAAGCCTGTGCCAGTTTGCTACATTTAGCAACCCTGCACGAAACCGTAACGACCCGCCAAGGGCCATGCCTGATCCTCTTTATTTCCACCGAAAAGGAAAAAATACAGTCAGGCTTAGAAAACCAAGTACGAGGCATCCAGCCAATGAGAGGCCTGTTCTCACGGGAGAACTTGAAGCAGTCTATCTTCAACATCCAGTAATTTCTCTTGAGCTAACGAAGCCGCAGGGGACTGGGCCGACAATGTGGCCATCTCTGTGTCGTCACTCAGCCTGTGGGGTAGTTGACAATGAACTCTTCACCAGAAGGTCCTTCATAGTTCAAGGTTAGTCGTCGCATGACTGCTTGTAATAGCGAAGATCTGGAACAAGCCACATGTTCATCGATAGAGAGATGGTTAGACAACTTGGGGAATATCCAGAAGCGGGATGCTTTCTAGCTGTGGGAAAAGCAGGAGGATGCTCCCTCTACATCCTCAGGGGCAGAAGGCGTAGAAGAGCTCTGAATGGAAAAAGCAAGAGAGGAACAAAGTCTTTGCTAACAAAGTGTACTGTGACCCAGCCCAAGTTCGGCTGGCCTTCGTCCCGAAAGGCCATCACTCAAGAGACCAGTTTTGGCCGGCAAGGAATAGGAGCTTTATTCAGGAGGCCGGCCACCTGGGGAGAAGGCAGGCTCTTGTTCAAAGGCCAACTCCGAGGTTTCTGCCTGGCCCAGGGGTTTTGAAAGGGGTTCAGGGTGGTTCATCAGCAGAGGGAGTGCAGCGGCCTGCAACGTTTCCTGATGGCGAGCCGACGCGACAAACATTCTGTCGCTGCTCGGGCTGGAGCCGGGGCGGCCGGTTTCTGTTTCGTGACATGCGGGAGGACTCGGTTCTTTCTGCAAAGGAGGGCAAGGTCTACGGATACACAAAGGGAGGTCAGGAAAATCCTTTGTGTGACCTAGAAAAAGAAAAACATTTCGCTAAAAAAGTAGCTAGGCTAATCAGAAAGCCGAGGCCGCTTCCGACAGACGGGCTGGCTTCTGGGGCCTGGGAAAGTTCTGGTCCTTCACTCCCCGAGGCCAATGGTCTGCAGATATAAAGAAACCTGGGAAAGACAAGTAAGGATAAACCACAGACAATAGGGGCGCCTGGGTGGCTCAGCCGTTAAGCGTCTGCCTTCGGCTCAGGTCATGATCGCAGGGTCCTGGGATCCAGCCCCGCATCGGGCTCCCTGCTCGGCGGGAGGCCTGCTTCTCCCTCTCCCACTCCCCCTGCTTGTGTTCCCTCTCTCGCTGTGTCTCTCTCTGTCAAATAAATAAATAAAATCTTAAAAAAAAAAAACCACCACAGACAATGGCTCTTTGTAGAGATGGGGGTGGGGGTGGGATGGAACTGGGTGGATGGTGAGCGAGGAGCGTGGACCATCTTTCCCTCCGTAGCCATCTGGGCATGGGTGTCTGTTGGTATCGTACAGAAGAGACGACAGGGCAGGCTGCAGACGGCTCTCCTCAGAAAGCTTTGAAGGTCGGCCTTTGGAATCTGGGGACTGGGATTTCTAGTGGTTTCTCACCATTCCCAGAACTGATAAGAGTGACTCACTGCAACTCAACTGTTTTTGTAAACACTGTGATGTATATCGCACACCAGCTGTCTGTCCGGGAGCCTGGAATTTTGGCACATGCTAGATAGAGGGTGCCTACGTGACCAGTCCCCCACAAAAAACCCTGGGTGCTTCGTCTCTAAAGTGAATTTCCCTGGTAGACAACATTTTACATGCGTCTTGTCAACTGGTTGCTGGGGGAATTAAGTGCTTCCTGTGGGCCTTCCCTGGGAGAAGATTCTGGAAGTTTATGCCTGGCTTCCTCTGGTCATTGCCCCATGCACTTTTTCTCTTTACTGATTTTAGTTTGTGTCCTTTCACTATAAAGAATCATAGCTGTGGGTAAACTATATGCTGAGTCCCGTGAATCTTCCTCATGAATCGTTAAACCGGGGGTGGTCTTGGGGACCCCAAGCACAATTTCTCCCTATTTATAAAAATTCTTTTTTTTTTTTTTTAAAGATTTTATTTATTTATTTGAGAGAGAGAGAGCACATGAGAGGGGGGAGGGTCAGAGGGAGAAACAGACTCCCTGCTGAGCAGAGAGCCCGATGCGGGACTCGATCCTGGGTCTCCAGGATCATGACCTGAGCCAAAGGCAGTCGCTTAACCAACTGAGCCACCCAGGCGCCCCATTACTGATTTTGGTTTGTGTCCTTTCACTATAAAGAATCATAGCTGTGGGTAAACTATATGCTGAGTCCCGTGAATCTTCCTCATGAATTGTTAAACCTGGGGTGGTCTTGGGGACCCCAAGCACAATTTCTCCCTATTTATAAAAATTCTATACCACATAAATGTATACTATCTATTAAAATACAAAACAGAAGTCCTTTATATATATATATATATATATATATATTTTAAAGATTTATTTATTTTACAGAGAGACACAGCGAGAGCAGGAACACAAGCAGGGGCAGAGGGAGAGGGAGAAGCAGACTCCCCGTCGAGCAGGGAGCCCGACACAGGGCTTGATTCCAGGACCCTGAAATCACGACCTGAGCCGAAGGCAGACGCTTAACCGACTGAGCCACCCAGGCGCCCCCAGAAGTCCTTTATATTTGCCTAAGAGTCCCAACAATCTATCTCCCTTCTTTCCTTCCTTCCTTTTGTTCTTTCTTTTTCTGTTTTCTATACATAAGTTCTCGCCTCATGACTATGTATTTTCTGTTAAAAGTCAAGAAAAAGTTAAAGGCCTTGCCTTATGGAGCGCCTGGGTGGCTCAGTCATTAAGCGTCTGCCTTCGGCTCAGGTCATGGTCCCAGGGTCCTGGGATCGAGCCCCGCATCGGGCTCCCTGCTCCGCGGGAAGCCTGCTTCTCCTTCTCTCACTCCCCCTGCTTGTGTTCTCTCTCTCGCTATGTCTCTCTCTGTCAAATAAATAAAAAATCTTTAAAAAAAAAAAAAGGCCTTGCCTTATATTTGCCCAACTAAAAGGCCCATTCAGAATGTTCTCAGGGGCACCTGGGTGGTTCTAGTCGGCTGGGCGTCCAACTCTTGATTTCGGCTGGGGTTGTGGTCTCAGGGTCATGGTCTTGGGGTCCTGGGATCCATCTCCACATCAGGCTCCGTGCTCAGCGGGGGTCTGTTTCTCCCTCTGCCCCTCCCCGTGCTTGTGCTCTCCCTCTCTCAAATAAATAAATAAAACCTTTAAAAAAAACCCCAAAAAACCAAAAACAAAAAAAAACCAAAATGTTTTCAGAGAGAGGAACAGGTGGGGGTGGGAGTGGGGGGAGAAAGAGAAAAGAAACCCGAAAGAAAAGAATATAACAAATTTTGCTGCCTCTGTCTCTGAGGAGATAGAAAATTCTTGTAGCTTTTAAATGGCAGTGTTCTTTTTTTTTTAGTTTTTGTAAAAAAAAAAACTTTTTTCCAGCTTTTACACCTTAATGTTTCAAAATCTTAGGGCTTTGTTCTGGAAGAATTTGTCCCTCTTTGTATATATGAAACTGTCCAGCACATAACTGGAAATACAGGTCTGCCATTCAGGAGAACATTTTTGTCACAGAGCTTAAAGTCACCTTTGGGGGTGACATCCATTAAAAAAAAAAAAGGTTTTGTATAAGGAAAGAGTGTAAAAAGTTTACAGAGACATAACCAAACTCACTGTGTGAACACCTGAGTGTCTCCTGAATCAGGAAAAAAAAGAAAAAGCTAATAAGGGATGGTTTGGGGACACATTGGAGACATGTGAATATAGAATCAACATGAGATAGGATTATGGGATTATTGTTAACTCTTAGTTGTCATCCTTATTTTAGGAGATACGGGCTTACGTGCTTAGGGTAAAATGTCATGTTGTTTGCAACTTTCAAATGATTAAGAAAACAAATACATACACATATATCCACAAACAAAGAGAGAAAACCAACGGAGCACACTCTTAACAACTTTTGCACTCAGGCAGCAGGCCTCCAGGCTGGGTCGTGTAGTTCCTTCTGCTCTTCTATAGAGCGGAAAGTTTTCAAGATCAAGTTGGGCAGAAAAAGGAAAAGGAAGATTTTATTTAAACAACCAGGCCACTGATATAATTGAAGTTAAAGTAGAATGACATTATCCATTATTAGAAAGTCAATAACCATTCTGCTACTGAATTCACTACATTGATTTAAGGAGGACTTAGGATCTTTTGGAAAAAAAAATAGGCTTTCTTTATGCTTGTGGCACTTGACCAAACTGGTTAATTTAAACAGCTAATGAAACTCATCAGATGACTTGTCACTTCAATTGATTAATCTGTGTAACCATCTTCCTCTCAAGATTAACCGAACTGATCGAATTGTTCTTGTTTTCAAGATCACTTTCATCTTTATCATCATGAAGCTTGATTTCTTCAGTACCCGCTGGGGACAGGATGCTGGGGACATCGCATTCCTAACTCTCGGGGTCTGCAGTATCACTGGGGAGCTAGGAGATACGAATCGAAGATCAATAACAAGACAAGAAAGCATAATCAATACGCCACGTACAGAGTATCATCATTTCTCAGGATCTTACCATATGAAACCTGGACGTGTCTTTACTGATCACAAAGCCTCCCTGGCAGATGAGAGTAGATTTATTTTTATGTAGTCAGATATTTCAGTGTTTCCTTTCAGACTCTGAGGTTGTTGCTGTTGGGTTTTTGTTTGTTGTTGTTGTCTTCATATGTGGAACAGCTTTCTCACTTTAAGATTGTAAAAATATCTCTCTATGATTTCTTCTGGTACTTTTAATGTTCAAGGTCTTACATTTAAATTTTTGAAGCATCTGAAATTAATTTTGGTGTAAGAAACGAGGTAAGACTATAACTGAATTTTTTCTAAACTTTAAGCCAGCTGCCCAACATTATTTTAATAATTTCTTTTGTCATTGATGGGACTTTAAACTAATGTCCCATATGTGCCTTTGCTTAATTCTGGTATCTCCTCTCTTTCATTGACGTGCTGGAACCGTGCCATAGGCAATGCATCGTTATAATGCGTTTATAGATCTGGAAGCGAAATCCTCCCTTTGGTACTTTTCCATTTAGAAGTTACCTGGCTATTCTCACATGTGGTCTTTTCTTTTTTTTTTTTTAAGGATTTTATTTATTTATTTGAGACAGAGAGAGAGAGAGAGAGAGCACAAGCGGAGGAGGATCAGAGAGAGAGGGAGAGGCCTACTCCCCGCTGAGCAGAGAGCCCCACATGGGGCTTGATCCCAGGACCCCGAGATCACGACCCGAGCCAAAGGCAGACGTTCAACCGACTGAGCCACCCAGGTGCCCCCTCACATGTGGTCTTAACCCAGTCAGATCCAGTGCCTTGTTTCTATAACAAATATTTTCTCTATGAAAGGAGATGACACTGGGGACAAACTGGGCAAATTTGAATACAAAATCAACATTGAGATATTATGGGGTTATTGTTCATCCTCGTAGGTGTCATTATTTTAGGAGATAACCCTAATCTTTGGGATAAAGAAAAATGCCCAACTGATTTCCAAAATGCCTCCCTGTTTAGAGTTAATCTGGCAAGTTACTCGTGGAATCCTATTGGTATTTGGTCGGGGTTGCACAGCATTTATAAATCAATTTAAGCAAGATTTCCATTTTTTACAGTGTTGTGGACTCTAGCCCTAACGGCGACTTACTTCTCTTCATTTATTTACATCTCCTTCACCGACTCCTGGGTCCTGGCCGGCAACAAGTGGCACACTCAAAGAAAGAAACTGATGAATTTAGCAAAGTGCCTTTTTTTTTTTCCTACTAAAAAGTGAATTTATTTTCTAGTTACAGAAACGGGTGCACTGAGGAAAAAATAAAACAAACAAACAAAAACACATATAAATTTGTAGATACCGTAGTAAGGAACTGACCTCCCAATCTTTTTTTTTTACATTTTTTTTATTATGTTATGTTAATCACCATACATCACATCATTAGTTTTTGATGTAGTGTTCCATGATTCATTGTTTGTGCATAACACCCAGTGCTCCATGCAGAACGTGCCCTCTTTAATACCCATCACCAGGCTAACCCATCCTCCCACCCCCCTCCCCTCTAGAACCCTCAGTTTGTTTTTCAGAGTCCATAGTCTCTCATGGTTCGTCTCCCCCTCCGATTTCTTTTAAAGACAGTTTGGACAGGATTCAGGGAAATCAGGAGAGTAGGGCACTTCAGGGCAGGTCTTCACAACCCCAGGCCTCCAAAGGCAAGGGGAAGGAACAATCAGTAGAATTGGGGAAGAGTGGTCTCAAGGAGAGCATCACCTGACGAGAGCATCATTAGAGGGTTGCAGCCCTACCCTCAGCCTTGCAAAGGGAGGGAGCCACGGGGATAAATACCCTGACCCCTTTCCACGTTGGCTACACCCACCAAGCAGCCTTTAGCACCAACCAGTTGATGAAGTTCATGTAGCTCAGCCTCCCGGGACACGGAGCGGGATGGAAAGGCGTGCAGAGTGGACCTGGGGGCAGGTGGAAAGCCTGAAGCCCGCGAGGTAGAGCATTCTAGTCTCCTGCCTTCCTCCCCACCTCCCTCGTTCCTGAACGTTCTGTGCCAGTTTTCTTCCCAAGTAGTTCATATTTTTGTGACTGTTTTCAATGGGATCTCTTCTCCTATTGCCACTCTGGATCGGTCATTGTTTATGTGTGAGACAATGACCGATTTGTACATAATGTTTGCATAGCAATTTGGTCTGATAAGAAGGTATTTGATGTTTCCTGCCTGTGTAACTATCACTTACCTGGTATGTGCGTCAATTCCAGTACTTTTTTTTTTTTAAAGATTTTATTTATTTATTAGAGAGAGAGAAACAGCACAAGCAAGGGCGAGGGGCAGAGGGAGAAGCAGACTCCCCGCTGAGCAGGGAGCTCGATGCGGGACTCGATCCCAGGACCCTGGGATCATGACCTGAGCCGAAGGCAGATGCTTAACGACTGAGCCACCCAGGTGCGCCAATTCCAGTACTTGTAAAAAAAAAAAAAAAAAAAAAAAATATATATATATATATATATATATATGTATATATATATATATATGTTTACCTCTTTTTTCTTTCTTTCTTTCTTTTTTTTTTTTTTTTAGTATTTGACGAGTTAATACATACAAAGCAGTTAAAACAGTGTCTGGCTCGTAACAACGCCCCCGGAAAGATCTCTATTTTTATTGCATCTAGTCGTTTTTCAGCTGATCCGGGGCACCGGTGACTTTTCAGTATATTAACCCTGATCGTTATCAGCTCATCTCCCCACGTCAACCTGCATTTTTCAAATTCTCTTCAGGTCGTCGAGGTGGACTCAAGACCTTTAAACCTAACTACCGATATTTTGCCTCTCCCTGCGAAAGGACCCAATCATCAGTGAAGAAAGGGAACAGTTCTCGCGAAGACCCCACTTCGAGAAGCAAGGCTTTATGTGACACCAGACTACAAGTGCAGCTGACCTTTTTTACTGAAGTGAGTCAACCAGCTGGAAGCTCTGCTACTGCTTACAAACCAAAGGGGCCCTTTCAGAAAGGGGGGGGTGGCAAAGACAGAGCAAGGTCAATTTAGGCCTGTCTCTCCGATATCTATAGAACCGTGGCTCTCAACCTGGGGCGCTTCGGCCCCCCAGGGGATATTTTGCAATGTCTGGAGACATCTGTGGTTGTCACAAGTGGAAGGGCAGTGTTTCTGGCATTTCGTGGGGAGAGGTCAGGGATACTGCTCAACATCGTACAAGGCAACACAGAATTATCTCCCCAAAAAGGTCCATAGAGCTGAGGTTGAGAAAGTCGCCCATTAAAAAAAGATGGAAGGTCAGCCTACTGGGTTGTTCGGACTTAGACAAGACATCGCCCCAGTTAGGGTGGTAGAAATAAGAGGAACCTGGTGCTTCTGCAAACCTCCTGTCTGGGGTGGTTTTAACAGTCATGCTCCTCCCCTACACCCCCCCAACCTTGTCTTTGCACTGGGAAACCCTCAGGCTGGTAGCCTGGAGTCTCTGAGACTCCATACTTCCTGAGCACCATCTCTTCATCTCCGAAGACTCCAGACATAGAATCACTCCATGCAACCCAGAAAGGTATTTTTCCACCCGGGGACAAATTTGGGTAGTTTAACTAATTATGTGTGTGAGCCATTCTCAGGGAGTGGGGAGGAGAGGAGAGGGAATCCAAATCATATGCCAAATAGTAATAATAATAATAATAAATAATAATAATAAAATAATTTTTTTTTAACCTAAAGGAAAATTTTGGTAGTCTAAAATGTCAATTCTCTGAAGATAAAGTCAGATGTTTAACAGTACTAGAGATGGTTTTCTGGAGTATATCTCTAGTTTACATAACTTTGAGGAAGTAAATACTATTAATGGCTGTTTTCAAGAGCACATTTTTGAGCAAGTTCCCAGTGTGTTTGGGAGCTACAGTCCTTTAACCTCTTTGAAATGTAAAATGCGGTGTTCTCTCTTGATCTTAGTTGAAGCTATTGGATCCATCTCAGGCTGATCTTGACATCTTTCCTGCTCTGCTCTCTTCAACCAGACTTCTATATTTCTCTGTGGAAGAAGACTAAAAATGGTAAGAACAGCCAAGAGATTCCCTAAAAAATTGTTCTCTGTCCTCTTGGTGGGAAGAACTGAAACCAGTGGCAAGAGAGATGTTTAAGAATTTGTAGTTTGGTTATTTGCCGGGGGGGGGTGGCGGGGGGGAGGGGAGGGGAACTTCTTTGTGATTGATATTTCATAATCCAGATTAATCATGGCAGTATTACTCAAGTTCAGAGTAATTAACGCTTGCGCTGTCCAGCTTCCTGCCAGAGTTAATGCGATCTGTAGTGAGGAGGAACAGATGTTCGAATTGGGGAAATTGCTTCTATGGATCTAATTTGTCCATCCTATGTTTTTGGGGAAAAGAAGCCTCGGTAGAGTACTGGGTTCTGTTGCCTGCACGGAAGGGACTCGTGGGGATTTATAGCCAAGGAGCAGGGTGGGGGTCAGTAGATGGAAAATGACTAAGGTGAAACATCAGGGGTGGGGGTGGCTTCTGGATAAACCGACTTGACAGGATTCTCGCTGCAAGCAGGCCAAGGAGATCAGCTATCACCTGGAGGATGGGAGGGGCTGAGGGATTTGAGCAGATATCAAGGATGATCAGAGATCAATGGTGAGGGAGTCTGGAGAAACTGACCTAACCAGACCTATGCTAAAACTGGGAAGACCGATACGGAAAGCCAACGGTCAAGGCCTAGTGACTGCGAGGAGCCTGAGTACCCGGCCTCACCTTCTCTGTCGAGGCAGAACATTCTAATACCTCTCCAGGTGCGTTCCAGGGCCACCATGAGGCTCAAGTCACAGAATATGTGTTCAGGTTCTTTGCGAGCAGTGTGAGCTATTAGGGATGCCGAAAATTAGTCAGAAAAAGATATCAGTGGCCTTTTTCTGAAATTATTTTGTCACCCAAATGAGCCATGATGGAGTACATTAAGTGGGAACCCATCCTGATTTCTAGATCTGAATGTGGGCACCATGGCTCATCTTGTGCCTGAGATCTAATGAGGAGTTAACCCCAGGGGGACTGTGTTACAAAGGAAACAACTGCTTATAGTTTCATTTCCTAGAAACTCAGATGTCTATTTTTATGCAAACCCATGCCCACATCTGCCTTTGCCCCTTAAGGGATGGAATGAGGGCACTGGTAATAATAAAGACCGCTCAGGTTTATTGACCACTTGCTATATTGGTCAGGCGTCATGCTAAGGGCTTGATGTCTAGGGTTCTGTTTCAGTTTCCAAAGCAGCCTCGTGAAGCCCAGATGAGGGAGCTGGGGCTTCAGGAGGTTAAGGAGCCTGAGTGGTCTTGGGTGGGCGGCCTGAGTCCAGGAGCTGTGCTCCAGCCCCTCTGCTCTCTGCACCTAGACCAAGCCCGACACACACTGTCGCCCCGGAGACACTCAGAACCTGTGATACCTTACTCCTGACGAGAAAAGGAGCACTTGGTAGATCTTTTATAAGAAAAGACTTGGAAACAATTTTCAAAAGAAGAGATACAAGAGGCCAGGAAGCACAGGGAAATTATTCGACCGTATTAATAGTTATATGTCCTCTCCTTTGATATGGAAACTCCACTTCTAGAAGCTCTCTTAAGACATGATCAAGGATGTGGCAAATTATTTATGAAGGCTGTCTATTCGGCATGGCAAAGAGAGTATCTCATGTCGAATGTTGGGGAGGGATTACTTAATTGTGGTCCCCCATTAAACGATATGTTATACAACCATCAAATCATGTTTTAATTAATTAATTAATTTTTAAATATTTATTTTAGAGAGTGTGTGCAAGCGGGGGGGGGGGGGGGGGGGGGGGGGGGCAGTGGGAGGAGCAGAGGGGAGGGAGAGGGAAAGAGTCTCAAGCAGACTGAGTGCAGAGCCCAACGTGGTGCTCAATCTTACGACCCTGAGATCATGACCTGAGCGAAAACCAAGAGTCGGACGCTCAACCAACTGAGCCACCCAGGCACTCCTCAAATCATGTTTTTTAAAAGAACACTGAGACACATAAGTACTTATAATATAGTGGTAAGTGAAAACAGCAAGCTAGAAATTGATAAGTATCATATATTCCTGGTGTTTTTAATGTGCACATGCTAGATGCTTACTCGGTGTTGGTTAATCTGGGAGGATGGTTTACATGAACACGTGTGTTACCTATTTTTCTTAATAGTTTCGCAAAATGCATTCTAACCATTTTACAGTTGAGAAATGAAAATTCTCATGAGGTAAAGTGATTCACCAAAGTCAGAGAGCTCTAATGTGGCAGAATAAGAATTGTTCTGGGACACCTGGGTGGCTCAGTCGGCTGAGTGTCTGACTCTTGATTTCGGCTCAGGTCATGATCTCAGGGTCATGAGATCAAGCCCTGTGTCAGGCTCCCCGCTCAGCCCGAAGTCTGCTTGAGATTCTCTCTCTCTCTCCCTCTGCTCCTCCCTGCTCCTCCGGCTCGTGCTTGCTCTCTTTCTCTTTCTAAAATAAATAAATCTTTAAAAAATAAAATAAAATGAAATCTTTCCATCGACAAAGCCCTAGCTAAGACTGGAATGCTTCTCACTATGCGAAATAGACACAGAAATGCGGAGATCAGTATTTGAAAGAAACATGCCAATGTGTAACCGTGGCTAAGCGGTTTTAAAAGTAAAACCATTATTCTGCTCTTAACTATAGCAGATTTCTCTGTGGCCAAGCAAAGAGGTAATGAGAAATTTATTTACTAAATGAATCAAACCTGATCATTTAAACATTTGAAAGATTGTGCTAAAATTAAAAACCATCATTACAGATGAACCAACCAGTGTCTTTGCACGCCAAGAGCAGATCCCTTCTATCTCAGAAGCTTGCCAAAGCTGAGGGCTGCGCGGCATGTTGTGGCCACGGCCCACACCCCGCTTGCCGCCTATGTTCGCACAGCCTACAAGCTAAAAAGTTTTTATGTTTTTAAGTGATTGAAAAAGTCAGAGGAAGGGGGCGCCCGGGTGGCTCAGTCCGTTAAGCGTCTGCCTTCGGCTCAGGTGATGATCCCGGGGTCCTGGGATCGAGCCCCGCATCGGGCTCCCTGCTCAGTGGGGAGTCTGCTTCTCCCTCTCCCTCTGCCCCTCCCTCCCCTGCATGTTCTCTCTCTCAAATAAATAATCTTAAAACAAAAAAAAAGGGGCGCCTGGGTGGCTCAGTTTGTTAAGCGACTGCCTTCGGCTCAGGTCATGATCCTGGAGTCCCTGGATCGAGTCCCACATCGGGCTCCCTGCTCGGCAGGGAGTCTGCTTCTCCCTCTGATCCTCCCGACCCTCCCCCCTCTCATGCTCTCTCTCTCTCTCAGTCTTTCTCTCTCAAATAAATAAATAAAATCTTTAAAAAAAAAAAAAAGAAAAAGTCAGAGGAAGAATACTATTTCATGACCCATCCCAGTTACGTTAAATCCAAATTTCAGTGCCCACAAATAGTTTTGTTTGTTTAGATATTGTCTCTAACCGCCTTTGCACTGCATGGCAACCTCCTCGCTGGTTGAGTAGTTGTGACAGAGCCTAGATGGCCTGCAAAACAGAAAATACTTACTAACTGGCCCCTTACAGGAACGTGTGCCGATGGTTTGGTGGTGGTTTATGGGAAGCAAGCAGACAGGGTGTAAGGTCAAATGAGATTTTTTTTTTAAAGATTTTATTTATTTATTTGAGAGAGAGAGAGAATGAGAGACAGAGAGCACGAGAGGGAAGAAGATCAGAGGGAGAAGCAGACCTCCAGCCGAGCAGGGAGCCCGATGCAGGACTCGATCCGGGGACTCCAGGATCATGACCTGAGCTGAACGCAATCGCTTAACCAACTGAGCCACCCAGGCGCCCAAGGTCAAATGAGATTTAATATCTTCTGGTCTTTGTGCCTGTTGTGATGCGTAATAGCTGTCAAGTTGCTAATTTATGGAACGACTACTTTATATCATTTCATTCTTTTATTTTGAAAACTAGGTCTGTTGGGCTAAAATGGTAGGAAATAAATGATGAAAAGTCTCTATTTTTAAAGTCGGTTGTATCCTCATACTTTTTTTTTGTTGTTGTTCTATAATGAGACTTTGACATTTGTGGTAATTACACTTTACAGAGATAAGCCTATAATTAGAAATCTTCCGAATTTGCAAAAAAAAAAGAAAGGGGGGGTGCTATTTTGTCATAAATTTATTAGGGAAATTCCAAGTGGAGTCTCAGTCTATAAAGCAAATAGAAAAAGAAGGAAATCAGAGGCTCTTGAGGTAAAGTGATTCACCAAGGTTAAGTGACTTCCTTATTCCCGGGGCTTGGTTAGCCCCTAGGGTGATGTCCACATCCCTACCTCATTATCAAACAATTTGGTGTCCTGCTGAGTTGATGGGAGTTCCCTCAGAGAGTTCCAGATAGAGAGCACATCAAGGGGGGTGGTCCCGCACAGGGAAGTTTATTTGAAGCAAATAAGGAGACCTTGGGGAGTCACTTCCAAAGCCCCTGAGCAGATGTGACTGGGTTCCTTTTATTTATGGTTAAGATGAATATTCAGAAACGGGAGCTTTGTCATCCACCGTCAAGGTGGGCATCAGGCTGCGCGGTACTGAGCCAACGGCCTAAGTACTACATGCCTACAGGCATTGTGTGTTAATGAAGCCTGTGCAGCAGGACTGGACTTTGCTGGTTTACAGGCTGGAACCGCATCAGTTGACCTTGAGGGGAAAAGGGTTGGCTGAAAAACAAGCTATCAGCTTTCTGGTAGTTTCAACCTCATTAACCCCATGGGGCACAGTTTCAATATCAACGTGGCAAAAGGTGAGCAAATCCAAATTCACGGGTTTCCAGCAATTGCTCCCCGACTCCTAGCCTCTTCCGTGGCCCTTTGTGATTCCTTTCCAGCCGGGCCTCACCTCTGGTGCAACCCAGCCCAGCCATTCGCGGGATCCCCACCGTGAGGTGAGACCCCTTGCTTCCCAAGCTTGCCTGAAGCGGTGCCCGCCACCAGAAATACATACTCCAATACCCTTTTCAACTCAGGACTTGGCTTTTTGTGTGCTGTGTGATCTTGCCTGGAGCTGTCACCCCCTGAAGCCTGGCACACGGTAGCCCCAGGGGGTGCCCCGTCTGTTGGCCTCCTGACCCGTTGGCTGGGTAAAGGAATGGCGGTGAGCATGGCGGTCATTGTTCCTAGGCCCCCAGTATCCCCATCTCAAGATGCATTTCCCTCCGTGAGGGATGTGGCTGAGAGGACCGAAATCGAAGCAGAGTGTAGCTCTGTGAGAAAGAGCCCAAGGGGAAGGCAAATTACCTACAGAAAGGTGAGGGGCTTGGGGGGGGCGTTCCTTGTTGTCACCGGGTAATCACAGATTTCCTCGTGTGGCCCCCTCCAGGAAGGCCCTCTGCCCCTTCTCCCCTCTCTTCCACCCCTGCCCTCTCCTCACTTCCTGCTCCCCTGAGCACGCTGCAGCCACGGGCCGAGGACCCCCACGGGCCCCCTTCTCCTCGTGCACCTCCCCGGCCTTCTGTGCCCACACACCGTGCCTGCACGCCTCACAGGTGGCCCCGGAGGGCCTGGGCTTACAACAGCAGCCATCCTATGCTCTTACGTGCCCTGGGTTCGAGGCTCAGCTGGGCCCCGGGAGGCGGCTCTGGTGCTCGGTGTCTCAGGCCCTGGCAGTCAGTTCCCGGGGCTGGACTCCGCTGAAAACTGCCTCCCTCACGGGTGTGGTGGGGCCGGGAGCTCGGCCGAGCCGGGGCTGCTCGGGTGTCTCCCACGCCCTGCGGCTCTAGCGTGGCCAGGCCTCTTCCGAGGCTGGTGGCTCAGGGCTCTAAAGAAAGCGGGGAGGGCGCCTGGGTGGCTCAGTTGGTTGGGCGACTGCCTTCGGCTCAGGTCATGATCCTGGAGTCCCGGGATCGAGTCCCGCATCGGGCTCCCTGCTCAGCGGGGAGTCTGCTTCTCCCTCTGACCCTCCCCCCTCTCATGTGCTCTCTCTCTCTCATTCTCTCTCAAAATAAATAAATAAAATCTTTAAAAAAAAAAAAAAGAAAGCGGGGAGACAGAGAGCTCAAGAGAGAACGAGCGCGGGGCGCCTGGGTGGCTCAGTCGTTGGGCGTCTGCCTTCGGCTCAGGTCATGATCCCAGGGTCCTGGGGTCGAGTCCCGCATCGGGCTCCCTGCTCGGCAGGAGGCCTGCTTACTTGTGGTGCTGCTCTCCGTGGAAACACTCACAAAGGCCTGCCTGGCATGCAAGGAGGATGGGAGATGTGTCATCAAATGTGCGGACTCTTAACACTAAGTTTGGGATTTTTCTGCTCCTAGCTAGAGCCGGTCTCCCTGCTGGTGCGCTAGGTCTCCTCCCTGCTCTCCTGCTCGGGCTCCACATTCCATTTTCTGTCCTTTACATTGTCATCGTCATCCTCATCCTCATCATCATCATGAATGCTTTTTGGTAGGTTGTTTTTTTTTTTTTTTCCGTTCTCACCAGCATTATAACATGCTGTTCTTTCTCTCCTCCTAAAATAAATTATTTTGACCCTACTGGCCCTGTGAACGCCTGCCAGTGTCTTTGTTCCCCTTTGTAGGAAATTTCCCAGAAATGTTTGCTGTTTCTTTCTTTCCTTTTTTTTTTTTAAAGATTTTGTTTATTTATTTGACACAGAGAGACACAGCGAAAGAGGGAGCACAAGCAGGGGGAGAGGGAGAGGGAGAAGCAGGCTTCCCATAGAGCAGGGAGCCCGATGTGGGGCTCGATCCCAGGACCCTGGGACCATGACCTGAGCCGAAGGCAGACGCTTAACGACTGAGCCACCCAGGCGCCCCTGTCTGCTGTTTCCAATCCCTCGTTCTTCCAAGAACTTTCAAGTCCTATTTTATTTGGCTTCACCTTCAAAATATATCCAGTATCTGGCAAGTTCTCATCACCTGCACCCTCGCCAGCTGGGTCTGTTGCTTGAAATCCTGCAATGGCCTCTTGACTGGCCTCTATCCTTCCACCTTTGCCCCTCATTGTCTCTTCTCAACACAGCAACCAGCATGAGTCTTCTAAAATGTAGGTCAGGCCGTGTCACTCTTTAGCGTTCCACTCAGTAAAAACCACCATCCTTCCTTGGAATGGTTGGCAGGGCCCAGCATGTGTGATGCAGGGCTGGGCCCCCCTCCTTTGACTTCATCTCCTGTCCTTCTCCTCCCCTTGTTCCAGGCACACCAGTCTTGTTACCATCTTTGCGAATATTCCAGCATGTTTTCCTCCTTTGCATGGGTCTTGTCCCTCTGCCTGGAATGCTCTTCCCCTGGATAGAGCTGCATGGTCAACTTCCTCCTTCCCTTGACATCTTTGCTCAAATGTCTACTTCTCAGTGATGTCCACCCAAACCACCCCATTTATGGTCACAAGCCCGCCTCACATGCCTGACCCCCTTCACTCTGCCCTGCGTTTTCTTTCTAACCCTTATCACCTGACATCGATATGATTATTACAGTTCTATATTTTTCAGTTCATTATTTAGAGAACATAAGCTTTAGGAACAGGAGGAATCTCTTCTGTTTGGTTCACTTAGAAGTGGTACCTGGCATGTAGCAGGTTATCAATCAGTACTTGTTGAAATGTTCATTTTTCACAATTTCCTTCCACATTGTTATGCTAAGGTTTTATTACTTGCTCTGTAATGTTTAAAATGTTTTTAAGATAAAAGCAACACATGGCTTTATGAAAAAAAACAACTCAAGGAATAGAGGGTATCCCATGTTCTTGCACTCTCTCAAATCAATCAATCAATCAATCTTTTTTTAAAAAAAAGTCTAGGGGCGCCTGGGTGGCTCAGTTGGTTAAGCGGCTGCCTTTGGCTCAGATCATGATCTCAGGATCCTGGGATCAAGCTCCCTGTGGGGCTCCCTGCTCAGCAGGGAGTCTACTTCTCTCTCTCTCTCTCTCTCTCTTTCTCCCTCCCTCTGCCCCTCTACCCTGCTCATTCTCTCTCTCTCTAATAAATAAAATCTTTAAGAAAAGCTCTAAATAGCACAATATGGAAACATTACAATGCTCAGATTCCTTGAACTGAAATGGAAATAAACCAAGACATAGGCAAACATGCCAAGTGCATTTGCTATAACTATATGAGGTAACTTGAAGAGGATTGGTCAGCATGGAGTTGGACTCTTAGTTCAGTTGCCTCTCTGATCGCTACCTCTTCATCAGTGAAATGGGAATATTTATATGTCCTTTTAGTTTCACTGTCAGGGCTCAGTAATATCAATACTGTGTCTTCTTTAGCATCTGACATGTCATAAGCACGTGATAAAAGGCAGCCGTTATGAAAAAACAAAAATGACTGATGACTGCTCAATGTGAATTCTACATTTTCCATTTTAACAAAAAGGTGATTTACTGAGAGAGGAGAACACCTGTGCGTACAGAGTCAAACATTCCCATTTTAACCATATTTAGCTCGCTAATTGAGCCTCCAAGTTTACCCAGTGTATTTGCCTGTGTAATTAGCTGTGATTCACAGCCAAAGCTGAGCTTATGTCATGGTGTCTTCTGTTACTTTACAAATCAAATTACTGAAGGGCACGTGTTTTTAGGCCGTTGTTGCCAAAACAAGCAAAACAAAATAATGTGGATTCTTTGTATCAGATGAAAAAATAGGTCTGGCTCAACACCGAGTGAACTCTTTCTAAAGACTTTTATTTATTCATATATTTTAAGTAATCTCTACACCCAACATGGGTCTCAACCTCAACCCCAAGATCAAGAATTAGATGCTCTACCGACTGAGCCAGCCAGGCACCCCTTTGGCATCAAGTGAACTCTTACATTACCATTAGTTGAAGCTAAGGTCCCCACTTTAGTCCGAAGCGGGTAGTTCCCAGTGGTCTGAAAGGGGACATTTCCACACTTAAGGAATAAAAGAAAACTTCACATCTTTCTAAGACTTTATTTATTTATTTATTTTAGAGAGAGCAAGAGAGAGAACGAGCAGGGGGAGGAGCAGAGGGGGAAGGAGAGGGAGAGAATCTCCAGCAGACTCTGCGTTGAATGTGGAGCCCGATGCGGGGCTCGATCTCACGACCCTGAGATCATGACCTGAGCCGAAACCAAGTGTCAGACACTCGACCGACTGAGCCACACAGGTGCCCCAAAACTTCATATTTTTCAGTCATCTTCTCAAGAATATCTTTTAAATTTGGAAGCCTCAAAAGGTATTATTTCTCTTTAAAAAATATAGAAAGGTTTTGTTCATTGAGTCCATTTTTCTTTCCTCCTTTGCTTGATCAGAACCCAACCTCTCGGGGCACTTGGGTGGCTCAGTCGTTAAGCGTCTGCCTTCGGCTCAGGTCATGATCCCAGGGTCCTGGGATCGAGCCCCACATCGGGCTCCCTGCTTGGCGGGAGGCCTGCTTCTCCCTCTCCCACTGCCCCTGCTTGTGTTCCCTCTCTCACTGTGTCTCTCTCTGTCAAATAAATAAAATCTTAAAAAAAAAAAAAAGAAGAACCCAACTTTTCATTGCAGTTATTTTTCCCTTTGGCACCAATCGTAGAATGCGAACTCGCTGGTACCTCTGAGTTCCAGGCTCCTGGTGCAGCGGCAGGAGACCTGCCGCCTGCCATAGAGCATCACAAGGGCCAGCTGGGCTGGAGCATAGGGTGTGCCTGTTCCCAGGGGAGACAAAGGATCAAGTAGGGGACCTTCTGCAGTTTCACTTCCCATGGCCTTCCTCTGACACTGTCCCCTTTCTTTCTGTGGCACTTTTCCCACTTTACCCCTTCCTTTTAGAGGTCCCAAGCCCTCCTGGTGTCTCCTCACTTCCTTGCCAACAATCTGACCTTTGGAATACTTTGCTATTTATGATCATTCAATATGTGTCTTCCATGGGATTTTAAGAAAGTTCAAAGCCTTGATTTATTCAGCAGATATTGATCTCATGCTCACTCTGTGGCAGGCATCGTAATGATAGAGTGCGTGTAAAGGCAAGCAAGGTTCTGGACCTAAGGTCGTTCACCACCCAGAGGGAGGAATGGTGTGTTGACGTGGAGCCTTCTAGAAAGGTGGTGTAACAGAGCAGCCAAGAGTGCAAGCTCTGTGTCTGGATTGCTTGAGTCTTACCTTGGTCCGGTTCTGTAGGCTCTGCATTTCACTCACCTCATTGCAAACAAACGTATTTCTTAGAATCACAGTGATGATGAAATCATTTGCTAAAGGCTATTGGTTGAAATTGACGACATGTGAACAGACTTACAGGCTTTGTAGGCAATATAATTTCTTCTCATCTTGGCAGTCTTAGGTTGAATTTGCTTAGAGTTAATTCTATGCGCAAGTTTAATACAGCCTAAGATTTTGTCTAGACCAGGGGTTTGCAAACTACTGCCTGTGGGCCAAATCTGTCTAGCCACCTGTGTTTATATGGTTCATGAGCTAAGGATGGTTTTTACAACTTTAATGAGTTGCATTCTAAATGGTAATTTACATACCCACATAATAGTCTCAATTTTGCCTAAAATATTTACTCTCTAGCTCTTCACAGAAAAAGTTTGCCATCCCTTGGTCTAGACCAGTGTTCTCTAATAGAACTTTCTGCAATGTATCTGCAGGCTCGGACACTAGCCTAGTGCCTACTGTGGCTCTTGAGCACCTGAGGTATGGTTAGTGTAACTGAGAAACCAAATTTTAAAATTGCATTTAATTTTAATTAATTTAAATTTAAATAGCCACATGTGACAGGTGGCTATCATATTAGAGCAGCTCCAGACCATTTTAAGTGTAAAGATTCTGTATTCTGTCAATGTTCCTCAGTCTCAATGTAATCAACTCCCCAGAGGCTGTATGAGTCAAGGGCAAGGCAGCATTCCTAATCAGATTCTTTGCGCTAGACTGGCTTCCATTGTCTGCTGGAAAATACTTAATGGAAAATGCTTGAAAAATGCATGTGAGCACACACATGTTCTCTTAAGGCTGCTATTGATTCTGTCCATTCATCTGCTTTCCTGTGGGGTAAAGCAGGAGGCTTTTTCAGCCCTGCAAGGCCCCAGATTAAGGAAGTCTTAATCAACTTTAGAGTTCCGGCTGCAGGCAGACAAAACCTCACTTGGTAGAGCTGCACTTCCTTCCATCCCTGCTTGCAGATGGCTGACTTAAGCCACGGCTCATGCCTCCCCTAATACTGCTAAAAACAGTCAGAAGCCCTCAACAGGCATCATCGTTCCCAGTCTTGCCAAACCATTTACCCTAAGAGTAAAGTCACAAGTCACAGTCGGCATTCTGAGGCTGTCCTGTGCAGCATGGTGACTAGTTAACAATATTGTGTATTTGAAGGTTGCTAAGGGAGTAGATCTTAAAACTTCTCACCGCAACAAAAACAGTTGTAACAATGTGAGGTGATGGCTGTTAACTAGACTTGTGATCATTTTACCATGTATGCGTTTATCAAATCATTAGGTTGAACACCTTAAACCAATACGATGTTATATGTTAATTGTATCTCCATAAAACTGGGAAAACAAAACAAAAGTCACAGTTGATGCGTGTTCTGCCTTCCAAGATGGCGTAGGTGATAGTTGTATCAGGTGTTTTGCTAGGGTGTCACATGGGGTGCTAGCTTTCCAGCCTCCGACGTCTGAATCTGTCTTGCCCATGGCCTAATAACATCGACATCACATATTTTTGGTTCTCTCACGAGCAGCAATTTACTTCCAAGTTCTAAATTCTACACTGGCTAAAAGTAGGTTTGCATTTGTACAATAGAAAGTCCAATTAACCCTGGCTTAGTATAACAACTTTATGATTTCTCATAAACTCCTAGAGGTCAGCAGTTCTGAGCCATTATTTATACTCTGCTCTATGAGATCGTGCAAGGATCTGGGTGCTCTGGCTCATCTACCTTGTTGCTTCATCATCCCTAGCACATTTTCCTCATTTGCAAAATTCAAGATAGGTGGCTACTACACCCATATTACAAGAAGCTGGATGGAAGTAGACAGGAAGAAGGGGAACAGCCCCACCATTTAAGGACATATCCCAGAAATTGCACATCTCGCTTCCTCTCACATCACATTGGCGTTAACTTAGTCACGAGGCCATGCTTAGCTGCAAGGGAGTCTGGGATATAGACTCTTTTTCAGAGTGGTGCATGTCCAACTATTAATGGAGACTCTATCACTATGAGATGAAAGAAAGGGGACAAAGATATTTAACAATCTCTAGCTTCGATGAGGATGATAAAAATAACTAAAGTGTCAGGAAATACCACGTGGAATAAGAACAACATACAATTAAGCTCCACATACACAAGTGTCAGCATCTTGTCTGGAAAGAACTAATGGTCTTTCCACGTTTTTAGTTTAAATCCATATTTTTTTCTCTCCTCCGCTGTGTTTTGAACTCTTTAAGGGCAGAGGCTGTGTGTTTACTGCCCCTAGTAGGTATTCAATAAATATTTGTCAAATGAAAGAATGAATATGTCAGTGGAATTCTGTTATATTTTTTTATAAATTTTTTCTCACCAGTTTTCGGTGCAATTCCTCGCTAAGGAATTGTTGGGGAATTTTTCTGGTCCAGGTCCACTGTCTTGGTCCTGGGCAGTTGTCTGGGTCCTTGGTGTGTCTTGTATTGTTGTTTCCATGTCTGCCATTCTCTTGGAGGGGGCTCTTCTGCTGAGCACAGTGGCTGCTTCACAAGGGGACATGGGTAGTGGGGTACCAAGCCAGGACTGGGAGCCAGTTCTTCCAACCCTCAGTCCGGAGTGGTGTTTCACAACCTCATGTATAATCAGGGCAGTAGAAGATGAGAAGAGGGAGTGACTACTTCTGTCTGGGTTGATCCCAGAGAGTGTCTTGAAGAAGACGGGTTCGAACTGGGCAGTAGAAAACAAGAGCTCCTGAAACCTTTCTCCCCAAGGAATCCTCGGGCAAATAGACGAGACAGAATGTTATCTCTCAGCAAGTCCGGGGCTGTAGCCTAAAGCAATCTACTCCAAGGAGAAATTTGTTGGAAGTATTTTGCTTTATTTCATTCATGCACGCATTCATTCTTCTATTCATGTATTTAGCAAACATAATGCAACACGAATTAACTGCCAGGCATTGTTTTACACAAGGACACACAAAGCCCTGCTCTCTCAGAGCTTATCTTCTCATGCAGGATAGACATTAAACAAATAAGCACACAAGTCATAAGCACATAAACTACTGGCAAGATAATTTCTGATGGTGCTAAGGGCCATGAAGGAAATAAAGCAGGGTGATCTAGTACAGAGTACATATACCTCTCTGTACCTCAGTGGACTCATCTGTAAAATGGAAATTAATAATAGAGGTCCACAGTTCCAAAATCCCCAGCCTGAAAGCTTTGTCCTAACTCGGTCAATGGCAAACACATGACCTGAATTCATTCGGAGGTGAATCTTGATCTGAACTGAACAAGCTAGTTCTTTTCTTGCTTGGGTGCTTGCGTGCTTGCTCGCTTGCTTTTCTTGATTTCCCTCTCTCCCTTCTTTCCTCACTTAGTGTGGAGAGTTCTTTGTTTCACTGCACAAATTTTTGTGTGTTTGATTATGGGATGCTGCCCTGGGCCTCAGTAAGGATATTATATAATATGTGGATACATGTATCATATTACCTTCTAAGATCTGAAAAATTCTTAGTTCCAAAACACATCTAGCCCCAAAGATTTTGGGTAAGGATTGAGGATCTGTAGTACCATTCACATGTGGTTATTAAGAGGATTAAATGAGTTAATATATTTAAACACTGAAAATGATGCTCAGAATATAGTAAGTGATACCTAAGTTAACAAATGCTACTGTCACTATCACTAGTATTACATGGGAGGGTATCGGATGAGTTGGCCAGAGAAGGTCTGTCCGAATATGTGTTATTTGTGCAGACACCTAAGGGCTGAGAATGACCTGGCTATGGGAAGAGGAGGAGAAAGATAATTTCAGGAAGAGGGAACAGCAAGTGCTAAGACTGGCTCAAATGCAGAACAGAAAACAGGCCAGATGTCTGGCATGTGGTCAGAGTAGGAGAAGGATGGTTCAAGGTCATGGAACTAAGCTTGAGTCAGAACATGCATGATATAAGCAATAATAAAGATTCAAAGTGTAATAGGAAGTCATTGCAGTTGGTGTGATTCATGTTTATAAAGACTATTCTCATGCCATTTGATGAATGAATTGTAGAGGAGAAGGAGAATTGGGTGGACCAGTTAGGAGTCTCTTGCGGTAGTCCAGGTAAGACCTAATGGCTAATGGCAGGAAGGAGGTGCTAGTAGACAAGGGGAAAGGTGGACAGGTGCCAGACAAAGTTTAGAAATAAGGGAGAAAAAAAGACTTTCTGATTAATTTTTCCTTCTAGTTCATACTATGTCCATATGTAGAGGCTAAAAATTTCACAGTCATTGTCGCAGGTGTGTTAACGGGCAGGGTTGCCAGAGCAGTTCTGCACGTCTCTCCCCACCTCCGCATTCGGTGACATCACAGTGGCAGCTCACACTATGGGAACTGGCAGATGCTATAAATCAGGACTTCACGAATCAGAGATGTGGGTTGGGGGAGGACAGCCGGTTGTTAAACATTTACTAACACACCGCTGTTATTTTTTCTATAATTGAACTGCCTTCATCTTAGAGCATCTACTTCCCCCCATCATAGAAATACTTAAACTAGGTATATTCTGGAAACTCGGTGTGGTGATTGCTGTCACTTCGTGTTTTTACCTCCGCTAATTCAGGGATCCTCCCAGTTCTTCCCAGGAGCTCATCTAGGTTCGTGGGAGTGGGATCAGAAGAGGGCACCTGGTTCACAATTTGTCCTTTATTTATTTTGGCCCCCTTTGGAATACAGCACACCTCCCAGGTCCACAGTAACGCCCTTAGCAGCATTACTTATTACCTTCTGATACTGGGGTTCATGAACCCATCATGTCTTCTGACAAAAGCATAGCTGGAGATGGGGCCCAGGGTCTGGGATCCTATAATCAGGGACCATAAAAATAGCTCACTCTACTTCTTTCCTTTTTCCATCTTGGCTCAACCCCTCTTCCCTGAGTGATGAACATTTCTCCTAAATCTTTTTTTTTTTTTAATTTATTTATTTGACAGAGAGAGACACAGTGAGAGAGGGAACACAAGCAGGGGGAGTGGGAGAGGGAGAAGCAGGCCTCCCGCTGAGCAGGGAGCCCAATGCGGGGCTCGATCCCAGGACCCTGGGACCATGACCTGAGCCGAAGGCAGACGCCTAACCAACTGAGCCACCCCGGCGCCCCTTTTTCTCCTAAAACCTTGAGTAAAGTTCATGCTCAAGGGAGATAGACCATATTTATCTAAGGGCCTCCCGTACACCCTGGCCTAGTGCCATATCTTCCCAGGGATCTGAATGCTCTAGATTGGGAGGTAAAGCCTTAAAGGATAACTAGAATTCTGGTGGGTGGAAATGGCAGAAAAGAGTAGTCCAGGTGAAAGGATTTGCAAGTAAAGGAGCTACAAACTGGGCTTGGGTTAGTGACTAGAGAAGTTGGTAGGGGCAGTGTATCAGGGAAGCCTGGACAAGTAGATAGGGAACAAAGTATGGAAGACTTTGGATGCCATGATAAAAAGTTAGGGCTCATTCTGTAAAAAAAAAAAAAGAAAAAAATCATTTTAAAGACTTTAGAGTAATGTCATCTGATTAATGTTTGGGAAGTTTAATGGTTAGGGTGGATTCGAAGAGTGAGAGCCTGAGGACAAGGATGAGGTTTTAGAGTGGACCAAGGGTGGGATCATCTCAGCTGAAACTGTGTCAGCTAAAATGGCGAAGCAAGGAGGATGTCAAGAGGGTCAATGAAGAATGTCAACTGGACTCAGTGAATGGTTTTGATGATGAGGAGAAGACAAGGTGGTGAAAGAGAGGAAAAAAAAAAAAGACAGTGTTGCACTTCTAACCTCAACAAACTTTAGGCACATAAAGATGTATGAAGAAGCTCTCAAGATCCTTCTGAAACATCTTGCATTAGAGAAAAAAAAGCTGAGGGAAAATTTGCTTATTTACCTTTCTATTAGAGGAATTAAGGAAAGTAGGCATTTGGTTTATTAGATATCAACACAATTGGCTGATTCAGTCAATTGGGATGACAAAAACATTAATTGATTTAGAAGCCTGTTGTAGAGACACAGGCTAGATCATTCCATGGATTAGCACCAGTTAAACTAAAACCAGTGTTCTGGAGTAAAATATTGATAGAAATCCTGAAACTTGAGGGCAAGTCCCTGGTTAAACCACCCTCTAAGGCAGGGCCAGTTCAAGTTAATATGGTGACTAGCAAAGCTCTTCAGTACTCCCCATACCACATTTTAAGGTCTTTCTCCCCAGGGTCCCATTGTCTCTCATGCTAAACCTGGTTGCCCAAGAACCACCATTATGGGTAGGTTTCCATATGTACCAGTTTGCCTGAGAGAGTCTTGGTTTTCTGCCTATAGTCTTAGCATAATTATTACTAGGTCCCCCTTCCTTTCACTCCCATAAGTATCGTCGTTGATCAATCAGGACTCACTGAGGCAATGCCCTGACTCTCTGCTCTCTCCTTTCCAAATTTATGTAATGTAAAGCCAATGTGTAGGGGAAATGTTCATCCCCAAATCATCTTGGATTTCCAAAAACAATCCAAGAGGAAAATAAGCTCATAGAATGGCAGCGCCAAAATGGGAGTTGAGTGTCCTGGGGCAAATCAGCTACTATTGCTGAGCTAGGTCTTCAACTATAAAATGGGGATAATGGATCTCTTAATTTTTCTACTTAGAATATTAAGAGGATTGGGGCGCCTGGGTGGCTCAGTTGTTCAAGCGACTGCCTTCGGCTCAGGTCATGATCGTGGAGTCCCGGGATCGAGTCCCACATCGGGCTCCCTGCTCAGCAGGGAGTCTGCTTCTCCCCCTGACTCTCCCCCCTCTCATGCTCTCTCTCTATCATTCTCCCTCTCAATAAATAAAAAAAAAAATCTTTAAAAAAAAATATATTAAGAGTCTTGAATATTGTGAAAGCCTCTTGTAATATGTACCAGAGCAGGCTTATTAGCAAGCAAACAGTAACTACACTAGTCTTTTTTTTTTTTTAAGATTTTATTTATTTGAGAGAGAGAGTGTGCACAAGCAGGGGGAGGAGCAGAGGTAGAGGGAGAAGCAGGCTCTCCGCTGAAGACGGAGCCTGATGTGGAGCTCCATCCCAGGACCCTGGGATCACGACCTGAGCTGAAGGCTGACGCTCAACCGACTGAGCCACCCAGGTGCCCTGCACTAAAGTCTTAATGTGTCATTCTTCCCAATATATTTTTGTTTTAGTATTCCTTCACCCACAAATTTCAGACTTTGGCAGCTAGTTGATAGCTCCTTCATTGTACTATTTTAAATAACAGTGAATAGGAAAATGCTGCTTCTACCACCTTCAAAGCTATGGAATCGAAAAGCTAACATGCTAAAAGCTAAATGTGTAACTCGATTATTATGAACCTCCGTAGTAGGGCAAGTACAGTCATGGGGGGTGGGGAGATGCCATTTAGGCGATTGAGAATAAGACCTGGGTTGTCTACTTTAAACTGTAGCAAAAGAGAGGCAGCAGATGGGAAATTTCAAATCTGATTCTTGGTATGTTTTAGAATGACTTTGAATGATGATGATTTGGTCTTTCTTATGCTTTCAGGTGTTTCCAATGTGGACATTGAAGAGACAGTTCCTTATCTTTTTAAACATAATCCTAATTTCCAAACTCCTTGGAGCTAGATGGTTTCCTAAAACTCTGCCCTGTGATGTCAGTCTGGATGCTCCAAAGGCCCATGTGATTGTGGACTGCACTGACAAGCATTTGACAGAAATCCCTGGAGGTATTCCCACCAATGCCACCAACCTCACCCTCACCATTAACCACATACCCAGCATCTCTCCAGCCTCCTTCCACCAGCTGGACTATTTGGTCGAGATCGATTTCAGATGCAACTGTATACCTGTTCGACTAGGGCCCAAAGACCATCTGTGCACCAGGAGGCCACAGATTAAACCCAGAAGCTTTAGTAGACTCACTTATTTGAAATCCCTTTATCTGGATGGAAACCAGCTTCTAGAAATACCTGAGGGTCTTCCTCCCAACCTGCAGCTGCTGAGCCTTGAGGCCAACAGTATCTTTTCTATCATGAAAAATAACCTAACAGAACTGACCAATATAGAAAAGCTCTACTTGGGCCAAAACTGCTATTTTCGCAACCCTTGTAACGTTTCGTTTTTCATCGAAAAAGATGCTTTCCTAAGTCTGAAGAATCTAAAATTGCTCTCCCTAAAAGATAACAATATCACATATGTCCCTACTACTTTGCCATCTACTTTAACAGAACTCTATCTTTATAACAACGCCATTGCAAAAATCCAAGAAGAGGACTTTAATAACCTCCATCAACTGCAACTTCTTGACCTAAGTGGAAATTGCCCTCGTTGTTACAATGTTCCATTTCCTTGTACGCCCTGTGAAAATAATTCTCCCCTACAGATCCACCCATCGGCTTTCGATGCACTGACAGAATTACAAGTGTTACGTCTGCACAGTAACTCTCTTCAGCATGTGCCCCAAAGATGGTTTAAAAACGTTAAAAAACTGAAGGAGCTAGATCTTTCCCAAAACTTCTTGGCCAGAGAAATTGGGGATGCCAAATTTTTGTATCTTCTTCACGACCTTGTCCAGTTGGATCTGTCTTTCAATTATGAACTTCAAGTCTATCGTGCAGCTCTGAATCTGTCAAATGCATTTTCTTCACTGAAAAATCTGAAAGTGTTGCGGATCAAAGGATACGTTTTTAAGGAGCTGAGCAGCCATAATCTATCCCCGTTACAGAGCCTTTCCAATCTTGAAGTTCTTGATCTTGGCACTAACTTCATAAAAATTGCAGACCTCAGCCTATTTGAACAATTCAAAACATTGAAAGTCATAGATCTTTCAATGAATAAAATATCACCTTCAGGAGATTCAAGCGAAGTTGGCTTCTGCTCTAGCACCAGAACTTCTGTAGAAGGTCATGCACCTCAGGTCCTCGAAACATTACATTATTTCAGATATGATGAGTACGCAAGGAGTTGCAGGTTCAAAAACAAAGAGACTCCTTCTTTCTTGCCTTTTAATAAAGATTGTTACAGGTATGGGCAGACCTTGGACCTAAGTAGAAACAATATATTTTTTATCAAGTCCTCTGATTTTCGGCATCTTTCTTTCCTCAAATGCCTAAATTTGTCAGGAAATACCATTGGCCAAACTCTCAATGGCAGTGAATTCCAGCCTTTAGTGGACTTGAAATACTTGGACTTCTCGAACAACCGGCTTGATTTACTCTACTCAACAGCATTTGAGGAGCTACGCAACCTGGAAGTTCTAGATATTAGCAGTAACAGCCATTACTTTCAATCAGAAGGAATTACTCACATGTTAAACTTTACCAAGAACCTAAAAGTTCTGAAGAAACTGATGATGAACAACAATGACATCGCTACCTCCACCAGCAGGACCATGGAGAGCGAGTCTCTTAGAATTCTGGAATTCAGAGGAAATCATTTGGATGTTTTATGGAGAGATGGTGATAACAGATACTTAAAATTCTTCAAGAATCTGCTGAACCTAGAGGAATTAGACATCTCTGAAAATTCCCTGACTTTCTTGCCTTCTGAAGTTTTTGATGGCATGCCTCCGAATCTAAAGACTCTCTCCTTGGTCAAAAATGGGCTCACATCCTTCACCTGGGAAAGACTCCAGTATCTGAAGAGTCTAGAAACTTTAGACCTCAGCTACAACAAGCTGAAGACTGTCCCTGACAGATTATACAACTGTTCCAGAAGCCTCAAGAAACTGATTCTTAAGTATAATCAAATCAGTCATCTGACAAAGTATTTTCTACAAGATGCTTTCCAGTTGCGGTATCTGGACCTCAGCTCAAATAAAATCCAGATTATCCAAAAGACTAGCTTTCCAGAAAATGTCCTCAACAATCTGGAGATGTTACTTTTGCATCACAATCACTTTCTGTGCACCTGTGATGCTGTGTGGTTTGTCTGGTGGGTTAACCATACGGAGGTGATCATTCCTTACTTGGCCACGGATGTGACTTGTGTGGGGCCAGGAGCACACAAGGGCCAGAGTGTAGTCTCTCTGGATCTGTATACCTGTGAGTTAGATCTGACTAATCTGATTCTGTTCTCACTTTCCCTGTCGGTGGCTCTTTCTCTAATGGTGATTACAACAGCAAACCACCTCTACTTCTGGGATGTGTGGTATAGCTACCATTTCTGTAAGGCCAAAATAAAGGGGTATCGGCGTCTGACATCCCTGGATTCTTGCTATGATGCTTTTGTTGTGTATGACAGTAAAGATCCCGCGGTGACAGAGTGGGTTTTGGATGAGCTGGTGGCCAAGTTGGAAGACCCGAGAGAGAAACATTTTAATTTATGTCTTGAGGAAAGGGATTGGTTACCAGGGCAGCCAGTTTTGGAAAACCTTTCCCAGAGCATACAGCTTAGCAAAAAGACGGTGTTTGTGATGACAAACAAGTACGCAAAGACTGAGAACTTTAAGATAGCATTTTACTTGTCCCATCAGAGGCTCATGGATGAAAAATTGGACGTCATTATCTTGATATTCCTTGAGAAGCCCCTTCAGAAATCCAAGTTCCTCCAGCTCCGGAAAAGGCTCTGTAAGAGCTCTGTCCTTGAGTGGCCAACAAACCCACAGGCTCACCCGTACTTCTGGCAGTGTCTGAAAAATGCCCTGGCCACAGACAATCATGTGACCTATAGTCAGGTGTTCAAAGAGACGGTCTAGCCCTTCTTTGCAAAATGGGACTGCCTAACTTACCCAGGAGAAGGTTGGCTGCCTAGATTTTCCAATAAATGGCTCACTAGAAGGGTGTTTTCCAATTCTCTTAAGACCGGATGGTCCGTATCAGAGAGGAGAGTCACAGTGACAAAGAAATTGGGACAATGGACTTTGTATAATGCACCGAGTCATCTTTCTTATCTCTCTGTGACTCCATTTGCACTTGAGCCTCTCCTTTCTGTTCCTGGATAGATACTATTGGGAGAAGACCGGCAAGGAGAGGACACGAGTCTCTGATTCTCCCATAACTCTCTTGTGATTATGAAATATACACACAATCTCGAAATACTGAGAAGAATTGCACTTCTACCCATAACAAGTACTGGTATGTCTAGAAATAGGGTAAGAGATGCTCAGGGTCTGCGTCTATGACATTACAATGTACCAGAGTTAGTGAAATGAAAACAGTCAACTCCTCAACCGATGGCTTCTGTATCACCCAGCGCCCCCTTCTGTGTAGACTGAGAGTTGGCTCCCGATGGGTCGTTGCCTAGGTGCCACTCTCTCTTCGCCGTTGGGCCTGTTGCAGGGTTCCGTGTGGAAATAGTGAAAAACATCTATACCACTGGTGGACATAGTGCACTTACACACGGAAAAAATTAAAGTGATCTGCCTTTATACAAAGTGAGGCTCTTTCCCTTTGATGATAATTTACCTGCTTAAATATTGCTATGGACTGACTGTTCCCTCCCAAATTCAGATGCTGAAATCCTAACCCCCCAGTGTGATGGTTTCAGGAGGTGGGCCTTTGGGAAGTGATCAGGTCATGAGGGTGGGGCCCTCAGGAATGGGATCAGTGCCTTACAAGAAGACAGCAGAGACCTAGCTTGCTGTGTTCCCACCGTGCCCGTGTGAGGATACAAAGAGAGGTCAACAGCCCGCAGCTCGGAAGAGGGCCCTCCCCAGAACCAGACAGTGCTGGTACTCTGAGCCAGGATTTCTGTCCTTCAGAACTGTGAGAAATAAGTGTGTGTTGTTCAAGTCACCCGGTTTATGATGTTTCCTTATGCAGCAACCTGAGCGGACTCAAACAAATATTTTTATCTGCGTTGCAAAGTTCTGTGTCCAAAGTAACATTGTCTCATGCAATGGTTCTTTCAGACTGCTTTGCTAACTAATATGGTGTATCTGTAATTATCTGCCAACTTGATCTGTCAACATTAGATGGTTTTGATAGTAAACTCTGCAGGAGGACCCCAAGAACATTTATTTATTTACAGTTATTGGGCAGGGATGACAATTATATGGATTCCTTTACATTGCAGGGAGGAGGAAGGGAGAGGAGAAACCGAGGTTTACAGACCTCAACGCTCAGAAGGTTTCAGCCTTTTTTTTTTTTTTTTAAGATTTTATTTATTTTTTGACAGAGGACACAGTGAGAGAGGGAACACAAGCAGGGGGAGAGGGAGAGGGAGAAGCAGGCTTCCTGCTGAGCAGGGAGCCCGATGCGGGGCTCGATCCCAGGGTCCTGGGATCATGACCTGAGCCGAAGGCAGACGCTTAACGACTGAGCCACCCAGGCGCCCCCAGAAGGCTTCAGTCTTGAACGCCAACTTTCCTACTCAAAGGCAGCAACAGAAAGGACCAAGACATACTGAAGACGCACATACTTCCAACTGGGTCTAAAGTCACGGGAGTTCAACATTTGAAACCCAGTCGCTTGGCTTTATTTCATGAGAGTGATTATCTACAGAGGTGTCCGTGCCCTTTGGAAAATAGTGTGCGTGGGTTCAAATCTTAGAGCATTCGTTGGGAGATAACTATGTATGTATGAAATGCCAAAGGTTTGACTTTAAGTATAGTTGTAAATACACAGTATATGCATTCTTTCCAAAGGACTTGTGATCAGTAAGGATTACAAATTCCCAAATCAGTCTCTCGAATGAATAAAGACATAAGCTGCTAGAACCAACTATTTGACAACGTCTTTAAAGCTTTATTGTACTTAATAGATGCCTTTCTTCTTCTTCAGTGAAAACAAAGATGTCATAAAACTTGGCTCTTGGCCATCATAAAGCTTCTTCGATTAAAACACATCAACACATAAGGTTGAGTCGCTTTTGGTGATTTATAAACCATAAAGCACTTGAAGACAGCTTAAACATCTTGTGAAATGGATTAAGAGGAAGGGAAACTGAAAATAATGCATCTCAGAAACCACAGCGTATTTTGACAATGAGGTTATGTATAGGCTTTGTTGTAGGAAACAACCAAAAGCACATCGACAGATGGTTTTCATCTTAAATTCTTTGTAATCTTGGGTAGTCACTCTTTGAACCTTCAGAGGGCCCTCTGTGGACTTCTCTACGACTGGAGCTACTAACCATGACTGCCAGGTCCTCTCCAAAGCCCTGAGTGTCTTGCTGCTCGGCTGACCCGCCTCTGGTGGGCTCTACCCCGGAAGGGACTCTCGACTGTCCACATGAATCCCACTCCACTGTCAAGGCTTGGCCCCAGCTCCTTTCCCCCCTGGACTTGCGAGGTTGTGTCCTTCTTCCTCAGACGCATCCTGTGCCTCAGCAAGACTTGGGATCCAAGTCTTTGTGGGATCCAAGCCAGGTGGGGGGGGGCATTCGGCAGGGCAAGTGTTATAGCTGAGAAAAGGCAAAGCAGGCGTCTGCCGTCTCTAGAGGAGAGAGGGGATGAGGGTGATCATAGCTCTGTCCTGCGTCAGGGTCTCCTGGCCCCATCCTCACATCTGTGTCCAGCTCTGGACACTCCCAGGGCTAGATGGTCTCTAAAATGTAAACAGAAAGTATAGAGCACGGGGGGGGGGGGGGCGGGGGATGGTGACCCGAGAACCTGGGCATGTCGTTCCCCAGGCTCCTAGGAAACTAAAAGCGTAACAAGGACACACGCCCTTCCTTGTGGGGAGGCTGCCCCCTCCCCCCAAACATGCTTTTTATGTACTTCCATCTTCTCCTCCTAACCAGGATGAATGGCAGAAACAGGTCGTACATCTGGCTGAATTTTAAAATGGGGGTGGGGATAAGGTTCGATTTGTCCACCGCCTCTTCCGCACCTGCTAAAGTGAGCAGATTGACGAGACAGGCCGTGGGGGCGCATCCTTCCTTGGAGCTTTGGGTGCCCGTACTCAGGAGCAGTTGGCATGGGACACACCGCCAGTCACCTCTGCTGAAGATTGAGCCCTTGACCCTAGGAACGCTGGGGACCACTTGTACCTTCTGAGGCGCAAACAGCAGTGTGGGAGGGGAAGTCAAAAAGGGCTGCGCTTTGGAGAGCCCCAGGACCGAAAATTAACTCCTTCCACTGAGTTAATGTGATGCAGGAGAAAAGCAGACCAAGCCACCACCCACCCACCCAACAGAGTGAAAGGGAAGGGTAGAAGAGAGAGTCCCCAGGTCACGACGCGCTCGTGCAGACAGCAGGGCGGGCTCACGCTGTTTGAGCTTTTGCCTTCTTTTGCCTCCCCCTGCCTCTCCGTTTCCTCTTTGGCTTTATGCGCCCACAGCGAGCCTCGGATAATGCACACGAGTGAAGAGAAAGAGCAGTGGCTGCAGGTGGGATCCTTCTGTCTGGAAGCGGTGGTTTGGTGTGTAGTGTTGGGTGAAACCGGATCTCCTTGCCACACACCCAGAGTAAATCCCCACCTGCCTCGGTGAGTGCGACCTTGTACAATCGGCTCGGTGAGACCTTCCCCAGGGGACACTGGCCGGACTCTCTGCCCCATTCAAATTCATTTTCTCCTTGTCTCAAATCTTAACCATTGAGGTAAGAAACCGGAGAAGATCTGGTCCTCTGCCTTTAAGATTACCTTCGTCTTGGATGCTAGTCACTTTCTAACGGGGCTGCCATAGGCTTCGGTGGTTGTGTTTCTCCACATTTATATGGATCCCTTCTCCCTCTTGGAGATGTACGTTAACTGTTTTGGAAGAGCCCCGACTCACACTGGCTGAGGAGGCCTGAGTTCCGGTGTCTCACGAGGAGCATGGTCCAGCAACAGTCTGGTAGGATCTGGAAGGAGAGAGGAAGTCCTGGTGGCCGCGTGGCAGTTTCCTGACCGCCCTAGAGCCCCCCAGTGGGGCAGGGTGAGGCGGGCAGCTGCTTCCACACACACCAAATGGCTCTGAAGGGGGCAAGCCCTGAGGGCCGAGGCCAGACCGCCCAGCCAGCTAGGAAGCCCCATCTGTCTTGTACGATACACGTGACTGCTTCCCTTCTCACGGGCTGACGCAACGCCCTGGGCCGTAGATTCTAGGCGCTTCCATCATGGCGAATTGCATGAGTCGACATCTTGAGCAGAAGTGTAGTAACACCTCCATGAACCTGTAACAGGCTCATCGTCTAGAGGCCACATTGCTAAGCAGAGTACTCTATTTTGGAAGTTAGAACTAGTCCCCTGACCTGGAGCACCCCCGGGACAGGGGGTAATCCCCCCCCCCAGGGCCAGGTCCATATGGGAGCCCGCCAAGCAGGCCTCCGTCACCTTAAATACAAGGGTTTCCAGCGCCCACCTCTCTGTCCTAAGCCTGAATTTCCCACGATTCAGTTGCCTTTCGAGTGAACCACGGGAACTGAAATACCCGGTTAATTTATAACCTGCCAGTTATTGTTTTAACACACGACTCTTCTCCATTAACACATCATGATGGATTAATCTGTGAGATAATCAACTCCCCAGAGCTGGCCACCTCAGTTGACAGAACACAGGAAATGTGTTCTGAGTGGAGAGAATGAATCTGAAACAATCTCGAGTTTGGCTCCCATTCCCAAGGGCAAGGCCCCCAAAAGGAATGACAGGGCAAGGGGAGAGTGAGGAGGATCTTAGGAAGAACAGTATAAGATGAAGTTACTGGTACCTGGACAGTGTTATGAAATGGGGTGTGGAGGAGGGAAGGAATTCACATTTCTTAAGCAGTGAATGCAAATTAATGCTTCATTTACTCCATTAAATCTTCACGTCACCTCTCTGAGGCTAGTATTAGGAGCTCCATCTTAAAGATGATGGGTTAACGCAGAGATGTAGGTGAGATCAGAGGGGTTAAGCCAGCTACCCAAGGTCACCGAGGACGGACATTGTCCCACCCCAAACGGACCCAGCTCTGTCCCACCAGTTCAATTGGTTTTCCAGTTTTACTGGGAACCAGAATCACCTACGGCGCTTGGAAACCATGTGGATTCCAGGCCTCCACACCAGAGAGCCTGATCCCTGGGGCCCAGGAATCTACGTTTCTAAAACGAGCCCAGGTGCCTCTGGCACAGCTGGTCCGCAGAGCCCAGTTTGGGAAGGACCGCAGCTTCCTCTGGGACACCCGGGATGGTTAATAGAGGGGTCACTTCAGCAAGGAAAGCCCGCGCTCCCCCAGGCATGCTCAGTTTCTCTTTCTCCTTCTGTGTCTAACCCTCAGAGCTCTTACCCGGCTGCTAGGGTCCCCCTAGGCACTTGTTTTGGAGGGATATAATTTACATAGGATTGTTCGAGGCTAAAATGTGTTCAAGGCTAAAATGTGAAGACAATTTGGACAAGAACACGGGACAGATTTAGGTAGAGACGGGTAAGTGGCCAACTGGATTCACAGTCCGTTAAGTCCTGACAGATAGAGCTGCTTATAGTCACAATTTAAAGGGCGCCTTTGCTACTATCTGACGGAATTCGTGGTTTTACGTATACGGTGCAGAGCGCCACCTAGCGGAACCTCATGGCTGTTGCTGTTCATTTCCTGCCACCCCCAGCTGGGTCTCCAAAGTGAGGTGTGGGAAGAAAATATAAAAATAGGTATCATCTTTTCAAAAGTGTGTTTGTGGCTATTTCATCATATACCCATTGCGTTAATACAGAAATATGTAGGGATGTATGTTAAATGTTGTTTATTGATGAGAGGACAATATAAAACAATGTTGAAGACCATAGATTATCGAATCTTGGTTTTGAGCATTTATTTCCCTTGCTTTGGCTTGGTGTCTCAAGTTGGGGGGGTCATGCATTTCCCTTTGCAAGCGCAGGTGTAGATGAAAAACCTGAGCAGCCCTCTTTCCCTATGACACATTTCTGTTTTTCATAGACAGTGGCCCCCAATGTTACACTGTGGTTTAAGCAAAAATGGAATCCCTCTTATTTTTGTCTCTGGCTCTCCGACTCTCAACCTCTCTTGCTGAGCACCCCCCACTCATATTTCTGAATAATCTAACCACTAACCATTCTCTCCTGCCACCACTCTCACCCCACCGGTCCATAAATAGCATCTTTGAAGCCTGCTGAGACTTGATAGTTTGAGAGTTAGTGGTCTTTTTCATCCTACCTACCTGTGAGTTCAGGAGCACTGTCCCTGGGTGGGCATGATGCTTGGGTGCTCCATGCCCGCTTCCCACAAAGTTAACCAGGTCAAAGATGATGGAATGCTCACATGCATATATATATACACACATATATATGGCATATATATATCCATTCATATATATGTGTGGTTTTGTGTGTATATACATACATATATATGCATGGGTGTATATATTTGTGTTTATGTGTATGTATGTGTGTTATTAGAATTGCTAAGTCTAACTTCTACATGGGTTAGTTGTAAAACTAAGTGATATAATCCAAGAAAAGTACTCAGCATGGGGTGTGATATCTACCAAGTGTTCCATAAATATTAGCTTATATTATTATTTTTAGTTTATTACTTTAGATATATGATCGATTTTATATTCTTGAATGGTGAATAGTTTTAATCTTTTTTTAAGCACACAGTATCTGAGAATTTTCTTCTACTAACCATTTCTGCTGTGCATAAAGTTTATGCTCAACATTTCATGTACTATATTCATATACTGTTTTAAAATTTTTTCATGTAAGGAATGACACTCAATTTGTTAGGTCTTCCCTTCATTACCTATTCTCAATCACTGTTTGGTCTACTCTTGTTTTCTTTGGCTGTAAATCTATCAAACTTTCCAGAAATGTCTCAGATACCCAGAGCTCATTTCTGTAGGCTTTTTTTAAATATAATTTTTCATTTTCCCTAATCTTCTATCTAACCATGAGAATGCTGACCACTTCCTGCTTAAAATTTATTTGAGGAAAGTCCCTTTTTGTTGATCCAAGTTCCTATATTTCCCCAGTTCTGCTTTTTCCTATGATCTTACAAGAAGAAAAATAAGAAAATCCAAACATATGAAGGAGTGCCAAATGTTGGTTTGCATGAAACCCTGTGATGGTTCTTTTTTTTCTATTTTAAAGATTTTATTTATTTATTTGAAAGAGCAGGAGCAGAGGGAGGGGCGGAGGCAGAGGGCAGAGAGAGAGGGAGAAGCAGACTCCCCGCGGAGCAGGGAGCCCGATGCGGGGCTCGATCCCAGGACCCTGAGATCATGACCTGAGCCGAAGGCAGACGCTTAACGGCTGAGCCACCCAAGCGCCCGATGGTCCTTTATCTGTAAGAATCAAAATTGAATTCTGATACTTGCCCTAACTCTGGGTATAATTGGTCTTCACTGTCACATGGGAGTTTACATTTTTCCTGATATAGCCTGTTTTCATGAAACTTCATTCAAAAAGCCTCCTTGAGAGAGACCATATCAAGGTTTATATCCAAAAATATAAAGTGCTTTCTTCTGAGACGGTGATGTGCAGGGTTTAATCTCTCCATAAGAGGGGCTGGTCGCCCAAGTTGAACCACGCCCAGCCTTGCTGAAGCTCACTTGGCCGTTTCGAATTCCACTCAGAAAGTCTGCAGGTTTCAGAATTGCTGGTGTCTGAGGGACCAGGTCACTTACATCTCTCGGCAGCTGAGCAAGACACACTGGCGCCAGGTGGGGCTCAGATCCAGCATTGGCCCAATTTGATGCCCAGAGCTTGGACTTGTCATCTTGTGACTCTCCAATACCCCGACTCAGCTGAGGTGACCCACCCAGGCATAGGTCGAGAAACAGAAATGCAAACCTTCAATCCAGAGTGAGGACTTCCTGCCATACAGAGCTAATTTAGGGCAGTGGAAGCAAAGACAGGGTACACTCTGCTTATGGGCAGACGGTCCCAAGAGAAGAAGAGCCGGGAGACAGGAGCAAACAGGAGCAGAGACCATTTCCCCACTGTGGCCAACATGACAAGTCACTCTGTCTGCCGTGAGAAGCACAGGAAGGGGTGAAGGGCAAAAAAGACATGTCTCCGTCCTTCATTGTGATTTTGATTTGCATTTCTCTGGTGATTAGTGATGTTGAGCACCTTTCCATATATATGTTGGCTGGTTGTGTATCTTCTTTGGAAACATGTCTATTCAGTTCCTTTGCCCATTTTTTGAAATTGGGTTTTTTGTTTTGTTGTGTTGTGGGTTTTTTGCTTGTTTTTTGTTTTGTTTTGGTTTGGTTTTGTTTTTGTTTTTGCTATTGAGCTGTACGAGTTCCTTTGTATTTTAAATATTGACCCCTAACCAGATTTGTGGTTTGCAAATGTTTTCTCCCATTCTGTAGGCTGCCTTTTTCATTTTGTTGATGGTTTCCTTTGCTGGGCAGAAGCTTTTTCGTTTGATGTGCTCCTACTTGTTGATTTCTGTTTTTGTTGCCTGTGATTTTGGCTAAAAAAAAAAATCATTGCCAAGACCAATGTCAAAGAGTCTTCCCCCTATGTTTCCTTTAAGGAGTTTTACGGTTTCGGTTCCTACGTTTAAGCCTTTAGTCCACGCAAACACACAGGTGGGAGATGACTCTGTCCCATGAATCACGAGGGTTGTAACCGCAGAGATTCTCAGCCTGGGGATAATACCAGGGTATCTCAGCAGGGAGGACATATTTATTGTGAGACAGTCACAGAGATTTGGATATCGGCTCGCCCACCTGTCCTAGTAGGTTCTTAACCTTGGTTGCTCCTTGAAATTACCTAGGGAGCTTTAAAAATCCCCATGCCTGGGCCCCACGTACGCAGACTTTGGTTGAACTGGTCTGGGGGATAGCCAGGGCTTTTGGATGTGAAAGCTCACAGGTGAGTCCAGTTTGCAGGCAAAGTTGAGAACGGCGGCTTCAGGATAACTGCTCTATGACAACCTCTTCTCAGACTTGAGCACGCAGCAGAGTCACCCGAGGGGCTGATTAAAACTCACTGCTGGTGGATCCCACGTCAGTTTCTGATTCAGTAGGTCTGGAGTTGAGCCCGAGAATTTGCATCTCTAACAAGCCGGGCCCCCGGGATGCCGATGCTGCTGGGTTGGGAACCACACTTTGAAAACCCGTGCTCTCCTGAGTGGTCCCCAAACTTCATTGGCTTTGGTGGCCCGGCCCTGGAGCTCCTGGGTCCATACGTTTGAGTCCTGATGGCTGCATTTTAAATAAGAGCCGGATGATCCCCTACCAAGTGATCTAAAGACCCGGCTTTACAGAGCTGTCCCCTGGGCACAGTTTATATGTACCACTTGAGGTGCTGAGGTGACAGTGGTAGACAGTAACTGAGAATGTCACCTTTTCGTTCCCTTTGCCCCTCTTCCTTTGTTCCCATCCAAGCTGACCTTCGGCTCTGTGCACGTTGCCTTGGGGGACATGTGCGGGGTAAGTTATTTGGATTTTGTCTTCTAGAGGCCTACTGGTCTTAGGGGATCATAGGGGGCGTTGGGGAGGTAAGGCGACGCGAGGACATCTGGGTCTCCAGGAAGGGCAAGGGGAGAAAGCTGCTTCTCCACCCGTTTTGAAGAGGGAAGGGAAGAGGCGGGCCAGGGAGGCCCGTTGTTCATTCTGAGAAAAGAGGGAACGTGCCAACTTCATGTGCATAATGATTATGAAATGGATGGTGCATGCACACGCGCGCGTGCGCACACCTCTCTGAAACTACTACATCACACCCTGGAACTGTGCGCAAGCCCTGGGAGGCACGGCTCCCCCAGGCCTCCCCAAGGCTGACTTAGGCTTCGGGAGAGTCGGGTAGGGTGAAGCTCAGAGATGGAAGACAAACTGAGTCCTAGAAAATCAGTGTTTCTTTCTGCACATCGCAGGGGGTAGACATTCACACCACATACACTAGCCACGCGTTCAACTACGTGAGCGTTTTCCACCTGGCTACATTTCCTGCCTAAATCTGGTTTTGTTTTCTCAAAATCAAACTCAGTAAGTGGACTTAGAATATGCATTGGGAAGTCTGAGCTTGATTTCCTATCACTTAAAATTTATAAAATTAAGCCTTCTCTAGCTCATCGCTTAGTTAGAATTCTCTACCTATTCCCAAACGGGGGAGCAAAAGTTTCTTGTTTTGCAGTGTTTGCATTTCTTAAATCTTAAATCCTTTTGAGACCCATAGGCCAAATCGTGAATATCAATTCTTTTTATTTAGAAACTTGCGCTGCCTTCACTGAAACTGCCCCCAAACTAGGAATAAAGCCTTTATACACGTGCAGATTTGTATTAACTTTTACAGTGATTTAAATTTTCATACTCCTGTATACATTATCACACACAAATTACTGGGCCTGCTAGTCAGGAAATCCGAAATATTGGGCTGGGAGCGCCACCTGGTGGCAGGGTGATTATTAACACCTTTGCCCTTGGCTGGATCTTCCAGAAGTAATTTCTGACCTTGAAGGCCTTTCTGCAGTCCCCTGGGGTGCAGATGCAGAAAGGAAGAAGCAAAAATGGTTTTCTCCAACTCTAAGAACACCACTGTAAGAGAGTTGGAGACTGGAAAAAGCGAATTCGAAGGGAAGAGAAAAGAAAACTTGTTGGGGGTGGGGGGAGGGGAAGAGGTACTTGAGATGGTGAGGAATCAGGGGAAGACTTTATGGAGTCTTCCTCTCCACTGGAGCCCTGGGCCTCCAACCTAACAGACTGTTCTCCAGTTTTCAGAGTGCCCTCCTATTTGAATTAATTGACTGTTCCCCAAATCTTCCCGCATGTTTTCAGGCTCTGGTATTGACCCCCTCCCCCCAGCAGACGCTCTCACCCCCAAGTATCCAACCTGACCGCCTACATCCCAAAGGCACCAGAGGCTCCCCGACATGCACTTTGTCCAGTGCCCTCCCCTCCACACCAGAATGTTTGGTGTCACGGTCTTCCGCACCATCGCACAAAAATGAGATTCTCCCCCCAAAGAGCCCGTCCACCAAGATGCCTATCCTATTCCTCAAGGAGAGGTGGGCCTCCCATAGGGGTTCCTTCCCCTTGGAAAGTGAAAACCCCGCCCAGCCTGCTCTGGGCTCGATGACTTTTGCCGACTTGGAAAACCTGTTCCATCAGGTATAGCCCGTGTGTTGTACAAACACGCTTTTCCGTTCTGCAGGCGTTTCGTCTTCCCGGAACATGGTTCTGTTACTTTCCTTACAAAGATGTTTGTTGTGGCATTGTTTGTAATTAAAAAAAAAATTAGGCAAAATCCAAATGTCAATCAATGGGAGATTCGTTAAGTAAAATGTTACATCCGTACACTGTGCACGGCAGAGCCATTAAAAATGATAATAAGACAGAACTACAAATTCAAAACAAGGCTAGGTGGAAAAAATGGTACAGAGTAGTACTCGTCGTCTGATCCCAGTTTTGCAAAAGAATTGCTTGTAACGTGGGGCGCCTGGGTGGCTCAGTCGTTAAGCGTCTGCCTTCGGCTCAGGTCATGATCCCAGGGTCCTGGGATCGAGCCCCGCATCGGGCTCCCCGCTCGGCGGGAAGCCTGCTTCTCCCTCTCCCACTCCCCCTGCTTGTGTTCCCTCTCTCGCTGTGTCTCTCTCTGTCAAATAAATAAAATCTTTAAAAAAAAAAGCAAAAGGAATTGCTTGTAATGCCAGGTCATATACACAGAGGGAGTATCTTCAAGATCATGCACCAAATTGTTACTACTGGTTTTCTTTGAGGGGTGGAATTTGGAGGGCTTTCAGCTTCTGTGTTACACATTCCTGAATCTGAATGTTTAGAACTCTGTGGTAATATTATAATCAGGAAAGATTTATATATATATATATATATAAATGTGTGTATATATATAAATGTGTATATATATATATGTGTGTATATATATATAACTTCCCTTAATTTTACCGATCTAATCCTCTGTGTCTCCCTTCCATTTTTCCCCAACATTTATCAACTGATACGGGCACCGGGGCCGTGCTGGCTGAATAAAACAGCTCTCGGACTCAAAAGGTTTACAGTCTGGCAGAGTGGAAAATGGACCCAGGAACATCGAGTGCAGGGCAGGATGTGACAAGTGCCGCAGAGCTGTCGGTTCATGTGGGCAAATTACTGAACCTTTGCAAGCCAGCTTCCTCCTCTGAAAGTGGAAACCGTAAGCCCCACCAAAGCTGAATGTGGGCCGTAGATGGGGAGAGCCTTGGAGGGGTGCGTGGGAAGGCAGGAGGGGTGTGGAGGACGCCTACCTGCTCCGCGGGCCGGCAGAGTGGGGGGCCGAGAGCGCAGCGGCTCACCGAAGGCAAGCTCCCGTGACTCTCCAAAGTGGGGCGCAGGGGGGCAGGTGAAGAAGGCTGCAGAGTCAGGACCGGGCGAGGGCGGTCGCGTGAACTCAGAAGCAGGGCTGAGGTCTGAGAATACGGAGAGGGAGAGTTGGGAAGAGCTGGGCTCTAGATTGCAGAGAAGCTCACATCGCCGCCCTCTGGGGCCCTGCTGCTGATGGGCGCTCCGGCCGAGATGCTGGTAGCCCGTGCCCTCCTTCGGGAAGCTTCCGCGGTGTGCGGGGCTCGCTGCTACGTGGGCCCGGTGACCGGGTCTGATCGCCTCGCCCGCTACTGTGAAACCCCTTCTAACCTGGCTTTTGAGTCTCCTGCTCTCAAAACGACTTTGTCGAATGTCGCGGGTCAGCTTCTGTTTGCCACATTAGGTGACTTTTTATAGGTCCCCGGGATCCTTTCTGTTGGTGGAATATCCGGTGGTGGTCAAGGGCACAGTTCTGGAGCCGGAGTAACCTGACTTTTTTAACCTCTTTGTGCTTTAGTTCCCTCCTATAAAAACTGAGCACAACCACAGCCCCTCCATCAGGGGTTCCTGGGAGAGGTGAGCAAGTTCGGAAGGGCCAATCTACTGAGGCTCAGCTACGGCTGGGGAGCCCTTCCTTTCTTCTCCGACTCTCCCTCCCTTTATTCCAGAAACATCGACTGAGCTTGCCACTATGCTACAGCCCCTGGGCTGGGCACATGAGGATACAGTGATGAAGTCCCTGCCCTCAGGGACACTCACTGATCAGTGAACGTATGCTAAGACTTTGGACAAAGGGCAACAGAGGATGGCTTGGCCCTTTGGGAGTGCAGAGCATGAGGCCCCGCCGGCTGGGGTGGGGGGTGCAGTTTAGACGAGGCCACTCGGAGTTGATGGAGTCCAAACTGAGTCTTGGAGGAGTACCAGAAGGGAGCCAAGTTTGGGTGGAGGGGTGACATGGGGGCACTGTGCGTGGCACTTGGGAGGGGAGACGGAGGACTGGGTCGGAAGGGGGCTTGCCCTTGGGGAGTTGGAACGGTCTTGTTTATCCACCCAGCCCTCTGTTTTGGATCTGTGGATCTGCCCTCTGCTTCCCACCCCCCACCCCCCCCCCCCTACTCGTTGTGCGGGTGGATCAAATTTTACTTACTGAGGCTCCTATTGATCAACATTTGGGCTTGTCCTAATTTTTTTTTTTTTTTTCTAAATTACAAAGTCACATCAAGTATCTTTGAAGGGGAAACAACACATCACGAATGTCCACACCTTCTGCCTGTGCTTTTCTTTGGAAAAAGCTGTTTGTCTTCTTGTATTGTTTTAAGTGGGAACATTCACCTTTGATTTTATATTTCTTTACACCCATATGCATATACAGAGAATCTTAACCTAGCTCACTTTATATAGTCATTTTTCTTTTTAGTGTTTAAACAAATCTCTTATTTTAGACTGGTTGTAGATTTACAAAACAGTTGCAAAGAGAATACAGAGAGTTCCTTAGAGCCGGCACCCAGTTTCCCCTGTTGTTAGCATCTTCTATTACTATGCTACATTTGTTGATACATTATTATTAGTTAAACCCCATACTTTCTTTGGGTTTCATGAGTTTTCCCCTAACGCTCAGAACACCTTATTCCATGTAGTCAACACATCTCCTTAGGCTCCTATGAGCTGTGACAGTCACTCAGATTTTCCTTGTTTTTGATGACCTTGACAGTCTTGAAGATTACTGGTCAGGGATTTTGTAGAGTACCCCACAATTTGGGTTTTTCCGATGTTTTTCTCATGATGAGACCGGGGTTATGGGTTTTGAGGAGGAAGAGCCAGAGGTAAAGTGCCATTCTTGACACATCATACCAGGGATACCTGTGAGCAACAAAATTCTTTTTCCCTCTGTCCATCAGTATCTATTAAGCTAAATATGGGTTCCCACTGACGTCTTCAACCAACCCATTGCCGCGTGGTTCTTTCTGTCCTGCTCCCCCCACCCCCGGCCATAAGCTCTATTTTTGACCGAGCCCCTTTATATCTTAACTTTCTAAAAAAACCCCTCACCCCCTCGCCACCCCCCTCTTTAGTCATGGATAAGGATGGCTAAGGCTTAAAGCTTTACAAGCTATAAACACCTCTCCATGTGACTGCAGGCTCAATGGAACAATCACACAGGATGGTCTCGCTTCATCACCCAACTCCTTCAACTGTGGCCCCTCCTTCGCTCTGTCCCCACCACCTGACCTTGAAAGCCTCCCACTGTGTCAGCCAGCTTTCACTCCCCTCTCGGAAGCCTTTCCCTCCACCATGCTGTGGGGTTTAGAGCAAACCAGGGCACAGCCGTGTCAGGCTTCCTTTGCCTCCGTGCTCCCCATCGCTCTCAGGTAGTGAGGAAAATTCCAGACACTGCTTCCCCTGCTCCTCATTCCCAAAACTTATCTGCGGCTTCTGAGTTTCCTCTCGAACTTAGCACAGACCAGGCCCTTGTCTGAGACCCAGCTGGCATGTCTCTCTCTCTCTGTCAGGCTCCTCCCTGACCATCCCCTCCTCTTCAGGCTGGATAAATTAAACCTTGTCCAGGGAAAGGAAATACCGTTTTATGTGTGGTTTCGTATATTTCAAACATCTAGAACTCAACTGCAACTTTTGCAACTGCTCTTTTCTCGGGTCCTGTGGCGCCGACCCTTCCCTGAAGCAGCGACCGCCTCAGAGCCCCCTTCCCACCGGAGGGAGGTCGGGGGGTGGGGGGAGGACTCTCACTGGGAAATGTCTTATGAGCCCTTTCTGTCTCCCTAATCCCTTTTGGCCTGGGAACCGCTGTCAACACCTGAATTGGCTTTGGCGGACCGGGAACAGCCAGAAGGGACGTCAGCACACAAGCAGTGAGTCACCGGAGGGAGAAGTTTCATGATGATGATGAGCTGTTAGCAGAAGAGGTAGGGAGTAAGAACACAGAGTTGGTGGGAGCCAGAAAACTCACCCTCATCCTCTTCTCAAAACGTGGATGGGAGGCTTGATCCTGTCTGGCTTTTCACTTAGGGCATTCGTGAAGGGAGAAGTTGAAAGCACACAGGGCAGAAGTGGGGTGGTGGGTTCCCATACTCCTTTCTACCGCTACTGCTCTCCTGACCTTTGCTTTCAGTTCCCACAGCCCTGAAATAAGGTGGCCCTTCCAGCTCTCAAGGGCGATGGCTTTTTGTGGTGTTTTGGCCCATTATTTGAGACACTGGCTTCAGGAAACACAGGAATGCGTTGCAATGGATGGAAAGACCCAGATTTTCAGATAATTGGTCTGCAACCTGGGACTGCCTCAAGAAGGGAATTTGTGGAGGATTGCAAGACCTTGCCTTGGCCCTGCTTGTGCGGTCAGACGTGCTGTTGAAAGGAGACAGTTCTATTTATGATGCTGAAATAGGCTTCAATTCGGTTTAGCTGAGCCACCATGTACAGTTGTGCAGGTTGTCCACTGCTCAAGAGTAGTTGGCCATATGACCAAGTGAGGCTGTAATCCAGCCCTCCCTCTTCATACCTAGCTCTGTGCCCTGATCTGGGGCTATATAGGCCATAGGAAGAGTGCCTCTAGCTAACTTTTTCATCCAGAGTGCTGCCATTTTCTGATGGGTATTGAGGTATTGTATAGACTAGCACTTTAAGCTTTTGTTTGAAATGAGAAATAATAGTACAAATGGAGAAGAACTGGTTGGGAATGAGCATAATGGAGCAGGTGTAAGTCTGAGTGCTAACAGAGTGCTCTGGAGGGTGGGTTAAGGGACTCGGGAGTGAGGAAGGGAGGGGGAGTAGGGGAAAAGCTATAGAATTGTGGGAACAGGTGTGGCAGGGCCATGAGATGGACAGTAGCTGCTACGTGCGGCCCACGTCACCTGTGTATGCGCTGACCAGGGAGGGGCCGCGGGCCTGGAGGCGCCCTGAGAAGCTGCAGTGGGGCTCCCAGACGTTGGCCCATGGCAGCCGTGCCCTCAGGAGCTCTGCACCTCAATTTCAAGCCAGGATGGACTCACATCAGATCGGCCTTTGTGTAGAGGAATCCTCTTGTGCATGTCTTCATCCAAATCCATTGCTTTTATTATTTATTTATTTTTTTTTTAAAGATTTTATTTATTTATTTGAGACAGAGAGAATGAGAGAGAGAGAGAGAGCACATGAGAGGGGTGAGGGTCATAGGGAGAAGCAGGCTCCCTGCCGAGCAGGGAGCCCGATGCGGGACTCGATCCAGGGACTCTAGGATCATGACCTGAGCCGAAGGCAGTCGCTTAACCAACTGAGCCACCCAGGCGCCCCAAATCCATTGCTTTTAAAGGGTTCTTTTCCATGACTCCTCCCACTGTAGCCTTTTCTATGTTCCATGTTGATTTTTTTCGGACACACAACTGATGGCAGGTACCTGGTGCTGCCCTAGGTCTTGAGCCTTCTCCAGGGCTCCACGGGATTTCTCTGTGTGGCACTTTGCTGTGGCCTGGATGTGCAGAAGCCATCCACTGCCCTGGGACTGCTCAGGTGCCCATTGACGCCAGAGGGAGAGGGGTGCGGCCAGCACCCCGACCGTGGCTCCCTTGGCCCGCTGTGGGCAACAGCCCAGGGGAGCGAGAAGCCCAGGATGAAGGAGTAGTGATGACACTGGTTGTACTTATGGAGTGTTTACTCTGTGCCAGGTACTGTCCTAAGGGTTTCACGAGCCTGGCTTAATCCTCAAAGCCACTATAGGAAGAAGATACTGGTGTTTTTATCCCCATTTGAGAGATGGGAAAACTGAGGCTCAGAGAGTTTCATCCGGGACGTGCTGTTGCCTGACTGGAGCACTTAACGACAGATCATCTCCATTTTGAAATAAAGACCTGTGTCAGCATGGGGGGCAAGGGGAAGAACAAGGAAGGGGGGGCCGAGACTTTGGACCCACGCAGGGCAGGGCAGGGAAAGTGGGCCTGGCCACTGAGGGCCAGGTTTGGGGCTCAGGCAGAGGGCCCGCTCCTCTGGCCACTTTCCACATGGGACTAAGCTTCCGGTTTGCAGTGACTGTCCTGCCCTGGTGTCAATGTCATTGTTCTCTTTCATGGTTACTGGTTGGGTGGAAACACCTGCGACGGTTCACTTGATTTGAGTAACTGGCCCATGTTCCCGAGCTTGCCAGGCGCGGGCACTGAGCAGACTGGGCGTGAGTATCACCCAACCGTGCGCCGTGCTTGACGGGAGCCCAGTTGACTGGTCTGTGATCGGCTGACACTTTGTGGCCGAGGAGCCAGGGCATGTGTGTCTGGCTTTTCTAGAAAGGCTGGCCAGCAATCCAGCCTGAAGTTCAGCCTACTACTGGCAGTCATTTTTACTTCTTCTTTTTTTTTTTTAAGCTTTTATTGATTTATTTGAGAGAGAGAGTGAATGATAGAGCACAATTGGGGGGGAGGGGGCAGAGGGAGAAGCCGACTCCCCACTGAGCAGGGAGCCTGAAACAAAGTGATCTCAGGACCCTGGGATCATGACCTGAGCCAAAGGCAGATGCTTAACCAACTGAGCCACCCAGGCGCCCCTTTACTTACTTTTTAAAACTTTATTTTGGAGCAAATGGTTCAAGGGAAACCAAGAGACTGGTGGCAGGTAGATGAGATCTCTGAGCTCACTATCATGAAGGCTTCGGGGGAGCCCATGAAGCCACAGTCTGTGTTCTCTGGTGTCATGGGAACCCTGGGAGGGGGGAATAATAATGATACAATGTGTGTGTGTGTGTGTGTGTGTGCGCGCGCGCACATGCGCACATGAAAATGTCACCCCCGCCCCACCCTGTCCCCAGTGTCAGGCAAGATGAAGCACATACTATCCCATTCCAAATGACTCTCTTGGTCAGGGGTCGGCCAATGCTTTCAGGAAAGTAAATATTTTAGACTCTGTGGGCCAAGAGGCACATTAAAGACATGATGTAGGTACTTACATAATAAGAGAAAAACACATTGCACGATTATTTAATTGATAAAATTCAAAATATAATAATCGAGTGCACCTTTTTGTAACATAGGCCTAATAATGACAAGAATGGAATTCTTTTGGGGGATGATCACATTCTGTGTAATTGAAGTTTAAGGTTAGTGTTCCTTATCATCAGATTGATTGCAAATGTTTATTTGTAAAAATTATTCTTCACCCCCATCCCCCCCACCCCGGGGCTGGATTTGGCCAACATGCTGCAGTTTGCTGGCCCCTGTGCATAGTTAGACCTTTGGAGGGGCTCTGAGAGCCCCAAATCCTGTTCACTTATCTGACCGAATCAAGAAATTAACGTTTCCTGCCTCATGAACGCCCATGCTCATCCAGTCACTCACTCACTCACTCATTCACTGGATGTTTATTGAGCTTCTACCATGGGCCAGGTGCTGGCTGAACTGCGGGGACACTGGGGGTGAGACTCCTTCTCTGCGCCACGCCTGGTGGGGGACCCACACCCACCTTGCTCTGTGCTGTCTTGGAAACGTGTGGAACACAGATGAAGCAATGCAAATGTTATTTCGCTGCATTATATAACAAAAGATGAGTTTGGGCAATCCTACACTGACTTCAAATGTGTGGTAAAGTTTACAAAAACACACCAAAGTTTTCTAAGCCTAAGAAAAAATGTCCCTGTTTCTCTCCCTCCTTTTCCCTTGATCCTGCTCTCCAGAGCAAACCCATGTTAACATTTTGATGAGGATCCTGCAGCCATCTCCCCCCACCCCCACTACACACACACATACACCCAAATATACACAAATTCACACACACACACACACAAAACCCCATATGTGTTGTATTTGTATCATTCATTTAAATCATTTTATAAATAACTTTCTCCCCCTGAATTTCAGTTTTGAAATTTTAAAGCACAGTCAAGAAATGATTTGGCAACACTTAAGAAATCACAAGTTCCCTTCTTCCCACATAAACTTCTGCAAACCGTGTGCTAGTTTCTGCTGGTGGTAAAGCTGCCAAGTTCAGGAAGCTGGCCAGTTTCCTTCTCCTGAGGTGCCTACTGACAGACGGCGGCCCTCCCCGGTGCTGCAGGTGACGAATGAGAAATTGGGACGACGAGAGAGCCCGGTAAGCCACTTCTAGTCTCTTAACACAGCTTTCCTACAAAATACATGATTTCTGACTGACTCCGAAATATGGTTTGGTGGCAAATGGTGTGAACACAGAAAGGGATCAATGGGGCCAGTAAGTATAAAAAGGTTAAGTATTGAAGCAACTCTCGGTGACAGGTAGTAGATGTTAAAAATCAAATGCTGTGGTCTTACTAATCTGAACAGGAGAACGAGCAAATTCCAAGTTAGGAGCTGACTATTACTCTCTGGTCCTGCCAGAAACAATATTCTCTTCTAGAACCAAAGGGCTGGAAGTGAAGTGAGTGGCGGAAGTGTTTTTCCTTTGCTAACTCTACAAAAAAAAGGACAAACTCTCATCTCACATGTTCCAGTCACTTGCTAGGGCCTAGGCAAAGCCTGAAATTAATATACTCCTAGGCGCTTAGTGTTCAAAATTATTTGCTACTTTTCTTGTTCGGGGGGGATTTCTTAAGTGAACATGTTACCATTTCTACAATTGTATTCTATAGTGTTTAGACATAGCAGGTGATCAGTTTTTGTTACTGTTGAGAACCGTCAGATTGAAAAACAAACTTTACAGTTTTAAGAAGTGATATGTTTTCTAAAAAATTTGGTGAGATTTGAGAGCAGTTGAAAAGTCTGGTTTTGGGGCACCTGGGTGGCTCAGTCGTTACGCGTCTGCCTTCGGCTCAGGTCATGATCCCAGGGTCCTGGGATCGAGCCCCACATCGGGCTCCCTGCTCGGCGGGAAGCCTGCTTCTCCCTCTCCCACTCCCCCTGCTTGTGTTCCCTCTTTCGCTGTCTCTCTCTCTCTGTCAAATAAATAAAATCTTTAAAAAAAGAAAAAAAGAGAAGTCTGGTTTCAAGAGAATCTCATCCAAAATGTACCTTATCTTGTTTCCATGCTCATCCAGTGCTTAGTAAAGTTCTTGGAGTTATTTATTTTTACAGCCATTTAGTGTATATTTAAGTTTTTGAGGTGAATTTTCTTTCTTTTTTCTTTTCTTTAAAGTTTTAATTTTATTTCCAGCTAGTTAACAGACTGTAATATTAATTTCAGGTGTACAATACAGTGATTCAACACTTCCGTACAACACCCAGTGCTCATCACAAATGTATTCCGTCATCCCCATCACCTGCCCCCCCCCCATTATCATCAGTGTGTTCTCTAGAGTTAAGAGTCTGTTCCTTGGTTTGCCTCGCTCTCTTTCCTCACCCCCTTTGCTCATGTGTTTTGTTTCCTAAATTTCACAAATGAGTGAGATCATACGGTATTTGTCTTTCTCTGACTTACTTCGCTTAACATTATACTCTCTAACTCCATCCACATGATTGCAAATGGCAAGATTTCATTCTTTTCGATGGCTGAATGAAGTTAGTTTTGAAATCCATGTGATGCCCGTTTGAGATCTTGAAAGGAAATTCAGTCTGTACTGGAGTTTTATGATGTTTTATAAACAGACTGCAACGGCCCAACAGGGCCACTGACACGTGTGGAATTGGGGTTGAAGTTATCCGATTTCTACTTGGCACGTGAAGCTGCTATGGCGGCCACAGCCAATATAATTGTATTATAAGAAAGTGAAAATAGAGGAATAACAAAATCAAACTAAGCCTGGAAGGGTGCCCTGCCTCCCTCCCTCCCACTGGTGATATAGGTAGAGGTCAAGGACCTCGTGGGCCCCTGGCCTAAGAGCAGGGGTTGTTAGCCTTGACTACGCATTAGAATCACAGGGGAACCCCCAGACCGATGAAATCAGAATGTCGGGGCTGGGCCTGGCTGTTCGTAGCTTCTCAACCTCAGAGCTCTCTCAAGGTGAGCCCAGGAGCCACGGCCTTAGAACAGCACCCCAACAGCTCTTTCGGTCCTTGGCTTAAAGAGCACAGTCCTTTTGTAGGGAGTGAGAAGGTCCCAGGAAGACCCGAAGCTCCCTCATTAGCCCCTTGGTTGGATCTCAGAAAGTGAAATAAAGGCTCCGAGTGTGCTTATCTGAAAAGCCCAGGCTGTGGTTCAGGGCGAGGGCAGGGGCTGACGCTCATTCTTCTCCAGGGGCTGCTTCTCATCCTGCCGCGTAGCCATCCTCAACACTGCACGGTGGGGGGGGGGGGGTGGGACGTGGAAAATCCAGACTTAAGGAACATCAGGGCATGTGCGTGGGGGAGGATCACGTTACTCATGGTTAGTCTTTGCAAGTCAGTTGGAGATTATTTGTAAGGGCATCTTAGGGTCACCTCCAGAGTCCATTGAGGGGATCATCATTCCAATGGAATGTCTTGACTTCAGCCGAGTTATTAAACAGAGCTGAGGGATTTGTTGTTTTTTAAATTCTTTATCTCCAATTTATGACTCTTCCGGGGCTATGAACACAGAGTAAATCTGAATGCAATAACCCGTTGGTTCTGGGTCAGCATTAGCAAGTACGGGCCGTGCTGACTTTCTGGAAGGTTACAGATCACTCCTGGCGGGTGTGTATGTCTACAGTCAGTGGGTTTCCAGTTGTTCTGTGGAATTACAGACGTCTGGAAGTGCCTGGTGGTAGACGGATCAGTGCAGAAAGGCAAGGTAGATAATCCACTCCTGGCATTTGAATCCTGAACATTCCAGGCGTGGTTATGAGGTCTCTGCAGATCGTCGAAACCAGACCATTGCCAACCAGGTGCTTGCTTCTAGAACTACCAATTTGCTAACTCCTCGGGGATCTCTAGGCTCAGTTGCAGCTCTGTCACCTACCATTTGAGTGACCCTGGGTAAATTAGCCTCTCTGAGCCTCAGGTTCCCCATCTATAAAATGGGGGCTTAGAGTAGCACCCACTGCACTGATTTTTATGAGGATTACATACAGAAATGTGTGACTTGCACTCGTCCCAGTGTTTGCTTCCTGGTAAAGCACTCACCAAGTGCTCCCTACTGTATTTCTGGGAATTCAAATAGCATGATTTGTCATATTTCTATGTATAGGAAATCAGGATCCATGTCTTCATTGACATGAGCATTTAATGTGGTAGTGGTTTCTTTTCTCTTCCAAAGCCGTTAGTGAATCCATCAGATTTGGGATGGATAACATATCTATTGATTAATTTTAAGCTTCCTCTAAGGTGACAAATCCTGTCAACCGCTTCTTTATTAATTTACTTTCGTAATGTCTCCGTGGTCACCAGTCAACTGTAAATGAATCAGAACCCATGAAAATTAGAAATATATCCAGTCTGGCAAAAATTCAGATCTGGTTGAACGCCACATCATAGCCAAACAGCTAAGTAATTCAATTGGGAGGATTGATCATGTTTTATAATCAATAGGTTCTCTTGACCCTTTAGCGTTAGGGGTTATCAGGGGGACCCATCCTGAGAAAGGGGGTGCAGCACGGGAGATGGTCTGAGGCAAAGGAAGCCTTTGAAGAGGGAGAAGGAAGGAGGCATCATTGCAGAAAGGCCGTTTGCAGCTTAGGAAGGGGATGTGGAAAGATAAAAAGCTGTTTTATTTCAGGAAGGCAGGCTCTGCCCCCATCCCCCACCCCCAAGCCCCCCGCAGACGGTTTTTGCCCAAGATTGTGAAATTGTGTAGGAAAACGTGTGGGATTGAGGTTAGCATCGCCCAGTGGGGGTACTCCCTTTGTGCCCAGCATGGTCCCTCACCCCGCGGGCAGGGTTCTGGGGGTGGCCCCTCACGGTGTCCTTAGCCAAGGCAGACTTTTCTGAACCGTTCTTCAAACTGCCCTGGTCTTTGAAAACTGGTTTTGGTGTCCATTGGCGTCCAAGCAGAGAAGGAAGATTTGAGGGAGGACTAGGGTGGGTTGTTCTCGTTGGGCTGTTTGGGTCCTTCAGAGCCCGAAGGTGAGAGCTCGTCTACCGTGCGCCACGGACCCAACCAAAGAACGGACTATGCATGGAAAATGGGAAAACAGTTGTGAAATCGTTTCCTCTGTAGCTGGCAACAGGGGTCTTTGGCAGGGAGGGGAAGTTAAGCAGATTTCTGTGTGTGTGTGTGTGTGTGTGTGTGTGTGAGATTCATATGCTTTCTTTGACGAAACGGGTCCTGAGTTTTTCTGGGTGTTCCCAGGCAACACCCAGTGAGAGATCCAGGCCATGCAGACCCAGTCATCCTCAGGGAGCTTTCTAGGCAGGGAGCTCCCTGGCACGTCTGGACAAGGGCTGCTTCGGGCGGCTGGGCCTTGTCTGGGCAGTGGGGCCCACCGGCTGCTCTCAGTCCCCGCTGCCCGTCCTCACTCTCTCAGGCACCACAAACTCGGTGGCTCAAAACAACAGAACCGTGTCCTCTCACCATTCTGGAGGCCAGAAGTCCAAAAGCCGGGGGTTATCGGCAGGGTCGGTTGCTTCTTGGCGGCTCAGAGGGAAACGTTCCAGGCCCTTCTCCTGGCTCTTGGCGGTGGCCGGCAGCCCTCGGTGTTCCTTACAAACTTCCCTCTTCTCCTGAGGACATCAGGCGCTGGACTGGGGGCACCCTCACGCGGCATGACCTCACTTTGACTCGATTCCATTGCTAAAGACCCTACTTCCAAAGCAGGTCATACTCACAGGTACAGAGGTTAGAGGTTCAGCACGTCTTTTTGGGGGGTTACAACTGAACCCGCAACACTCTCCTTGCCCTCCACCTCGGTCACTCCTGTTCTAATACTTCTCTTTCTGCCTGCAGCTATCTCCTCACCTTGCTCCTGTGATCTGAGCCCCAGGGTGACACCATGGACAACCGGGGCTGGCTCCTCTTTAGAGAGCTCTTCTTTTCTTAGAAGGCACAGGGCCTAGGGCCCGTGACACTTTCGGGAAAGGTTTTGTTTTCTTTAAAATCAGGAAAATAATATAATCCAGCCCAGATTGTGTTTGTCTATATGCCAATGAGGTAGTAAAAGAGAATTATATATATATATATATATATATATATATATATATGTATATATATATATTTTTTTTCTTTTTTTTTTTTTAATGGAAGAAGAGGCCCACAAAGGCCAAAGTGCTCTTGGGCCCTTGAAAGTCGTAACTTGGCCCTTTTGACAACCACATTCTATTTTCTGATTTACCAGATGTGCCGAGGAAAATTCAGGAATTGCTAATAGGTCCCCAGTGAAGGAGATTTAAGTATTTTAAAAAATTTATTTATTTTAGATAGATACATAGATAGAGTGAGAGCACGAGCATGGGCACTCATGCGAGCACAGGGAGGAGCAGAGGGAGAGGGACAAGCAGACTCCGTGCTGAGCACAGAGCCCGACACAGGGCTCGACCTCACAACCCTGAGATCATTGACCTGAGCCGAAACCAAGTGTTGGACACTTAACTGACTGCGCCACCCGGGCCCCCCAGGAGATTTAAGTATTGATCCACAATCCCTTACCTGAAACCTGTGGGCCAGCATGGCGTCAGAGTTCAGAATTCATATTTTAGCAAGATGATATGGTGCATGCATGATACATTACAAATCACTTTCAGTGGGTCCAGGTCATGCAACACGGCTGTTTCTTCCGTGAAACAAGAATGCTCACGCTAAGTAGCTAAATACCCGTTGTAGCAGCCTTAGGTCCTTTCAGGTCAGGTTTTGCTGCCAAATAAGTTATAAAAAAACAAAGTCTTCTGGTGCTCAGATTTTTTAGGATTTCAGACTTGCAGAGAGGGGACTGAGAATCTGTGCAAGATGGGACCTGCATTAAGAAAAGAAACATAAACCACTGTCCTGGGTGTGTCAGACGCCTCATTCTATCAATCGCTGTGTCTGATTTTTTTTTTTTTTCTTTTTACTTGTGATGCTTTCTCTCATGCCAGGTGAATTGCTCAGGTGACGGGTACTGACTGTTATTTCATATTCAAGGGTAGAACGCCAAATAACTGATGAGAAGCTTCAGTTTCAAGGCCAGAACTTTCCAACAGATGAGTCTCTGCCCAAGATGAATGGCTGTGAGTCGTTTTTGGTCAGAGCGTGCCAACGTGATCGCAGATCCTTTCCGCAGTGCAGGGCTGAGGCCAGGGTGAGGAGAGTTAAGGCACTCATTTGGGGGCAAAATTTAAGGAAGGGAGGATGCCCAAAATTTGCTCCATAATCACGATAAACAATATTTTATTTTATTTTTTTAAAGCTTTTATTTATTTGACAGACAGATACAGTGAGAGAGGGAACACGAGCAGGGGGAGTGGGAGAGGGAGAAGCGGGCTTCCCGCCGAGCAGGGAGCCCGATGTGGGGCTCGATCCCAGGACCCTGGGACCATGACCTGAGCTGAAGGCAGACGCTTAACGACTGAACCACCCAGGTGCCCCACAAGATAAACAATATTTTAATGTTCTATTAAAAAAAAATCAAACTGGCCAACTCCAGCCTGCAGGCCAGTTGCCTGTTTGTGGTGAATAAAGTTTTATTGGAACCAGAGCCGCGATCAGGGTGAGGCTGGTGGGGCGGTGCGTCAGGAGCGCAGGCTTGGATTCTGTCTTTATTTAACATGTTGAATATTTAGCCTGTCAGAGATCTGAAGTTGTTACACTAGCATTCGTCTTGATGACCAGGTGTTGGGGTGCCCCCTTCAATGTGACCCCCACAGCCCTGCTACCGTGCTTGACCATTTTCCCAGGGAGATGCTCCAGTCCCCTGCCGCGGTGCCGGAGTGGGGTGTCTCTGCCGTGTGACTGACTTGGCTCTGCTGGGCCTTAGCCCCCTGCGCCCTTCTCTGCCGCCCCCTGCGCCCTTCTCTGCCGCCCCCTGCCCGTCCGCCCGCTCTCCATCTTCCTCCGCTTGGTGCCCACTCCTGGTCTGCGGCGGGTGGTCTCTCTCCTCAGCGGGCATGTCGTCCTTGACGAGCACTTTGGCGGGAGCCCAGACCTGCCGGGGGTGGGGGGCGGATGGCAGAAGTAAGTGTCCTCTCTCCTCTCTGTCTCAGGTTCGGTTTTATTCGCAGAGTTGCACTTTCTGTCTTACTCGCGTAATTGCCCCTTTCCCCGTCTATTTGATTTGCAGAGTGGCCATTTCCCTATTTGGGGGGCTGGGGTGCCGAGTGGCCATTTCTCTTCAGCCAGGCCCGATGGTTTTTGGTGACACCTTGGTGAGCATAATTCTCCCTGGCACCCTTCTCCCTCCGTCGGGGATCTGGGTCCCTCGGAAGTGCTTTCGGAGCCACTCTTGGCAGCGAGAGGCATGGGGGTGCCCAAGAGGCGGGGCCTGGCCGGGGAGGCGCAGCTCCTGCTGGGCTGTGTGTGGGGGGTCCCCCCTCTCCCCTCCGCTCCCGTCGGACCAGTGAGCTAGGGCCTGCTCTGCGCGGCCTCCGCCCCGCACTTCGGGAGATGACGGGGCCCTTGGGGTCCATTCGCCGCCGTGAGGCCCTGAGGCAGATGGAGAGAGGCTTGGCGGGTCAGGGCTTTCTCCTCAAGTCTTAGCTAGCTGCCTGCTCGCCGCTGCTCATTCCGCCCCACCATGTGTTTCCCTTCAAATTGAGGTTATGTGGAACCGAAGCAACTCACGTTGGTACCTCAGGATTCTTGGAAGGGTGGACTTCGGAAGCTCAAGCTCCTCACCCACAAATCCGCAGAATATTCTAATCCCTTCCATGGTGTGCCATTTACTTTAAGTTGCTTCAGACTCTCTGGGAGGAGAGAGTCTGGGTTTTTCACCCTGGGGAAAAAACCAAACCAAACCAGTGAATGTCAACAAGTTCTCCTCCTGGTCTCTAGTGCCCCCTAGAGGCTTTTCCGCTCACTTGTTCCTTGTCGTAGGAGAGACCCTCGCCTCTGAAATGAGACGTGGAGGCCACACAGGACAGCTCTGTCCTCTGGACCTGCCCAAGTAACCACTGAAAAATGCCTCTCCTACCAACAGAGCTGTTCATCATGACTTCCCGGAGACGGGAAGAGTCTCCGATCTGGCTTTCCCAGCCATCAGTTCCTCGGGGGCCTTTTTAAACGTGAATTTTGAATGTTTTATTAATGGATAATTAAAAACTCGGAGCAGGTACCTGACAAGTACTGCCTCGGCCGGGTGCTCCCGGGCCACATCGACGGAGAGTCACCTGCTACTCTGTCCTCCTGGTGTGACGGGGCTACAAAGGCACTTTACTTCTGTGCTCTTCCTCCCCAAGACCCGTTACCCCAGCTTCATCGTGAAGGAAACAAATCCCAACTGAGGGACAGTCTACATAACCATCCTCTTCCCTGTCTTTACTTTTCTCCATAGTAATTTCCACCATCTAACATACTATCCTGTAGAGTAAGCTCCTAATGGGCAGGCATTTTAATCTATTTTGTTCATTGCTATAGTCCCAGCTTGAAAATAATTCCTGAAGTAAAGTATATGCTTAATAAATATTTTTGCATGAATGAATACATAGCTATAGAGCTTTTGAACTGCGCCACGGTATTCCCTTGTATGACCACTACTCAAAGGCATTTGGATGATTTCTGATCTTTTGCTATTGCCAACAGCCTTACGTTGAACATCCTTGTGCGTAGTCATTTGCGTATGTGAGGGTCTATCTTTAGGATCTACTTCTAGGAATTGCTGAGTCTATGTCTCCAATTTTTTTTTTAAGATTTTATTTATTTGAGAGAGAGAGAGAGAGAGCACAAACAGGGGGAAGGGCAGAGGGAGAGGGAGAAGCAGGCTCCCCGCTGAGCAGGGAGCCCGATGCGGGGCTCGATCCCAGGATCCTGGATCATGGCCTGAGCTGAAGGCAGAGGCCTAACCGACTGAGCCACCCAGGCGCCCCTATCAATTTTGATGAATATTACGAATTTCTTACTGTCTTAAAGGTGGCATTAATTTAGATTCCTGCCAGCAAAATATGAGAGCACCTGTTTCTTCATGTCCTCACCTACACAGTAGAATTGGTAAAAAAAAAAAAAAAAAAAAAAAGGTATCTCGGTATAAGTTTTTGAGTGAGGTTGAGTATCTTTTCCTACGTTTAAAAAGCTATTTGTGTTTCCTTTTCCTGTGAGCTGTCTTTTACTATGTCTTTGTCCATTTTTCTGTTGGGTTATTTGTCTTCTCACTTATGCATAAAATGTCTTTATGTGTCAAATCTCTTACTCCCTTATCTGTGATAAGGACTGCAAATAGTTTCTCCTAATTTATTGTTTCACTTTTGGCATTGTTTGCCATGTTTTGTTGTGAGGCAAAATTTTAATTTGGATGTGGCTGCATTGGTCAGTCTCTGCTTTTTTTTTTTTTTTTTTTTTTTGGCTTCTGCTCTATTTTTTCATTGTTCTGGATTAACTAGGCAATGCAGTTAGACAATAAAAATAAATTAGACTGCATAAAGGATATTAGGAAGATAATCGCTATTTGCAGATGGTTTAATTGCTTACCCAAGAAAATCACAAGGAGAAAAACTATTCTAAATAACCAGAGAATTTAGTATAGTGATTTGGTATAAAATTAATATATGGAAATCAGTAGTCTTAATGTATATCAGCAAGGACCTGTTAGAGGGTAAAATAGAAGTAATCCATTCACAAAAGGAGAGCAATGAGCAGGACTTGCCCTATCAGATACTAACATCCCCCCAAACTGTAATTATTAAAACGTGCTGCCAGCACATGAATGATGAACAGATTAATGAAGCAGAGAGTCTAGAAACAGATCTAAATACACAGGAAAGTTAGTATATGATAAAAGGAGTATATCAAGTTGGGTGAGCAAAAAATTACTCAACAAATGATGTTGCACATCAACAAAACAAAAGCAACCTACTGAATGGAAGAAGATATTTGCAATGGTATGTCTGATAAAGGGTTGATATCCAAAATACATAAAGAACTTAACACCAAAAAAATAGTCTGATTAAAAATGGACAGAGGACCTGAATAGACATTTTTCCAAAGAAGACATACAGATGGGCAACAGACACATGAAAAGATGCTCCACATCACTCATCATCAGGGAAATGCTAATCACAACCACCATGAGAGCTCACCTCACACCCACCACAATGGCTAAAATAAAACACACACACAAAAAAACCATGTTGATGGGATGTAGAGAAAAGAACCTAAGTGTCCATTGATAGATGAACAGATAAAGAAGATGGAGTGTACACACACAGCTATACAAGAATGGGATCTTGCCATTTGCGACAACGTCGATGGACCTAGAGGGTATTATGCTAAATGAAATAAGTCAAAGACAAATACTATAGGATTTCATTTATACGTGGAATCTAAAAAACAAAACAAATGAACAAATAAAAGAAACAGACCCATAAATACAGAGAACACACTAGAAGTTGCCAGAGGAGAGGGTGGTAGGGGAATGAGCAAAATGGGCAAAGGGGAGTGGGAGGTACAGTTTCCAGTTATGGAATGAATAAGTCATGGGGATGAAAGGTACAGCGTAGGGAATGTAGTCAGAGGTACCGTAATAGCGCGGTATAATGGCAGACGGGAGCTACACTTGTGGGGAGCACAGCATAAGGTATGGACTTGTCGAACCACTGTGTTGTACGCCTGAAACTAATGTAACATTTTGTGTCAACTCTATTTCAGTAAAAATAAATACATAAATAAATACGTAAATGATGTTGGGGCCAGCAGGTCTCCATTTAGAAAAAAAAAATGTGGGTCTGCCCCTCGTATTTTATGCCAAAACAATCCCAGTGGGATAAGATATTTTAGTGTAAGAAAATGAAATCATGAAATTGTCAGGAAAAAAAAGATGAGAAAATCATTGTTGATAGAACTGAAGTGTCGAGTGTCCTTTACGGCATACGTTACCCTGGATGATCTGAGTCATACCTGGGGCTGTACTTGCCACGACTCCCAAGTTCATCCCTCCGTGAGCGCTCTCCTCTGAGCCAAAGGGGCATATATGTAACCGCCTACTGGACCTCTCCACTGCAAGATCACAAACTCAAATTTAACACGTCAAATTAATATTACTAGAAGCTTCAAACAATACCGTTTATCAGCTCAAATTTCTGTAGGTCAGAGTCCGGGTGGGCTTGCCTGGGTTCTCTGCTCTAGATCTCATAAGGCTAAAATCGGATGTATTGGCCAGGCTGTGAGTGAGGATCCATTTCCAAGTTCATTCATGTCGTCAGTCAATTTGAGTTCTGTGGTTGTAGCATGGGGGAGGGGGCGTTTCCTTGCCAGGTGTCAGCAGAGCAGTGTTCTCGGCTTCTAAAGGCTGCCTGCGTTCCTTGTCAGTGGCCTCCTCCACCTTTAAGTCAGCAAGAGTGAGTGCAATTATTCTCCTGCTTGCAACCTTTCTGATTCTCCTCTCTGCTGCTAGCCAGAGAAAACGCTCTGCTTTTAAAGGCACATACGATTAAATTAGGCCCATCCAGATAATCTCCCTTTGGCCGCATGACATAGCACAGTGACGGCAGTAGTAGGAGGCAGCGAGGTTTAGAGGGGCCCTCTGGGGATCCTGCCTCCCAAACCAGGTAAAGCCCGGCTTTCTTTTAGTAAAAGTAAAACATCAAGCAGCGGCACGTGGGTAGCGCTGTATTTGAAAATAACTGCAAGTAACTGAGAATGCCTGGGAGTTCTGTTTCGCCCGATTTTTCATCTCTGCAGCAGCTGGCTCTTCCTCGCCTGCTATGAACTGGCAGTGATCACTGATCCTCAGAAGAATCACTATCCACATACTAAGGGTATGACAGTGACTGTTAGTTCATTAACCCTCAGCTTTAGAAGAACTTAAAAAGGAAGCGCTTACCTGGCCAAACTCACAAGCAGGACAGGAGTTGGGCTCTAGTGAAAAATACAATTTCGTGAAGGTTGGTCTCCAGACCCAGTGAAATAAGATTTTGAGAGTTCTTTTGACCACAACGCTTATCACACCAATCACATTAATCTGTTTATTGCATCGTATAACTACCAAAGGTAATATATTCAGCCCTCGGTTAAGAGAGAGCTGCACAAAGTGAGGCACTCTACTGAGTGTTACAGAGGTTGTGTGAAAATATAAAACATCACGTCTTCCCTACAGAAGTTTACAATATTAGCCAAAGAATAGCTATTAGCGCCAATGTTCATATGATAAGGGACAGAGGAGTACTGGTAGCCATTCCACAATATTTTTTTTGAGTGCCGTCTACAATCGAGGTACTGTTCTGACACAAAGACTTCAAAGTGAGGTGGTGTAGCATCATGGCTACTGTTGGAATCAGAATGACTGGAATCCAGCTCTACAACGTATCATCCTTCTGAAAGCCACTGAAGTGTCTTGAGTTTGTTTCTCCCCTCGAAAAATGTGGATAACATAGAACCTATCTCATTTTGTTGCTCCGGGCATTAACATGGGTGAGGAAATGTTTATGGTTAGCACGCTACCTGATACTTTGTTATCATTATCAACAGAAGGTGTCCCCGTCACTCCAGGAGAGAAGAGATCCGGATACGTACCACCGGAGAGGTAGAGAAAAACTGTGGGGAAGGCCAATGAGAGATACGGTTGTGTAGAGAGATGGCAATATAGATAAGGTAGAGGTGACTCTGGCTTGCAGATCTCAGATGATACCATAACGAAAGCTGGATCTGAACTCTCCTTGGGACGGGCCAACTTTCATCAAGAGTCCTGCTAATAGGTCGAAGCTATGAACCTATAGCTTGCTGAGCTACAGATCTAGCATGAACCATAGCCATAGGCCAGCATCAGACCCGTTATGGTGATGGGGCATCTCGATGAATGCCTCTGCAAAAGCTTCCCGGGCTTTCTCACCATCATCATCTCAGTTTCACTTCAACTTCTTTGAGCACCTTGAAGCTGAATGCGGTGAGAAATTAAAATTGTTCTGAACCTGGCACTGGGTGTTGTATGTAAGTGATGAATCACTAAATTCTACCCCTGAAACCAATATTGCACTGTATGTTAACTAACTAGAATGTAAATACAAATTTGAAAAAGAAAAAAAAAATTTTTTTTAAATGAAATTGTTCCGAACCTAATTTAACACAGTTTGTTTAATTGGTAAGAGAATTCACACTTCAAAACACATGCACAGTGTGGTGAAGCACTGTTAATTTCATGGTGAAATGCCTAGTCAACACTGCAAATCTAACTTCGTGCCTCCACTTTTGATTTTCCTTAGGAAAACATGACCCTCCTGTTTTTGCTTCTGACCTGCCTTTTCCTGCTCATCTCTGATTCCTATGAATTCTTCACCAAAGCAAATTATTCTAGAAGCTATCCTTGTGATGAGAGAAGACAAAATGGCTCTGTTATTGCAGAGTGCAACAGCCGTCGACTGCAAGAAGTTCCCCAAACAGTGGGCAAGTACGTGACAGCACTAGACCTGTCTGATAATTACATCACACACATAACAAATGAATCATTTCAAGGGCTGCAGAATCTTACTAAAATAAATCTAAACCACAATGCCAATCCACAACACCTGAATGAAAATCCTGACACAAACAAAAATGGCATGAATATCACAGATGGGGCGTTCCTCAACCTACAAAACCTAAACCAGTTACTGCTTGAAGACAACCAGTTATACCAAATACCTGCTGGCTTGCCAGGGTCTTTGAAGGAACTTAGTCTAATTCAAAACAACATAATTTGGGTAACTAAAAAGAACACTTCTGGGCTTACGAATCTGGAAAGGCTCTACTTGAGCTGGAACTGCTATTTTGGCAATAATTGTGATAATAAAACTTTCGACATAGAAGATGGAACGTTTGCAAGTCTTACGAATTTGAAGGTGCTGTCACTGTCTTTTAATAAGCTTGTCCATGTGCCACCGAAACTGCCAGACTCCCTAAGAGAACTTTATCTTAGCAACGCCAAGATTAAAATCATCAGTCAGGAAGATTTCAAGGGATTGAGAAATTTAAGAGTGCTAGATTTAAGCGGGAACTGTCCGAGGTGTTTCAACGCCCCATTTCCCTGTACACCTTGTGAAGGAGGCTCTTCAATTCAGATCCATCCTCTTGCTTTTCAAACCCTGACGGAACTTCGCTACCTGAACCTCTCTAGCACTTCCCTCCGGAAGATTCCGGCAACGTGGTTTGAGAATATGCATAATCTGAAGGTGCTGCATCTGGAATTCAATTATTTAGTTGATGAAATGGCCTCTGGGGAATTTTTAACGAAACTGCCCTCCTTGGAAATACTTGACTTATCTTTTAACTATGTAAAGGCGAAATATCCAAAATATATTAATATTTCCCAAAACTTCTCTAATCTTAAGTTGCTCCAGGCATTGCACTTAAGGGGTTATGTGTTCCAGGAACTTAGAGCAGAAGACTTCCAGCCCTTGATGAGTCTTTCAAATCTAAAGACTATCAACTTGGGCGTCAACTTTATTAAGCAAATTAATTTTACACTTTTCCAAAATTTCTCCAACCTGACGATCATTTACTTGTCAGAAAACAGAATATCACCCTTGGTAAATGATATCCAGCAAAATGACCTAAGTGGTTCCTCTTCTCCAAGTCATGTCCTTAAGCCACGCTCAGCGGATGTTGAGTTTGACCCACATTCAAATTTTTATCATAACACCAATCCTTTAATAAGGCCACAATGTTCAGTTTATGGCAAAGCCTTAGATTTAAGCCTGAACAGTATTTTCTTCATTGGGCGAGAGCAATTTGAAGCTTTTCATGACATTGCCTGCTTAAATCTGTCTTCAAATGGCAACGGTCAAGTGCTACATGGGACTGAATTTTCAGCTGTGCCGCATATCAAATATTTGGATCTGACAAACAATAGACTCGACTTTGACGATGACAGCGCTCTCCATGATCTGCCCGAGTTAGAAGTTCTAGATCTCAGCTACAATGCACACTACTTCCGAATAGCAGGGGTGACACACCGCCTGGGATTTATTCAAAATTTAACCCAACTAAAAGTTTTAAACTTGAGCCACAACAGCATTTATACTTTAACGGAGCAAGACCTGAAAAGCATGTCCCTGGAAGAATTAGTTTTCAGTGGAAACCGCCTTGACATTTTGTGGAATGCTGAAGGTGACAAGTACTGGAAAATTTTTACAAGTCTCAGGAATCTGACACGGCTCGATTTATCCTTGAATAACCTTAGGCGCATCCCGAATGAAGCTTTCCTGAACTTGCCCCAGAGTCTCACCCAACTATACATAAATAATAACGCATTAAATTTCTTTAACTGGACATTACTCCAACAGTTTCCACATCTCCAGGTGCTGGACTTGAGTGGAAACAGGCTATCCTCTGTAACTAACAGCCTCTCCAAATTCACGCCTTCCCTGCGGACGCTGCTACTGCATGGAAACAGGATTTCTCACCTGCCCTCCAGCTTTCTTTCCGAAGCCAGCAGTCTGATCCACCTCGATTTGAGTTCCAACCTGCTGAAGATGATCAACAAATCCACGCTTCAAACTAAGACCAACACCAGTTTAACCATTTTGGAACTAGGTAGAAACCCTTTTGACTGTACCTGTGACATTGGAGATTTTCGAAGATGGATAGATGAAAATCTGAATGTCACAATCCCTAGGTTGACAGACATCATCTGCTCTAGTCCTGGGGATCAAAAAGGGAAGAGCATCATGAGTCTGGAGCTAACAACTTGTATTTCAGATACCATCGCGGCAGTGCTGTGTTTCTTCACATCCTTGATCACCATCACTGTGATGTTGGCTGCCTTGGGTCACCATTGGTTTTACTGGGATGTTTGGTTTATCTATCATGTGTGTTTAGCTAAGGTAAAAGGCTACAGGTCTCTTTCCACGTCCCAAACTTTCTATGATGCCTACGTTTCTTATGACACCAAAGATGCCTCTGTTACCGACTGGGTGATAAATGAGCTGCGCTTCCACCTAGAGGAGAGTGAAGGGAAAAATGTGCTCCTCTGTTTAGAGGAGAGGGACTGGGACCCCGGATTAGCCATCATCGATAACCTCATGCAGAGCATAAACCAAAGCAAGAAAACCATATTCGTCTTAACCAAAGAATATGCCCAAAACTGGAACTTTAAAACAGCATTCTACTTGGCCTTGCAGCGGCTCATGGATGAGAATATGGATGTGATTATATTTATTCTGCTGGAGCCAGTGTTACAGCATTCTCAGTATTTGAGACTGCGGCAGAGGATCTGCAAAAGCTCCATCCTTCAATGGCCGGACAACCCCAAGGCGGAAGGCTTGTTTTGGCAAAGTCTGAAAAACGTGGTCTTAACTGAAAACAATTCCCGGTATAACAATTTGTATGTTGATTCCATTAAACAGTACTAACTGGTGTTAAGCCACGGTTCACCAACATAATAAAAATGCAAAGCAATTACCCTTCTGTCTTAGGTATTTATTGCTGTGTAACAAATTACCCCAAACTTAGTGGCTTACAGTAACACACTCTGTGATCTTACCGTCTCTGGTCAGGAGTGCAGGTGAGGCTTGGCTGAGTCTTCCGCTGAGCGAGAGCGTCTCTCAAAGGCTGCAGGCTGGGTGTCGTCGGTTAGGGCCCCAGGCATCTCCCAGGCTTAGGATCCACTGGCAAGCTCAAACTCATGTGGTTGTTTGCAGGAATCAGTTCCTCCCGCACTGTCGGTCAAAGGCTGCTCTCCGTTTCCGGCCACAGGGATCTCTCCCACGTGCCAGCTTGCTTCATCAAAGCCAGCGAGAGAGAGGTTGCTAGCAAGGTGGAAGTCACCATCTTTGATAATCTAATCAGGGAAGTGATATCCCATCATTTGGGCCATATTCTGTTTGTTAGAAGTAAATCGCAGGTCCTGCCAGCTCTGTGGGAGTCATCACCTCAGTCCAGGGAAACTAGTCCATGACCAAATTGGCCACGTTTGGCCTGCCTTCTTGGTCATAGATTGTGACTACCAGGAGGCAGGGATTATTGTTGGCCAGCTTAACAGTTGGCTTGCTACACCTCGGTGTTCTTTGGTTTGTAGATACATCGCTCCAATCTCTGCCTCCAATGTCACATGGCTGTCTTCCTTCCATGTCTCTCTTCTTTTCTTACATGGACACCAGTCATTTTGGATCAAAGGTCCACCCTACTCCAGTGAGGCTTCATCTTAACAAGAACATCTGCAATAGCCCTATTTTTCAAAAGAGGTCACATTCTGAGATACTAGGGATTAGGACTTAGACATAAAATTTGAGGGGGGCCAGGGGACACTATTCAAATGACCACAGCTTTTCTTCTTTGGAAGTTACTCAGAATTTCGTGGAAGTTGAAAATGCCCTTGTGAATGGGAAAGTCATTTATGATTGTTGAAAGAATAAAGGCAATTTCCCTCTCAGCTATTAATAAAACTATTATGGTGATATGGCCAGGTTTCCACTGTCATTATCCTTGAACTTAAAGCCATAATAGTAGCCATTATTTCCAATGAGTACAAAAGAAGTTTACACAGTTGTGTTCTCTTCCCCTCTGCCCTTGAGTACCTTTAGGGAATGGGGGAATTGATAAAGCCCCATGTCTTACTCAGAAATCATGTAGTCTTGGAGGATACAAGGCAGGGGATAACTGTTTTAAACCTGAAGGGGACATCTCAGGACTTCCTGTGCTAATGACCCAAAATGGAAAATGGTCTTTATAAATGTCCCTCCAGTATACAAAGAGAAGAGACTAGATTTCAAATTCATAAGATATTAACAGAAAAACAGAAACCAAAATGCCACTTATGATAGCAGAATTTTGCCACTGGGAAGCTGTTTGACTCTTTTTTTCTTTTCTAGTGAGAAATGCATTTCTAAGAGTAGAAAGAAAAGACCCCTCTGTCTTATCTTCCCAGTCTTCCTCTCCTTTGACATTGTATCTGGACTATTTTAGGGATAACTCCTTAGTTATCTCAGTAATGATAACACCAGAAGAGCAGAGATGATCAAGAGTAATGTCTGGGTTTGCAAGAAAAGCCCCAAATGCAGTTGCCCGAGCCAGAAACCTGAGGCTCCTTGTTGACTCTTTCATCTGACTCCACACCCAACCATTCACCAAGCACTCTTGATTCAACCTCCTAAATTTCTTTCCCACCCATCCTCCATCTCCAACTCTATCATTGACACCCCTTGTCCTGGCCAGCATTTCCCATTGGCTTCCTGGTATCCACTCTGGCCCCTCCAATTCAGTTCCAGCGGCCAGAGTGATTCTTGTAAAAGGTGTGACTTCTGAATTAAGTCCAAAAACCTCAACTCCTGAGCAAGATGCACAAGGCCCTCTGTGACCTCCCATTTCCTGCCCCTCCAGCCTCTGCTCTGAGCACCCCCATCAGTAGCCTTTGGTTAATGCTGAGAACAACCAAATTCTCCTGCCTCAGCACCCACACACATGCCACTGCCCTGAGTCACCTCTTCCTGCAGACTTCACTTAGCTACTTCCTGCTCATCCTACAGGAAGAGGTTAAATGTCACATAGAGAGACTTTCCCCTAACTTCCAAATTTCACTTGGGTGCCCCCTTATACTATCGTCTTAGCATTTATCACAAGTTTGGTTGGGTAGATAATAGCGAAATGGATGGAGTGGTATTAACACATGGGTGTTCCATTAGGACTGTAGGCTTCAGAGATGAGGGAAGTTGCCTTTTGCCCATCACTCTGTCCCTAATGTCGATTACCATGCCTGATACACAATAAGGGCTCTCAGTAAATACTTTTCAAGTGAATGAGTGAATGAATGAAAGTTCAGAGAGACTTCTCGAGCTGCACACTAGGACAGATGCACTATGAGTAGGAGGTCACACTGTCAAATGTCACACTGTGACATCTATGCAGGGGGCTGGGCTTCTTTCCCCTTCATTTTCCCCTTTCCCAGTCCCAGTAGCAAGCATGCTGGTCGACTCTTGGGTACCATATAGCACCAACAATCTTGGAGGCCATGATGCTGATTCCAGGAGGCTCTGAGCCTGGGCAAGAGTCACTTGCATTCTTTTTTTTTTTTTTTTTTTAAGATCTTATTTATTTATTTGACAGAGAGAGACACAGAGAGAGAGGGAACACAAGCAGGGGGAGTGGGAGAGGGAGAAGCAGGCTTCCCGCGGAGCAGGGAGCCCTATGCGGGGCTCGATCCCAGGACCCTGGGATCATGACCTGAGCCGAAGGCAGACGCTTAACGACTGAGCCACCCAGGCGCCACAGTCACTTGCATTCTTATCTGAATGTCAGATAAGAATATACAAATACATCATAACAGTGAGTCTGAAATCAGGCTCATAGAAAGTGGTTTCCCCAAGTTAATCCCATACCATGTTAGTAAGCACTCCACCAAAAATGTTTCCGAGGTCAAATAAGTTTGGGAACTGCTTGGTTATTATAGTATTTCTAATAGGCATTGTGATCTCCAAGAGGGAGCGATATTACGCTGTGTCGCAAACTTGTTTGACCATGGCTTCCTTTTTTTCTTGCAAGGCATCTGCTGGAATTAATGTTTCTCTTTCTCTTTGGAAATGCTGATTTGAAAGCCTGATAGAGAGTCAGCCAACCTGGTGAGCCCCTTGAGATGTTTCCAGGTGTATGTTAGCAGTCATTATTCTGACATGGATTGTTTTGTTTTAAAAGCAGAAAGAGGGGCACCTGGCTGGCTCAGTCAGTTAAGCATCTGCCTTTGGCTCAGGTCATGATTCCAGGGTCCTGGGATCGAGCCCCACATCGGGCTCCCTGCTGAGCAGGGAGCCTGCTTCTCCCTCTCCCTCTACCTGCTGCTCCCCCTGCTCATACTCTCTCTTTCTAATAAAAAATAAAAAATCTTGGGGCGCCTGGGTGGCTCAGTCGGTTAATCAGCTGCCTTCAGCTCAGGTCATGATCCCAGAGTCCTGGGATTGAGTCCCACATCGGGCTCCCTGCTCGGCGGGGAGCCTGCTTCTCCCTCTCCCTCTGCCTGCCTCTCTGTCTACTTGTGCTCTCTCTCTGTCAAATAAATAAATAAAATCTTTTTTTAAAAAAAAATCTTAAAAAAAAAAAGCAGAAAGAAGGGCACCTGGGTGGCTCAGTTGGTTAAGCATCTGCCTTCGGCTCAGGTCATCATCCCAGGGTCCTGGGATCGAGTCCCATATCGGGCTCCCTGCTCAGCAGCGAGTCTGCTTCTTCCACTCTCTTGTGCTCTCTCTCGCAGAAAGAAATAATAATTTAGGCCACATGCCTTGAGGTTTTTATAGCCCAGCAATTGGCTCCTTGAACTAGGCCTACCAGGTCTCCACATTATTGCTTCTAAAGAGAGAAGTGACAATACAGCAGATTATAAGTCAGAAGCAATAAATAATGAAACTGTAAAATGATAGATTCTTCTTTAGGATGAGGTGATTCATGTTCATTTTGAAAACATTAGTAGCCATATAAAGGGTAATTTTAGTACTTGACATGAACTGAAAATGGACATGGTACTTCCATTGACTGGGCTAACCTTTGCTGTGGCTGAACGAGCTCTCTAGTGACTTAAGGAATATTGTGGCTTCAAAGATGTTAAATCCAGTGGGAATGACTACAGCGGTTAGTCTCTGATCTGGAAAGAATTTCCACCGTTAAATCAGCAAACCAGATCCAGCCAAGTTTGGATACTCTAGCGATTCTGCTTGCATTGCAAACCACCATGAAATGTGTACATGTATGTTTAATGTACACATACGGATGTATGTGGAGAACTATATAAAGATGGTCATTATCGACTGATGAGTAGATATTAAAATACTAAGTGAATGCAATTTCTTTTAAAGATTTATTTATTTATTTGAGAGAGAGAGAGAGAGCATGAGCAGGGGCAGCAGCAGAGGGAGAAGGAGAAGCAGGCTCCCCGCTGAGCAGGGAGCCCAATGCGGGGCTCGATCCCAGGACCCTGGGATCATGACCTGAGCTGAAGGCAGACGATTAACCGACTGAGCCACCCAGGTGCCCCAATTTACTAAATTCTTAAAAGAGTCCAAGTCTCTATCCAATAGCTATAGGTTATAGAAAGTGGACCGCTTTTGTCCTTAAACTTGGGAAAAACAAGAGAGGGTTTATGCATATCTGTTTCCCAAAAGTGGCTTGTTTGGAGGAGAAAGCAAGATGTTCACCGGTGTTTGTGGGCGACTCAGCCCCCTCGATACTTCTTGATTTAATTCCGTCTGTTCCAGCTCTGCCTCAGTGGCTGCCATTTGCACACCGAACAGTGGAGCTCCCCACAGTTCCACATTGGGTAACCCCAGAAATGCGAATAAATCTATGAACAGCAAGAAGGCATCTGTAGAGAATCCATCGGTAGTGAAAACTGTGGGGTAAGGAAACCAGCCCAGGACTGAGACTCTCCAGGAACCCAAGTGGCAGCCTCACGTCCACAATTAAGCTTGGGCTTTCTCATGGCCAATAGGGGATTATAAACATAATAAATAGGGGGCTCCTGGGTGGCACAGTCGGTTAAGTGTCTGACTCTTGGTTTCGACTCAGGTCATGATCTCAGGGTCCTGGTGAATAAGGAAAGGATTAAGGTCTAGGCAGGGAGAGGTAGGGGGCCCCTGGCTGGGCTCTGAAACTATTCCTGGCAGGCAGAAGTGCTAAGCCAGAGTGGACAAGAGATAAGGAAACAGGCCACCTGGCCCCAGGTGTGAGGGAGTATTTTTCTTTGGGGACTACAGTGTAATCATAGAAAATGGCCAAACCTCAAAGAATTAAGTCCCTAAGGGTGTTATCAATAGTCCCTGCTCAGACCAAGATGGCACAACCATCTCAAGGCCACAGACTCTCTGGTCGGTTCTTTTTTTTTTTAAAGATTTTATTTATTTATTTGAGACAGAGAGAATGAGAGAGAGAGAGAGCACATGAGAGGGGGGAGGGTCAGAGGGAGAAGCAGGCTCCCCGCCGAGCAGGGAGCCCGATGCGGGACTCGATCCAGGGACTCCAGGATCATGACCTGAGCCGAAGGCAGTCGCTTAACCAACTGAGCCACCCAGGCGCCCTCTCTGGTCGGTTCTTAATAAAAGACCGCCAGTGACAGCCCCCCGTGGCAACCCATTCGGGACCCCTCTCACTCTAGAGAGCTCTTTTCTTTCCTTTCTGCTCTCACCTTCACTTAATAAACTCTCACTTCACTTCACCCTTTTGTGTCTGAGAGATTCATTCTTCGACTCCATGAGACGAGAACCCTGCGGTCCTGTAACACTGGGATGGAGCCCCGCGTCGGGCTCCACGTTCAGCAGGGAGTACGCCTGACATTTTCTCTCCCTCTGCCCCTTCCATTCGTGTTCTCCCTGTCTCTTTAAAATCAATAAATATTTTTAAAAATAATAGAAATAATAGCCATTTGGTGAGCAACAACTCTCTGTATTATATGTATCCTATCTAATCTTTACCGAACCCCCCCCCCCACTGTGAATATCACCGTTCCCATTTACAGGTGACAAAGTGGGTTCCAAAAGGGTAAGGGATGTGCCCCAGCCAGCACAGCTTTGTGTCAGAGTGAGGATTTGTATCCAATTCTTATTTGCTTCCAAACCTAAACTTCTTGCACTTCCCTCTCTGTCTCATGTCTGCTGTTGTAAAGGTCAAATCAGATAATAGGGTGTAATGCATTATGCCGATGTAAGAGATCAGTAGCATAAATGCCCTCCCGCCACCCCTTAATTGGAAAAGTACTATGTGTCTTTTGAGGCCTCTTTTTATCTTATATCATCTTCTCTTTGAAGTAGTGGGGTTTTTTTTTTTTTTTTTTTAAGATTTTGTTTATTTATTTGACAGAGAGAGACACAGTGAGAGAGGGAACACAAGCAGGGGGAGTGGGAGAGGGAGAAGCAGGCTTCCCGCCGAGCAGGGAGCCCGATGTGGGGCTCGAACCCAGGATCCCGGGATCATGACCTGAGCCGAAGGCAGACGCTTGACGACTGAGCCACCCAGGTGCCCCTGAAGCAGTGGTTCTTAAACTTTGACGAGTGCATCAGCGGGAGGGCTTATTAAAATAGTCTAGGGGGGGTGCCTGGGTGGCTCTATCAGTTAAGCAGCTGCCTTTGGCATAGGTCATGACCTCGGGGTCCTGGGATCGAGCCCTCCATTGGGCTCCCTGCTCAGAGGGGAGCCTGTTTCTCCCTCTCCCTCTGCCCCTCCCCCCACCTGCTCTTGCTGTCTCTCTCACTCGCGCGCTCTCTCTCTCAAATAAATAAATAAAAATCTTAAAAAAAAAAATTAAGTAAATAAAACAGTCTGGGGCAAGCCTGAGAATTTGCATTTCTAAGAAGTTCCCAGGTGCTGCTGCTGGTTGGGGACGGCACTCTGAGAACCACCGGTCTAACATCACCCAAGTAGCACACTCAAAATCAATGATTTCCACCTCCACAGTGGAAAGCACTTTGCTCCCGTATCAGTGCACTTCTTTGTTCTGTCTTGGACACAGTGATCTCATCTCTCTCCCGGACAAGATGAAAAATTCCTTGAAGGCAGGGACCACAATTTTTACTCACAGGTACAGTATCACCCAGAGTATCAAGCACAGTAAATCTTGGCTAGCTGTTGTTTAAAAAAGCGTGGAATAAAATTCTGGAAGGTGATCCAATAAATATCACTATCACCAATTATCACTAGTAATATCATTCTTGTATAGGTGACATGCACATTAACCTTTTCAGACGCTCGTTTAAGAGTGACATGAACACGGCGCAAAGATCACGTACGGCACTAGGTGAGCGCATCTCCCCGTTCTCGTTACCCCCACCTGCTACATCTGAGGGCCTAGCCCTTTCTGCCTCTGGCCGGGCCCGGGGACGTCGCCGCCACCGCAGGGGACGGTCGGGCTGGGATTCACCCGCCCGCCGCCAGGGGGCTTGCGACTCTTTCCGGGGCGGAGGGTCGGGGGGGGGGGGGTGTCCCACACCAATGACTCGCTGCCGCCGAGAGGTGGCAGCAACAGCCTGCCTAAAGCTTTGGGTTTCGCTTCAGAGAGCGTTCAAGGGCGTGGAAGGCTCATTGTTGACTCTGAAACCCGGCTTCTCACCTCGCTGTGGGCTCACATATTCCTCGCAGCAGCACTCCGGCCGACTTGGAGCAAACGTGTTGGAACTAAGAGAGCTCAGGAAAGGCCGGGTCGACTGCAAACCAGAGAATGGGCTCTCCCTCATTTAAAAAAAAAAAAACCAAAACAGTTTTGGGGGGCCCTCATCCTACACGGTTTGTCCAGCAATGTCCAGGCTTAATCAATTTAGCCATTCACTGGTAAACTCAAGTGGAAGTTTTTTATTGGCTCCGGGTGATGTCACACGAAGCTGGGAGAACTGGTTTTCTCGGTGTGGGGCTTCTTAATCCCTGAAACATCTAGAAAATAAATAAATAAAAAGCGCTGAGCCCTTTCACCTCCTGCCCAACCAGAGCCTTTGGTTGTAAGTGGATACGAAGCTTTTGCCAAACGTCTTTAAAAACAACAGAAAACCCAAGAAACAGCAATGCAAAGTGGGAGCGAGGAAAATAAACCGCTGGGGCGGCCCTCGGCTGCACCTGGAAACCACCTGGGAGTTTCCTGTGCCCGTGCACATGCCAGGGCCCCTCCCCAGGTTCTGATGAACTGGTCTGGATACCACCTGGGCGCCTGGAGTTTGGAAAAATCCCCAGGTGACGCCAGTGTGCCGCCAAGACGGCATGCCATTGTTAGATGCGTGACCTGGCCTCCCGGGTTAATGAAATTCTCACACCCGCCAACTAGCGTACATTCCTTATGCCTTGAGCACAGTTAAGATAAAACCCAAGGCTTAGTTCAGAGAAAGTTAGCACAGGGTCAGAGGGATAGGAAGCAGATTGAAACTGGACATAAAGCCAAGTCAGGTGTTTTTTTCCTTTCTCTCTCTCTCTCTCTCTCTCTCTCTCTCTCTCTCTCTCTCGAATTGCCACCACTAACTGCTCCCAAAGAATACGGGCCTGTTATTTACTTTATCTTTGGAACAAAGCACTTGTATTTGCTGACCTTGAAACACTTCCACGTTGTCTAAAGGGCGGGGGGCGGGGGTTAGGGTGCACCCTGATTTGCAGTGTTCGCCAGCTGACTGCAAGCTACCGAGGTGACACCGGCAAATATGGAACTGGGGACTCACCACCCATCACATCCCGCCTGTCTTCACCCCAGAGGAACCTTTATGCCCACCCAGGGCTTTCCCGTTTTTAAAGCATTTTTACAGACTCTCTCATTAAATTCTCAGGGCAACACTGCGCAACGGCGGGGTGGGGATGAGAAGCCTCCGGGCTCAGAGAGACTGAAACCAATTGCTGAAGGCCGCGGAGTGAGTGACCCGTAAAATGGGTAGGGTGGGCAGAATAATGCCCCCCCCAGATGGCCACAGCCTAATCCCTGGCACCTGTGAGTAGGTAGGCTGCAGCTAGAATTAAGGCTGCTAGCCAGCGGGCCTTAAAGTAGGGAGAGTCCTGAGTTAGCCAGGTGGGGCCGGTGTCATCACAAGGGTCCTTAGCCCTTGCACGTGGGAGAGGGGGGCGGAACAGGAGACCCGAGGGAAAGGGAACGCAGGCGGAGGGGCGGAGAGATGCAGCATGGGTGGCTTTGCAGATGGAGGAAGGCGCCACGAGCCAAAAGGCAAGAAAGGAGATGCCCCCCCCCCCACCAGAGCCTGCAGAGAGGGACACAGTCTCCAGTCCCTTGACTTTGGCCCCGAGAGACGTGCCTGGGACTTCGGACCTCCAGACGTGTAAGCGCGTACATTTGTGTGGCTTAAGTTGCTAAGTGTGCGACAACTGTTCCCGCCGCCAAAGAGCTGAGCTCAGTTAGGCCTCCTCCTCTTCAAGTCTCAGTGCCCATTTCAGCTCCGGGGGAAGGTGGGGAGGCTGCTTTTTCTCGCCCTTTCTAGGCCCGGGCTTTCTCCCCTGCGCTGCCATAATAGCTGGCTTTGAGCACTTACCCTGAGGTGCTTGTGCTCTGCGTCCTGGCCTCATCCCTGAGGGCAAGATCGCATTCCCTCACTTTGGCCTGCCTTTGCACCAGCGCCGCGCCTTCCCCGGGACCAGAGCATAAGCCCCAGACCCAGCAAGCCTGAATGTGGGGTTAGATGGATGAACGCTTGACTCGGACCGTAGCAACGGCCCCGGCCCTTCGTCACCACCAGAAATGCTGGCGCTGAGCTGTCGATGCTGCGGGATCGTTCAAAGCCGCTCTTGGTGGCATCGGGAGTTACCTGCCCCCCTCCCTCCAGTGCGCCCCGGGAGGCGCAGGAAGGAGCAAGACGGCCGGTCTCCCCTGCCCCCGCACAAGAAGCCTTGCCCCCAGCCCGGCGTGTCAGCCCCTTCTGCAGAGCAAGGAGGGGTCTGGCTTCAGAGCGCGGAGAAACAGGCACGAGGGATGGGGTCCCGGAGCCCCAGACTCTGCTGCTCCCATCTTTGTCTCAGCAAAGCCTGTGTCGGATTTGGGCCTTCGGGCTAGTCACTTGTTTCCTCTGGCCTCATTGATCAAACGTGAAAAAGAGCCGCTCTGTGCTCTGCTTGCTTTCAAGGCTTATGAAAAAAGGAATAAAAGAGGTCTGGCCGGGCCTTGAGTCCTGTCACATAGTTGATAGCCTAGGAGCCGATGTGACCACGTGCTAAGAAGAGCCCGGGCTACCTAGGAAAGTTCACGTTGACATGGGAAGTGAAAGTGAATTGCGTCACTTTCTGTCATGTGACAGCTGTGTGCTGCCGAGCAAGTCACCGAGCGCCTGTTGCCTTGGGGGTGAGGTGGCGATCATGACAGGTCCCATTTATTGGTCACTTCCCAAGCAGCCCACCCTTTCCCATTCAAGCCCTTCGCCATTACCCTTCTTATACCGTCATACAGCTTCTCAGTGTCGGAATCGGGGCCGGCTACGTAATTTGGGAGCCCAGCAACCTTCTTCCAAACTGACCAAACCTCCTGATGGCAGCAGCACAACACTGGACCAAGCCTGGGGCTCGCACGAGGGGACCCCAAAGGTTGCACAGCCAAGAAGCCGGCCCTGGGCAGTCTGACTCCAGAGCCTTCTATCTTGGCATCTGTGCCATGATGGCCGTCTCCTAAGGTGGTTGTGAGGTTGTGAGTGAGACTAATGCATTCCTGGCAGAGGCGACAGCATGAATAATGGTCCGGAAGTGGACGCCAGGACAGGGATATGCCTAAAGAATGATAAACCCTTGTGGCTACCGCTGTGGTGACTTGGAGGAAAGAGAAATGTGCTGGCGGATAGTCCTGGTTCCAAGCTGTGGCACTCTGAAGGCCCTTGCACTTGAAGCTGCGGGTGGTGGCGAGTGCTGGACGGTTTAGAAGCTGGAGGCCATGTGGACACAGGTCAGGGGACTTACCCTAGGGGGCAGGGTGGAGCAGGGCGGACTGGGGAGAGAGCGCCCCCTAGAGGAGACTGGTACAGCAACACTCGGGGGCGCCATGAAGAGGGGCTCCTGGAGAAGGGGCAGGGGAAACGGGGAGAAGCAGACAACTCGGGGGTAAATGGAAATGACAAGTCTGGGTTACAAGCTGGATACCAAGAACCGAGGGGAAAAAGAAAAAGCTTCTGATGCCTGACGGCCTATCCTTCTGTTTTGCGGACATCAGGCCCATCTGAGCATGTTAATCACATACCCAGTTTGCCTTGGAGCACACAGCAGACAGGGTACATTTCTTGAGGAAGTAGAAACTCTTTGAGAAGAAAAAAAAATCGGTTTAATTTCCTAAAAAGAACAGCTGTTACTGTCTATAAACTCAGTCATTTCTCAATTTGGGTTTTTTCCCCTGAAATCTTCCTTTCTGACTTTCCGAGGCATTTATCAGTCCTTTGATTATGATATAATCATGTATCCTATAGCTCATATTTGCAGGTAATTATGTCCTATAATAATTGTACATTTCAGAGGAAACCATACGATTAAAAACAAAACCAAAAAAAAAAAAAATCTTCTTCCAAATCTCTACCATATTCTTCTCTCAAACTTGGTAGGGCCCTGAGAAGTGGGGCACCTCAGGCCCAGCCGCCTGGGCTCAAATCCCAGCTCCCGCCCACTAGCAGTGGGACTTTGGTCAAGTTAGGGTAACCTGGATCCCTTCTCTCAAGTGGGGGTAACAATACTAGTTCTTACCTCAATCCTACTGTGTTACTGAGCAATGCCTTGACTAGTCCGTGGCTTGCAGAAAGCAGGCCATAAATGTCACTTACATTCTCTAGATGATCTACAATGATCCCGAGTGACATTTAAGATCAGAAACATCTACATGAAGTTATATTGTCATTATTATTGCGTGTCTATCCCCAGTGGGCCACAAAGGTCAAGCCTGGAAGGCCTAGAAAGAAGGGCTCATGGGCTCTTCTTCCCACATGGGCTGACAACAGTCTTTGACGGATTCAGCAACCTGAGGTGAGGTGAGCAAGGCCACAGAGGAGCGGAGAAACAGATCTACATCCGTACGTGTTTTGAAAGAGGAGCTCTCTGGATGAATAACAGTCTCGCTCCTTTCCATGATGCGGGATTGGAATTCTGCTGCCCAGTATGGTTGTGGCCCAGCATTCAACGGGCACTCATTCGGGCCCCACGTTGCCATGCGCCGGAGATACCGAGAGAAGACCTGGGCCCACCACTGAGGCACGGGAGTATGAGGACAGCATTCTGCCTCAGGGAGTAAAGAAGGCTTTCACCCCCCCCCCCCCCAAGGCCGGCATTCAAGCACAAGTCTCTAAAATGGCTGCCAGACAGGGAACTTTCTGGGCTGATGGAAAAATTCTGTATCTCGTTGGGGATGGTGGTTCCACAGGCACGCGTGGTCGTCAGTACCCATCTTAAGCGGCCATAAAATGAATGCATTTTGTTTTCTGTAAACGAAACCTCAATCAAGTTGAGTGTGAACAGAGTCCGCACGTACAGGCACCGTGTTGTCGCGTCAGCACACTGCCTGGCACTTAGTGGATTCTCTGCTGAATGACACCCTGAAGGGCTGAGCATGCTGAAGCTTTCTGTGTCCCCGGGAGCCGGCTCCCTATTGCTCCTGGGTCTGAATCCCGCCTTTGTGCGGCCACCAGGAGCCCAGGGCTGAAGCCGGCCTGTGCAGGGGAGGGGCCTCCGCTAAATGCGCTGACCTCGCCAGGCCTTGGGCGCTTCAGGGAAGTCTTTCTGCTTACTCGTCTTCTGCTCTGCATGCTGGGCCCTATTGGCCGACCGGCTCCAAGCCCTGAGGGCACATTTATCAGTCAGTGGCTCCCATCTGCCCTTGGAGTTCATGGCCTACGGACTCTGCGGGGCTGAACTCTCAGCCCCCTCCCCCGAGCCTCTCTCTCTTTCTCTTCCTCCCTCCCTTCCCCCCTCCCCCAGGCGGCAGACCCAGCTGGGGCAGGGCTGGCGGGAGCTCCTAAGCCAGAACTGTGAGGCCCGAGACTTACCAAGGCCTGTGTGTGTGTGTGTGTGTGTGTGTGTGTGTGTCTGTCTGTCTGTCTGTCTGTCCGTGTCTGTCTCTTGTGTTTCGGTGGATCTGGATGGACAGACAGCTAAAGTACTGATCAGTCTGTGAAAGGGCCTCAGTTTCCCCCCCGCCAAGGTAGGGTTGCCAGATAAAATATAGGACTCCCAGTTAAATGGGAATTTCAGAGAAATAATTTTTAACTATGTCTCAAATATTGCACGGGATAACTTATCCTCAAAAGTCTTTGTTATTCATCTGAAATTCCAATTTAACTGGCTGTTTTGCATTTTGATTGGCTACATCTAACAACCCTACTGGGGCGTGGTGGCAGCCCCGGGAAAGGGGAGAAGAGCCTATTTTGCTAAACCCGCACACAGCACTCTCAGGGGAGCAAGGTGGGGGGGGCAAGCCTTCATGGTTGTTCCCCAGGGCATCGGAATCAATGTCCATAATGGGGATCACAGGGTGGGTGCGAGGCTGCTCTGCTCGACTTATCCGATCATCCCATAATGCACATGGGAGAACAGCAGTTGGCAGAACAGGCTGTGAATGTGCTCCATTTCCTCCCGACAGCCACCTCCGCTGGGTGGCTCCTCCCTCCGTTCTCGCAGCCAGCTGGGGTAGACGGGCGGGTGCGGGGGGGCTGGCTGAGAGGGAGGCAGACGCCCCTCCCGCGCCACCCGCCTCACCTGCTTTCTCAGGCTCACCCCATCCGCTACCCACGGGGCCCCTCCCTCCTCAGAACCTTCACCTCAGGGCTGCCCTAGCACCGAACTCTCTAGGTCGGCATAGGAGAAGTCAGTGGAAAGTTACTTGCAAGTAAACAGATGGACGGATGATGAAACTCCAGGAAACCGCCGTTCTTCCCCTGCCGGGGCACCAGGCCAGAGGCCAACCTGCTAGGCTTGGGACCCACTTCTGGCCTCACCACATGCCCAGAGACCTTGGACAAGTCACTTACCATGTGCCCCGGATTTGCATTTGTAGATGGGATGCAGCTGCCCAGTCGTACCCTTTCGGGGCTGCCAGGAGGCAGGAATGAGCTGGCAGATGCAAAATACTGGTAACATTTAAAATGAAGCATCTGTACAAATTTATGGTGGTTCAACCCGGCTAGAGGTGCTTCTACTTAGAGAAATCCAATACATGAATATTCTGACACATACACACATCGTTGCATGATTCAAAGAGTAGCTTCTCTACCTCACTGAAAATATGATTCGGTTCACCAAAATGTAACACTGTGCTGGCATTTTACAGGGAAACATGGAAGACACAGCTTCTGTAATTGAACTCGGTGTGTGCTTCAGCTGCATTCTAGAAAGGAGGCCTATTGCGGACCTGTCTACAGTCCCTTTGATTTAGGATTATGAGGGTGATAGTCTTAGTAACTGTCCTCCTGCCCCTTTAAGAACAGAAGTCCGTCAATTGCAGATAAGCAGGAAGTGCCCCTACTCTATCTTGGCTGTGTGTTTCACTTCCTTCCAGAGGTGTTTTCTTACTAAAGAAACCCCAAGTCCAAGGTCAGGTCTGTTTCTTTCAGAGGCATACTCAACTGCCTTTGTGTTGGTTTCATGAAATTTCTGGGGCAGGAAAATACACAAATATATATTTTACTTTTTATTTTTAAATAGCCTTTATTTTTTAGAGCAGTTTTACATTTGCAGCAAAACTGAGTGGAAGGTACAGAGATTTCCCAAAGGCCCCCTTTCCACACACGTGCACAGGCTCCCCATTATTGACACAAATAATATTTTTAAATATATAAAAGATGAAGGTAAAACATAAATGGTGTTTTAAATATTTTAAAGTATAAAAGTAATACATGCTTCCAGTAAAAATGCAAGTGGTAGAAGATTCTCCATTCCCCTTCCCCAGAGGTCGCTTCTGTTAATAGTTCTTAAAATTCCCTTCTGGAACTTGTCTCTATAACCTCACTTTTTTTATTACACAGACAAGGATCATACGGTATTTATAAGGTTCTCTTTTTTCTACTTAGGAGTATACATGAGGGGCGCCTGGCTGGCTCTGTTGGTGGAGCATGCGACTTTTGATCTCAAGGTCCTAGGTTCGAGCCCCATGTTGGGTGTAGAGATTTCTTAAAAAACAACAACAACAACAACAACAAAACTTAAAAAAAGTTTACTTTGGCTGTCTTTCCATGGCATCATGAATAAAGCTGCCTCAATCTTTTTCTTGCTTTATTTAGAGAGACAGAGAGACTGAGCAGGGGCAGGAGCAAAGGGAGAGGGAGAGAGAGAATCCCAAGCAGACTCCACACTGAGCAGGAAACCCGACGCGGGGCTCGATCCCAGGACCCCAAGATCATGACCTGAGCCGAAACCAAGAGTCAGACGCTCAACCGACTGAACCACCCAGGGTACCCTCGGTCATTTTCTAGCGGCTGTGTAACTTTCCATCATTTGGGTATTCTATCATGTATTTAACTAATTTCCTAATTAATATACACTTAGGTTAATTATAGCGTTTCCTCTTACCTACAATGCTATGGGGAAAATATATATAGGTATGTGCATGTGTACAGATATATAGACACATACCTTGGCCTATCTGTCCGAATATGGCCCTAGAAAACATTTCTTTTTTTTTTTTTAAAGATTTTATTTATTTATTTGACAGAGAAAGACACAGCGAGAGAGGGAACACAAGCAGGGGGAGTGGGGGAGGGAGAAGCAGGCTTCCCGCGGAGCAGGGAGCCCGATGCGGGGCTCGATCCCAGGACCCTGGGACCATGACCTGAGCCGAAGGCAGACGCTTAACGACTGAGCCACCCAGGCGCCCCTCTAGAAAACACTTCTAACAGTGGAACCGCCGCATCCAACTGGAAATGCTGTTTTGACTGTGAGAGCGGCTGGTACCCCTGCAAAGTCTTTACCAGTTTACAATTCCAGCCAGAGCACGTGAGCGCGGCTCTCACTCTTCTTTCCCTGCCTTCTGCCCAACCTCAGACAGTACTCAACATTTTCATTTTTGTCAGTTGGAAGGGGGCAGAGAGGGCCTGGTTGTTTGATTTGCATTTGAAAGCCTGCAACCCCGGGGGCATCTTCCCGTATTAATCCTGACTCAGTGAGGAGGGGCTTAGGGGCCAGACTTTGGAACCTGAGAGAGCTGGATGCCATCGTAGTTCAGGCACTTGCCGATAGTGATGTGCAGGGCCTCAGCCTTTCCGTCTGTAAAATAAGCATCCTGGGGCGCCTGGGTGGCTCAATAGTTAAGGGTCTGCCTTCCGCTTAGGTCGTGATCCCGGGGACCTGGGATGGAGCCCCACATCGGGCTCTCTGCTCAGCAGGGAGTCTGCTTCTCCCTCTCCCACTCCCCCGTTTGTGTGCACGTGCTTGCTCTCTCTCTCTGACAAGTAAGTAAATAAAATCTAAAAAAAATAAATAAATAAAAATAAAATAAAATAAGCACCCTAAGACCAAGACCATGGGGTGACGGAAAGGCTCCAAGCAAGCAGTCCAAAAGCCAGCAGGACAAATGTTAGTGTGATTCCCACCAAAGCAAAACGAAAACCAGAAAACCCGATTTCGACTGGCCCAGTCCGAGGCCCGGGAACAGTTTCTGCGATGTCTGAGATCTCCCCTTCTTACTTGCTGCCCCTGCTTGAGGGAGGAAAATGCAAATAAAATGCTGAAAGAGAAAACTGAAATGATCACATCAAACGGTGCGTCTGACCAGCGAGTGACCTGGCGCATGTTATGTCTTGGAGCCCCAGTTTCTTTTCTGTAAGATGGGGTGTTCACTTTACCCAGCCCGGTCGCTCGGGGAATCAAAAGGGACACAGGACAGTGCCTGGCTCTGGCAAGCACTCTGGATGACCCGTGTGGTTATTCCAAGCCACAGATCCGCCCCCCCCAGCTGCTCAGCCCACGTCCCCCAGCAGGACAGGTGAAGTCCCCTGGACTCTGGATGATGCACAGCACCTACTCAATGCCGGCCTCGTTGAAGGCCCTTGGGGACCATAAACACTGCAGTAGGAGCACTGGCTGGAAAGGGCAGCCTGCAACTTTCTGGCCTGTCCTTGGAGACAGAAGTCTATCCTGCAGCGCTCAGCAAGCCCGTGGAGTGAACAAGTCCCCATTTCCCGTGGCTGGGGTAAGACCTTCATGGGCCTACTTTGTGAAAAGATAACTGGCCATGTTTTATTCTTTTAATTTTCTCCTTTGGAAGCGGGGTGCACTCTGAATCCTGTGGGGTGGTTCCAGTGACATCGAAGTCACTTGTAAGTGGGGTCGGCACTGACATGGTTTCCTTCAGTGCCACAGACTCTCAGGTGGGCTTGTGCGGGGTGGGGAGAGAAATTCACCTCCCCTGAGGCTACATCTAATCCCACCAGTGCGGAGAGCTATGGTCCAAATATTCGTGTCTCCCCCCAATTCACATGTTGACATCGCAACCCCCATGACGACGATAGCAGGAGGCGGCCCTTGGGGAGGTGACTAGGTCAGGAGGGTAGAGCCTTCCTGAATGGGACCAGCGCCCTCCCCCTCCCGCCACGCGAGGACAGGACAAGAAGTCCGTGACTGGGAAGAGGCCTCTCACCAGACCACGCTGGCCCCCTGATCTTGGACGGCCAGCTTCCAGAACTGCGAGAAATAAACGTCTGTTTTTTGTAAGCCCCCAGTCTGTGGGATTTCCCTGTGGCGGCCTGAATGCACGGAGACCCTGAGCTCGGCACTCAAGACAGGTGACACGGCCACACCACGTAGGCAGTAGAGATGCGGGAAAGAGCAGGTCTCAAAAACGAATAGCTTCACAGTGGAGAAACGTGGCAGGTAACACCTTCATCAAGTGATCAAAGTGAGCACCCCCAATAACGGGTCAGGCCAACATCATGCGCCTCCGGACTCAAGACCCCGAGAAGGTCACGGCCTCCCTCGTGTAGGATTCCTGCCAAACGGGCAAAGCCCAAATCTAATCATCAGGAAACATCGGACAAACCGAAATAAAGGGGAAATCCACAGAACAAGTGGCCTGTTGTCTTCAAAAATGTTAGTGTCGTGGAAGAGCCAGAGAGCCTGGGGAAGTTCTAAATTAAAAGACACTAAAGGGACGTGCCGTCTAAATGCGATGCATGCTCCCGGACTGGAATCTGGACCAGAAGAAAAAATTGCTATAAGGACGTTATTGGGCTAATAGGCAAAATTTGAGTAAGATTTGTAGATAGCAGTATTGTAGCAATGGGAGTGTGGCTGTGTCGGAGAATGTCTTGTTTTTTGTTAGATTCGTAACTTGCTCTCGGGGTTTAGAAGATACGTAGAGAGAATGATAAAGCACATGGAGCAAAATATTAACAACTGATGAATCTGGGGGCAAGGTACACAGGAATTCTTCATTGTATTTTTGCAACTTTTCCGTAAGCCACCTCATTATCATAAACAATCAGGCACAGTCCAAGGGGCTCACCAGGAATAACAAAGACACTCCTACCACTTGGGAAATGGGAAAGGTTTAGACCAAGGTCAATCACATTTGTTTATGACGCAAAACCAGATCCAGCCTCCTAGCTATAAAAGTAAGACATTTGTGCAAACATCTCTGTAGAGTACAAAATACAATATTCAAACATTAAAATACCTCCTTCTGGCCCAAACCAAAGTTGTGCCCCAGTCTGTAAGTAGACAGAAAAATGGAAAGCTTTAAGTCCAAATGTATGCTTTTTCTTTGTGCCGAGGACTACTGGTAGTCAAAAAAGGGGGGTGGGGGTGGTATGTCAGGAAAGCCATTTCCAGGAATGAGGAAACTGAGGTCTTTGGAAGCCTAGCATGCAGGTTCAAATCTGGGCAATGGATTCTTGGATGACAAAACTATAACCAAGCGCACTACCATCACCATCCCTGCCACGACCACAACAAAACCAGGAGTGCTGCTGCTTACTTAGCATCGGGCACACTTCCAGTACCAATAACTCGTCCTCTAGTGAGCTACGATATTGCTCCTAGATGACGGACTTTCAGAAAGGACGGGCCTGGGCTCCTGCTCATCCGACGCGTATAAGCTGCTTCCCGAAGTATTTGACCTCCTGCTCCTAAAATCATGCCGAAAGGACTATAGGCCCACGGCTCAAAGTAAGGAGTTTTGGTTTCTGGCCGTGGCTCTGGTAACCGGCTGAATGCCCTTGGGCAGGTCACTTAACCTCTCTGTGCTGGGTTTCATCCTCTGCAAAAAATTAATGCCAATACCTAGCCCCTTTATCAGCGTGAGACTGCTTTAAGGATAAAATGACACAAAAGATGAAAAAGTGCATTGACAAAGTTCACAAACACCAGATAAATGCGACTCGTGTTACATAAGGAATTATTGGAGCCCGAGATGTAAGGTGACACCTATAAGCTGATCTTTTTTTTTTCCCAACTGTTGTCCAACTGACAGGTTGCTCTGAGCTGGTGCCTAAGCCCTTTTGAGGAAGCTGCTGGTATGGACCGTGGAATTGCGGCCGGGACGAGAAGATGCAGGCGGCAATGGTAAATTACATTTCCAAAGCAGATATTCGGTGGTTTATCTGGTTCATTGGTAGCCACCCCATTCTCTCTTCCATTCCCTCTCAGAAATTCTGTTGGTGCCTTTTTCTCATTCCAGAGACCCTCTCCCTTCGCTAGACCAGGGTGCACAGACATCCCAGAGAATCCAGGGAGTCCATAAATTTCGAAAGGAAAAAATTACACCTTTTCATTCACCTCTAACTGAGCGTTAGCATTTCCTTCAGGGACGCCGGCAAGCAAGTCTCTAAGCACGGGCTGCCGTATCAAAATACCACGGAAGGAGCAGCTCAAACAACACACATGCATTTCTCACCGTTCCGGAGGCTGGGAAGTCCAAGATCAAGGTGCGGGCACATTTAGTTCCTAACAAGAACCTGCTTCTTGCTTGGCTTACGGACAGTGCCTTCCTTCAGACAAACGTTCAGTCCACAACGGCAAGGAAACTCTCTAGCATTAGCAGTTCCTGTGACTCTGTCAACAACAGACACCACAGGTATTTTTCTATCTGCTAACATTTTGCAGATATCTACACACTCCCCACTGTTTTGAATTTATGCTGGATCTGAGACCGACTATGGGATTGTGTGATTTAATGCACAAAGCAGCACGTAGATGACTCCATCACAGTGTTTAATAAAACTCTTTTGGTAACTGTATGGCAATCTAATTGCTTTCATTCATTTTTTTTTTTTTTAATTTTAGGTATTTACATAATTCTGATATAGGGTCTCTGGGCTTCATCAAATTGGCACGGCACAGAAAGAGTTAAGAACCAGACTCTCACTCCACCCCTGACTCCCCTCCCATTTCCTCTGAACCAGACACAGGGGTGTGAGGAAATGGGACTATGATTTACTTTTCTTTCTTCCTCTCTAGCTCTCTTTTTACACCCCCCCCCCCCGCTTTTTTTTTATCGAGGTAAAATTCACATAACATGAAATTAACACTTTGAGAGCAAACAATTCAGTGACATTTCATACATCGCCGTGTTGTGCAGCCCCCTCCTCTGTCTAGTTCCCAGACATTTTCATCACCCTAAAATGAAACCCTGTACCCAGACAGCAGTTGCTCCCCTTGGCTCCCCCCTCTCAGCCCTTGGCCACCTCTAATCTCCTTCTCTCTCTATGGATTTGTCCATTCTGGATGTTTCACAGAAATGGAATACTGCCATGTGTGGTCTTTGGGACCTGGCTTCTTTCACACAGCATGCTTTCCAGGTTCATCCATGTTGTAGCGTGCACGGACTTCATTCCTTTTTATGGCGGAATACTGTCCCATCGGATGACTACACCATATTTCATTTATCCATTCATCCGTCAATGGGCATTTGGCTCCTTCCACCTTTTGGCTAATTGGATTGGTGTTGCTATGGACAAGAAGACAAGTATTTGTTTGAATACATGCTTTTGACTGAATCTATTCGCTAAAGTGCGATTTAGTAACGGTAGGGTCTGTGAATCTCAATTGTCCGTGTCATCTTGACCAATTCAGACAACTGAGTCCTGGCTATAAACGGCACAGTAGAAGCCTAGAACTCAAGCATCCTCTCCTGGTGCTTTCATTTGCCCCGCGTCTGGCCTTCGTGTGAGAAAATGACATCCTCCTCTTCTGGCTTGGGTGCAAATTCTTTCTGTGGAATTCCGCCGCAGGGAAGCCTCCTGTGAGTGAAGGCATCAGAGAGCATTGGAGAAGTGGGCAGAGATGGCGGTAAAGGCTTGCTCCTTCCCTGGCCCTGGCACATGCCGGGGAATTCTGACGTGCGAGGAAGCTGAGAGCCGCAAGCATCCCTTGGACAGGACAAAACCGCCAGGCAGAAAGGAAGGGAGGAGAACTGGTGTGCGTCCCTGGCACAGGCCCGAGAAATGCGTGGCGATCACCAGCTCCAAGGGCAACTGGGCTCAGATGGCAGCTTAGCAGAGGGGGCAGAGCCTGAACCACCCCGTGCACACACTCAGACCTCCTCACACCCGGGTAGCACAGGCGGGAAGGATCAGAGAGGGCATTGCAGGCAGAGGAAGGGGCACATGAGTAGATGGGCCCGTCCCTGGGTCCTAGGAAAAGCTTGGGAGGGCATTGGGGGCACACAGAGAATGAGAATAAGAGGGGCTGGACTGGCTTCATAACTGGTACAAAATGAAAGCGTGGGGCCCTTTGTTCAAAATTATTAACAATTTCAAGATGGCGGCAGCAGAGCGCGAAGCTGAGCAAAGGGTCTCTGTGAGTGTGGGGGCCTTGTGCCACCGCATAGGTCACACGCCCTTGGAGCCAGCCCTGCAGAGGGGAGAGGGTCTGGGTCAGCCAAGGAGGTTGATCTTGGCCTATGTGATCAAATCTAGTGCCCACCTGTGCTTCATTTTCCTTACCACGAAGCCATTAGCCACCTTCTGCTGATGGTGTGGGAGCTATATTCTATTTAAAGAGCACTGACGTCCCCAGAAGAAGCACATTAAAATACATGAACACTTACTACTTGCTAATGATAATTCTGCTTCACGACAGAATAAAAAGTGTATCACTTTTAACACAGAAGGCCATCTGGAGTATGGAATGCCTCCCCTTTCAATATGTGATTTGACCTGCTAATTTTTTGTAACCAGTGGAATATGAATGACTGCTGGGAAAAATATTAAAATAGTGAAAAGCTGTGTGAAACTGCCAATGTTCAAGATACGAATTCCCTTTATTGCGAGTGCACTGGGCTCTGTAGGATGAGGCAGAGAGCAGACTGAATTTGTGTAATGAAATCATTTGACAATTGAAGCAGGCAACTTTTTAATTTATATGATACATGACTATGATATCTGTGTTTCAAAGTTTTAGTGATGGAAACGTTGGATGGTTTATTGTGATGGGATAGAACTTTACCCTTAGCTGGTCTATACAACAAAATCTAAGGGCCTTATCTTAGGATTCTAGAAAAGCGGAATATTTAACTGAGGTGGCTTCTGAACCAGCCAGTCTGAGTTCGAACCCTGCCTTTGGTTTTCGCTGTGCGGTTTCGGGTAAATTATTTAATCTCCCCAGGACACCCTCATCGGCAAATTGAGGAACATAACAGTGCCTCTGTCATGGGGTTGTGTAAGGGTTTAGGGAGATTATGCATGGAGAGCTCCCCTGTATATGGTAAGCACTCAGAAAATGTCAGCATTACAGACAGGACTGCTGCTGCTGTTGTTCTTATTAATTATTATTAGTAGTATTACTGTTATTATTGAATCTGGCCCCCGCCTGCCTCCCCACCTTATTTCCTGTCACTTTCATTCTGCACAAGCCCCAGCCAAACAAAGCTACTCACGGCCCCCTGTATATGCTTGAAGCTTCTCCGCCTGCTTTTTCTTGCCCTTGCTGTGCATAGACTGAGCAACCACTTGGAGGGGATGTTGTAGAGGCGAATTCAAGCCACGGCAGGGAACTGGGTTGAATGAGAGCCCCCTGAAAGTTCCTCTTGGCTCTAAGATTCCATCAGATCGACAAAGTGAACAGGAGAGTTAGCGGGCACGTTTGACATTCTCGAGAGCGTTCTTTGATTCCTCTCTGCTTCGCCGGTCTCCTGCATTCATTTTTAGCACACTAGCCGAGGGAACCTTCTGTTCCATCACACCGAGCGCAAGGTGGAGCTGCCGCAGGTGGGAGTCCTGGAGACACACGCAGGTCGGGGACAGATGGCCCCGTTGGGTGGGCAGAGGCTCGGGAGACAGAGCCTGTGTGTTTGATCGCGAGCAAGCGTGCTTAGATTCTCTGAGCTTTCAGTAGTTAAATGCAGGTATTAGCTGCCACTGCAGAGGGTGAGAATTGAATTAGATATTGTATACAGAGAGCCCACTGAATATCCCTTCCCTGTCGTTAGGGAGGGGACTCGGGCTGTGCCTCTAAGGGGATTTACCTGAACCCATAGAGATTGCAGGGTCACCGGGGAGAGTGGGGTGCAGGCAGGGAGGGCAGATGGTAGGAGGCCCTGAAACCGAGACAAAGGGTCCTGGGCTCGAGAAAGCAAAGGGTTGGGAGCCTTGCTGTGGTCACTTTCTTCTGTTCCTTTCAGCGCTCTGCACAGAATTTAATAGGTTAAAAATAATAGGACGAATTTTCATGTACCCAGACCTCTGTGGCTGTTTCTCCAGCCTTGGAAATAGCTACACATCTGCCCCAGGCCTACCCTGGAAAGGAAAATAAAACAGAGTGTGCCCTGACACCTCTTCCTGGTTGCACCGGGCATGGGCTTTGGAGGTGGGCCACCGTCCAAGGCAGGCTCTCTTGGCACATGGGTGCCGGGTGGGTTCTTCTCCCCGAGAGCCCCGAGCTTGGGAGCGCACCCTGCGGTTCTGTTGCTGCTCTCAGCCTCTGTCTTTCCACTCGGGATTGAAAACCCCCACCTCCATGCTGGTCGTGCCCAGCACACGCTAACCCACTTAGAACGGTAGCTTCAGTGAGGCGGGAAGTAACCCTGACATGTGAAACATTAATACCGACAGGTTTGAATGATCTGGGGAAGAAGGCAAGGTGGCTCGAGCCACAGGCTCAGAGTTTGGCCGAGCCGGGTTCAGGGACCTTCCTCGCTCAAGCAAGTCAGCTCAATGCAAGGCCCTAACTGTTTGAGCAAGTGCCCTCTCCCAGGCGCTGCGGGAAACAAAGCAGCCTGTCCCCTCACATGCTTCCTGATGATTCTCAGGCGCAGACTTGGGGGACCGGAGCGGGTGTGTGTGTGTGTGTGTGTGTGTGTGTGTGAAGACTTTTATGAAACCCTTAGCACAAATAACAGACAGTGGCTACCGGCTGAGTTATCACAAGGATGGATCTCTAAGCTCAGTTTCCCCATCTGTAAACCTCTCCTCATGGAGGGGGGGGGCAGCAGGGGGGAAAGGCAGAAGCAAACGTAAAGCACCCATGACCGTGTCCGGCTCTTACAAGACATCAACCAACGGGGGTTGTTAGTTTTTATTTGCTATAAAACTAACAAAAGCTCTCATTTTTACTGGTACTTTTTAAGAGAAATGACGAATCTAAAAACCTCTAAAATTTGCAATTCCAAACACTAAACATTAAATTTTTCCCCTCAACTTTCCATCCTAAATAACAATAATACAGAGCACTTACTAAGTGTCATGCACTGTCCTAAGCCTTAATAGGGCTCCCCATGAGCCCCATGAGGTAGGTTACTGCAATGACCCCATTTTACAGATGAGAAAACTCAGGCCCTGAAAAATTAATTCACAGGGCCAGGGTCACACAACCCTTAAAAATATTCCTTTAGTTTACGTTCTCCTTCATCTGCCTCCCCCCCCTTCGGGCTCTCTCTAGGTCGCTGACCAGGGGCAAGGCAAGCCCAGTATGGAAGACTCTCTTCCTTTTAACGAGTCCCCTTCTTTTTTTCTGTCAATATCTAAACACAACGGAAGGCAGCTTGCTACCAGACGAGAAACATTCTCCAGGCATTTCCAAATTTCCACTCCTCTGTCTCTTCTGGAGACATGGCTCTGTAAGGCCTAAGCCTTTCTAAGGAAAAGGCCTTGGGGAGAAGCAGCACTGGGTTGGTAGTGGCCTTCCTTTGTATCCAGAGACACCCGGGAGGAAAGAAGTGATTTCTGACGGCAGCTGGATGAGGCAACATGGAATCATGGAACTTAGAGACGGTGTATCATGCAACTGCCCGCTGCCATGGGCCAAAAATTCATCCCACGTGATCCTTAACGAGCTTCCCCAGTGAAGGGAGCTCTCAGGCCAGTCAGCTAGGGTAGGGTCAGGGGGGAGGTGTAACCAGAGAGGTGACATCCTGTTTGAAGAGCAGAATGGCCGTCACCCACCAGAGCATGAACTGAGGAGCCAGACAGTCACCTGCCCCTGCCCCCTTCCCGCCTCCCCCCCCCCCAAGAAGGAAGTCAAGTGGATAAAGAAATGGGGAAGTCCGAGCTGCTCCTGCAATGGCTTTTGAGGGTCTATCTAACACTTGACTTTAATCCCCACGGGACAAAGGCCTCTGCCATAAACACGATTAGCAAGGGGTTTCTGGAAACATTTCCTCAGGATGAGGAAAGGGATAAAAAGTATTGTGCGTACTGCTTTGCGTCTCAAAATAATCTCAACTAGGTCTTTTCCGACCCGCGGGTCTTTTTGCTCTCACGTGCCATTTGCAGGCACAGGGCACGGTATTCGCGACTGATTCCAGCGGCAAGGGGGTCACTGGTACTCACAGGCAAGGTGCCATTTTGAAAACTGCTCTTCTCTACCGAAATCTCCCATATTTCCGGACGTAACTTAGAAGTGCCCTTCAAAAACATCTTGTGCTGAAAAGGCTCTCTTCAAAACAGAGTGAGATGGTTACATTTTCATCTTTCGATTTTAGAGATGATGGGATTGCAGTCTTTGGCACTGGACACGGGCCTCCTTAGCAATCGCTTTTATATTTAGGAAAATAAGGAACAGGAAAGTAAAAGAACTTCCTTATTGTCAGGCAGCAAGTCAATGGCAGAGCTTGAACTTGACTTATTTTTCAAAACGGGGAGGCGTTGTACGCTATAAAATCCAGATAGATTCACCTCCAACCGGCAAATATTCCGGTTATTTGATTCGGGTGCTCACAAAAAATTACAGCGATGAAAAAATACGCATGTTCCAGTGAGGAAACTTTTGAGAAGACTCCCTGAAGGGTGCTTTACCTCCCACCCAATTTCAGGAGAAGCCTGGTGAGGAGACAAAGAGGGCCGGGGTGGGGCGCAGGCCCTCGGCTGGCCCGAAAGCTGAGTCACAGGAATCGCACCCCTGCAGCGGGCGAGGCCCTCCAGCGCGGCCACCGCACCCTCGCCCGGGGATGTCCGCGCCAGACAAAGCCAGCTTCGCAGTAAAGGAATGCCTGTCCCCCTAGGTACCACCCAGAGCCTTAGTTATCGTGCCTCGGTCCCCAAGAGCAGGTTGGCGCGGCTGTTGCAAAAATCCATTAGGATCAAATAGACCTAAGGAGGGACAATGCACGATGCAGGAAGTGCTGGGGGGAGGGGGCTTTGGCTCCTTTTAATTTTCCGCCGTCGTTGCGGTTAGGGTGCACTGGTGCACGCGGGGGGGGGGTCCCCCAAACGCCAGGCCCGCCTCCCGACGCCGGGGCCGAGGCGGGGCGCGAAGGAGTTAAGCGGGCCCGCGGGTGACGTCACCTCATTTACATACGAGCGCGCATATAGCGGCGCGCGCGCGCCCCGCCCGGCATTCGGCGGCGGCCACTGAGCAGAGCGGACTTCACTTGCACGCGCACCTCGCTCCGGTGAGCCCCGGGGCCCCTGACTCCTACCCTCGGTCCTTTCCCGCCCGGCGCCCGCGCTCGCCTCTCGGCGCCCGTCTCCCTACGGAGGCATCCCTACAGCGAGCCCAAAGGGTCCTCCCGGGGAGGCCTGCCTTGGGGTCTTGGGGATGCCAAAGCCTTCCAGATGCTGGGGAAACGGGGTCGGGAGCTCGGTGATTTAAAGACAAAACCCCCCCAAGCCGGGTGTTTGGCGGTGCAGTTCCGAGGGAACATTTTTTTTTTTTTCCTCCCGCGCCGGGCATTCTGCACTGCCTCTTAGGCGGTGATTAATCAGGAACAGAAAAATCCTTTGTTCCGACTCACACCCACCCAAGCCCGGAGCTTCAACAATTGCGTTTTTTCTGTAGCCTCTGATGGCTTCTTGGGCCGTATCTGTCCAGATTTAAGGTGGCTGGGCTATACTGTGAAATGGGGGGGGGGGCAGACCAACCCTTCTTGCAGGGGAATGTGTGCGGGGGTTGCCGAATTGCCCCTAAATGCAGATCCAGCCTGGTTTATGGGGTGTGGGGCAGCTCGGTGCGCCGCCGGCTGCATTGTTGAGCGCGAGTGAGGAAGCAGTAGGGCGGTGGTCGGGGGCGCCGGCTGCAGCTGCCGCCTTTGTGAGCAGAGAAGAAAAGCAGCGCGGGCCCCCATCTTTGGAGGAGACTCATGGAAAATGGAAGCACTGTGCAGCCTCGGCTTCATTTTAAGAATTTTTACTCGATCCCCCCATCCGCGCCCCCGACCTGAAATGGCTTCGCTGTTTATTTCTAGCCAGATTTTAATTTTCAAACATTGCAACTGACAAACCCACGTCATCATTCGAAAGATTCGCCTCCTGATGGGAGGGCGATCTTTCCAGTTTGGCCCCCCGCATTTGGAAATAATGAAGAGGGGTTCTTTTTCTGTGTAGAAAGAGGAAGAGCTGTACCCTTGAATGAAAGCGGAAGGAGGCAGAGGTGGGGTTTCAGGCAAGGGATGTGAGGGCAGAAGCGCATTTCTGAGCCGGGAGAGAAGGGTGGGTCGCTTGCTCGATCTCACCCTCCCTCTTGGCTTTGTACATGCAGCTTCCTCTGCAACCATGTCTGACAAACCCGATATGGCTGAGATTGAGAAATTCGATAAGTCGAAATTGAAGAAGACAGAAACGCAAGAGAAAAATCCACTGCCTTCAAAAGAAAGTAAGCGCCCCCCCTTCCCCCGCCATTAAGAAAAGGCTGGGCGGGAGGGAGGATGGGAGGGGCTGGGAGAAGGACCTGGACTGGGAAGGGAGGGGGCGGGGGGGGCGAGGGAGTGCGGGGGAGGAGCTGACAGTTTTTATGATGAATGTGGTCTGGAAAGGTTAACTAAAAATTGTTTTGCAGCCAACAAACAGGGCTTTAAGAATTTAACAATAATGGGATGTTTGGTATACTATATTAATATGCAGTATTATATTATTTTATGTTAGAATGTTTTTTAATGGCCATATTTTCGCGATGGGACGACTTGCTACTTGGCGGATTTTTATGATATGGGAAGACACTGTAAACGAAAAGTACGATGATCTTACACTAGGGTGTACTGAGTCTGCCTAATGAGCTCCCTCCATTTTTTTTCTTTCCTGTCACAGCGATTGAACAGGAGAAGCAAGCAGGCGAATCGTAATGAGGCGCGCGCCGCTAATATGCACTGTACATTCCACAAGCATTGCCTTCTTATTTTACTTCTTTTAGCTGTTTTAACTTTGTAAGATGCAAAGTGGTTGGATCAAGTTTAAATGACTGTGCTGCCCCTTTTCACATCAAAGAATCGAGAACTACTGACAACGAAGGCGCCTGCCTCTCCCATCTGCCTGTCTGGCTGGCAGGGAAGGAAAAGAACTTGCATGTTGGTGAAGGAAGAAGCTGGGTGGTGGGACGAGTGAAATCGAGAGTAAAAACCAAGCTGGTCCAGGGTGTCCTGCAGGCTGTAAAATGCAGTTTAATCAGAGTGCCATTTTTTTTTTTGTTCAAATGATTTTAATTATTGGAATGCACAATTTTTTTAATATGCAATAAAAAGTTTTAAAACCTGGCTGGTGTGACTGTTTGGTATCTGGAGGGAGCGGCTTCCTGGCAGATGAAATCTTTGCAAAAGGGCCAACAGTGGCCTCACTGGGGGAATGATAAATAACAAACATCTGGTAGTTGGGAAAATCGGAGAGTGCGTAGAAATGAGTTTCATCCGGGTATGTGAAACAATACTTGATGTGTACTAGGTGATTGGAAGGTTATTTTTTTAGGCTGCTGGAATTCCTAGTAGGAGTCCTAGGAAAACTGCTAAAAATATATTTGCAGTTCTGGCCTTTTCACAGGGTTTCCTAAGCCAACACAGAATTAATTGCATCTGATGGAGAAAATGAAGGCGCGGGCAATTCACAGCACAGGATTTGTTTCGGGTATCAAACCTATCAAACCGAACTTGGTTATTAAGCCAATTACCAGCGTTGACACAATTAGGATTTAAGCAGTTCGCCATAAGGGAAAAATTTTAACAGCTGCTTTGTAAAATTTCAAGACGTGCTTCCTTGCCTAACGGCTGGTTCCAATATTCAAAATTGCTTTTATAAAATGATCTCTGCACTTAATGATTAATGAATATAATTTTAAAAGTATTGAGTCCTCAATTTGGATAATGAGAACAATCTTTGGATTTAAAGGACACTAGGATGAGGAAATTTGTGCTTAAATTCCCTAGAATTTAATTGGTAACACCTCAAGGGTTTGCCTTTCTTGAGGCTGATAACTCCTCATGAAGTACGTGTTTTAACTGGTGGGCAAAAGCCAAGCCCTTTTTCTGGGACATTTATGTACAGAAAGGGGAACGAGGCGTCAGCTTTTCAAAGTAAAAGGGATGTCATCAAACATCCTTAATGGATTCCTCTGTTCTGTCAGGGTGCAAGTATTTTTTTTCAAGAATAGTATCCCTTTTCTTAAATGGAAGCATCATTTAAGGATGACCGTTCACCCAGTATCTCAGCAAATGTCCAGGAGGTCAAACACTGCCCCCCACCCCCCAAGACTGAAGAAAGGGCCCTTTTGGAAGGAGAGGGTGGAGGGCAAGTTCTTGATCAGTATTAAACCGGTTGATTTCGTTTCCTTTGCTCAACACTTACTTCGAGAAATGCACAGGAAACCATTTACCTGTGGTTTAGACAGTCAACCAGACCATCAGCTAGAGGCGGATGGCGAGGGAAGGGCTGCGTGCCCGCGGCTGCAAATCCCCAAGTGCTACAGCCTGCTCGCTAGAGAACCGAGCAGGGAGCACGAAGGTCTGGGAGCCTTCTCAAGATGGAGCCGGCCCTCCAACCCTGCTTTTTCTTTCCCCCCACTGCAAGGAAGGGTGTGGGCAAAATGAAAATGCCCGAGGCACAGAGATAAGCCAAGCCCGCACGTGTTCTTGCTGTGTACATTTTTCAGACAATGCAGAGATGAAATCAGGTTTTAAGAAATTAGTCCCAGCGTTCTCCAGTTCAAAAATAAAAATGAGCATTAAAAGGGGAAAGGGATGATTCATGAAATGATGAGGGAGAAGGGAGAAGACCTTCCTGTGCTGAGAGGACAAAGCTAAAGCACAACGGGGGCTGGCGGGGGGGGGGGGGGCACGGGAGGGGAGAAAAGAAGAAAGTAAAATGAAAAATCTGGTAATGATTGAGTTTGGGCTGCGTGGTGTGTGGGACGCGGGGAAATGCAGAAGCTTCGGCGCATACCACCCTGTGCACTTAAGTGCTCCACGGGGAGGTGGGGGGCACTTAAAAAAAATTTTTTTTTTTTAGATTTTTATGAGTGCATTCTTTTTTCTTCCCAAGATGGGATCTTCCCAGAAGGGCCTGGGGGTATTTATGAATCCAGAGGGGAATTTATACTGCTATTAGGAGCTTGAGGTGGACAGTCTTCTTCTCAGACGCCAAGGGGACTGGACTGGAGGTTCCCCATTTGACCGAGGGACCGCTCAAACTGAAGGAGACCCTAGCCACTGCATCTCTGACCCTCTCCCCTCCCCCAGGAGGAAACAGGCCAAGGTTGCTTATGTAAGAGCCGCGGGTCACACAATCCTGTGTGGGACTTCCGCAAATTTTGAATTGATCAGGCCCAATGAAGCAAAAATAGAGGAAGTGAAAAGAGGCTCACCAGAGGACTCTGGGGACAGAGCCTCATTCATTTCCAAACCTGGCACATTTCTCAACTATCGCATCCACGTTGCTCAGTCTTCCAATGCATGGAATTTTAAAGCTACTTTACTCTTTGAGAAGCACAGCACAGCTTCTGGGCTGTCTGCAACGACAGAATGTGCACTGAGGGGGTGGGGGTGGCGGGGAGGCAGGCGAAGTCTGAGACACGGAGCCCCTCTTCTGTACAGGGCCTCTTCCGGCCCTGACCATCACCGCATCCTCCCCACACCTTTGTGAGTTAGATATTGTCTCCTTCAAATGCACTAGGAAGATCTCTTGATTTCCCTAAAGAAGCATCTAACTGCTCAAGACGCAAAACTAAAATAATTTTCTACCCTTTCTAAACGTATGGGGCCAATTTTGTGCTTACTAGAAAGAACAGGAAATTTTGGAAACAACATTTTGGCAAAAAACAAAACCCACAAAAACCCCACACCCAAAACTTGAGCCTTTCTCAGTTTAAGATTGTAAATTGAAAATATTATTTTATAACTTTGCAAGCACTTTGCACTTGACTTATCGTAGTAGCCTTCACTGTCCGAGCAAGAGAATAAGGAAAAAACCCTCCCCAGCGCCCCGTATCTCTCACTTTTAAGAGAGCCTTACAGTGCAATCTAAGAGAATTAAACACACCGATTTGAAGTTCAACTATATTTTATTTGAGTGTCTTGAGAAGAGGCCATATTACAAATTTAAGACACAGATGTGCAATGAAGTAAGCTAAGAAGAAAAGGTTTCTAAGGCTTATATTTACCCGGCTTATTTTTTCCCTGGATACTTACTTGTACTCTAGCCTCTTAGCTCTCTAGTCGTACGGTTGTGCTAGGACCGTCCCTACTCTTGGCTTCTGAGACTTTTGCGGGCATGATATGTGTGCACCCTACATTCCTACTCCTGTGCTTTCCCTTCTGTGTCCAACCGGGCCTTGCCTGGGAATGGGCACATCTTAGGGCTTCAGTATACGCTCTTCTCCTCTTAATGGATGGAGAGTTCAGGTAACATGATTGTTTTGGGGTACCTTTGAATATGCGAACGTCATATTAAATAGCCCAATTTTAAATATATGTATGTATTTTTGTAAACTTACTTTGAAGTGGTGTTTTAATCATTTCACAGATAACAGTAATCATTGCTACTGATAATTAAACAAATGGTTGTCAGTGGCCAATGGGCCAAAGAAAGCCATGACTTAGAAGCAGTCATACCAAATTCCACGGGATGTTTTTCCTTTTTCTGTGACAGTCTCAGACTAGAATGGCCAGCCAGGCACATTGGCATTGATTCCATATAGTAAGCCTCATTACGCTTTTGCTTGGCCTCATATATATATATATTTTTTTTTTTTTAATTTTTTTTTTTTTTTTAAAGATTTTATTTATTTATTCATGAGAGAGAGAGAGGCAGAGGGAGAAGCAGGCTCCCAAGGAGCAGAGAGCCCGATGCGGGACTCGATCCCAGGACCCTGGGATCATGACCTGAGCCGAAGGCAGACGCTTAACCATCTGAGCCACCCAGGCGCCCGTTTTTTTTAAATATTTTTTAATCAAGGACATTATACAGGGACATTTTCCTCAGTACTTATCGCTAATCCCCGCCTAAATGTAATGCAAAGAAATTCAATTCACAGATAATGTGGAATCTCCACTTGTGAAACCGAAGAATTATTTTACAAATATATTTAAAGAGCTTGGATGGCTAATTTGCCATTGTCCTTGGCTGTGCTGATTTTGAATCAACATTTATAGCCAACTACATACTATTGAGCTGGCTCATTAGTTCACCCCACCAATATTTATTGAATGTCCAGCCCATGCCGGGTATTTATTAATATTATTATTTTATTTGCCACAGAGATACAGTCATGAGTAAGATGCAGTCCCTGCCCTCATGTATGTTCCCTTGGCTAAAGATGTCCTTTTCATCTAAATCTGAGTAGAAAATGCTAAGAAAGTTTTCATTTTTAGGGTGAATGATGAACCTAAGAGCTTTGAGGTTTGTGTCCTTTAAAAGAAAAAACAACAACAACAATGTGTTTTTTTAAGTGAACTCTATGCCCAACGTGGGGCTTGAACTCATGACCTTGAGATCAAGGGCTGCAGTCTCCACCAACTGAGCAGCAGAGCGCCCCAGGGCTTTGAGTTTTCAAATATGTATTAAAATCTATTCTTTGGGGCGCCTGGGTGGCGCAGATGGTTAAGCCTCCGACTTGACTTTGGCTCTGGTCAGGGTCGTGAGCCCCACATCGGGCCCTGCGCTCATCAGGGAGTTTGCTGGAGATTCTCTCTCTCCCTCTCCCTCTGCTCTCCCCCAAATAAATAAATAAATCTTAAAAAAAAAAGTCTATTCTTTGCTTTATCATGGACTTTTTCCCCCAAATGTATCTATAACGATTCCATTCAAACCCCTCCAAAAGCTCAATGGTGAATGAAATTTGATGGAAACCAATTGATTCTTTGCACCACAATCAAATATTTTATCAGCATAGAGAGATTGGGCATAATAACTCTTGCTTGTTACCTTTTTATTTCATTTTTTTTAATCTTTACACCCAATATGGGGCTTGAACTCACGACCCTGAGATCAAGCATTGCATGCTCTACGGACTGAGCCAGCCTGGCGCCCTTTGCCTGTTACCTTTTGGTAATCCATTATGAGGGATGCCCAAGATTCATGAATGGACTGAATGGATATTATTTTAAATTCTTTTTCTAGGATTGTATGATTTAGATGCTGAATTTCCAGAGAAACACTTATTCTTGCCAAATCCTTACCCTTCTTTTGTTAGCCTTCTTTCTCCAGTTCAGCTGTAAGATAGCTGGGGCAGAAACAGTCACTTGAATGTTGCAATCCGCCCCCCCCCCCCAGAAGGTCGCAAAATCACGACCACATCAGGATATCCATAAGCATAGCGCTTCTCTGACCCACCGCTGGGTCACATTTGTTTAGTAGGATTCCGTGGCTTTCTTTTTTTTTTTTTTAAAGATTTTATTTATTTTTTTTGACAGAGAGAGACACAGTGAGAGAGGGAACACAAGCAGGGAGAGTGGGAGAGGGAGAAGCAGGCTTCCCGCCGAGCAGGGAGCCCGATGCGGGGCTCGATCCCAGGACCACGGGACCAGGACCGGAGCCGAAGGCAGACGCCCAACGACTGAGCCACCCAGGCGCCCCAAGGATTCCATGGCTTTCAACAGAGAGGGCCAAGTTCTGTTCATGATCTATTCAAAGCAGTTGGAGCTATTCCTGTCACATTGTTGTCAAACCACAGGAAATTAGGCCTTTCCTCATTACCACACAGAGCTCTGTAAGTGGCTGATACCCTTGGGCTACACAGAGACTTCATGATAGCGTTTTCCCCCATCTAGAAACCAAAATAGTTCTGAAGATTAAAAAACATTTATTTAGAATCTCGAGGGCCATCGAGTTATTTCAATCTAAAGTAATGGCTTGCAAAATAATAATAATAATAATAATAATAAAGTAATGGGTTGCGTGAAGGGTGGAAAGAATCATTGTTTATTCAACAAACACTTATTGAGCACCTCCTGCATGCCCAGGCCTTTTCTAGTTGCTGGGAACAGAGATCAATCAGACCCAGGCCTGATGGGAGAGGCAGGCCCAGGTGAGTGAAGAGCCAGATACGGCTATATAGCAAGAGCCATGTATCTGTTCATTTGCCCAACAACTATTCGTTGAGCTGCTTTTTTTTTTTTGCCAGGTGATACAGTGAGCTGAGAGATACCCTGGAACTAGGTAAAGGGCCGCTAGGCCTGGCTGACAGGCTTGCAAACTACCCTCGGGCAATGGGAAGATACGAGAAGTGAAACCACTTGGCCTACAGGAGACCACATGGGGACACTTTCTGTGCAGAAACAGAGCCATCTGCAGGGAAGGGCAAAGAAGAAGCTGTCCATACTGGTTATCCAAAAAGCAGATTATCAGAGTGACATTAACCGAGTATGGGAAGGTAACGAGTCACACTTGTATTGGTATTCCTTAGTCTACATTTCAGTAAGATGGGCTGGACCACCTCCACGTTATAAGCGCTCTTCCTGTTGATCTGCTACCAAGTTTCATACTGGTATGGACAGAAGGTTAGTATATTTGAAATGGCTAAGATGACATGTTTTTGGTGGAATGGCTGGGACGTGCAGGGTCTCATACTAGGGTTTGCACATTCAAAGCTGGTTTTCAATCATGTATTGGTTTCTTGAGGCTGCTGTAGCCAATTATCACAAACCCGGTGGCTTCAAACAACAGAAATTCGTTCTCCCACAGTTCCGACATCAAGGTGTGGGCAGGCCATATCCCCTCCGAAGGCTCTAGGGGAAAGTGTTTCCTTGCCTATTCCAGCCTCTGGCGACTCCGGGTAGTCCTTGGCTTGTGGCCGCGCAAATCCAATGTCGGCCTACATCATCACATGGCCTTCTCTGGCTCTGTGTCTTGTCTTCTGTCTTTTCTAAGGACACTTGTCATCGGATTTAGGGCCCCCTGGGTAATCCTAGATAATCTCATTTTAAGATTGGTTACTGTATCGGCAAAGACTCCTTTTCCATGGGGTGTCTGGCTGGCTCGGTCGGTGGAGCATGAGGCTTTTTTTTTTTTTTTAATTTGAGAGAGAGAGCACGAGAGGGCGGAGGGTCAGATGGAGAAGCAGACTCCCCACCGAGCAGGGGGCCCGATTGGGGACTTGATCCTGGGACTCCAGGATCATGACCCGAGCCGAAGGCAGTTCCTTAACCAACTGAGCCACCCAGGCGCCTAGAGCATGAGGCTTTTGATCTTGGGGCTGTAAGTTCAGGCCCCACGTTGGGTGTAGAGATGACTTGAAAATAAAATCTTAAAAAAAAAAAAAGACCCCTTTTCCACATAAGTTCACATTCCCAAGTTGCAGGGATTTGATGTGGACGGAGCTTATTGGAGGGGCCGCCATTTGACCCACTAGGAATCATGACCAATAGGACCCCTGGTAGGAGCATTGCCCTGTGATGGTGGGAGTGGTCAAGTGGCGTGCCACACTGTGGGCAGGGACCTTTTACCGAACAACTGGGTTTGTAGGAGGAGAGAGGATAGCTGCAGGTTTTTCGTATTAATCAGAAGGTTACTCCACGCTCTGAGGATTGATACGGAAAACTTACGGGAGCTGTGAATGAGTGGAGACAAAGGGGCATAGAATGGAAGGAACATCAAGGGTTGGGGAATCATTTATATGTTGACTGTGATTACAGAGGTGAGTAACATGGGTGGTCATAGAGGAAAACAATTGGGCTGGTACGGTAATTTGAAATGTCTTCAAGGTGAGTGAAAAATACCATTGGGGAAAATAAGTACATACACCCTTATAAATAGTTGGAGAGGCCAGTCCTGAAAATTAAAAAGGAAATAACCAAGTTAAAAAAATATAAACTGGATTATTTACAGGAAGGATTATAATGTATAACTCTGAACTTGTCACTTTACAATTGTTGACTTTGAGCTAAGATGATGACAGCACTGTGAGTTCATATATGACAACAGAAATTCTCAAAACCATACATAGATGCCTAAGGTATTCCTCTGAGATTCCACTGACTTCCTCTTTGAAAGCTCTGTGTTATAACAGAGAGGCACGAATGTGTACACGCAAGGACAGACGCTCTGGCAACTAATGTTGGGAACCCTCATCCAAGCAGGGCTGCTTTTCTGGAATAGGTAATGAAGTTTCTTAACAGGAGAGATGGATACCCGACAGTAAATTTCTTTCTTTTTTTTTTTTTTAAAGATTTTATTTATTTATTTGACAGAGAGAGAGAGAGACAGCGAGAGAGGGAACACAAGCAGGGGGAGTGGGAGAGGGAGAAGCAGGCTTCCTGCCGAGCATGGAGCCCGCTGCGGGGCTCGATCCCAGGACCCTGGGATCATGAGCTGAGCCGAAGGCAGACGCTTAACGACTGAGCCACCCAGGTGCCCCCCGAAAGTAAATTTCTTTAGGTCCTCAACCCAAGTTTTAAAAGAATGAATTCTTCATATTAGAAAAAGGTGAGGTCAATCGAAACTAACTCAGACCTCGAGACCCATCTATCTGCCTTACGAACTAATCCACACTCTTGACCATATTCCTTTTTGAAACAGCGATGATTTATTTTCCCTCTCCTTCTCTCCTGCTAGCTGACCCCTGTGCATGTTGGCATCCATGTATGTTCAGAATTTCTTACACTTTGGGCTTGACTGTGGCCCCCGGCTCCCAGGTTCTCGGCCACCCAATTAGGGCCTCATGGGGCTGGGCGGGCCGTTAGGGCCTTAGGTCACGGGACCAGGTGAACAAAGCCCGGGAGGGGCCGGGGCTTAGCTAAGAAGGCAGGCCGGGGGGGACGGCTCCAAACCGGACAGCGGGCGGACCCCCGACCCCAGTGCTGCCCCACTTGGGCCACACCTTAGAGCGAAGTTTTCAAACCACACGCCGTGTCCCCTTACGGTTCCAGACAATCAATTTAGCTGATGCTTGCCAGCTTTCAAGACAAAAATACAACAAAAGCCAACAAGCTAAAAGAAACCTGCTGAGGAGAAACGGAACAGAATGACCAGACTCTCCTGCAGGGTAAGGGTAGGTGTTGTTTGAGCGAACTTCTGTTTCAGTTATCCGTGTGGGAGAGTGTGTGTGATATAAAATGTTATTTTCAGCATGAGTCAGAGTCACATTTTCAAAACATCCATTCCCCGACCTCCTGACTTCTGATGGCCTCGTTCCCTTTCCTTTCTCTATCTGCCTTCCACTCCTCATCAGTCACTTCACCGCCGATTTTGAGCCTTCTTCCCATGTCCTGCTGCGGACCCCAGTCCTGACTCCACTCCACGAGCCTGTGTTTACCCTATGTTTACCGTTCCTTCATCCAGGCTCCCAAGTGCTAACAAATAAAATGATACGCTTTTCCATATAGTTACCACTCAACTTGGCATCTGTCTCCGCTCAGCTCCCTTTTAGCTGTGCAACCTTGTCTACGCTTAACTTTTCGGAGCTTTGCCTTTTCTCATCTGCAAAGGGGGGGAGGGGCTGGTCCTACCCCGCGGGCTTGCTGGGAAGGCTGAAAGCAACAGGGGCACCTCGCAGGTGCTAGGTGCTCAGTAGGTGGTCGCTTTTATAATCAGCACATTCTCTTCCATAACCATAGGACAGGGATCAGGTTCAGGAAATTTACCATCGAAGCTGGTATTATCTGCTACAAAGTTCTACTTAGATTTTGCCGGTTGTTCTATTTCATGTCTTTTACAGCAGTTTTCTTCCTCCTCAGGGGGGATCCAATCAGCCTCCCGCATCGCAGTTATTCCTCATGTCTCTGTAATCTGCAACAACCTGCCTGCAGTGCTTTGTCTTTCTAGACCTTCACGTTTTTGAAGGATGCAGGCTGGTTTGTAGAATTTCTCGCCACTTGGGTTTGCCTGATGTTTTTTTCACAGCTCGAATCAGATTGTTTGGGGTAGGAATCCCCCGTCAGGGACCTTGTGTCCTCGCTGCCTCACAGAGGAGGCACGTGATGGCTTGTCCCATTTATTGACCATGATGGTGATGGCTTGTCCACACGGGTGCCACCAGGCTTCTGCACTGTCAAACTGTCCTTATCCCTTTGTAATTAGTGAGTAACCTGTGGCGAGACACTTCGAGGATTCTTGCCTGGGTCGATGATCTCTATGATGTCAGCAAAAGTGAACTTCCAACTCTATGTAGATTCCTTCTAATGTGACTTCTCCTCTTTGTGTCCCACCTTCTGTGCATAAACCAGTGAATGCAATTTCAAAATTTCCATGCTAACAATATGAAAAATCAAAGCAGCTTCTGCATGTAGGCCTGGGGGCTTGTTCTGCTTGACCTGCCTCAACATCAGGGAGGTGCCTTGTCGTAAGAAATATTGCCACAGGCCCTTTCAAGGTGTGGCTAGCACAGGCAGGCCTGTCTGTCATTCTGTCTGTGAGAGTCCGCTCTGGGCTTGTCTGCGACCAACATTCTCTCTTTTTTTTTTTTTTTAAAGATTTTATTTATTTATTTGAGAGAGAGAGAGACAGCGAGAGAGGGAACACAAGCAAGGGGAAGAGGGAGAAGCAGGCTTCCCGCGGAGCAGGGAGCCCGATGCGGGGCTCGATCCCAGGACCCTGAGATCATGAGCTGAGCCGAAGGCAGACGCTTAACGACTGAGCCACCCAGGCGCCCCTCTTTTTTTTTTTTTTAAGATTTTATTTGTCAGAGCATATAATATCTAGTCCATATTTTTTTTTTTTTTAAAGATTTTATTTTTATTTTCTAGAGAGAGCGTGCTCGCGAGAGAGCTTGTGAGAGCACAAGCAGGGGGAGGGGCAGGCAGAGGGAGAAGCAGACTGTGCGCTGAGCCGGGAGCCAGGAGCCAGGGAGCTGGATGCGGGACTCGATCCCAGGACCCTGAGATCATGACCGGAGCTGAAGGCAGACGCTTAACCGACTGAACCACCCAGACGTCCTTTGTTTTGTTTTTTTTTAAGATTTCATTTATTTATGCGACCAACATTCTCACGTGACATGGCTGTGATTTTTAAAAAGGGATACAGATGCCTATGTGTAAGTCATTTCCGTTCAGTTCAAATCAGATCTTTAATGTTAACTCGGATCTACTAAAAATATTACTCATGATCTGGCAGGGAAAGTGCTGGCTGGTAGTTCTGCGTGACTGCCGCGGAGGCTTGAGGGGCGGCAGGGGCAGATCCTTCTCAGGTTCCCGATGGACAACGGATGTGTGCGTTAGAAAGGACAGCTGAACCCAACTGGAATAATCGGCAGGGCCCTCTGCAACTGCACCACTGAAGAAGGCTTTTGCTCTTTCTCTGAGAACCGAGAAGCAGCTTCAGATTTGCGAGTTTGACTTCAGGGCAGGTGCCCGTGTTTCAACAAACCTTAAACAAACATCACCTGCTCCACTGGTCAAACATACCTTCCCAGTACCAGCGCGAGAGGAATAAACCGTAGGAGAGCTTCAAGGATGTCTGGCCCTCTTCCACTGTCTGCCTGGAAAGAATGTCTTCACCCCAATACTGCTGTTTGCTTATACCCATAGTGCCCTATCCTATCTTGAGTCTTGAGGTCAGTGTCCAAGCAGCTGCATACTTGAACAATGACTCACCCCCAAAGTCATTTTAAGGACACCCTGGCCACGTATTTGTTATGGAAACCGGGGGAAAGTCTGTGGTTTCAGTAGGAGCATATCCTCAAGAGAGCGTCTCCAGTATGTAATTATAAATAATGAAAATTTTCTTTTGTTTTTTGGGGAAGTGGAGATAGCAGTTGACCTTTTAAAAGTGTTTTTGATGATTAAGTTTTGGACATAACACATTTATACGGTATAAATATTAAAACAATATAAAAAGTATATTCCCATTCAGTTGATTTCCCTTTGTTCCCTTTGGGTGATGCTTTTTTTTTTTTTTTTAGTTTCTTGTTTAACCTCTAATATATATATGCGCAAAAGCAAATAGGTATTTTTATCTCCCCTCTCACACAATTTAAGTCTTTCTAATACAGTATTCTTAAACTTTTAGAGTTATTATAAGAATAATATGTATTTATTTACGATAAACGGAACAATATAGAACGAACTGAATGAAAAAGGAAAAGTTCCCCCAACCCCCAACTCATTTTCCAGAGGTAGCCACTCTTAACAGTTCTATGTGAGCAATTCCAGATGTTTCCTAACCGTGTATTAGTGGCAAGAGCTACTTGTTAAATTCTTCAGAAATTTGAGAGCTGGTGGTTGAACACAGCCACTATTCAATAATAAGTTATATAAACTTACAGTGAAATTATATTAAAAGTTAAGGTAATAACCAACTCATCACTGCTTACTTATTTTACTACTATCTATGCTCTCATGGTTAATAACGTCTACTGTGTATATCTGTTTGGTGGAACTACCATAAAATGGTAGCTACCAGTCATCTCAACTCCTTTGGAGAACTTTAGGCCTCCATTGACATAGAATGTGAAAGAGAATTCATCAAAATAAAAAATTTAAGTTAGGACACGTAAAGATGTAACTAAAATGTCAACGCGATTATTTTTAAATTTAAAGCGAATAGGCATTATAATAAATGACATGGCTTAGTTAGAAAAAAAACATTGGCTAACTCTCATGGAGGTTTTTTTTTTTTTTTTTTTTAATCCCAATGCCCAAGTAGACAAGATCTGTCCTCCCTTATCCTGGAAAGTCTCCTCTCTCATCCACCTGCCACTTTTTTGGTGTGTTCCAGGGTCTTCCCTTGTCCCGAATTTTCCTGCTTCTCTTCACTCTTATTTTTTTCTCTGGTACTATTTCTTTAACTGTCCCTTAAATAGTGGTTTGTCCAAAGAGCTAATCTTGACCTTACGCTCTTTCTCATCTATATTCTTTCTTTCCTCAAGGCTTTAGTTATTCTCTCTAATCTGGTGACTCTGTGTCTCCCTAGGACTCCACCTGACTGACTCTCTTGGGTGCCATCTGCCTAGACATCTCCCCATGATTGTTGTTTAAAGTCATCCTGTCTACAAAACTTGTCCAAGTTGGTCAGTGGCATTATTATCATTCAAGTCACTCGACAAGTCAACTGTGCCTTGTCCCTCATGGCTCCCATCCATTACTTACCAGTACAGAGGATCTAATCCAAATGCTGTCCTCTATAAACCTCCAGCTCTGTCCCTGGGCTCAGGATTTTGCTTTTTTCTGTCAAGCTCTCTCTTCCCTATGTGTCCCATCTTCATCCCAGCCATCTTCCAAGGCCCAAGTCATTTCACACCCTCTAAGAGGTCTCCCTAGATCCTCACTCAGATTAATTCTGCCCTCCCCACACCCCCACTACATTCTGCTGGTACTTTCTATGAAGACCTAGAGCCCACGACTAATTAACTAAACCTCTGTTTTCCTCACCAGATTGGAGGCCCTGATCTGGGCTGGGAGGAACTGAACAGATCATGGCATGGAGCTCCATGGAGTATGTGCTTGAGAACTGTAAGTTGAGTTGTTTTCTATAGAATGTATGTCCTACTACTAGGAAAACTGGCAATGAAAGGTGGAGGGAAGAGCAAGTGTTCTCTGCCTCTGGGCTCACAGACCCATGTGTCTGCAAGTGCCCAGCAAGTCACAGAAAAAACTGGAGAGGCCAAGCTCTACAAAAGGACAGGAAGCCCTTTCTTGGCTCCAGCCACTTACCATAAGGAAACATGGACCCAGAGTTGCCAAATCTGATTTTTTGAGAGAAGGCAGAAATAGACATATTTGAATCTGCAATCTTCCAAGTTTTACTTAGTGGCAACTAAGTAAAAACCTTTTAACCTTTGCATTGTAAAATAAAAAAGTAAACTCCATGGGGGCGCCCAGGTGGCTCAGTTGGTCTAGCTTCTGCCTTCAGCTCGGGTCATGATCCCAGGGTCCTGGGATTGAGTTCTGCATCGGGCTCCCTGCTCAGCGCGGAGCCTGCTTCTCCCTCTGCCTGCCTCTCTCCCTGCTTGTGCTCTGTCTTTCTCTCTCTCTCTCTCTCTCAAAAAAATAAAAAAGAAAAATCTAAAAAAAAAAAAAAAAAAAAGGAAACTATAAAGAAAATGTATAGCTTGATGCGTTATTATAAGACAAACTAACCAGCACCCAGGACAAGAAACAGAACTTTGCCACCTACCCCAGGAGACCTACATGGGCCCCATTCTAGTCTCAACACCCCCAAATTAATCACTTCCCTACCTTTACACTAATAATTTGCTGTTGTTTCCTTATGGTTTTATCATCTAGGTGTGCATCCCTAGGTGCTAAATTCTTACTAAAAACAAGCCGAGTCTTACTCATTTTTTGAAATTTGTGTCTTCTTGTCTACGGCTCCCCCCTCAGCCCTTTCTTACAGTTTTTCTGTTGATGCACCTGGGGTATTTGACTCCTAAACCTTCCCACAGTCTGGATTTTGCTGATGTTTACTGAATAGTGTGGCTCAGCGTGTGGTCTGTATTGCCTACATTTTGGCAACTAGATTCAAAACTCATGTTCGTTAATTAAAACATTGTTTTCAATTGTAGATTTCTGGCAGCTCGTGTCTATATCCCCTACCTTGCTCTACCTACTTACTTTGTTGACTTACTTTACCTTACCATGAATAATACATCACTAGCTTTTTTTCCGCTTTCCATGTTTAGAGGATGAAGATGTATTCTGACCTAACAATCTAAGTATGCACAATTATCACGTTGCTGACCACACATACTAAGTGCGGTGGCTCCTTTGATTCTAGAACACGGGCTATATAGGGATGCTTTAAAGAGCGAAAACCAGGCATCATGCCAGAGACTGATTTGTTTTTAGCCAGATGGTTCTCTGGGTGGGATTCAGCTAAGACACCAGACTTTCTCTCACCGGGTGACAGGGCTTCCTCCAACCGTGGCACATACTGGTTTGAAAGAGAACTCTAGAACCACTTCCGACATGTAGGATAACTCTTACTGCAGGTACCTAAATCAGGAAGTTCTTTTTTTTTTTTTTTAAAGATTTTATTTATTTATTTGAGACAGAATGAGAGAGAGCACATGAGAGGGGGGAGGGTCAGAGGGAGAAGCAGGGAGCCCGATGCGGGACTCGATCCGGGGACTCCAGGATCATGACCTGAGCCAAAGGCAGTCGCTTAACCAACTGAGCCACCCAGGCGCCCTAAATCAGGAAGTTCTAAAGGCAAGGGGTGGGAGGCTTGGAGGCATGGTGTGAATACAGCAGAAGGGAAACTGAGCCCGTCCGACAGACACAATCGTACATAGGGACCTCTGTCTTCCATGGGGGTAGAAGGGTAAAAGGAAACCGGATTTGCAGAGGTACCCTCAGGGTAGCCAAGCCCTGCTGAAAAATCTGACAAGGAATCTGAAAGAACACACACAAACAACAGAATGGGGGTGGGGGGTGAGGATCTAGACAACAGAACTGAGAGATTGACCTAAATGTCCCAGATCAGAAAATGTCCCAATTCATGAAAGGGCCTGGGGAACAAAGCTGAGGTGCATTTATGGCATGGATGTGATTGATTATAATCATTCAAGCCGCTTAATCGTTTGAGATACAATTTTGTCCACAGTGTTAGATTGCTGCGCAAGTAAAACTTTTTGTTACGAGTCAAAGACTAAGAACCCAAATGCATAAAGCATAATGACCCTTGATTAGTGGACTAACAACCAGGCAAAAACCAGTCTCTAGGCGAGTAGACCACCTGTGCAGCTTCTGCCCGGGGGGCGGGGGGGGGGGGCGCGCCTGCTGCTGAGTGCACGTAATGTCTCCTGGCAGGTAATAACCCATTATAACAGCAAGTAGGCCCTTCATCTGGTCTGACCCCTTCCTTCTCCTTCCCAGCCTCTTCACTTCTTTTAGATTGACTCTTTCACGTCTTCTACCTCACGCCTACCGTTAATTAGTCAAGGAAATGTCCGATTTCATGTAGATGGCTAGGTGAAATTTTCCCAGTTCAATGTCTGGTAGTCATGGACTTTCATTAGCATGGCTCTCTATGGAACTGTTGACTTTCAGAAGACGTTTTCTCTGAATGCAAACATGCCTGGTCCTCATGCTTTGGGCATTAAAAGATCACATCCTGGGGAAGAAGGCAGGAATATGTCTCTTCCTTACACATCTTCCTTACAGAATAATTCCAAATTGTGTATATAGATACTCCCCTCCTCACCCTCCAGGAGAAGGAGAGGATTTCTTCCCCCTGCCCCACCTGGTGAGATTTAGTGATTCGCTCCCAAAGACTGGGGTATGGATGAGGAAGGGAGAAACAGTAACATTATAGTGGAGAAACTTGGCAGACAGCACCTTAAGTTAGTGACAAAGGGTAACCCTGCCAGTGATGTCGCGTGGGTTTCAGGTACCCTCTGGTAGGTTGTGTTGAGAAAGGAACTTGGCCTCTTCCCCAAAACGCATAGCCCCAGACTAAAGAGAAAAACAGCGGGCAAACCCATATTGAGGGCCATCCTACAAAATTCCTGACTGGCACTATAGAAAATTGTAAATGTCATGAAAGGTAGGGAAAGATGAGGAAATTGTCACAGCCCAGAGGAGACTAAGGAGGCATGATGCCCAGATGCAGTGTGGTGTCCTGGATCGAAACCGCCTCTGGGACGGAAGGAGGACATTTAATAGAAAAACAGGTGAAATTTAAATGAAGTCTTGAGTTTAGTTAACAGTATCCTCCCGTTGTCGGTTTCTTAGCTGTGACAAATGTACCATGCTGTCGTAAGATGTTCACGCTGGGGGAAACTGGGTGGGGGATAAATGGGAACTTTGCCCTCTTTTTGCACCTTTTCTGTAAATACAAAAATTATTCCAATATGAAGTTTATTTCAAGAAATTAAACAGAAACCAAAAGATAACCTCTTCTAATCGGGTACTGAGTATTCAACATAGATTTGTTTTCATAATTCAATACTTCTCCTACCCTGTTACCGCACAGACCCACTGTTAGCAGAGTGAAGACCTGTCTTCCTGGGGAGCCTGGGAGGCCCAGTGGGTTGAACGTCCGGCTCTTGGTTTTGGCTCAGGTCATGTTCTCAGGGTCGTGAGATCGGGCTCTGTGCTCAGCGGGGAGTCTGCTGGAGTTTCTCTCCTTCTGCCCTTGCCCCCGCTCGCGGGCTCTCTTTCCCTCTAAAATAAATAAGTAAACCTTAGGAAAAAAAAAAAGAAAAAAGAAAGAAAGCCTGTCTTCCAATTGTAATAGTTTACAGCAGGCCATTTAGTGTATAAAGCAGCGAAAATCAAGACTATAAGGTTTAACACGGGCTCGTTAATTCTGTTTGCTTCCATAGCCGTCCTGTCCTCTCTGTCCCAGCTTTGTCTAGAAAGATCTTGTGCAAATGTGCCCTGCCCCCAGGTGGGTAACTCCTGTGGTCTCCCCTGGCCCCCAGGAAAGAACCGAAAGTGCGTGTTCTCTGGAAGGTGAGCCAGCAGTGCTGGTTTTCCATATGAAGACCTGCTTTGATTATAATTAAAACTTTCATTTGCCTATTAAAATTAAAGAGCAGCTATAAATTAAGGTAACAATATTAAAACCTCTGGGGGCAAGTCTAAAAATCTTCTCTGTAATTAGAGAGCTACAAAACCTAAGGAACACTAATTCTTTCCAGCATCAAAGTCTCATTTTGTAAGGGAGCTGGTATTTTGTAAATCACAGCTCTTCCAGGGCTGAGGACAGATTTTGGTTCTTACCGAGGGTGATTGCCTGAAACACGTTGCCCTTTATGGGCTATAGCCTACTGAGTTAGAAAACTGATTTCTTATCCTGGTTGGATATGTGAGAATTTGGGTGGTCTCGGTCATGTCATGGCCTTTCTAGATTAGAGTTTCCATTGCTCTATAGTTAGATGTTGGGTTATTAACCTTATTTGACTTCTAGTCAGAAAGTTTGGAGTTTTTATTGTAATAATAGAAATAATACCCCCTAACACAACCTCTCCTTCAAAACAAGGTATTCGTTATCTTTGAGTGGTAGGTCTGGTTATTCTTTGTACTTGTCTGTACTTTCCAAATGTGTGTATGTGTGTGTAGTCCTGTATCACTTTAAGATGATGAAAAATAAGATAGCTGAAAACATAATAAGGTCATATACTAATAGATTTTTCATTAAGTCTCACTGAGTTAAACAAAGGTACTGTGCTCAGGTGGGCCTTCATCCTTCATGTAATGAAAATTTTGCCAGGACAATCTGAAAGTTGAACTTGGCCTTCAGTCCATTTCCTGACCATCTTTTTCCATTTGCCAGTCTTAATATTTGTACTTTCTCTCTATAACCTTACGCCTTGGTTTTTATCTCTTTTTTTTTTCTCCTTTGGATTAAAGCAAACAATGAGCTTTAAAAAGAACATTCCTCATGGTAGATATCTCCAGAGAGTTTAGATTTACTTTAAAGTGAATTCTTGCCAGGCCACCCAAGTGGATACCCCTGATTTTTCATTATCCATCAACATATTACACGGTAGCGGGCACAATGGCATAAAAACGGTGTCATCAGGCAAAACTTTAAGCAGACCGACAGGACAACATAAAACCATGAGAACGTTTCCTGTCCAGTTCTAGAAAAATAATTCATCCTTTTTCTTCCTCCCTCCCTCCTTTCCTGCCTTCCTTTCCTCTTCGTCTTGAGGTTTTTAAGAGGCAAAATTATAGATTTGGTCATTTGGGTCCTATGAATTTGGACTCCGAAGAATGGGACCACCGCTTGCCATGTTTCCCATTAGCTAATGAGATGCCTTTCCTAAGAATATAAACACTCTAATCCAGTCTTTCATATTTTAGTTATACTTGCTTGTTTCATATCATAATGCCTGCACAAGGCTCTAGTCAGCTGTCTCTGAGACTAGCACTATATATCTTGTGTTCACAGTGATGAATGAGGATATGGAAAAACTGGACATTTGAGTTTGCCCATGATTATCTTAATTCCACAGAGATCTGGATCTGGCTGGGTCACTTCTGGCTTGATTATCTTGGCTGATTGCTATCAACCAGGTCTAAGGATTCTGCCATCACATGGCCTGTTTCTCATAATACTGATCTGTGTATGTCAGATAGTGTAAAGCACTCTATGATCATTTTAACCTTGTGCTTGGGCCCTCAATTGTAGGAACCATAGGGTGCATCCCAGTTTCATGAGTTTATTGTATAGAATGAAATGCACGTGCAGAAGTAAAATCAGTGTCCTCTTTGAAGATCTAGCATAACTCGTGAACCTGACCTCTGTAAGGACATCTTTGTTAATTTAATATATGTCTGTATTGGGGCGCCTGGGTGGCTCAGTCGTTAAGCGTCTGCCTTCGGCTCAGGTCATGATCCCGGGGTCCTGGGATCGAGCCCCACATCGGGCTCCCTGCTCCGCGGGGAGCCTGCTTCTCCCTCTCCCGCTCCCCCTGCTTGTGTTCCTGCTCTCGCTGTCTCTCTCTCTCTCTCAAATAAATAAATAAAATCTTTTAAAAATTAAAATATATATATATATGTCTGTATACATCCGGCTACTTTTTCACCTGTATTTTCATTCTAAAAAGAGAAAAATCTTTAACAGTGATTAATTTGCTAATCCTGATAATATCTCTCTGCAAACGGGGAGTCAGCCAACTCTGGCCCAAGGGCCAAATATATGGCCAGCTACCTATTTTTCTACAGTCGGAGAGCTAAGATGATATTTACATTTGTAAAGGACTGGATATTAAGACTATTTCTTGGTATGCACAAATTCTATAAAATCTGAGCTTCAGTGTCCATAAATAAAGTTTTACTGCCACGTTCGTTCATTCGTGGCTTGTCTGTGGCAGCTTTCATGTTCAGTGGCAGAACGGGCTAGCAGTGACAGAGACTATATGGCCTGCAAAACAGAAAAATACTTACTCTGCGGCCCATTTCAGAAAAAGTGCACTGCTTCCTGGCATAGATGAAGCTATTTTCAGAAGGAGAACTGAGGCACAGCCTAAAAGGTGACGGCACAGAAAAATTACCACCGTGAACGAATGGGCATGGAGCGTGAACCAAAGGTCTCGTGTGCTAGGATTTCTAATGAAACGTCTTGTGTAAGCAGGGAAAATAAAAATCTGGTGCTTAAAAAACAAAACTCGAAGACCTGAACTTTGTATAACGGGAAAGTTTGAAGAATAGAGCGCAAAGATGGAAGGCATAGTAGATCGACTATTGCCACCATGTGCCCGTGCTGGGCTGGCGTGCTTCCTTCTCTGGAAGCAGAGCTGTGTAGCCCTGGACCGTCTCTAACCCTTGCTGACTGACTGACGCATGAGAAACACTCAGCTTTGATTCTGCTCTGGGCAGGCAGTGATGAGGGTGACCTTTGAACGTCTAGGGTCTCGAAGCAAACTTACTTTGTGGCGGCGGGGGAGGGAGGTTCCCATGAAAAGGCTGAGTGTATGTCCTTTCATCAGTGGCCCCTTAGAAGTGCTATAGTCAGGTTCTCAAAAAGCCTCTCTATTCCTGTTATTTGGGACATATTTTAGTCCATTTGGGAGCGGATAGCTAAGCTTAGAGTTTCAACACTTGTTATAACCTCTACAACAGGGAAGAGAACTGTCGGTAGAGGAGGGACGTGACGAAGAACAATGGCTGTCATTTTTTTCCAGTTTGTGTGTTATCTGTGTGTATGGAGTGTTTTATCATGGGGTAATCTCTTGGTATAGTAGTTCTGGTGTGTCATTTATAAATATGTTATTGTTATCTATTTGTGTGCTCAAACATTTTATTGCTTTATTTGTGTTACCGAGTAGTTTGTGCACTTGTTGGCTTAATTTTCTATTGTGTAACAAATTACCACAAATTTAGTAACTTAAGGCAACACGTTTTTTTATCTCACAGTTTTTTTCCCTCAGGAGTCTGGGAATGGCTTTAGCCAGATCCTTGGCCCAGGGTCTCACAAGGCTGCAAGCAGGGTGTTGGCCGGGGCCGTGTCCTCATCTGGAAGCTCGGGTCCCCTTCCAAACTCAAGTAGTTGTTAGCAGAATTCCTTTCCTTGAAGCCATAGAACACACGGCAGCTTGCTTCTGCAAGGTTGTCAGGATATAGTCTCTAGGACTCAGAGAAGGCCTAACTGCTCTTTTGAGGGATGCCCAAGTGATTAAGTCAGGCCCCTCAAGGAGAATTTCCCTTTTGATTATTGAAAGTCAGCTGATTTAGGACATTAATTACATCTGCAAAATCCCTTCTACCTTGCCATATGATGTAACATAATCAAGAAAGTGACCTCCATCACCCTTTCATGTAACATAAGCTTCAGCATGGCATGACACTGGGGGGCTGAGATCATGGGTGCCATCTTGGAATTTTGGCCATCCCACTGTGGGCGAGAGGAGCATGGCTCCCAGAGTCAGAGGGGCCCAGCCCAGAATCTTGGCTCATTCACTTACTAGCTGCGTGACTGCACAAGTAACTTAACTCTCCCTCTCTCCATGCTTTTACGTGTACGTTGGAGATCATACTGGCAACATTTTAGCATCCTAGCACCTACCACTGTGGGCTGGTGCCAGAATTAAATAAGATCATACTTGTGAGGGTCCAGTGCAGTGATTGGCAAACAGCAAGTGGTGAAGAGGTGTCAGATGTTTTCATTAGATATTCATCTTCATACAATTTATTCATACAACAAAAGAATCACATCGCACATCAATAGAATGTGCATCACAGGATCTCCAAGAGAGCAAGATGAGAGGCAGGATATTAGGAATGCAAATTAATCCTGGTTTTATAATAGAAAGGGCTTATTCTGGGGTGATTAAGAACAGACTAGTTCAGGAAATGGTGCTTTAATGCCTGGACAGAAGTAAATGCTTCATAATTGTTAATGGATTAATTGATGTGATTATTTTAGTTTTAAAGTCAAGTCATTTCCTGAACCAAATTATTTCTTCCCCTTTACTGTTACCCACTGAACTATGTGAACATGACAAACATTTGCTATGCGGCCCCTCCCTTCTGTCCTGATCTAAGGTAGGCTCTGTTAATATGAAACCAATAGAGAGGGTCAAAGTGTGAGAACATTTGCCAAAGACTTTGAAGAAGCACTGTGTAGCAAATGGAGAAATAGAAGTATCAAACTCAGGACCTGTCCTTTCTGTCCTGAAAAACAGTTCACAGTTTCAAATTAAAAGCCTGCACTATGCTCTTCCTCTATGCGGGGTGGGGGGTGGTGGGGGGTGAGGAAAAAAAAACCAAAACCAAAACCCAAGAAGGCCCTTCCCAAAACACCACTCTAAATTGCTCACATCCCTGGAAATAAAAACAGAGAGTTTCCCCTGATGACAGACTTCCCGATATGCAGAGAATGCACACCCCCCGAGCTCCCTCGTGGCTCCTAACAATGGGCAGACAGAAATGCACACAGGGCAGGCCTTTGTCCGTTCACTATATTGTCATCTTATTCCCCAGAATGGCTTCTGGCCTGGTGATGGGGAGAGGGCCTGCTTGCAGGGGAGGAGCCCTCTTCAGCCTGGCTGCTGTGGCTGAGGGCGGTATCTGCGGACTCTAGGAGAGGACAAATCCTGGGAGCTGGGGTGGGGGGGGGGTGCTGTGCCATGGCTCCAATAATTCGGCCGCCCTGGAATTCCTGACAAGGCTGGTGCTTTGAGCTCCCAGAGTTCCTATCAGAGTGAATCAGAAAGCCAAGTATTCTAAACTTTTATGGAAAAGAAGAGAGAGAGAGAGAGAAGGAGAGAGGGAGGGAGGGAGGATGACATCAACATACAGCAATGCTCTGAGTCTCATTGTCAAGTACTGGTAAACCAGGCTTGGTGGCTGCTGCAGATCTTACTAAATTTCTCATAAAACAGGACTTTTTTTTTTAGAAGGCGGTAGGAACAAAGGGACTACAGGGTTGGTAGATCACTTTTTGGCCTTACTTCAGAACCTCTGTATATAAAATTTCCATTTTTATCATTAAATAATTGGAGGAAAATAGAATAATGGAGACAACCATCTAGAAGTTTCCAAAGCTCCAGGTGTTTGAGAGTATGGAAATATACATAGACACACGTGGTCTGGGCTTTACATGGGCTCATGATCTTTTTATTTATTTGTTGATCACATCCTTATTTGGAGGGGGTGGGATGGGTGGGCCACGCACGCAGACTTCATTCATTCAACATAGCCTTGGGACACGCGCACTGTGGTAAGACGCCGTGTGAAACACACGAGTGAAACACAGAGAGACTCTGGCCTTAAGAGATTTGCAGTCCTATCCCGGGGACTATAAATCTGGGAACAAGCGTTGTTCCAAGCTGTGTTGCCATCCATATACGTCACTCATCTTCCAGAAAAGCTGGTCAGAAACATCCAACGGGTTGCCTACATCTAGAGGAGAACAGAGTCACATTGACCTGACCGGTAACTCAGCAAATACGGTTAACTCGGTTTCCAGTTTACCAACAGCCAAACCAAAGGCTTCTAGAAGGAGTAAGTCAGCTTTCTGAGCCGTGTCCATCTTTTCTGTGTCTGTTGGAGGACAAACAGCCAGTCCAGCTGCTGTCACGGAGGCCACATTGCAAGCGACCCGTCAGACACAGCTTTTGTCTGCAAACTGCGCTGGGTCTCCCCCCGATGCTTTCTGTGTGGTGGACACCCATGGGCCACGGCAGGGTCTCTCCCCATCCAACTCATCCACTTCCTTTTCAGTCCTCAGGGGCACAACGGCATAAAATACCCTTAGTATTATTTGAGGCTCAGCGTTATACCTAAGATGATTTTCCCGAAAGACTAGGAAACCATCGCGTTTATCACAAGGAGAGAAGTAGTGGATGTGAGTGGGGGGCGAGGGGGCAGTTCATGCTGCCAGCGGATACTGCAGATCATGCCGAAAAGATCTGAGAGTGAACATCTTGTGTTACCAGCTTCTCAAATTCGACTACTGTGATTTTTTTTTTTAAGATTTTATTTATTTGAGAGAGAGAGGAGAGACGGAGAGTACAAGCAGGGAGGAGAGGGAGAAGCGGGCTCCCTTGCAGAGCAAGGAACCCGATGCGGGGCCCGATCCCAGGGCCGGGATCATGACCTGAGCCGAAGGCAGACGCTTAACCAACTGAGCCACCCAGGCACCCCCGACTACTGCGATTTTATGAGTGCCTCTGTTTCCTTCTAAACGGTTGTGGCATTTTTCTGAAAGTGGCAACCAACCTAATACACATTATTTGCGCCACCTGCAGCGTTATTGCTGAGAATAATCCACACGGCTGCTGATGCAATTTTAGCCTTCTATTTCTGAGCTTTGGAGCCGTTTAAGCAGCTGGTCTACGGGTGGACTCTTAGAGCACCTTTGGGTTTTTGGTTTTGTTTTTTTTTTAACATTTTATTTATTTGAGAGAGGGAGAGAGAAAATGCGCAAGCAGGAGCAGGGGGAGCGGCAGGCAGAGGGAGAAGCAGGCTCCCCGATGTGATGCGGGGCTCGATCCCAGGACCCTGGGATCATGACCTGAGCTGAAGGCAGACGCTTAACCGACTGAGCCACCCGGGCGTCCCCGTAGAACCCCTTTGAATACCCGACAGAGAGGTCCATTTTAACTAATGCTGCACCCTCTTTACGGCTCTGGTAGTCCCTGGAGTGTTGGGGAAAGGGTGCTGAGTCCGAAGTCCACCTGACTTAAATGTTTGTTTCCACGAAAGGTGTCCTAAACGGTGGCCCTCTATACTATTTGAAGATGTGTCTTCAAATAGTGTAGACGGCCAGGAAGTGACTCTCTGCTCCCCAGCGCCAGCATTTGCCAATTGCTCTGTTCTGCTCGATAAAGGTGAACAGGAAGTGAAACCTCGTGGGCTCTTATGCACGGCTGTTTTTCCAGACAGAGCAGAAACGTCCGCCTGAACATTCTTCTAAGGACTTGCTAACAAAGGGTTGAAACTAGCAGGCAGGCAGTGTATCCGTTTTGCTGCTTGTTCTTTGCCTACGAAATGAAAACAAAAAAAGTGGCATTGAATTTGGCGTTTGAAACTGCTGTGATGACCGGCTCGCCCAGCCCCTGATCTTCTAGAAGCGTGAGCCCGTCCCGGGAGCCAGCACAGCCATTTCTCAAGAATGAGAAAAGGACTGGGGCCATGCAGTAGTGTTTCTTCTTCCTGACCTCTGTAGCAGCCAGCTGGGCAGAAACACATGGAAAGAAAAATCAAGAACCCTAGAGAGGAACCAAATCCTTCCCAGACAGACTGAGAATGCACTTCAAGCCTTCGGCTCAGATATCACCGATTTGATCCATTTGTTCTAGCTCTTTAGTAGAATGTGAGGTTAAATACACAAATTTCCATTAGCGTTCTCTGTACTAGCGCTGGCATGCGATTTGTGTTTTGTTTTTTTTTCTTAAGACACCGTATAGTGGAGTGATTTTTAAACATCTAGCATTTATGTCCTATAAAAAGCCGGGGGTGAGGGTGGGGTGGAAGACCCAGCAGAGAATGAGAGAAAACATAAGATCCTTTTGGATTTCCCTTCCCTGATTTTGAATGTTGTTGTTTTTTCCTTTCTTTCTTTTCTTTCTTTTTTCTTTCTTTCTTTCTTTCTTTTTCTTTCTTTCTTTCTTTCTTTTTCTCTTTCTTCTTTCTTTCTTTTCTTCCTTTCTTCCTTTCTTTCCTTTCTTTTGAGACCTTAAAGGTTTTAAAATTTCAGTCACATGTGAGCACTGAGGGACAAGGAAGCAGCATTTTATTCACCTTTGGGTGCCTGACAAGCAGAAATGGTAGTGTTGGGGTGGGTTGAATACAAGAATCCTTGGCCTTGTCCTTCTGTTCTTCTAATCCATCTAATCTGTCCTCCTCCTCCTGTGTGGGATAATGTTAGGCTTGAATCATGAGTGACGGCTGGGATTACATTCAGGAGAAGTTTAGATCGTCCGTCTCGAAAGTCTTCCTTTTTCCCCCTGTGTCGGAGATTTATTGAGAAAATCTGCCTTCAGCTACTATAGCGGCTTGGCGCACACTCACTTCCTGTCAGTTATTTGCATTTCTATGGCCTATTATAGCTAAACATTTCAAAGAACCTCCTAAAATGTGAGGGTTAATTTAATTAAACTGTACTGCTCTGTCTTGGGGATGAATATGACAATGTTTTGCTCATTTCAGAGCTGGAAAATTCAGGCCCCAAAGTTATAAAAATATTTCTCTCTCCTACTTCTTCTACTTCTGAATAAATCATTCAGTATAGGGGAAAAAAAAGTCATATTTTTTCTTTTGGGTTGGAAACAAAAATCCTTTTCAGAGATTTTGATGATTCTTCCTCCAAACCTTTGCTTCATTCACACGCTCTGCTAACTAACCCCACTCCCCTTCTAAAATCAGTAGAACCATCTATCTACCTCTGTGATGGGAGAAGCCGTAATGAAATTAGCTTAAGAATTAAAATTCTCCTTTTCAAGGACTTTCATGATCTTTCTCCTCTATAAAATCCCTTGATCTCTCCCTGTGTGAACTTCCCACTTATATTGCTATAGCAATGGTTCTGAACTTTTAAACAGGCGACCCCTTTTTGCCTGCTAAATTTTTTGTGGCCTCCCACAAGATACTATAATTATTTTTTAGAACTTCGAAATTTATTAGAGAAGAATCTTCTAGCTGAGGAATTACATTCATTTGCTTGGGAAAATACATGTTCAGTATTGGATCTCTTCATCCCTATGATTACCCTGTGAGCCCCCAGGAGTCTGAGGCCCACAATAAAGAACCTCTGGTGGTTTTCACTCAGCCATTTGGCTGTTTCTTTGCCTTGTTTTCTAATTGCTCCTCAGTGTTTAGTTTTAGAGGACGGGAATCAGGCCATCTTTTTTGCTCTCTCAGGGTTGGCCACATAGTGTGGCTTCAGAAACTAGTGGTTCACGCATTGCTTGGTCCGTTCTCTTGATTCCCTTTTGCCTTAGCGAGAGGCACTGCGCTGACCTTTCAAACAAATCTTTGGCTTCCGCAACTTGTTTTGTCTCTCGGTGAAAAGAGAAGGGCCTCTGACCTCCACCTAGTGAGAATCTGACTAAATATTCATGGATGAACAGCTTCCATCTTTGCAGACTTTGTCCTTTGAAGCCTGTTTTGCTTTCTTTTCTCACTATGGCAGGGTCTTTCAGTTGTCTGATGAGCATAAAGTTTCCAAAGACCTATTCCCTCCAGAAAGGAACGTCAGGGCCCCTCGACTGGATGGACAAAGGGTCTAGGCCGGACCCAGTGGCTCTGGAATAGTCAAGCGAAGAAACAGTGGCCCCATTGGCCACCGTTTCTATCTGTGCTTTGGTCCTGCTTGAAGATGGTTTGTCTCTGAGCTCTTTTCATCACCGACTTTACGATCATCTTGTCAACAAGTTATTCTAAAAATTGTCCAAAGGTCTCCATGAATTCTCAGCACAGAAGCTATCCTTTGGAGTCTTTTGTGATTATTGCTTTGCCCTTGACACGTGGCTGGTATTAACTAGTTTTGAAAATCTTTTATTTTTTATTTATTTATTTTTTATTTTTAAAGATTTTGTTTATTTATTTGACAGAGAGAGAGACAGGGAGAGAGGGAACACAAGCAGGGGGAGTGGGAGAGGGAGAAGTAGGCTTCCTGCTGAGCAGGGAGCCCGATGCAGGGCTCGATCCCAGGACCCTGGGATCATGACCTGAGCCGAAGGCAGACGCTTCATGACTGAGCCACCCAGGCGCCCCTAGTTTTGAAAATCTTGACACTGGAACAAACCTTCACCCAGTAGAGTCACCGCCACCTTCCTCGAGGGCTGGGTTTTCTGTTGTTGGTTTTTGTTTCTGGTTTTTGTGTGTGTGTGTGTGGGGGGGGGCTGGTTGTAAGGGGCTTCTTCAGCTGATTGGCAGTGATGCCAGAGACTTACCCCCTCCTGCAGTGATCTCCCAGTTAACTTCGCTCCCACCCCTCAGCACTGCTGCTCCTCTCTGGGTTGCTGGATGGATGTGGAACGTAAATCACCTTAACTGTGGGTGCGTAGGATGGGTTGGGAGTCCCATGTGTCTCTCCACATAAGGACTAGTAAGAACGCTTCGTGGGTCACATCCTGGCGTGTGCTGGCTTCTGGCTTCTCCAAAAACAAGTGGAGATGCTTGTTTTTTTCATTTCAAATAATGTGCAGGGACTTGCCATTAGCTCCAGGTTCTTTTAAGTGTATGTTTCTCCGATGTTGGGGGGGGCGGGGGTGGTGGGTAGCAGACCAAATAGATCCAGATTCGGGCCTACAATGCTAACTGCACCTAGGCAGCCAAGATGAATGGCTCTGGTCTTCTAATTAGCCATGTGACTTCAGGCAGGTCCCTTTCTCTGGCTTTGAGTTTTTCATTTGTAGAATGATGCAAGTGGATCAGGTTCTTTCTAGGCCCCTTTCTGGTCCTTTCCCTCTCTAAGGGTGTGTGATGAATAGGTGAGCTGGGTCACCGCGGGTTCCAGCATAGCGCCGAGAGCCTCACTCCCTATTCCTGGTGCACACACACATCTCCACACAGGGCTCCCTGGTTTTTAAAGGAAGGCAAATGGAAAAGGAGATCTGAAACCCACATAGTTTCAGTTCTGACTTAGTGAATTTTGATTTTAAACGCTTTCGCATATGAAACAGTGAGTGGGCAGAAGAATCCTACGATGAGAGCCCTGAGGTTGGATGAGCAACACACAACCTCTTTCTATTGGTGGTTGTCTTTTGGAACAAAACAAAGCACTACTCAAAGCCAAAAAAGAAAAAAAAATAAGAATAAGCAGAAGAAAAAAGAGAACTCACCACACTCTGTGAGAGGCACTGTTGAACAAAGAGAAATAGAACATGGTGGCCTGCCTAGCCTCGCAGGCCCTTGGCCAACCCACCTGCTTCTAATGCTGCCACACTTGTGTGTATCAGGGTGATTTCTGGGATGGACAGTTTCACTGAGCCTTTGAAGACGGAGAAGTTTACTTAGTCTCAGGGCTTTTAAAACAAAACAAAAACAGTGCTAAGAGAGAAAACTGTTGGGATTTATGCTACACGCAATAACGTCTTCCAAGCGGCTCTGTGGGATGGGTAACACTTGAGTTGGGCTGTGTGGCAGGAATGGACAGTGGTGCATCACCATTGTTTCCCACAGCCTCCTCCCAAGGCAGAGCTCCCTGTTACGAAGGGGCCTGAGCACATTGCCTGCAAATAACGTGTTAGCAACTTTTAAATTCATGTGGGTCCTGACAGACAAACCTGCTCCAGGCAAATGATTATCTGCATGATTTGTCATACTGGCTCTTAGATAAAATATGAAAATTAATCAGGGAGCGAGGGAGGTCTAAAATGTTGCTCGGGAGTGTAAAGAAAAGAGAGAGAGAAATGTTAAGCATTTAAATAGGAAGCACTAATAAGGAAAAACATATGACACTATTACACTGGAATTTTTCCTTTTTTGGCCATTCCTGAATTTCTATAGTTGTAACCGAGCTACTCGAGCTATTCTTGTGATTTTTTTTTTTTTAATGTCGTATAAAAATGGAGGGTCTATCAAAGACAACATCTTGTAGGTTTGGAGCATTTGTAAGGGAAGTTTTGAAAGAACTTGTTACTTATCTGCCTGTGAGTGTCTTTCCAAGCTTTCTTTGGATTTTTTTTATAGGGGGAGGGGGATTTGTTTTCCTGTTTAAATACTGGACCTCCTGGGGGAACATCTGTTTCTCAGAGAATGATAAATAAGGGTAGGGATATGATGCATTCAACAAATTAAAAAAAAAAAAACATCATCAGTTGTGCAAACGTACCTAAAGAAAACACAATGTACAGATTTGTGGGGGAGGCTTCAAGGGAAGTCAGACCCCGGGAGAAAGCAACATGATATGATGATACAGAGCAGTGAATGAAGAGATCTCGCTAGAGAATCAGAAAATGAGGAAGAATTGAAAGTGTTGATTTTTCTCTTGGGCTTAGAAAGTGTGGGGAACCATTTAAAAATAAATACTCAAGGGGCGCCTGGGTGGCTCAGTCGTTAAGCGGCTGCCTTCGGCTCAGGTCATGATTCCAGGTCCTGGGATTGAGCCCCGCATCGGGCTCCCTGCTCGGCGGGAGGCCTGCTTCTCCCTCTCCCACTCCCACTGCTTATATTCCCTCTCTCGCTGTGTCTCTGTCAAATAAATAAAATCTTTAAAAAAAAAAAAAAAAATACTCAAAAAGGTCTGTCATGGAGTGTTAGAGATGGGAAAGATTGATGTCTACGGGACCACCACTGCAGGCCTGTGGCCGTTCCGGGCCTTGGAGGCGCAGTGACCACAATGCACAAAGTTCCTTCCTCCAGGGAGCTTGCATTCTAGTGAGGGGATGCTGGCAAAAAGCAAAGAAATAGGGGCGCCTGGGTGGCTCAGTCATTGAGCGTCTGCCTTCAGCTCAGGTCATGATCCCAGGTTCCTGGGATCGAGCCCCGCATCGGGCTCCCTGCTCCGTGGGAGGCCTGCTTCTCCCTCTCCCACTCTCCCTGCTTGTGTTCCCTCTCTCGCTGTGTCTCTCTCTGTCAAACAAATAAAATCTTAAAAAAAAAAAAAAAAGCAAAGAAATATGCAATATGGCAGATGTATTGGTAAACGCTTTGGAGAAAAGTCAAATAGAATAGAGGTGATGGAGAGAGCAGGGAAGGATGGGGACCCATGTTGTGATATATAGGTTATGATCACAAGGATCATTAAGTCTAGCTACCATTCTCTCTCCGTACAGATGAAGGGACCCGACGCCCTGAGCGATGGCCCACGGTCCCCCGCCTTGCTAGTGGCCCATTGGGAATACAACCCAGCTCTCGTGACCCAAGACCAGTGCTCTTTCCTCTGGCCTCCACCCTAGGCTGGTCCACAGTTGCAAATGAGTTGTTGCCATCAGTTTTGAAAATCTATCATTTCTTCCCTTGGCGATCAATTTATATCGATTTTTTTTAATGAGTCTGAAATGAATTGTCGAACACCATTCCCACACCAACTTGTGCCAGCAGTAATGGTACCTAATATTTAGAATGGGTTAATTGATCGGTTGGTGGCTTTGGAGTTGTCTAGAGGTGACCCACTGGCGGTGTGGTCAGTAAGCGTTCGTGACGCTGCTTGGTACACTTCGTGGTGACGTGACGCACCCAGGACGAGAGCCCCCCACCTTTAATGTGCTCGTGAGTCAGGCGGGGATCTTGTGAAAATGCATATTCTGATTCAAAATGTCTAAGTGGGGCTGCGATTCTGCCGGCCAGGTGATGCTGATGTCGCTGGTCCAGAGACCACGCTTGGAGCACCGAGGGTCCAGTTTGTCGGCACAGCTGGAAGAGGGACTTCAATGTTAAAGCCTGCATTTTTCTTCCTTCATTTCCCCACTGCCCTACTCCCCTCTCCTGGAAGAATCCGGCTTAAAAAAAGAAAACGTCGTGAAACACCAGTGCCCAGCCTGAATTACAATGTTAGGCGCGTAATTATCTGGGCAAAGCCCAGATGTTTCAGATGGACGGTGAGCTCAGCCGGCCGCCAGGGTCCCGTGACGAAGTTGCTGGCTTGAAGACACGGTCAAGGCCGTGCCGCATAGGCGAGAGGGAAAGCCGTACGTGTGCTTGAAACTTGGGGAGGTGAGCCGTGAGCAAGGCTTACGGTTGCCCCAGATACCATTGGAAGCGGCTCCTTCCCCCACAGATTGGGAGCTTAGACTCCTGCGTGCTAGTCTGGGCTGCAAGCGTGACTCAGTCCGTGTCTGCAAATGAAAGCTTTGGTCCTTGGCTGTGACACACATAAAAGTAGCAGAGTGCAGGCCGTGAGGGGGCTCGTCCCTTCCGGGGGGCTGCCACCGTCTTGAGCCATCCTCTGCTGGAGCCATCGTGAAGGCAGGAGTGAGCGTGAGCGGGGACTTAGTTTGGGACAGATTGCAGAACTGGTCTGTGGGAAACAGGCTTCGTGCGAAATCTGCCCTCATTGCTCTTTACATTTGAGCGTATTTGCTCACTCACTGCAGTGTCTCGCTGGCAACAACCTTGATCGACCCTGCACATGTGAAGTCATGTCCTGGGGCCTGCAGCTCGGGAGGGAGGAGCCAGCCCCCCCCCCCCCCCCCGCACCGCTGCGATCTGGCTGGGCCTGGGAGAGGTGGGCTCCCCAGGTGTTTTTGCAAGCTCAGGTTCTTGTCAGAGGACAATGGGAACAATGGTAGTGAGAAAAAATTAAATTGATATCTCTAAGTGGACGGAAGCTGATTGCCACTATTTTCATGGAGGCAAAACCATCAGTTCTGGTGGGCGTAGGCTTCCACGGCGATGTGGGGCTTTGTTTCAACTTGAGGCTTTAGACCATTTGGTCTGTATCCAGTGAGACCCCGGGGGGTATGTGAGGATGGGGTGGTGAGTGGGTGGGAGAGATCAGATTTTGGATTTCAAGGCATTTGCCAACATCTTTTAGGCTGCCTTCTTCCTTCTTCGGTCAGGACTTGTCACCCCCAGGGGAAAGTGGTCATTCACTTTGGAACAGTTGGAATCTCCCTCATGCTCGCAGGACAAATGGAACACTCTGGACCACCAACCACTGACCCAGAGGTTGGACTTCACCCTGGACATTTTGTCAGGCTCTTTTGTTCAAAGTTGAACTGGAGAGGTGGCAAGCAGAGGTGGATCTCTCTTACCAGTCACTAGAATGCTTTGTCATGACCCAGACAAGCCATCCGGGAAACCAAAGACTGCTCTTCCCTGGCCCTATCTAGCTAACCTAGCTCTAGCCATAACAGCTCCCCAGCCTGAGTGGGCATAGCAATGCAAACACCCTCTTCTCCTTCACCAAATCTCAATCCATGGCAAGTGTCTCAAGGACGAGGCTCTGGGACAGTCCCGCTCTCCTGGGCCTGAGGTTTCTGCAAGAGTCTGCTCTCGGCTTGGCAAATACCAACTGTTTCCAGCAGGAGATTCTGGGAAAAGAAAGGAAAAACCCTTTTTAAGTCAAGTGGCCCTTCTCACTGTCACTTTGAATGGGTAAATCATTTATACTTTTAAGTGTCCACACTCCAGACGTGGTGTATGTGAGTGGACACCCACTGACAGGGCCCTTCTATAGCTCTGTGCAGTGAACCAGGCCCCAGGAGAGAGGTGGCGCTGGGAGGGATGGAGAAAAGCTTGATCCGTTTTTCTTATGATATGACTCATTTTAAAACATTGCAACGCCTTTAAAGCAAAATGGCATGCTTGTTTTCATTGGAATAAACTTTTTTACTCTGGGATATTTTTCAATTCATAGAAAATTTGCAAAGATAGTAGAAAGTTCCCATATACTTCTCATCCAGCTTCCCCGAGAGTGAACATCTTACATTTCCACTGTTTATTTGTCAAAGCTAAGAAATCAACATGGGTGCAGTACTGTTAATCAAACTCTAGATTTAGGTTTTGTCAGTTTTTCCCATTCATGTGCTTTTTCTATTCCAGGAGCCAATCCAGGGTACGATGTTAACATTTAGTAGCTTGCTCTTTCTACCAAATTCCACTTGATCTAATCTAGCGGATTTTTTCACCCGCCTTACTGAGCACCTGTTCTGAGCAGGACCTTGGCTGGACCAACTCTGAGGCCAAGATGAGTAAGTCCTCAGCAGTTTGCCATCTAGTTGGAGATCTGATGCACAAATAACCACCACGGGACATGCACCGTCCGAGTAGTTCCAAACAGTGCCTCGGGATTGTAGAACCTGGGCATAGCTGTGCCCCAGGCCTCGCTGAGGACAGATTTGCTATGAGCCTGGGAAAATCAGAAGTCATTCCTGGCTAGAGAAGTAGCCTGGGGAAGGAAGTCTGGGAAGGTTTAGCAGGGCTCGACCCAATTTGACTTCAACAGGAAAGGGAAAATACTGTGTGGTGCTGAGCCAGTCATTCAAGATGCAGGTGCTTGGAACTGAGAAATGTCTTGGTCTCCAAAAATGAGGAAAGGAAATACCCCAACACTGGCGAAATTGCATTTGTGCGTGCATGTGCGTGCGTCCGTGCGTGTTTGTGAGTCAATCGGGGCTTGTTAGGAAGAAACCCTACCAACCTTTCTTTTACTACACGGTTGCTGGCTGAACTCTGATTTCACGGCAAAGAACTCACAAAAAGGTGCTTTTTTTTTTTTTTTTAAAGATTTTATTTATTTATTAGAGAGCGAGCGAGAGAGAAACAGCATGAGAAGGGAGAGGGTCAGAGGGCGAAGCAGGCTCCCTGCTGAGCCGGGAGCCCGATGTGGGACTCGATCCCAGGACTCCGGGACCATGACCTGAGCCGAAGGCAGTCGCTTAACCAACTGAGCCACCCAGGCGCCCACAAAAAGGTGCTTTTATTCCCAGGCCGAAAGCACAGGAAAATGCCACAAATCCTATGGCGTTCTAGCACCCAGATAGAAAAATCATCCACTTAATTTTGTTGGTTGTGGGTTTTGTGGCCATTGTCTCTGCTCGTTCCTCACCCTGGTGCTGCTGACTCTCAACATGGCAGAGGTATGAGTAGTGGAACGGGACCCCATTTCTCCCCCCGAAAAGCAGATGGCTGCAGGCAAATGGGGCTGTCAGACCGACACACGGCCTCAGCTCAGTCCCCAGAGAAGACTGAACATTGAGTTGAAAGCGGTTGTTTCCCAAAGCGGGGCACCCACAGATGGCAGAAGCAATTGCAGTGTTGACCTGTAGGACTTCAAGGAGGGTTCAGTCGGAGTGTTCCCAAGTTCTGCTTCCCATAATCAAAGCTTAACTTCTGTTTTCCCACAAGAATTTCTTTCTTGATGCAAAGGAGGCCAAGCTCTAGCATGGATGCTCTGCACAATTCCCAGGATGCACCAGCAAACCCAGACTTGGATAGTGGATGTAGGGGTGGGGGCGGGGCTGTGGGCAAGGACCAGCCTGGACTGGGGGCGGCCACCGTGAGGCCGGCAGTTTAGCTCAAGGGCTCATCCGGCAGGAGAGCCTAACTTAAAAGGCAAGAAAAGAGGGGCGCCTGGGTGCCTCAGTCGGTTGAGCGTCTGACTCTTGGTTTCAGTTCAGGTCCTGATGTCATGGGTCGTGAGACTGAGCCCCAAGTCAGGCTCCTTGCTCAGTGGGGAGTCCCCTTGCTGCTTGAAGATTCTCTCCCTCTGCCCCTCTCCCACCCCTCTTTTTTTCTCTCTCTCTAAAATAAATTTTTTTTTAAAGGCAAGAAAAGAGGGCGAGAGTCTGGGGGCAGCCCTCCGTGGGTGAGGGCCTAGAGGTTGAAAAGGCAGGGAAAAGTGTGTCTTTCGTGGCTGAATGAAAGCCGGTGTGATTCCAGTAGCCGGGCAGACCTTAATCTTCTGCCGGTCAGATGGGTTTTCATCTGTAAATGAGAATATTATCATCTGCACTGTTTCGCAGGCTGCAGTAAGAAGGGGAAAACAAACCCCGTCCAGAGGACATTGCGGGCCGAAGAGCCTTCAGGCGTGGGCGGCTATCGTTCAGACTACTTCAGGTGTCATCAGAGAGCACTTTGCTGCATTTGTCCTAGTAAACACGAGGGTCTCGTTGCAGTAAAAAGAGAACAGCCCTTATGCTACTAAGAAAAACAGATCGAGGTGTTTGCCTCTTGTGGCAGCAAGGATAACGACTGAGCAGTGCTCCCCGCGTCCTGTGGACCAGCTGTGCTCCAGGCAAAGGGGACTTGAGGTTGCCGATGGCCTCAGGGCTGCCGATCAGGTGCACTTGAAATAGGGCCACTGTCCTGGAGTATTTGGGCAGGCCCAAGGTAATCACAAGGGTCCTTAAAAGTGAAGGCGGAAGGAGTGACGGTGGAAGAGAGAACCAGAGGCGGAGCAAGGAAGGGATGGGGCCTGGCGTGGTGGGCCGTGGGGTTGGAGGAAGGGCCCTGCGCCAAGGCAGGCGGGCAGCCTTCTAGAAGCTGGACGAGGCAAGGGGATGGATTCTCACCCTCCAGAGAGCAGTGCAGTCTGGCCAACTCCTTGCTCTGAGCCCAGCGAGCTCCACGTCAGACTTCTGACATGCAAAACCGTAAGATGGCAGATTTGTGTTGTTTGAAGACACCGAGTTTGTGGTACTTTGTTACAGCCGCCATAGGAAGCTAAGGCACCTGTCAGTAGGGATTCTGACCTTGAGGGCGCCTTCCTGGCTGTGGGCATGCAATGTTTATTAGCTGCACAGGTTTTCAGGAACCCCCTTCAGTCTTATCCTTGTGCACAATCCCAGACGAATTCATATTTTTCCCTGTTTGCCTGGCAGGAACTGTAGTTGCTGAGTGAGAGGAGCTACTTAACAGAACTCTTTTGACACTTCCTATGATGTTTGCCAAGATTTATATATAAAATAACTCTTGCCTGATTCAGGTTCCCCGGTTTGGTGTTGAGCAGGGTGTGCTGGGGGTGAATTAAAAGAGAAACTTCGATTCAAGGGCAGAGCCATGCTGCTAGATCCCAACTCAACAGATTTCCAGAAGAAAGACAGGCTCCATCAAGTGGGCCTTTCCCCTGTGATTGCCAGTGTTCTCTGGGAACAACGGAGGCCGCATGGCCTTCTCCTTTGCTTGTTTTTAACATAAAGTGAGAGGTAGATGACAGAAACCCAGTTCACGCTGCCCTGCCCCTCTGGAGGAGCTCAGAGAGGGAGAGGCAAGCCCACGCTCCCCAGTAAACATCTGTAAAAGGATTTGGAACTAAGGAGGGGGAAGTTCTGAGGCCTGCTAAACGAGAAGGAAGGGCTTTATTTACAGGCCGTGGATTGGGCTTCCTGTTGTGAGGCTCCGGGCTGTTTCATAACAGCTGGGGGCCCGCAGCGTCTGGTGCTACAATGAGGAAGCGGCGCTCTGGGTTCCTCCATGTTATGCAAGTGAATGACCTCCAGTGCGGACTGAAATGGGCGCAGGAAGAACGGGCCGCTTGCACTTGCTCTTGCAGACACGATAGAGCTGTTTTTTTAATTGCAGAATTAGCTTTCCCTGTATCATATCATTGAATATGCAGCCTATCCTTTCTTCTTGGGTCTGCTCTTTGCCCGTCTGGAGATTAAAAGCACCGAAAGGGATAAGCACCCAAGGGGGTGGCCCCATAGCACGGATTAGTTGTCACCGCACGGCCAGAAGCTCCAAAAGCCAGCGTGGTCTGTGAATAAAGGAATAAGATTTATGTCTTTCTGGTCGCACAACTTTGCCATAAATGCCACGAAGGCTGTTTTGGCAGCAGATTTACCTAGAAGGTCCGCCAAGGGACCGGGAAACATCTTCAGCGGGGGTGGGATGTGTCCTTTATGGGCGCTCCTGGGGGGCTAGCTTTACACAGGTAAACTACCGTGAGAAACTGCAGGGACTTCCTGTGTTGCTTTTTTGGCTGAACACTCAAAAATCGAGATTTTGGGGGGCTCCTGGGTGGCTCAGTCGGTTGGGCTTCTGCCTTTCGCCCAGGTCATGATCTCAGGGTCCTGGGATCGAGCCCCAAATCAGGGTCACTGCTCAGCGGGGAGTCTGCTTCTCTCTCTGTGCTCTCCCTCTCTCTCGCTCTCTCAAATAAATAAATAAAATCTTTTTAAAAAAATCGAGCTTTTTCAGCAAAGGGGTCTTTCGGGTTGGAGGACAGAGATGGGGCTCAGTCTTTACACTGTGCGGGTACGAATTTGAATTGGACCATGTACTAACTGTGTGACCCTAACGAAGTGAATTAACATCTCTGTGCCTCAGGTTCCTTATCTTTAATAGGAAGAGTCCTAAAGCTTATGCCTTAGAGTTGTGAGAATGAAGTAAGGCAATACGGGAAGGCCACAGAGCGGTGCCTGATGCTAGAGAATCTTTGATCAGTGATAGCTATTCTGATTCACCACGGAGGACAAAAAGGAACAGAACCAGGCCAGTGACACGAGGAAGGAAAGCCTGCAGGCCTGGGAAACGGCCCCCACCAACACGTGGTATCATTTGTACCCAGCACTCAGAGCTTTCCAAGTCTCTCCGGCCAGCTGCTTGTCCAGCGTGCTTCCCTACAACCAGCCTTCCAGAAGCTTCTGCACCAGCCACACTGGTCTCGAGGACTTGCCCGTCTCCTTCCCTGGACTCAGACCTTCTCCCCCCTCACCTCTGCACTTCCGCCTGTCCATTCTGCAGAGTTCTTTTTCTCTGTGAAACCGTCCTCCTCTGAGCTCACATGACTGCAGGTCACAAGGCTTTTTTTAAAAATTATTTGGAGGGACATTAGATGCCTTGCCTGTGTTATAAATGTAAAAACTCGGATCAGAAAAGTCGCATGGTTTGACAATCCTATTCAACTCTGCACTTGGAAAATACGGACTAAAAGCCCAGGTTTTCAACTCCCTTACCTCTGGGCCATACTAAATATTGGGGACACCACTCTTGTAGCAGTGCAAGTCTGGGTGACTGTATTCTTTCCCCTTGCCATTGCTTAATGACACTTTGGTGTCCCTGTAGTTTACCTGTGTAAAGCTAGCCCCCTGAGCGCCCATACAGGACACATCCCATCCCCGCTGAAGATGTTTCCCGGTCCCTTGGCTGACCTTCTAGGTAAATCCGCTGCCAAAATGGCCTTCATGGCAAAGTTGTGCGGTCAGAAAGACATCGATCGAATTCCCTTTTTCACAGACCGTTTCTGGGGTTTGGTGTCTTGTCTCTCCATCTGATTCTAAGTGCCCCAAAGCAGGGATCAGATGTCTGTTTTGTATTCCCAAAGAGGTCTCTCAAATCCAAATTTCAGATCCCTGATACTGTTGAGAATCTTTAGTGTAAATATTTATTGACGTTTGTGTGGATTCAGTGATGAGGTGGCTTTTTCTCTTCTGGTGCAAATGTCTGTAAAAGGCAGGTTGTGTCCGTCCGTGCCCGTCCCATGTCCTCCCCCCCCCCCCCCCCCCCCCCCCACTGCAGGGTCTGTGGATGGGTGTACCAGTCTCAGGAGTGGCCCCGTTGTGAATCCCGGCCCTTGTCATCATAGTAGGTGACATCCTGGACTTTCTCCCCAGACTTTAGTTCCATCTGAAAGCCCTGGCCTTAGCATTCCGCACATTGACCACACTGGAAGTGAAACCATAGGCTCATTTTTCATGCACGGACGCAGTGTATAAGGAAGTTAAAAAAAAAAAAGGCAAAAAGAGAACAGACCCACTTTGTTCCCTTTAATGTCAGGTTTGGTGGGTTGCAGAACTTGGGGCAGGCTGTGGGGGCCGGCAAACGACACCATATGGCCTCTTTTGTATTCTCCGGGGAACATGGCGACTGAATTCCTTTTGCAAAGGAATGTAGGACAGTTTCCAATTTTCAACTGTGAACATCTTGCCTGGGAATGCTAAGGAAGGCAGGGTGTTCGCCTGTTATGTTGGGGTACAGGGCCCAGGCAGGGACCCTGCAGGGACCTGTGGTGGCGGCGAGCACAGGATCTTCTTAAGGCCTTGTTTCTTCTGGATGTGTTCATGCTGAAGACTTAGGAGATCTGTTTGTTGGCAGGAAGGTCCCTTTATTGCTTCAGTTCATCGCATTTTAGCCTGGCCTTTCACAGCCTGGAATTTAAACCTTTGGGTCTTTTGACGCAAGCTCATGGTAAAATTAAGTATCACTCTTGTCAGATCCTTCACGTCCGCTGGCCTTTGACGTATCCCAGGTGCCGTGGAAATACTGCTCTACGTTTTTCAGCATTTCCAGGCAGAAAACCATGGCCAGGCCTTCTTGGCATGCCTCTCTGCCGCTGTTCATACCCTCCCACTGACTCAGTCAGATCCCACTTCCCGGCTCAGCACAGAAATGGCATTCCCTCCCGTAACCTTCGAGAGAGAAGGTTGGATTAAAGGGCAAACACCTGTCAGTTTCCACATCCTAAGCAGCTCCTTTTCCTTGGGGCGGTGTGGTACAGGGAAAAGAAAGGTTTGACATCAGCTTCGAGTTCCAGTAGCAGTAATCTTGCTCCCTGGCTGTGAGGAGTTAAGGAAGTTTACTTCTCCAAGGTTCAGTTTCTTCATCTCTAAAATGAGAAAGACAAGGCCAGTGGCAAAGGGCTGTTGAGAGAGAGCTAATGAGGTCATGCATGCAAAGCATCTAGCCCGGTGCCTGGCCCACAGGAAGCATGGAATGCCTTTCATTATTATTATTATTATTATTATTATTATTATTATTATTAATTATTACTGTGTTAATAACAGCATCTTTCATGGGATTACAAATAAAAAGAACCGGGCAGGTGAATGCTTACAATACTATGTGAAAACACTAGCAAATAGTAAACGCCATTCTCCGCCATCAATCTGGTAGTCCTTCTCCTTCCATTGTGGGGCCCAAATCATACCTATTTCTACTGTATAATTTGGTTTTGGTCCACTTTCCACCATATTTCACTTTGTCCCATATTCCACAGAATCTGACAGAATGCCATATGGATCGTAGTGAGCGCATTATAAAACACCTAACAGATCGAATGGATTATTTTTTACTTAGCCAAACCAGTCTGCTACGCCAAGTAATCACGATGATGATTTCCACCTCCTGAACAATTATCAGAGTGCTCTGGACTGGGAACAGTAGACTGGGTTGCTCATGGTCACCTACTGAGCAGTGCCCCCCAATTTTCTGTTGTCCACGCTGAGGAGAGCTTCCAGTTCTATGCGCACAGGAGCCAAGCCATTTAGGGGCTGCTGGGAGCTGGACCTGGAAGAGACACAGAGGTTGAGCAGAACTAAGTAGGTCCCTCTTACTGAGCAGCTCCCACAGAGCTGACGCTGGCCATTTCCCATAATCCTTCCAGCCATCCTCAAGGCAGGAAGTTTTGTCTTCCATTTTAATGAGGAAACTGAGATCTAGTAACTTTGTCAGAAACGAGCCAGGCCATCCGACTCGACAGCCATGTGTTTTCTGCCATGCTGCCTGGACTCACCAGCGGTGTGGGGGGACTGCCTACCTTGCCCATACTCAGAAAGCATGCTTCATTTTCCGAACCACTCACTTCTCTCTGAGGCGTCTCAGACAATTAGGCGACAATTTTCACACGTTTTCATCTCTCGCCTGCCTCCCTGGGTGTGTCAGGAAGTCATTCGCTGCATACTTTCCCGAATGATAGGCTTGAGGTAGACTTTCAAATTATAAGACTCGCTTGAATGACATTAAATATTCCACCTGATGTCTTCCACAGTGCCTCGAGCCCATCTCCAATGAACACCTTTCTGATCAAATCCGGTTTTAAGAAATGTACTTTTGCCTGGCCCCCATTCAGTAAACCTACACCCTCCTGCTATTGCTACTTGGAAGAACATTAGTCTAGGAAATCAGAGACAGTCCCTTGTAGCAAAGAGACTCAGAATCTCCCCACAAACACAGACTCCCATGACAACCAAACAGAACGAGAAAAGGAAGGGGAAACTCGCTATCTTAAAGCTGCAGGCTGTAATTCCTTTCTGCTAAAAGCTGTAGTACAGCGTAGATTCTATTTAAATGTTTGTTATTTTTGTGACTGACCTAAGGAATGACACTGAGTTTAAAAGGCCTCTCCACTATTCTCTTTTGCCTCTAAACTGGTTTGAAGAAATATCCAACCGATGAATGAGCTGATGAGTTGAATCTGACCTAACCACCTAGCCTATCTTGTCAGGAATCACTTTGACTCTCACCACACACTCCAGCCCCCCTGATAACCTATATCCTTCCCCCCCGGTGAGACTGTCTAGGCTGGCGTACCTCTCCTCTCTGTGGCTCAGTGGGGGAGCAGTTGATAACAGTAGGCCCAAATAAACCTATCTGTTTCTGGTTTCCCCCTAAAAGCAACTCACACTTTAATATCACTGATTACAACGGATGATTCTGTTCTAAAATGAATTTTACATTTATTTAGCTATGCGAGGTTTAGTTCCCAGCAACACCATTAGCAAGGTCTATTTACAGATTTAATTCATGTTCAAAACTCTGTGCTGAAAAGAGAGGTTTCATTGTATTTGTCCTCCTCACTTCCACTGTGTCATTAGGCTCTCTGAGTCGGGATGCTGTGTGACAAGTACCGAGAGCTGAGGGTTCCCATCGCCATTGTGGTTCCTCTCTCTCTATCCCGCACAAAGACCAGCCGAGGTTTCCTGCACGGTAAACTCTCCATGTGTGCTTATCCCTGCGTACTTTAAGAATCAGAGCTGGGGCACATTTTTCCCTCCATAAATCACCACAGAATGAGCCCGTGACAGATCAGTAGCTAGAATGACTGCCAGCCAATCCTGGGATGATTCCTTTCTTCCTGAGGAGAGGCTTTCTGTGCCCCGGGGCCACCCTCCCTCCTGTTAGAGGACACCGTGCAGTGTGCAGTGGGTTTTAATTAACTCCCTAATTGTGCTGCCTCTTTAATTCTCTGTATGGCGTTGTGTGTGTTCTAGCATTAAATCTACAACTCCTCACCATTTTTCTCTCTTCAGAGAGGTGATTCGGTGCAAAGGTTCCCCACAAGAATTTGTATAGTATCGGACTGTGGTAAGAGAAAATTTGAAATAAGCTGAATACCAGGGGCGCCTGGGTGGCTCAGTCATTAAGCGTCTGCCTTCGGCTCAGGTCACGGTCCCGGGGTCCTGGGATCGAGCCCCACATCGGGCTCCCTGCTCAGCAGCCTGCTTCTCCCTCCCCCACTCCCCCTGCTGTGTTCCCTCTCTCGCTGTGTCTCTCTCTGTCAAATAAACAAAATCTTAAAAAAAAAAAAAAAAAAGAAATAAGCTGAATACCCAAGTAAAGGACATAAGGCAGATAAATTATAGTATAACAAAATGGGATATTAAGCATCTATTTAGAATGAGGTGTCTGCTGGGTATTTTAATGTTACGGAAAGTGTCTAAAGTGAGGGTCCTTGCACAGGATCATGTGGATTTATGCAAAGAAATTCTGTGAGATGTATTTCCAGGAGTGGAATTGCTCCTTTAAAAAGTTTATTCATTTTTTTATCTAATAGATATTGGGGGGGGATAACTTCAAAAACTGTACAAACTTATCACAAAGCAATAATCAGTTGGATGGGACAAGACAATAATCGATTTCCAAGGGACTATTTTTAATCCATCCATCTTGGTCTAGGAACAGGCTGGAATGCTGTGCTGGAAACCCTAACACTCTGAAACACCAACTTGCCTTTTCACTCAAGTATGTGTCATTTTACTAGAAAGATGTGTAGAGAAGCTGTTTATAAAATGTTATATATATACACGAAGCATATCTTTTATGTTACTAAATTGTAAGGGCATGCATTATAAAAATAGATAGCTGAAAACATGTTTTTTAAACATCCTCAGAGCATCGGTCCATAAAGACACTCCAGCTTTGCGTCTAAACGCCGTGTGTCACTAATGCGTTCTGGCCCCAGTTTCCCTATTTTTAAACCGAGGCGTTGGAATCAAAGGCCCACTGTAGCGCTGACAACTTGCACGGTTCCTCTTTTCAGCTGATGGTAATGACCGGGAGAACTTCCTCTCTCATAAGAATGGCATCTTGTATTGTATAGGTTGTGTTTAGGCCTCGGAAAAGCCCTGTGAGGTCTAATATCCCCGTGCCCATTTCACAGAGAGGAAACTGACGCACGAAGGTCAAGTAACCTGTCTGAGGCGGTGGGTGGCGGAGCCAGCTTCTTCCTCTTTCTCTCCCTTCTCTTCCCATAGTCACAGATCAAAGTGAATGTCAAAGTAGGACATTCACATAAATGCAGAGGTATTTATTTTTATTTATTTATTTATTTATTTATTTATTTATTTATTTATTTATTTATTAATTATTTGACAGAGACACAGCGAGAGAGGGAACACAAGCAGGGGGAGTGGGAGAGGGAGAAGCAGGCTTCCTGCCGAGCAGGGAGCCTGATGCGGGGCTCGATCCCAGGACCCTGGGACCATGACCTGAGCCGAAGGCAGAAGCTTAATGACTGAGCCACCCAGGCGCCCCAGGACCCTGCAGAGGTTTTAACATCGCCCGCCCTAGCTTAGATAGACTATGTTCATTTCCGTGTTCTAAGGGAGAAGATTCTCAAGTTATACCCAATGGACTATATCGATCGAAACTTGGCTTAGCTTCTTAATGCCTTATGCTTTGAGATTAAGAGCCTTGTTATGTTTTTTATTTTTATTTTATAATTTTTACAGGACACCGAAACAAAGGCAGAAAAGAGTTGGGATGGGAGAATCTCTTCAAGGTCGAATTGAGTCACTTTCTCTGGCAGATCGAGGTTCATACGCTCTCACGCTCTCACGGGGCCGGCTGCTGTGGCCCGCACAGGGATCTGAACTGGTTCCCTTTTCTTGTTAATGAAGGGTCATCACTGACGAGCTGCAGGGTAATATTGAGAATGAGGGGAGACCAAGCTTGCAGAGTCAGCACTCCATACCAGCCGGCCACCACCTTTCCTTGAACACCCAGCCCCCTCCCAGACTTCCAGGCACGGACAGCTCAGGACATGTGAACATTTTGTGCCAGGCAAGAGCCCAAGGAGCTTCTCCAAATCTATATCTTGTTGGACATCTTTTTTTCTTTCAAATCACTTGAATGTTCCACATCTCCAAATAACAAAGAAAAACAGTCTTTCATTTTAAACGTTCTTGCTTATGGATCCTAAGTGTTCTTTTTTTTTTTTTTAAAGATTTTATTTATTTATTTGAGAGAGAGAGAGAATGAGAGACAGAGAGCACGAGAGGGAAGAGGGTCAGAGGGAGAAGCAGACCTCCCGCTGAGCAGGGAGCCCAATGTGGGACTCGATCCCGGGACTCCAGGATCATGACCTGAGCCAAAGGCAGTCGCTTAAACAACTGAGCCACCCAGGCACCCTGGATCCTAAGTGTTCTTAAGAAAGCACTTCGCTGATCACCTCTGATTCCTCAATCTTTTCCAGTTGACGAGTACCTCCTTCTTCCTAGGCGACTCCTCAGGTCTTTTCATATAGGGCTCTAGAGCAGAAAGGTCTGCTTTACCCCTTGAAGCAAGTTACTCAGCCCCTCTGAGTCTCCATTTTTTTTCCTCTGCAAGAAGGAAATAATTGTATCTTCTTTAAGGCATTTTAGGACTAAACAAGGAACATGTGATCTTAGGTGCCAGATCCAACCCACCACGTATGTTTGTAAATGACGTTTTCTTGGCACCTGGCCTGCTCCTTCCTTATCGTAGTGCCTGTTCCTCCGTCCCTGCCTCACGGGCAGAGCTGAGTCATTGCAACAGAGACTATATGGCCTGCAAAGCTTAAAATATTCACTCTCTAGTCCTGCACAGAAAAAGTTCACTGATACCCAGTACAACCCTATATAAAAATAGGCCACCGGCTGTGCTCAGAAGCCCCTTTCCTCAATTCATTAGTTTCTTTTGACATTCAGCAAGTATTTACTGAGCATGTGAGTCAAGCATACGTTAGGGATTCACCTATGAATAAGACCCTCAAAGGATGCTCAAGGAATTTGGGAGAGACACGGCAATTCTGTGCTGAGTGTGGATCTGAGTGTATCTAGGACTCCTGGATAGTGGGGCGCTGGGGGAGGGTGAGGTGGTGTGAGGAAGGTGTGTGTTGGGGGGGAAAGGGTGAGGAACAGGTGAGGTGGGGAGGGAAAGTATGGCGTGGGTAGCGAAGTTTCCAGGAATTGAAGACTTCTCAGTTGAATCCTGGGTAGGGAGGCAGTGGGAGACAGCTGGCCTGTGTTTGTTGACATTTATTCATTCAATAAATATAACTTGAAAAAGTCAGGCAGGATCTCTGACCTTAGGAGAATATAAATTCTGAGATAGACAATCAGCAAGTCAGTCAAGGAGCGAAGACAGTAATTTCTGAGTGGGAGAAATCCTGTGAAGGACGGAAACCAAGGTGATCGGAAGGGATGGGGGAGGGGTGGATTTATCTCGAGTGTCTGGGGAAGCCTCGCTACTGGGAAGGAGAGCATGCGCTGGACAAGAATGACAGGAGTGAGCCAGCCAGGAGAAAACCGGTTAGACAAAAATGTCCTAGGCTGGGAGGCGGCAAGTGCAAAGGCCCCAGGGGGCGGGGGGGAGGAAGGTGACAAGCTGCCCAAAGGCCCTGGGGGGCCGGGGGGAGGGTGAGAAGCTGCCCGCTGTGTTTTGGGGGTGGGGGGAGAAGACCTATGCTGCCTGCCAGGAAGTCCCAGGGTATGAGCCACGGGGAAAGAAGTCCATGGGCCGCATACTGTTGCCATCTGGTTTTCACGCAGTGGACACCAATGGAAGGTTCGAAGCAGGGAAGTGAAGCGATCTGACAATTCGTAATAAAAATAGAACAGTACAACTGGTATGATCATTTTGGGGATGTCATCCTTCTAATGAGTTTGGGGAAGAGGCCTTGGGCTGGAGGTAGATGGGAGCCTCCATCAGGAACAGGTAGAGGTGATGGCTTAACAAGGGAGGGAGGGAGGAGGAGCCCCAGGTACCGGCCAGGGGCCTGGGCTGCACAGTGGGAACACAGTCCGAGTTCGTGCTCCTGTGTTTGCTTTGCTTTGGGGCCACCACAGTCCGCCCTTTGGCCAAGATAAAGATGAGAGTGACTTTAAAGCAACCCCCCCCCCCCAACAGCCTGTTGACGTGAAATGGGAAGTTCCTTGGAATGGGGCTTGCCAGCCGCCAGGGATTCTAAAGTTGCGAGCGAGGTCAGTCTGCAGGTTGCCCCGGGTCAGATCAGGATCCGCTCCACCCAGAGGGGCACTGGCCCCGCCAGTGTCCATTCTCTCCCCTTCTGCGTCAGCCCTTCTATAAACCAGCGCACCGCCCACTCTTCTCGGCTCAGATGGCACCCTGGCTGGGCATCACGTTTCCCTGACTCGACTCCCTCCCCAAATTCCGCTCCGAAGCTGTTCCTCCAACGTCGTCGTAGCTGTGGTGGATCCAATGGGAGGGAAGGGAAGCCAGTCGGAGCAGGGACCTGGTGTCAGGTGTGAACACAGCCAACAGGCTTTTAATTGAACACATCTTTCCTTGTCAGCCGCCTGTTGTGTTGTGTATACAGGCCCTCGAGCTGCCCAGGGGGCCTTCTGCTCTTCCCCCAGCAAGCCCTCCCCCAGCACCGCTGCAAATGGGCCCCGCGGGTCCCCTCCGAAGAGAAAGTGTGAGCGCCGGGGCAGGACTGGAAGTGATGCACTCCGCCCTGTGGGGCTCCGGGACCTCCTCCCCCCGGCGCCCAACAGTGCTGGGCCACTAGACAGAAGCAAATATCACATCTCCCCCATTCCGGGGGGATTAGCCTGCTGTTTGCCAGGCCAGCAGCCTCCCTGCTTAGCCCTCTCAGCTCTCAGGGTGGGGGCATTATCTCCAAGGGGTGCGGAGGGTCCCTGACCTTGTGCTGGAAGCGCCTTCCTTTTGTCTCGTGCACATTCCAAGAGGATTGTTCTCCCCCCTCTCCAGGGGACAACGGGAGGATACCTTGTGACTATTTCCAGTGTCACAATGGGCATGACTATTTTGCGCTGCCCCGTGAGAAGGAGCCCAGCTCCTTGGCCTGCACATCTGGGGGAAATGCCTGTTTTCCTTTGAATTCAATAGGCAGCTAATGAGTTTCCCATCCCTTTGGATCTCTCCGAGCTCTGATGCTGTGTCCGCTCGTGGCTTTTGCGGATCTAAAGCAGTCGGTGTGCTTCCCTCCGTTGCAGAAGAAGACTTTCAGCACTCGTAAATGGGTGGCCAACTTATGAAGATTTGATTGAATTTTAAAAGTAATTTAAAGGTGTGCGTGTGTGTATGTGTGTAAAGAAAACTTCATTGACATGAAACCGTGGGTGTGGGGAGTGGGTCTGCTGACCAGGAGAAAGGGTAATCTCTTCTGTCCCTTGAGTGTCACATTTAGAGGAGCCTGGGTTGGCAGGAAAGGGAGTTAGTTTCACCCTCTCACTTTGGCCTCTTCTAGAATCTTCTTTTTCTTTTTTTTAAGATTTTATTTGAGAAAGAGAGTGAGAGAGAGAGAGCACAAGCGGGGGGGGGGGGGGGAGGGGGAGAGGGAGAAGCAGACTCCCTGTTGAGCAGGGAGCCCCACATGGAGCTCGATCCCAGGACACTGGGATCAAGACCTGAGCGGAAGGCAGACACTTCACCGACTGAGCCACCCAGGCACCCCTAGAATCTTCTTTTTTTAACAACAAAAAAGTGCATAGATCATAGTACAGCAGATCGCAAGAATCACCCTTGCTGTCTCCTGCAGATCATAAATGTAGGTCATTTTATAAAAATGAGAGAGAGAGATTTTGATTTAAGAATAAATGTAGAGGGGCGCCTGGGTGGCTCAGTCGTTAAGCGTCTGCCTTTGGCTCAGGTCATGATCCCAGGGTCCTGGGATCGAGCCCCACATCGGGCTCCCTGCTCAGTGGGAAGCCTGCTTCTCCCTCTCCCACTCCCCCTGCTTGTGTTCCCTCTCTCCCTGTGTCTCTGTCAAATAAATAAATAAAATCTTAAAAAAAAAAAAAAAAAGAATAAATGTAGAAAACCATTTTATCTACAGAGTGATTCAATCTGGACCACAGCCAGAAAGTACTAGTTAGGCCACTAGTAAGTGGTTGGAGAGGGGCGAAAGCTGACTTGAATGTAAGAACTTCAATCACTTGGAGGCGTGTTTGATTCCCTGTAAGAAAGCTGCAGAAAATCTGTAACCTAAATCTCTGAACTTGGGTATTTCCAAGGAAACCACCCAACTTCCCCACTGTCTTAGATTTAACACAATTAATGAAATGCCTGACAGGCCCCAGAGGTCTTTGTGTAATTAGACCAATAGCAGTAAAAGTCATCAACATCTGAGATTTATCACTCTCTCCAACCAAGACCCCTTAGGCTTAGTAACATGTCCAAGTGGAAAGAAGAGGAAATAAAAACGGAGAACACAAAAACAAACCAACAAAACTACTGATGCAATTAAGAGCCTAGGATTTTCCCAAAGGCAAGCAGGGAACTCCCACACTCCCAGGGAGACTGTCAAGGACCCATCACTCTGCCTTCACTCAGTGAGGGCACAATTCATCCTTGATGTTTTAATAATCCATTGCTCGGTAGCGATAAAATCCTTGTGTTTTAATAAAATGCAGGTTAGTATCCTCAGGCCTCGTTTTACGGCTAAAGAAACTGGGGATTTGAGAGTCCCTGGCAGTCTTAAAGTCTAGAAGATTGTAAGGCCAGGACTCAAGCCCAGGACCGGGGACTGTTGTCTCCTTCCAGGTTACACCTGCAGAAGCCTCTCTGGGGGAAGATGATGTCACATGTAATTTTTGAAAAGTGAAGATGTGGGTGGGTAATGAAAATGTGACCCAAGTATCTAAAAAGGAAGACAGCTCCTGAAATGACGAGGGTGTGAACGGGACCTAGTAAATTAGAATGCATGTGGGAACGGCCCAGACACAACTGACTGCTTCATCTAGAGAAACCGAGAAGCAACCCCCCCCCCCCGCCCCGCCCCACCCCGGAAAGAACGCCAAGCAGGGACGTGGTATGTCAAGCCAAGATCAATATCTTGCCTTCTCATTTTAAGTAGTCATTCCTACTGATGACATATCCCTTCATTTTAGCAACGATTTGTAGGTTGGGAGAGCAAACCCTGCTCCCTAAATTTTAAGATAAGCTTATGGAAAGGAGACTGGGAGTTGGAAGGTGGGTACACAGCAGCTTGGAAGACAGGATCGGAATTCAAAAGAGATCAGAGGAAATCGAAAACGAATTCATAAACAGTACAACAAATACTCATTGAGTAAGCGATAAAAGTGCAGGGCAGCTCTTCTGGGGAAAATGGAGACAGAGAAGTAGGTTAGAAAGCGAGAGGTCTGTGGATCATAGTTATGGTTCCTTTGCTGCTGAAACAGAAACCAGATCATGACAAGCAGAAATGTACTCCGTAAATGTACTCCATAACACCGGTTCATTGAGTGCCTGTCTGCTTAATGCCAAGGTAATTAGCATTACCTTAGCATTTCCTTGTCTCGTCTCTACCTGTTGAGGTAGAGACGAGGAAAATGAGAGTCAAAGTGGTCAACTGCCTGTTGGGCACTGAGAGGGTAGTTCTTGATTGGTGCAGTTAAATGTACTCTTTTTGCATGTTTCAGCTTTATTGACCAGTAATTGACATACAGCGAACTGCATATATTAAAAATGTGCACGGTGGTGAGTTTTGATTCGCAAAACCAGTTCCACAGTCAGATAATGAACGTATCCATCATCCCAAAAAGTTTCCTTGTGCCTGATTGTAATCCCTTGCCCTCCCCGCTCAGTACCCACGCAACCACTGACCTGTTTTGTTACTACTGATTGTATTTTGTAGGCTAATTTTATATAAATGAATTCAAACTGTAGATACCCTTTTTAGTCTGGCCTCTTTCACTCAGCATAAATATTTTGAGAGCTGTCATGTTTTATCTGTCAATATTTCATTTCTTTTTATTCCTGTGTAGTATTCCATATGGTACATCTTTTGAAGCTTGGTGTTTACTTCCCTGGATAGATTATTCGGTTGACACAGTCTTACTCTCTTTATTCTATGTTTTTGTGGTTTGACTCATCATGGACTCAAGAAATATATTGATTTATTTAACGATTTGATTTTCGAAGAAGATCTCGGGAGGATTCTGTGAGAGCTTATTCATTCATTTGTTTAACTATGCAGCAAAGCTTGAGCCTTTCCTAGTGTTAAAAGAGAAACTGAGGCATATTAAAAACATGCAGAGTTTATTTGAGCAAAAATCGATTTGGCTGGGGCAGTGCTGGACGGGAAGTGGTTAGGAGCGCGCCGTTGACAGGAGCTCAGGGAGGGATTATGTAGAGAAAAAGCAGAAGCAAAGTAAGGAAATAATGGATTGACTATCACTTCAAGCCTTGTTGGCTGTTTGCGATCTGTTGTTTTGGGGTTTCAACTTGGTAACCTTGAGGCATTTACAGGCTTAGATTTTGGTTTCCTTACCTAGGCCTCCACAGCATTACAGCCTCCTTAGCCTGATGACTTCTTTATTTTTTTTTTTAAAGATTTTATTTATTTATTTATTAGAGAGCGCACGAGCACGAGCGGAGTGAGGGGCAGAGGGAGAAGCGGACTCCCCGCCGAGCAGGGAGCCGGATGCGGGGCTCGATCCCAAGACTATGGCATCATGACCTGAGCTGAAGGCAGATGCTTAACCTTAAGACTGAGCCACCCAGGCGCCCCTGATGACCTCTTTATTCAGTAATAAAGAAAACAGACATGAATCCCAGCTCTCATGCCCTTATGATCTAATGAGAGGAGATGGACAATAAACACAATGAATAGAAAGATTTTGTAGTATGTTAGAAGCGAAGATGTGCAATCTGGAAACACTAGAACGGGGTCAAGGGCCATGAGATGCCACGCTAAGGATGCAGCTCGATTCGGATGAGGTCGCATGAATCCAACTGAATGTAGGCTTTGGTGTGGTTTTGTCGATCCAATTGGCAAGATTCCACGGAAATCACCTTCCTGCAGGACTTAACACCGGGCCACCACGAAGGCCAGGAGTTAGCAATGAGGCGATCTTCCCATTGGAACGGCCCCCAGGTATGAGGCTGGGGTCCACCTGGAGGAGAAAAGCCAGAGAGTGGCTGCCGGTCTCCTCCGCAGCTGTAGGAATTAAGCCAGAGAGTGTTACATGGGGAGAGCGTTGTCCAGAAAGGCGAAGCTTGTCACATGATGTTGGTAAATGTCTCATTTCGGTTCCGGAGAGAAACCTGGACCCAGGAATGTGTGTGTGTGGCCAATTGCAAGCGCTCAGTCATTTGGTGTGGGGGGGAGGAGGGGCAGCAAGGCAGAGCCGACGGAAAGTTGAACCAAGCCAAAACGTCTTGCTCAAACACTGAGGAAACCGGGCCCCAAATCTGTAACCGAAGAATGCTGGACACTTCCCCAGCTGCACAAATGGTTTTGCATTTATGCTTCGGTCGGCTTAAGGGAGGAGTGGAAGGAGAGTTTCTGTGTAACTGGAGGAAGAGAACCCTCTGGGCCTGACTTCCGCACTTTTACTCCAGTGACATCTGGCGCCCGGCCAAGGAAGCCTGAACTTTCTGAGAAACTTGATTTCCTGTTCCCACTGCGGGTACTGACTGCAGGGTTGGGGTGACCAAGGCAGGAGAGCGGGGTGCAGGTTAGTTTAAAAGCAGGGGGTGGGAGCCGTTTGCTCCGACGTGCTTGGCAATTCTCGTAGCAGCGACTGTGAAAATAAAACTTCGAGCTGCAGAAGCTTCATCCTTTCAGTGGTGAACTTCACTCTTAAGAGTCTTAAAAACCTTTTGGGGAGACCCAAGTTTTTGGTTCGGTTTGGTTTTAGAATAATCTAGAACGAAACTATTCACGGAAAACTCGGAGGGGGCCTTACCGCCACCTAGCTCAACTCTTGCATTTTACGGAAGAGGCAGTGCAGAGCTCAGAGCCATTGAGTGACAGTGGCGGGGGGGGGGGGGGGGGGGGCGGACAGGAACAGGACCTGCACACACGTTTCCTGACTCTGAACAGGTGCAGTGTCCCCCACGGATTATAGAAAAGTGCACTTCTAAATACCAGGCCTTGGCGAGTTTTACTATATGTAAGTCACACCTCTCAAGCTGACTTAAAAAAGGACCAACGTGTGTCTTATCCGAGCCTCCCCATGAAGCTGACTCTTCTTGACTCCAGATCCCGGGCACTCTTGCACTTTGCCTTTCAGTAGCATGATTGTCTCTCCTGTGAATCCACAGGCCTTTTGTCATTTGTGTTAGGAGGAAGCTGAGGGCCAAAGATGCTATGCGACACGAAGGCATTAACCACGGCAATTGGAAGGAAGAGTTCGCGGCGCTTCTGATAGTGCTGTGCAAATTTCACTTCCCGGTGAAATTAATCACTCTTCGCGTACAGGGGCCTTTATATCTGCGCCAGTCCCTGCTTGAGGTTCAGGACAGAAAAACAAAATGAGGGCCGCCCCGTGATGGGAAAGGGACCTTTAGTATTCTCGTTGGCTTCCTGGCTAATTACAAAGCGTTAATGACATGCAAAGGAAACTTGCCTCCCTCAGTGAGCTGCAAAAGGGAAGGGCAACAGTAGGTGAGCCAAAGAAAAGACAGGGTCCTCCAGTGAAGTGCAGAGCAAAACCAGTCAGCCCCAGTAAATTGAACCAAAGGGAAAAGCATCTTAATTTACTAAGGAAATAGATACCCCAGTCATTTGGAAAACCCGCACAGGCTGAAATCAGGTGGGACCAAGAGCTCCGAAACCAGTCACAGCTGGTTTTCTCATATCAAGGATTTGTTATTGCAAACCATTTCTCAAACAATAAACCGATAGGATGAATCGTGGTCTCTTTCTTAAGGTCCACAGTAAATGTATAAACAGGAAATACAAGTAATACGTGTAAGAGGAATTAGGAAACAAGACGAGAACAGAAAGAGACAATCGTTTTTTTTTGACAGGGAACGGCACTAGAAAACGTTCTCTGATAATATTCCTTAAGAAAAAGATCAGCCGAATATTTTGTTTTGCCCATTATGAGTATTCTTGATGAAGTTTGCTCCTGTGGTTAAAACGATACTGAACTCAAGATGTCAGATTTCTCCTTGGAGAACATCTGGTCGCTGGTCAGGACCGATTAGGCTTGATCCTTCCTACGGTTTTGGTTTATATCAAATATCAGCCTTGGCATTCTGGGGGCTGAATCTTTTTATTCCCTAGTGCTTTGAACTGTGTTCCACTCTCAGCCTGCACCGACGTTGCTGAATGGCTGGATTTGGTAGCCTCTGAATTTCCCTTCTGGAAATTACTGTGTGCTTTATTATGTCTATTCAGTCGATCTCCAGCCTCTTCCAAGCGTTGTTCATTTGGTTTCTCCCATTTCTGCTTCTTCACCCTTTCTCACCTCTGGTTTTCTCCGTCGGGTGCTTCGGATTAACATAGGTTCTAGGGATGTCCTAGGCAACGGTTTCTGGACATTCAAGTTCATTAAAATATAGGGGTCACGATATTATGAAGGCAAAGAATGTTCACCATGACAAGAAGATGAGTGAAAAGAAGGCCTGGTTTGGGGACCGGTTGCTTTAAGATGTCTTTATGGATCTCTTAATTCTCTGCTTTCAGAAATTCTCTACTTTTAGAAATGATTCAAGTCTCTTTTGGGCTTGAGGACCAGGGAGGAGGACCGATCCTACCTTGTTCACTCCCTTCAGGCATTACACCATCCTCTAGCAAATCTACAAAGTTAGACTTGCCCAGCAAATGGCTTGCAGGGGATTGGAGCAGGCAGAATGTTCTGGGAGGAGGGCTCTGTGTCTTTCTGCAACTCGGGCTTGCTTCCCCCTGCCACTGAGTTCACCCTCATGTGAACTGCATTGCTTCAGGAAGAAACAAAGAACAGGCCACCGTGATCAAGGCTATCGAAAGCACACCCCGTTATTGCCTGTCTGCTTTGAAGGCTCGTCTTCGCCTGCTCTTTCACTTCGGAGGCCGCCCCCACAGGTGCCGACCCCTTGCCCACGCCTTTCCTCTCCTGCTCTCCGGATGGACTCCGGAACCAGATGTCTCTTAAGTCATGCAGGAAGGAACAACGGACCGGGGGCCCCTTAGCTACATGCTTAGGCCTGTCTCCTCTGCTAGAAAACTCCTCAAAAGCCCTTTCTACTGTCTAGACCAGCAGTGCTAAGAATGGATTTGAGTCTATCCAGGCCTTTCATAGTCCACAGGGCGAAGTGTCTGTTTGCCTAAAATGGTGGGCTTGGAAATGTGAGGGTCCCTAGCCTCAGAGATCGGGGACAAGTCTGCCTACAGTTCTTTCGCCGTCGCTGTGTGGGAACCCAAGAGTGCACCTGGGCCTGCTTCCTCACTGTCTGCTTTGGGTTGCTACCCCGCTGACCCCCCTTGCTCGTCCCAGACAATTCTCCCCACCCCAACATGGGTTCCTGCCTTAGGCGTGGACATGGCTACACCCCGGGGGTGCACTGCTCCAGCCTGAAGCTCAACTGCCAACCACACCTTCGTGTGGAGATTTGTCTGGATAAGACCATTTCCACGGCTGGGTTGGAAGCCGTCTTCACCCTTGAAGTCAGCCCGCCTTCATATCCAGGAGCTCTCACTAACCCGCGGGGAATCCCAGTTCCTGACACTACACACCATCATTTCCCCACCAGCCACTTGGCACCCTAATTAGCCAATGAGGCATCTTGGCTAATTTCAAGCTGTAATTGCCTCAGGTTTCCCTCGATTTTGACCTTAAGATGTGTAAGAGTTAAGAAAGAAGACGAATCTTGGTGAGGGCTTTGTGCAACTAGTCTTACTGCTTTATATCCCCTCTGGATCAATACAACTTACAAAAGCCTCAGCAAGGAGTTCAGCTGAAAGCAGTGTTCCGGGCCTATCCTGTAATCAGAAACACACACGCACGCACGCACATGCGCACGTGCGCACATACACATCTCAACGAGTGGTATTCGGCTAAGAATTCAATGCTCTCTCATTTTTCTTTAAAAGAATGTCAAATCAAGGAAGATTTCTCCTTCACAAAGCCCAATGAGATGTCAGGTGTGGACAAATGAGGATTACAGAACTACTGCTTATCCGGCACAACCATCTAGAAGTAAACCGAAAAGGATTCTACAATGCTCAACAGGCTCAAAGCATTCTTTCAAGAACACCAAGTGTCCAAGTTACAAAACCTGGAAGAAATTCTTCTAAACTCTCAGATGAGGCAACTTATCTCTTTTCCCAACTGGAGTCTTTGTGAGATGTCTCTCAAAAAGAAATAAGGCACTGTGCAAGTCCTTAAGCCTTTGTCAGGGGAGGAAGTCTATTTGAGGGACCTCTGGGTTGAGGAAGCAGCAAGACATTTTTCACATAGGTTTTGTCAACTAACTAAAGTGTTCAGGGCCAATATGGTCACTTCAATTTTTTTTTCCCACTAGAGGTTATCTGCAAAGACCACAGGAAATGTTTAAGCAAATTCAAAGGCTATTTCTCAAGAGTTATTAGGATAAGTATAGTAATCTAGAGACTTGGTTTCTAACAACTGAAGGCCAGACTCCTCCCACCCCCAACCATGCACTCGACCCAATTATGTGACTTGGCTGACAAATAATAATACTTGCTAAGAAATGTAGGAAAGGCTTTCTTTTTTCTTTTTTTAATGTTCACTCTTATATTGTACTCATTGGGAACGAACTCAAAGAGATGTACCACTTGGATTAGTAGATGGACAGAGGGACAGACAGATGGATAAGCCAAATATAGCTATATGTCAATGGTGGAGTCTAGGTGGTAGGAGCATGAGTGTCTCCAATAAAATTCTTTCTGCTTTGCATTATGTTTGAAAAATTTTTTTAAAGATTTTATTTATTCATTTGGGGGGGCTAGCACGAGCAGGGGGGCGAGGCAGAGGGAGAGAGAGAATCAGACTCCCCGCCCAGCTGGGAGACTGACATGGGGCTCCATCCCAGGACCCCAGGATCATGACCTGAGCCCAAGGCAGACGCTCAACCATCCAAGCCACCCAGGCATCCCAAGTTTGAAATTTTTAATAGTGAAATGTTAGGAAAAAAAAAATCTATCACTCATTGTGAAAACGCCTAGAAGTCAAAGATGTGACTATTGGTCTAAGGACGGGGGCACCCATACTCTGTAGCCTGAATGAGTGACTTCAGCCCCTACGGCCAGTCAGACATTGCTAATTTATTGGCCGGGGCGGGGAGTGGGGGTGGGGTAGATGGAGGTTTCACTACCAATAATCCTCTAGCTCTCTGAGGGCTTTGTGTTCACTTCCATTTCAGGGTTTTCTCCAATTTCTAGACACTTGGCAAAAGTTTGTGCTCAAATGCAGCAGTGAATGTTGGGCTCTGGTGGTTTCAGAATCCATGTAAGTGTTCATGTCCTTCAGGAAGTTTTCTCTCTTCCCACCGCCCCCCCGCCCCCCACCTCTCTTCTGTGCGCTCCTCTGTGCAAACTCTAGGAGAGCCCCTCTCCGTGGCCCTTCCAGGAGTCTTTCCAACCAGACTGTAACTCCTGGGAGGGCAAGAAGAGGGTCTTGGCCGCCTCGGCTTCCCCACGCTGACCCCCATAGCAGGCCCGCGGTGGCCGGCCGCAGATGCTGCCTTCGTGGGCACGGGGATTCATGCTGGGTGCGCACATGCAGAGACCCAGGCTCGGGCCCGCCCACCAGACGGCCAGGCCAGTCCGGAGAATCACCCCGCACGTGTGCTTAGAGCCGAGTTGCCCACGCTGCTGTCCCCGCCGGTCACTCGGGGAATTCCGAGGTCGCCTCGGCCTTGCCTGCTGAGTTCCTGAGCCACTGTGCTGGGATGCACGGGGACCTCAGGATGTGGGACTGCCCCCAGCCGTGGGAATGTGCAGACAGCGGCCGAGCCCCTGGGGTGGGGCTTTAGGGGTTACCAGGCACTTTCACTTTCCCTTACTCTCCCTCATTTGGTTCTCAGGACAATCTAGCGGGTCCTCCAGGGCAGAAGCTTAGCATCCAAGTCGGTGGTTCTCAACTGGGGCCCGCTCTGGCCTCCAGGGGCCAGTGGGCGGTGTCTGGAGGCTGTTTCGGCGGCATCTGGGAATGGGGGCATCTAGTGGGTGGAGGTCAGGGAGACGCTAAACATCCTACAGGGCGCAGGTCAACCCCCACCTCAAAGAATTATCGGGCCCCAAATGTCAACAGTGCGGAGACTGAGTCCCCCCCCCCCCCCCCCCGCATCTGTGGCAACCGTTGGCTTAGCTCAGGCTTCTCAGTCAAAGTAATTTCTCTGCTGCCGGTGGTCCCCCCATGCTGCGCCCCACCCCAGATGAGACAGACAACTGCACAGCAGGTAATTCCAAAGGACATCCGAGTCAACTGTTGGTCATGCAGGTCGGAGGGTCTCCAGCGAGTGGGGAAGCTGCCATCTGATGAGTGTTTCCCCTGCGTCAGGCGCTGTTCATACAGGGCCAGATGCTTCTCTCGACAGTGCTGAGAGAGATTCTAAATGCAAAAACGAAGCTCATTACACAGGGTCACACAGCTCCAAGTTTTATATTAAAGACAACAAGTTGCCTCCCCTCCTGAACGGGTCTGTATGGTTTTAATATAAAATTCATACTCCCCCGTGTTTCAAAACCCCTTTGAGAAACTTGGGTCTAAAACATTCTTCATCTTCCTTGCTCTTGAGGAGAGAAATTGAGGTACCCTTAGCAAGGCATACGGAGGACCTCTCCTCAGAATCCCACTCTCCTCCACCCTACCCGGGATCCATCAGATGCCTTGTAAGGTAAAGTAGAAATCACTTTTGCAGTATCAGAGCGATGGCTTATCTGTATTGTCGTGGATAATTGAGGGGACGGCGTGAATGGCAGCTTCTGAATAATCTAATGACAAGTCTATTACCAGAGTGTTAAATGTCGCCATTAAAATAGAAGGAATGCGATGTAGGAATTGGTTGTTGGGGTTCAGAGCGAACGGTCCAGAAAGAATTCTTGAGGCATCTTCGGTGCAAAAAGGTGGTTTTATTCAAGTACAGGGGCAGGACTCGTGGGCAGACAGAGCAGCACCGGGGTCATGAGGAGTGGCCCCCCATTATTTACTTTCAAGTTGGGAGGGGGTTAGGGAGAGCGTAAGTCTCTAAGGAATTTTGGAAGCAAGGTTTCCAGGACCTTGACGGGGCTAGCTGTTGTTGGGAAAAGGTCATTTATTACCAGCTAATAAAACTTTAGTTGTGAGAACCTTCAGATGTATATCGGTGGGCCACATGCTTGGGGGATGATTGCCAACATGTATCTTGGGGGGTAGAGATAAAGGAAGTTTCCAAAGGAAGTTTTGTATGTTAGAGTAGACTTATAGGATTCCGGGGAGTTGGGATAATGTTAAGCTAAGATTGCCTATTGCCGTTAGCAAAGTGTTAACATCAAGGCAGCTAAGATCCCAGAGGAATGTCACTCCACCTGTTTCAGGGACTTGTCAATGGGCTGTAAGTAGTAAGGAACTTCAGTTTTTTTCTTTTGCCTTTGCTTCGCACATCAGTATGTACTTGGTGCTGTATGGCTGGACCTAACATTTCCTGGCATAAGGTTTATGCTAACAAATGCTGGCTGAGGAAGCAAAGAAGTAATCAAATGGATCAGGATATGAAGCAACAAATTCAGTTGATTTATAGAATGGAAAATCGAGAGAGTTTTTGCTTGAGATTGATGCCTTCTCTAGTAGCAGCCAAAGAGGTGACAGCTGGCTTTCATTTCATTGTTAGAGCATGAATACAGCATATCAATATTTATTTTCCCCGGGAGCCCTTGTGCACTATGGGTGGGAATGTAGGTTGGTGCAGCCATTATGGATCACAGTGTGGAGGTTCCTCAAAAAATTAAAAATAGAGCTCCTGTCCGATCCAGCAATTCCACTTCTGGTTATATAGATCCAAAGGAAATGAAATTGGGATCGCAAAGAGTTACCTGTACTCCCGAATTCATTGTAGCACTACCCCCACGCATACTGGCATATTATTGAGTCTTAAAACAAGACAAAACCCTGCCATTTGGGACAACATGGATGAACCTGGAAGACATTATGCTAAATGAGATAAACCAGACACGGAAAGACAAATACTACATGAAATCACTTCTACGTGGAATCCAAAAAAAAGTGGAACTCATTGAGGCAGAAAGTAGAATGGTGATTGCCTGGGGTCGGGGGGGGGGGTGGGAGAAATGGGGAGATCGTTGGTCAAAAGGGACAAGGTTTCAGTTCCGTAGGATGATGAATAAGTTTGGGGGATGTAATATGTGGCATGGGGACTGGAGTTAATAATACTCTATTGTATACTTGTAATTTGCTGAGTAGATCTTAAGTGTTCTCACCACAAAGCAAAACAAGAAGAACAATGGTTATTATGTGAGGTGTTGGAAATGTTAATTAGCTTGATTGTAGTAATCATTTCACAGTATAAATAGATATCAAAACATTATGTTGTATACCTTAAATATATACAATTTTTGTCAATTAGAAAGCTAGAAAAAAAGAAATAACAGCATCATCAGAATGCCAATTTCCCTCTATCACTAATAACTTATTTTGAAATATAAAAACAGTATTTTTTTCATCCTTATATCAAAACCTAAGAATGTCACCAAATATTTTACGGATAAATGTAATTCCAGTACCAACATCAACATTTCTTCTTGGCAGACATTAATTACATTTTTCTTTAAAAGAAGCATAAACAGTTTAAAACAGGAAATATTTTACATGATGAGGTTTTTTTTTTTAAAAGAACTTCTGTGCTTTTATTAACATCTGACAAATACCCCCGGCAGCGACTTCTCCATTAGGCACAGAGCTAAGGGCCCATGAAATTATTTGTTTCTTCTAAAAACCAGAAGGAAAAAACCTAATAATGATCCAGCCTGGATGATACTCACCATCAAACCAACATAGTCATAAAATCAAACTTTGAATACATACGTATATATTTCGGTGGAGGAAGGGCTCCATGAAGGGAAAAGTACCTACAGCTCATGAACGTTGTGTCTGGTGGTCCTGAATATCATCTCTCTACATTCTACTACGCTACTCTTTTCAAATAAAAGGTGGTTTTTTTCCTCCCTCGCTTCTGATTTCCATTTTTCAGAGAGCTTCATTCAATGGTCTAAATGACTATCTGGGTCCTTCAGTGGAGGGCGGCTGGAAGCTGAGGACAGTGTTTACATCCAAGAGATGACAAGGGACCGACTCAGGGAGTGAGGGAGGGGAGAGGCCCTATGTGAAGTGACCAGCTTGCAGGTCAAAGGTGAGGGGTCATAGGTGACTCCCAAGATTCTCAGCTAAGGGATTTGGGTAGATGAAGATACAGTGACCCAAGATATTTCAAGGAAATAATCAGGAGAGAGGGGATGGCTGACAGGTCTCCTGGAGAATGGGACTGGCGAGGGCTCAGGCTGACCCTGGCCGAGATGGAGGAAAAGGAGGCAACAGTACAGACCTGGATACATCAGGCCGAGGCAGGAGGACAAGCCAGAGAGCCGGGTCCAGAGTTGTAAGAGTTATGGAGAGGTCCGTAAATCCAGAGACCTCAGAGGGGTCAAGAAGACTGAGGCATGGATGGGCAGCCCCCCAGCTTTGACCACGTGGAGGGCAGGGGAGGTCTTTGCTTGGTAGTTTCCGAAGCGCTGTGTGGGGAGGTCGGATTGCAGAGGATAAAGACATGGAGGCAGAGAGGGAGAGAGAGAGTTCCTCCCTCAAGGGCCACCACGTTTTAGAATGTAAGCTGATATAAAGAAGTCAGTGCCAGGGAGAAAGAGAGCATGCTGGTGTTTTTACTGCTCTTGTGTCTCTCAAGAATATACTTCAACGATCAGAGAGAATGAAGTATAATTATGTAGCTCGGGGGTCACCACACTATGGCTCATAGGCTAAATGCATCCTGCTGCCCCCTGTTTGTAAGTAAAGTTTTCCTGGCACACAGCCATGCCCATCCATTTTGGTATCATCTACGACTGCTCTTTTGGTCACGGGCAGAGTGGAGCAGTTGCAACAAAGACTGTCTGGCCGGGAAAAAGGAAAATATTTACTATCAGGCCCTTTACAGAAAGTCTGTCAAACCCTGTTCCAGGTCAACTTCCTCGACGTAAAGATGAAGAAACAGATACACCATTATATTTCTATATCCATTTGCTGTCGTGTTCTGACAAAGCAGTCATGTCTCCCAGAATGACTAATTATCTAGTACCTCCCTCATCAGGGACCGAACTTCTCCTCTCCTCAAGGTGAATTTTCCCCCCCATTCTAGCTACAAACCCAAAAGAAAGCTAAATGCACCTCCATCCTATGTACGGGCCTCATGTCAGGAATGGCAGTTGGGTGCCTTAATGAGCCCAAGCGGCTTAGCTTCGTAGCTCTTTCTGAAAACAGGGACACTTAAGTGAAAAGGAAACACTTGTGTTTCTGCCTCCATCCTTTAGCGTGAATCAAAGCTCATGGTCAGGTTGGCAGTTCACAAGAAAGGGCGAGGTTGCCAGAAAATCAAAATCACACAGTTTCCTGTTTTTGAAGATGTATTTCCACAATGTCACTGAGGGCTTCAAAGACAACCATGGCTGTTTGCCAGAGCGAGCCCCGCTCCGAGTGCCTCTGTGGGCTTCATTGTTTGATGCCGAGGGTCAGAGCACCCTCTCCATTGTGTTCTTCTCTCTGCTTCCCGCCCCCGCTCTTTTTTTGTTATGCTATTAAGATTCCTGCTGAAAATTAAATCAAACTTCCCAAATTCCTTTTTGTTGATCCAAGCAACTAATTACAGAGAAATGAGAAATGACTTGCAGCACTAGGGTATTTTCTGAGGTTGCACTTGGCCACAAAGATGGTGGGACAATCGTTTTGAAAAAGGAAAAGTGTTTGCCCTGAATTTTCAATTAATATTTATATATCTTGGCATCCAAATTCCTCACATTCCCTCCATTTGAACGGGAAAGGGTGCCTCTTACCAGCGCTGTCATCTCTTCCCCCCCACCCTCTTCCTCCCTGCTCATCCTCACATGTCCCCCCACACTATTTTTAAATTATGGCGCCGGCCTGTATAGCCCTTGTAGTCCAGCCCCAAGGCCAAAGCTACGCTCCCAGACTACCTCACCGGTCATTGTCATGCTCACGGCTTCAGCTTTGGCATGGTTGAAAGGTCTTCCAAGTAATGTAGATTTTGAGTCCATTTTTTTTTTTTTAAAGATTTTATTTATTTATTTATTTGACAGAGAGAGAGCACAAGTAGGCAGAGTGGCAGGCAGAGGGAGAGGGAGAATCAGGCTCTCCACCGAGCAGGAAGCTGGATGTGAGGCTCGATCCCAGGATCCCAGGATCATGACCTGAGCTGAAGGCAGCCGCCCAACCGACTGAGCCACCCAGGCGCCCCTTGAGTCCATCTTTCAGTATGAAATGTGTGTAGGGCAGTCATGGAAAGGCAGCAAGACTTGCTCACCAGGGGGCTCCCGAGAGTCCTTTATGTGAACTCAAACTGCTAAAGCCACTATGAAATTGACCCACTGCCCTGAGGTTCGGGTCCAGTTCATGTGGCCGTCATAGACTGGAATGGTTTGACCTCTGGCCACCGCAACTGAAGATGAGACTCTTGAAGAAGTTAAGAGTTTCTGGAGTATTCTTGGGATGTGGGGACTTTAGGCCTGGAGTGCCTCAAAGGTTTCCCTTAGGAACCATTTTGGAAATGGTGACCACATTGTCTGAATTTAAATTCGAAAGGCATGAACAAATATCCATAGACGTGGACAGATATCCATAGAGTATTTGAAGCGCTACTGCCCCCGAGCCTAGATGACTTTTTTAGGCTACATACATGGCATTTCTACGATTGGTCACTCCTGAGTCTCCTACTAGAGAAGCATTTTGCTCCGGCCTGGTCACCCCTGTCTCTCTAAGCTGACGGTCGAGATCTCTCCACCTCAGAAACAAGACCTGTGGCTCAACTCACTTTGCAACCTGGTGACATATCTGAAAATCCTTGAGCCGAAATGGCCCAGATGCCATAGTTCCGGTGCTCATGCTCCTCATACCTTGCTAAATGTCCGTCAACCAGAGTATAAGTAATCCACCGTGGGCCCCCCAATGACATTTTAGTTAAGGAGATTTTTCTGTATTTCTCTCAGGCCATCCCCAGAATGGTTTTTCAAAAGGTGCTTTATTCAGAGAAGTTTGCTGTCCTCTTTTTGCTTTAAAACAATTGATGACTAGTCATTTAGACATACTCAGTGTTGAGTATTGAACCGTCTGAATCACCAGTTTATTCTGTTCAGGTTTCGGGTGGGTCAGGATTCATGAACCCATATGAGTTTATCAACACAAAAGCGACTGAGACACAGAGGTAATCTTTGGCCATTAGTATTCACCATGGCAATTACTGAGATCATCGTAAAACATCATAAAAACCAGGAGGTCATAGATTAGTCCCATAAAATCAGAATCACAAAGCACTTCAAATCAGTATTGCCCTAAATCAGTGCAGTCCATTCATCACACTAATGATAAGTAACACTTACTAATTTGGACAAGTTTCCTGAATAGTCCACAGATTCAAATCAATGTTTTCTATTTAGTACAATCACAGCATTTTTGACCTTTTGAAAAATGAGTCTAACACTAAGATGGATTCAGGATGGATAAGCCACAGTTCACCCTTTTTCAGTCCCATTCCTTAGAGGGGTAATGACGCTATGTTATATAAGCTTCCGGAATAGTTTTTACTCCACTTACAAATATGCAATTGACATCAGTTGACTTCCTCAGCAACCTTGTGCGTGGAAGCATACCAACTGGTAACACGGTTCATACTGCTCATCTGCACTGGCCTTTTATATAGCCTGGTGGCAAATCTTGGGCGCCCTTGCATGTTATTACGTGTACATTTGCCTTCTTTCATGCTTGCATACTAGTCTGTTGTATGGACGTAGCCTATTTTAACCAGTTCCCTTCTGATGGCTGTTTATGTTGATTCCAGCTTTTTTTTCTTTTGCTGGTATAAACATGGTATTTTTTTTTTTTTTTTAAGATTTTATTTATTTGACAGAGAGAGACACAGCGAGAGAAGGAACACAAGCAGGGGGAGTGGGAGAGGGAGAAGCAGGCTTCCCGCAGAGCAGGGAGCCCGATGTGGGGCTCAATCCCAGGACCCTGGGATCATGACCTGAGCCGAAGGCAGACGCTTAACGACTGAGCCACCCAGGCGCCCCCAAATGTGCTGTTCTTATATCATTGTTCAGTTGTGCAACTTTGTAGGAAAAAAAACAAAAACAAACCCTGGATCAACTAGAGCGTATTTTAAAATCTTGTGATCTGTTGCATATTTCATGTTGGCATGAAAGCCAGTCAGTTGTAATACTTAGGAAGGTAAGGCCCGTGTGTCAGCAGGGGTATCACTGGAAGAGTTTAGAATAGAGCCTTTGCTCACTCTCTCTTTTATAGTCTGTGAGCCAATTAGCAGACATTTTATATTTATAGCACTCAGTGGCAAACTGCATGCTATGATTTATACTGCATTTTTTAAAAAAGATTTATTTGAGAGAGAGAGTGCAGGGGGGAGGGGCAGAGAGAGAGGGAGAGAGAGTCTTAAGGAGACTCCACGCTCAGCACGGAGCCCGACACAGGGTTCGATCTCACGATCCCGAGATCATAATCTGAGCCAAAACCAAGAGTCGGAGGCTTAACCGACTGCGCCATGCAGTTGTCCTGATGATACTGCATTTTATCCCCATCCTTGATTATGGGAAGCTCTTCACATACACACTGAACTTTGACTGTGAAGTTGGAGCTTGATGATTTCAGGAACACAGAGAAGACAAGATAAATGCTTAAGATTGCTATTTAGAAAACTACTGTGAATTTGATTACTTGGCATATAAATGTGGACCAATAAGCCTTGTTACTAGTATCACAAATACTCATGGAAGTCTTTGCCCTAAATTATTTATTGTTCCTTAGAACTCAGGCCATTTTAAGTAACCCTTGGATGATGGCAATGACACAGGCCATCAGAATTGTTTATAAAATATAGAATCCAACTCTGGATAGCTCAAGCAAAAAGGAATTGATTAGAAGGACGCAGTGGTTCATATAATCCCCAGAAAAAGGAGAGATTGGGCTCAGAAAAAAAGCAAGAACCAACAGTGGGCCTGATGGCCCAGCTCAGGGCTGAGATCATACTCTGCTTTGGCCAGGGCCTCACTGGGGGCACCACTACTCCTGGACCTCCCCACACCTTGAAGCTCCTGACTCCTCCACTGGCCACCAAGAGTAACCTCATGCCGGCCTCCCTCAAGATGCAAGGTCAGAAATGGGACTTGCTGATTGGCTGAGCATAGGTCATGTGCTCAAGTCCCAGTCACAGAGCACTCTTGGAGAGGGAATTGCTTGACATCTTTTGGCTTTCCCTTTGGGAACTCTCCTACGAAGACCCACACACCGGGGAACTGTTCCTAAATAAGGAGCTCAATGCCTCATAGCCCCAAGAATGAGAAAGGAGAACTGATCGCTGCTGTGAGGTCTTGACTTCTAATTCTGGAATGACGTAATTTAATTTATTTATGATCCTCTTTATCGGTGCCTCCTTAAAAGCAGTATATTAATTAGCTCCTCGTGACCTCATCTAACCTCCATCCCTTGGTGTACGTTGTAATTGTTTTGGATGATTCTCAGCCATAATAATGATCCTTCACAGTCACCAACGCTTGCAGTTTTCTGAATGCTTTTCCATGTAGGATGGCATTTAATTAATTACCTTCATGTAGTAGGAATAATTCCTCCCCGTCATGTTTACTTCTTTTGACGTACCTTGTTTTTAAAACCCTCTCCCTAACCAAACACAAACCTCGCCATTCCTACTTGCCTCCTCAGCAGTGTTCAAGAGCTTCTTATTAGTCATCGGAATGAAGACCTAGCTTTTTTCCCCCGGATTTCGGGACCCTTCTCGGTCCCCCTGCCCATCAGAGTGCTGCTCACCACCGCGAATCATTCATCCAGCCAGCGGGTCCCCTCCTGCTCAGTGCTGAGTGTTTATGCATACATCTTCCACTGCCCTAAATGGAAATAAGCACCCAGACTTTGAGTGAAAACAGCGGCAACAACCACCACCACCCATATTTGTATTATTCTTAGTATCCCAGAAATGTGCCAAAGCAAATGACTTTCTATAGTGTTATATTTTGCACATCTCTCCACTGAATTTTTCTTTTGTGGAAAAAAGCTGAACTGGAATAAAAATACTTGAATGAATTCTGTGAAGACGTACACTAATTCAGCTGTGTGTTTTTTGGAAAAACAGAGAAGCTCTCTGGGCTTCAACATTTAGCTCTCAACGCTAAATGTTGGACGGGATGATTTCTGATCTCTTTCTCAACGGTAATCGTCTGAGTATTTTTAAAAATTCTATGACCAAAAGTAGGGGCTGGTGGAGAAGGGGGCTTAAGGCAACATTATAGAGTAGGACGCCTTCTTTAACTGCCTTTATCTGAAAATGAGAATCATAATTGTTCTTCTTGGAGTAGCTTGAGGATAGATGACTTCACTGATGCCCAGTATGTTCATTGTTGTAAGCTACTTTAAGACCTTAATACACATCTCCTGGAGATCTTTTTACCATAAAAACCCTAAGCATGAAAGGCCCAATTCTTGTTTTAGGGAACTCATGCTTTATTCAAATATAATAGTTAATTATTATTTTCAGCTGTGATAATAGTATTGCGTTTATGTTTTTACAAAGTCTTTATCTTTTAGAACAGGATTTCTCGAATCAACACTATTGGCCTTTGGGGATCATTCTTTGTTGGGGTGGGGGGTGCTGTCCTGTGCCTCCTAGGATGTATATTTCTGAGCTAAAAACCTCCTGACTTGGGGCACCTGGGGGGCTCAGTTGGTTAAGCGTCTGCCTTCGGCTCGGGTCATGATCCCAGGGTCCTGGGATCGAGCCCCACATCGGGCTCCCTGCTCGGCGGGGAGCCTGTTTCTCCCTCTCCCACTCCCCCTGCTTGTGTTCCTGCTCTCGCTATGTCTCTCTCTGTCAAATAAATTAAATTAAATTAAATTAAATTAAAAAAAGGAACTTCCTGACTTAAAGTACTGTGTTCAGTTGAAGGTACTCCATATCAAAGGGCTCAAACTATTCAGGTTCATCTTTTGGGCTATTAATGTGTTAAAGACTAACAAGAACTCTGTCCCTTTGGGATACTTGTTTTTATTTTCAACCCCGTCTCCGAGAGGGCCCGCAGATCCTTTCTGGGGCCATTTCAAATCTGGAAGTGCATCTGGTATAGCTATCTTTGTTGCCTGAGTTTTCTTGTTAGATGATCTTATAAGAAATCCAAACACTCCGTATTTATATGCTCTTATTCGTTGATGTTTTCTTTTCAGCAAGCGGATCATTCTGGCTTTTGTACAAACACTGCTCCGTGTCGGGACAAAGGGTTCTCACTCTCTTCCGAGGGTGGCCCGACCAGCACCTGCTTTGGGGTGCTTGTCCTGTGCACCCTGTGAACGGTGTTAGCACTCTAACCCGAGTCCCAGAGCAGTCCTCACACCTGTCCTATCACAGCCCCCCACGGTAAGGATTAAAATGGCAGTTTCCTGGCTGAACCCCAGAGCTTCTGAATCTGAATTTCTAAGAGTGGGGCCCAGGAAACTGGAATTTTACCAAGCCTCCCAAGGGATTCTGATGCTCCTGCAGTTGGAGAACTGTGGCCTGATACCTGAAACCCAGGGCCTGCCCTCTGCCCCTGCAGCGAGCTCTGGGGCACCTTCTGTCTTCTGTCTTAGCAGCCCAGGAAGCTCCCTTCCCAGATAGGCGTCCTGCCTGGTGTCAGCAAGCTGCTTTCCTAGGAAGATAGACTCTTGATGTGAGCTTCGTGATGAGGGGTGGAGAAAGCTGTTTTTATCTGCAGTTGAGAGGTTATATCTTGAGCCTTAGACAGAAAACAGACAGGATGAGTCATCAAGGAAAAGATGAAAAGATCTGCTTGCTTGAGCAGATGGAGACAGCCTGGAGTCTGATGATGTGAAACGATGCTCTGGGTTCAATAAATAGTTACAGAATGAAACCAGTGATTTACTGATAAGGACATGGTAAGACTGGCCACTTTGATTATCTACTTGTGTACAGTGTCTGACTCTGACAGTCCACCCATCACAGCAGCCTAGGCTGTGTATCCTCCAGGGCGACTGGGGCTCGGCCCTTACTCAGACCTGATTGCTCTTGCCTTGTCCGTGATTCCAAGAAGTCTGGTTATCAGATTGCCCGGGCCACTGAAAATGTGAAGCAGCTGATCCAAAGCAATTTGCAGGAACAAAGGGAATATGTAGACACAGGTTCCGTGACTCGGGCAAGGATTGACAGAAGGTAGAATTCTGGAAAATTTGGTTGTGTGGGACTCATCATTCCATGATTGTGATATATAGGTTAGGTGGGGATGTAGTGATGTCTTTAAAAATTGAGTACTCCCAACTTAAAGACTACCTTAAGAATCTAGTACTTAAGAAAAAAAAAAAGGTAGTCCATTGGTGATCAGGTATAAGGTTAACTACTTAAGGGTGGAGTAGGGATAATGGAAGGTAAAAAGGCCGTGGAATGATCCAGGGTCTCGGATTAGATCTTAAACCGGTCTCCCTGCATTCATAGATTTTGTTTTATAAAAGGAAAATGACAGCCGCAAAACTTACATTGGACTTCTCTCTTCCGTTTGATTGACCTACATTTCTTTCAGCTTTGGCTGATTACCCAAAGCATTACATTAGCAAAATGCTTCCGCTGGTCTATGGACCTTTAAGCTGGAAATGCAATACTCCAGTAATTAGAATCAATGTTCCCTATACAAATACAAGTGATAGCTCAGACATTCGTCTGCATATAGGGAGGAGATAAATCAAGTTCTGGCACAGCTCTGTAAATATTAGCTAAGGTCAGACAATTCCAGCAAGGCCCTCACAAGATACAGGATATAAAAGGTCCAAATTCCAAAATAAAATTGAATACTATTATGGCTACTTGTGTAACCGTTATATTTGAGGTTATGGTAAGAGAATAACTTAGTGTTTGTGATTAGCTGAGGAAATTATCTAAGTGAGCAGTGCCCTTGTGTTGGGTGGTGGTGGCGCATCCCTGACTCTTGTCTTGGGGGGTGGGGGGGTGGAGTATGCAAGGAAGGACACGTGTGCTAATGAGGGCCAGGGAAATTGCTAGCAATAACCAGCCAGGGGAGCTGATATTTTATTTTATTTATTTTTTTTAAAGATTTTATTTATTTATTTGACAGAGAGAGAGGCACAGTGAGAGAGGGAACACAAGCAGGGGGAGTGGGAGAGGGAGAAGCAGGCTTCCCGCTGATCAGGGAGCCTGATGCGGGGCTCGATCCCAGGACTCCGGGATCATGACCCGAGCCGAAGGCAGATGCTTCACCAACTGAGCCACCCAGGCGCCCCGGAGCTGATATTTTAAATCCCAGTAGGAATGTGCCCAATTCATCTCATGTTGAGAAACCTCTTTTCGGTGAACTCTGAAGAGGCCTGAGACCCTCTCTGCCTCTTGAGTTCATCTGTGTCCCGAGCCAGGGCTCACCCGGGCAAGACCCGAACGTGTCCTAGGTCCCAGTCTCTCCAGTGTAGCACCGCTCCCCCGACGCTCACGCTGACCCACCAACTCCAAACACGGCTTCTGAAAGGACCCACAATGTTCGAATAGAGTGCCGGGGTCTCCGATCAGGAAGAAACGTCGCTTGTGCAGGGCTGTGCTCATTTGATAGGTAAAGAAATGGGTCAGGGTGGTTAGGTGGTTTCACTACATCTTTTCGTGTATTTTCTGTGGTGCAGAATAACGGCCGGGCTGTGTTCCTCTCCGTTCTGGGGGTTCCTTCGAGGCAGGAGGTGGATCTTCATCATCTTGATGTCCCTCTTCCCTAGCAGAGTGCCGGGAACACAGCAGATGTTTGCTGTTTGTTAAATAAGTCGCTAAAGCAGATCAGAAAAAGGAGTGTCCCTGGTAACCCGACTCCCAGCCAGCCCTCCTTTCATTAAATCTCAGCTCTGTAAACGTTCTCGACAAATATGTCAGTTCAGAACATTCTGGACTCGCTGAGGGATTTGTCTCAGCAGCAGCTCCCTGGAACGAGATGTTTAAATTCCTTCGCTGAAGGTCCTGGCTGTGTCGTCCGCTACACCCTGGCCAAGTCCACACACGCGGGATCTGTTTCTCTGGGACTCTTTCCCCTGCGTGGGTCCCCTGAGGACTGTGACCGTGAATTAGTTATCTCTGTGTCACTGGCAGCCAGTGTGGGGCCTGGTGCACACGAGCGCTTGGGTGAGTGCAAATTAACGTGATTTAACGTGTGAACACAAAACCGCGCACTGGGCGCCTTTCCAAAGGGCTCTCCCCGATGAGCTCCTTTCATCTGCATGATGGCATTTTTACTGTTATTCCAGTTGTACCGATGGACAAACAGGACAGAGAAGTGTGGGACCTAATCCAAGGTCACATAGCTAGTAATTAAGAGAATTAAGAGATGCCGAGATTAGAACCAGGGGAATCTGGCTGCAGGACTGGACCATACCAGCGATTCCCAAAGCTCTGGCCTCAGGCCCCGGTGGCGTCTCTGATTTTATCAAGGACCTCAAAGAGCCTTTCTTTGTGTGGGCCAGATCTCTCCAAGTTTACCAGCGTGGCAATAAAACCTGAGAAATTCAAAAGTATGTATCACTTTATCTGCATATAGCAATAACAAACCCGTTGTGTGTGAGCGGGATATATTTTTATTTAAAAACCCTGTGTTTTCCTACACACACACAAATGTAATGAGAAGCGTGACGATGCTTGGCCTTGCTGCAGACCTCTTTCCTGCCTGGCTGGACAGAAGACGGCCGTGATCACTCGTCATCTGCTCTGTGTCCCCTGCGTGGACGCAGGTCCTGGGACAGCTGGGAACTGCCCCCGTGTGCATGCAAGAGAACGAGAGAGAGCGAGGCGCACGACAGCTGGGTTTCAGCAGGCCGCCTGCGGGGCTCACCCTGCTATACTTCGGACCACATATGCTCCCTCTTTGCATGAGCCCAGGGGTGGGTTGGGGGTCGCAAAGATGAGAGTGTGACTTCCAGGCGGCCTGAATGGCGCGGAGGGGACGGCCACGGCCCGCTCTGCAGGGGTGCAGCGACCTGGCGGCTCTCTACCCCAGGCTGGGCCTCTCCCGGAGCAGGCACTTCGAATGTGGTCCTCTTCCCCCTTCCTGTGTTGAGGGCAGACTCGCGGAGCCAAGTCCTGGGGAACGCCCCGTGGAGGAGCAAAATTGGACCTGAAGATGGAGGGGCTCCTCCTGCACGAGAGGGGCTGGACCTGGTCCGAAGGCAGAGGGGACGGAAGGGCGATGCCGTCGTTGGAACAGTTGGGCTGGGGCAGGGGCGTCTCCTGGAGGCAGAAGGAGGTGGCACATGTGGTCGGAGGGTCCGCGGCAGAGGCTGCTGGAGGACAAGCTGGGAAGCCAAGAGAGGCACCGTGTCAGCTGGGGACAGAAGGCACTGGATGAAAGGAGCTCATCCGCTCGCGCCCCGTGGGAGTTGTGGGACCGCTGGGGACACAGCCGCCCGGCTCAGCTCAGGCCTTGTAGGTGGGACAGAAACAGCTCTCCTGAGCAGCGGCCTACAGTCGTCACATTCGGGAGCCTCCCGGTCCCAGACGAGCCACCGGACTGGTTCCGGAGAAACAAGGTCTCATGCAGAAGAAAGTTCACGGCCACTGGCCGGGTGGGCCACTCTGTCCGCAAGGACGCAGGCCATAGCCCTCATGTAGATGCAAGAGAGGCCGCATGACTAAGGAGCAGAGCACTTAAGGGAGCAAGGATTTATTTTTAGTCGACAGCAAGAAATCTATTTTCTTCCTTGTGCTTCGGCTACCATTGTGGCTAGTTTTTATTGCTCTGCAGAGAGGCAAATCCGAGAATCTCTCGTGGACATGCTTTCCCAGCAAGTGTCATGTTTCAAAAAGCATAGAAACATCTTCTCTGTGATCTGTTTATTCCAGACATTCAACTTTGCACCACTTAATCAGTTATTATTACAGATGTAGCACCATTTAAAAATCATTATTATTATTAAAATGGTGCTCATTGAAGCATTTGAAAGTACAGACAAAAAGAACGAAGAGAGAAAAATGTCCCCTCTCTTATATCCTCAACACCCAGATTCTTATCCCCACACGGTGGCCTCCCATGATGTCTGCCATCAGTTCCTTCTCTCCCTGGATGCTCATGCTCTTCCGCCTGTCAAGAGGTGGGGTCTCTTCCCTTAAATCTGGGCTCATGTCCTGAATTGCTCTGACCATTAGGAGTCTGTAGAAGTGGGCACCTGGGTGGCTCAATCGGCTAAGCATCTGCCTTCGGCTCAGGTCATCATCCCAGAGTCCTGGGTTCGAGCCCCACATCGGGCTCCCTGCTCAGCGGGGAGCCTGCTTCTCCCTCTGACCCTCCCCCTGCTTGCATGCTTGTTCTCTCTGTCTCTCAAAAATAAATAAATAAAATCTTAAGAAAAAAAAAAAAGAAGACTGTAGAAGTGATGCCGTGCCAGTTCTTGGCCTAGACTTTGAGAGGCCTGGCAACTTTTGCTTTCCCTCTGCAAACCGGCCACCATGTAAGAAGTCTGACGATGTAGAGACTCTGGGGGGTGAGGAAGCCTGAGCTAATGAAGTGGAAAGGCCACGTGGAGGAGAACCAAGGTGCCTGACCTGCGAGAAAAGGCTTCTTGGGCTCTCCAGCCTCGCCTGGACACCAGTCCAGTGCAGTGGAACAAGTGACCTCAGCAGATGTCACATGGAGCTGAAAACCACCCAGATAAGACCAGTTACTCACAGAATCATGAGAAATAATAGTTATTGTTTTATGACACTAAATTTTACAGAGTTGGTTGTTAGACGGTAAGCAATAACAAACAATATATATCAAATTATATTTGAGAATATATTCTTCACGTCTTTTTTCAGAGCATTTTTAGCACAGTCACACTCACACAGTAACAACAGTTGGTTTTTAGTGCTTGCATTTCACATTGCAGGGTGCGCCCTTTCTCATTTTCCCAAAAGTGCCAGGACTATGTTTAATGAATCCACGCTATTCAATTGTACGGGGTGTTACCGTCTGGGCCAATTAGATGCCCCCCCCCCCCCAGGAAGGTAAAGTTGAGACAAGGTGATGCCGGTCAATCTCTGTGACCCGGGTGGCCACATTCAGACCTGTGCAAACAGAAAGAGAGAATCAGTTATAGAGAGAAGGAGGAAAGAAGCAGATGCCAAGAGAAGAGAGAAAATGGAGACAGTGCAGCCCACGGGGAGAATGCTTGGAGTGTGCTGGTGTCCTAGTGTCCTAGTTCTAGCCCTGCTGTGCAACTCACCATGTTCCGTGAAATCCTTGAATATTTGCTACTTGTAAGCCACTTTGATAGACTTTGGTTCTCGATAACCAAATGCCTCTTAAATAAAACCGGTGGGTTCAGAAGAAGAGCAAGAAGGAATATCATCGTGGAGAGGCACGGAGACTTTCTTTTCTAAAGAATAAAGTTACATTTACAGACGTCAGTTTCTGGACAATGAATCATCTCTACAACTTGGAACTGAGCAACAAACAGGCAACTCTTGTGAAGTCATTCTAGTGATCGACGTATAGTTTTATCTATAGCTGTCCACCAGTAAGATCCACTTTGGACACTGAGTTCTGATTCACTAAGGAATAGAGACTGTATTAGTCTGCTCCAGCTGCCATAGCATATACTGCCGACTGGGGGACTTAAAAAACAGACATGTATTTCTCATAGTCCTGGAGGCTGGGAAGTCCAAGATCAAAGTCCAGTAGATTTGGTTCCTGGTGAGACCTCTCTTCCTGGCTTGCAGAGGGCCACCTTCTTGCAGAAGGGGAGTTGGGGGGCGGGGGGTTGAGAGAGATCAAGAGAGATCTTTCTCTTCCTAGCCATTAATGCTATCAGATTAGGACCCTACCCTTATGACCTCATTTAACTGTAATTTCTTCCTCAAAAACTTATCTCCCAATATAGTCGCTCGGGGGTTAGGGCTTCCAAATGTGAATTTTGGAGGAACACAATTTAGTCCACAGCAGAGGCCCAAACCCGTATGTGTCCCTGAGAGAACAGTGCCAAATTAGGCACTTATAAAATGGGGACATTAATAATTGTCACCTTACTACCCCTAGGCTGTGACAAAGATTGCTGCTTCAGTTTCCCAAAATCAATCATGGCTTGAGAAATTAAGGACATCTAAGTATTGTGTCTGTGTACATATTTATGCATAATTAACATGGTATTTCTAGGCTAAGAGCCCAGCAACTCTTTTATATATGCATGTACCTTTATATTTTGATATTTAATTTCCTCATAGGCAATTTTCTTCTTGAAAAAATTTCTTGATGACTGTATTTTTCCATGAAAGATCATGTAGAGGGGCGCCTGGGTGGCTCAGTCGTTAAGCGTCTGCCTTCGGCTCAGGTCATGATCCCAGGGTTCTGGGATCGAGCCCCGCATCGGGCTCCCTGCTCCGCGGGAAGCCTGCTTCTCCCTCTCCCACTCCCCCTGCTTGTGTTCCTGCTCTCGCTATCTCTCTCTCTCTCTCTGTCAAATAAATAAATAAAATCTTTAAAAAAAAAAAAAAAAAAAAAAGATCATGTAGAATGTTCCAGATTTACTTTGTAATGTTTTAGATGTATAGCAACCTTGCCAACATGTGATCTTGAATGCTCTGCATCTAGCCAGGGATCTGTTAGAACACCATTCTCTAGACCTGCCTTTTTCCGTAGAGTATACACATGTGGCTACGGAACAACTGAAATGTGTCAGATCCAGGTTCAAATGTTCTGTAAGTGGAATATACATACCTAAACTTGAAGACTTAGTACCAAGAAAGAATATAAAATACCTGCTAATTTCTCTGTTGATTACATATGGAAATGGTAATATTTTAGATATATTGCGTTAAATAAAATGCACTATATTAAATTCACCTGGTTCTTTGTATTTTTCCAAATGTGACTGGAAATTTGTCAATTACAGATGCGGTTCATTTTTGTGGCTTACACTGTGTTTCCAGTGGAGAGCACTACTCTATAGAGCTGAACTCAGCCTTGCATGAGTTCAACCAGTAAAGACTGGCAACCTTAAAGCCCTACAGTATTTCTTCCCAGGGGCCCCAAGAACCGGTGCAAGCATAGAAGAACGGGGGTGTGTTTGACCTCGATGCGTCCATTCTTTGTGTCCTCCTCAACTCCTGGACACTACCGTTGGCTACTCTCTGCATTCCGGTGAGAGAGCCTCCCCAGCATGCTCTTCCCAAGACCCCTCCCTGAGCTCTGCAGCTGCTGCTGCTGCTTCTTCTGTTTCATCTCCCCAAAGCTAACAACCCCTGAGCCTAGGGAATCTCGCACCGTTGTTATGTGCAGTGTGGGCTTTAAAAAACTTCCCTCCAGAACGTGAAAGACAGATTCTCTATTACCCTGTTAGAAATCAGGGCCGCCTGGGTGGCTCAGTCGGTTGAGCGTCCGACTCTTGGTTTCAGCTCAGGTCATGATCTCAGGGTCATGAGATCGAGCTCTGAGTCCGGGTCTGTGCTCAGGGCGGATTATGCTTGAGATTCTCTCCTTCTCCCTCTGCCCCTCCCCCAGCTCGCTCGCGCTCTCTCTCTAAAATAAAATAAATAAATAAAATCTTAAAAAAAAAAAAAAAAGAAGTGAGATCACAAGGCTCTCCAATCTGATCACTTCTGGCCAAGTGTCCCAGTAAAAAGATGCATTTCCAACACCAGGAGGGAGGTATTTTGGGGTAAAGTATTTAAACCAAGCATTGTAGATTCACGGCCTTTCTGTAAACGTTAACTTTCTGCCAGAGGCATAGTTAGTCGTCTTACAATCAATATGATGTAGTCTCAAACTGATTTCCCCTGAAATAATCTCTATTTCCACATGAGCCCCTCTGCCCTATTCCCATATCGACTTCCCCATTAAAAATCTTTAAAATTCAGGAGGTGTCGTTAATGACCAAATCACTTCTGTTGCAATGCTGTCAGATGTTTTTACCGTGCTCCATTATTGATAGCTTTCTGTCCTTTGGAGTGACATTTTTCTCATTCATTCAGTTGATATTTATATACCACACACAGTCCAAAAGTCCTTGAAGCGTGCAGGGACCTTTCATATGCATACAAACACGCTTTTCCACTGTTGTTCTGTCAACTGGGGCTTCTCCTGAAGGAAAGCAATTCCACATGCACACAGATACTGCTGCGAATGACATCAGGCCAGGCCCTTTGGGAATTTCTCAAGTAGACTCCGGGAGAGAGCGGGGCTTTTTAAAAAAAGTCCCCCTAAATTAACCTGTAGTCTATAAAAAGTAGCTAAGATTTAAAGAGGCTTATTAAGCAATTTCCACAGCTACAGCATTATATTTCAGGGAGTTTATGGGGATAAGTAGATCTTTATTGGGAATCGCCATTAACATGGTCATTAGCTTTCATATCATTAAATATCTCATTTCAAGGGCAATTATGTTGGACTCTGTATTCATCAGAAAATAATTGCAGAAAAATGTGCCATACACACCAATTTTTCAGAAGCATCAGTGATGCAAAAGGTGGAGATCAAAAGTAACATTTCCTTTTTGTTTGTTATTTGAAAATTGTAGCATGGCAGTTTTGGAGGACTAATTTATAGATTGGCTCATTCATGTCTGATGTTAGATGAGCATCAAATTATCCATATTCTCTATGATTCTTTTAATCTGTTCCTCATAAATGGATGCATGCTTCTTGCTGCCAAGTTGGGTTTATATGGTGATTGATGGCTTACTGTAGGAAGACTCAGCCCATTAAAATAAGATTATCTGTGGATGGGTGTGGTGAACACATTGTAAGGTGACCCCCAGTGAGTCACATCCTTATGTACTCTTCTCCCCTTGAGTGCCAGGGGAACCTGTGACCTGCTTCCAGCCAATAGAATATGGTAAAGGTGATGGGATGTCACTCCCTTGATTACATTATGTAAGACTGTCTTGCTGGACCCAAGTGAGAGACTCTCCCTGACTGGTCTTGAAGAAGTGACCCGCCATGTTGGGGGAGGGTCTGGGAGAGGGCCACATGACAAGGAACTTCGGGGGTGCTCTGGGAGGCTGAGGGCAGCCCCTGGCAGATAGCTAATAAGAAAACAGGGACCCCAGTCCTATTGCTTCAAGGAACTGAACTCTGCCAACAACCACATAAGCTTGGTAGAGGTCACCGAGCTCCAGATGGGACTGCAGCCCACTTGGCCCCTTGACTGTGGCCCTAGCGAGACCTGAGCAGAGGAGCCGGTCATGCTTCGCCTGGACTTCTGATCCAGGGAAGCTGTAGAATAGTAAATGGGTGTTATCTTGAGCCGCTAAATTTGGGATACAGCATAGGAAACAAATGTGGTAGGTTTTCCACTCATTTCTGTGACACAGTATTCATAAATTGATCTTTAAACTGGTTATTTTCAAACTCTTTCTGTGAAAAACCAGTGTTTTCATCTCCAGTCTGTCTATGGAGAAAACTTTCATAAAGTGAAATAAAAATGAACTATGAGAAAATATTAAAGAGACATGCGAAAGACAAAGTACAAGCCCACAGACCAATACTTTCATAAAGTGAAATAAAAATGAGTTAGAAAAATTACATAGAAAGGCATACAAACTGCAGGCCTAAGGGTTTTATTATTAGATCTGATAAAGATAATTTCTCTGTCAAATTAGTCTAAAAGTTTCTCATCATTTACTCTCAATTTACATATGTCATTGAGAGAGGACCACAGACCAGAGCCAGCTTAGGGATCATGCATTTGAATGAGACCAAAGCAACTTATAAAAATAGCTGGTATTTATGGAGGGCTTACTCCTCCCTGGACACTGTGTATAGCCCTTCTCATGAATTACCTCCTATCCATGCTCCTCACGACTCTGTGAACTTTACAAATTCCCCCATTTTGTGCATGAACAAACCAGAATTGGTGGGGCGAAGTCACTTGTCCAGTGTGGTCACACGGTTAGGAAATAGAGAAAGCTGTGACCCAACCCAGAAATCTTAACTGAACAGAATGATACTGCAGAATTCCTTTATCATCCCTGATAGGTGAGAAAGTATAATACCCCAGTTGTCCAAAATACGAACTATGATTAATTTCGTCCCGGTCGAATATCCTGCAGAGCCCTACAGACGGAGTTTTCTGTGCTCTATTCCCTAAAAAGGAGACCAATCATTTGTGCCAAACATGAGCTATAGCGAGATAAGACATGGTGAGCTCTAGAAGGAAACGAACCATGCTTTTGATGATCTCTCTTCTCAAAACGTGGTGGTTCTTAGGAGCCGGATCAGAGATGCGGAAGAGAGGAAAGCAGGTGTACTTTGGGGACTTAGGCCCTGCTTACACTCTGTTAAGGCTTTCACTTCCTTCACTGAAGTTGTTAGAGGCTTAAGGGTAGCAGTTCCCATCAGAATTATTGGGGGGATTTTTACAACTACTGATGCATGGGCCCTGTCCCGGGGGATTCTTAGTTTACTGGTCTGGAAGAACGAGGGCATCGGGAGGATTTCCAGAGCTTCTCTGATGATTCTGATGTGCAGCCAGGGTCCAGGACCGGATTTTTAAGGAAGATCAGTGTGGGTGGGACTAGGGGAGGCGGGGCCCGGGCCACTCCCATCTTGACGTCCCGGTTTCCCAGGGCTGTATGGAAGGCACACAGGAACAGCTTTCGGTCCCCAACACTCGCCTATGGGGATCGCCCGAGTAGGATTAGGGTGGCTCAAGTGCTGCCTGTTATTTGAACCTCAGGAAAACCTCCACCGACGACTTTAACAGCCTCCAGCCTCTGTCACTTCAGGCCTAAGCTGATGAAGCTTAGGTCTCCTGTGCTTTGCAAAATTACATTCCATTGATTTTAGTGTTTGTGGTTGTCATTTATGGGCAAAATTACAATTTCATTGCTCTTCAGCCCTCATTCATGGTTTTTACCTGCCCTGTAGGAAATACTTCTGTCCTCCTAGAACTTTCCTGAGCATTTTGGTATTCTTGTGTTTTACATTTACCCAGCTTTGAATGACCAGAATTACAAATCACTGAGATTTTGCTTTTAAGAATTTTATGTTGGGGGCACCTGGGTGGCTCAGTTGGTTAAGTGACTGCCTTCGGCTCAGGTCATGATCCCGGAGTCCCGGGATCGAGTCCCGCATCGGGCTCCTTGCTCGGCAGGGAGTCTGCTTCTCCCTCTGACCCTCCCCCCTCTCATGTGCTTTCTCTCTCTCTCTCTCTCTCAAATAAATAAATAAAATCTTTAAAAAAAAAAAAAATTTTATGTTGGTGCCCCGCCCACCATATTAGATGGGACGCAATAGCAGGGCTGGATCTGAAACTGTATTCTCCCAGCATCATTGCCCGAATCCAGTCTTGTGGGGAGTTCCTTGAAAGAAGAGGTTCCCAGCCCCCTGCTATTCAAAGTGTGGTGGTCCACCAGCTGCAGCACTCACCCCCTCGGGAGCCCCAGATCTAAATGCAGAATCAGAATCTGCGTTCAGCTCGATGCCCAAGTGCTTTGTATGCGTATGTAGGAAGCGTTCGAGAAGCACTGAGAAGCAACTGCACTCGGGTCCCCTGTTTGAAGATGAGTGATCCACGTTAGCGTAGGAAGGATTCTGCTAAGGCCAATGGTAAAGAAAAAGATTTACTCCAGATTTTCCCAAATCTCTCTGACCATAGGACAACATTTTTTTTTTTCAGGTTGCACTTTTCAAAACCTTCTTGTTGAAGTATGACATACATCAGAATAGTGTACGGATTATTGTCGGGTCATCATGCGTCCTAGGTCTCTCGCCTTTCTGCAAGTCTCGGCCAGGGGCACTGACTTCACTCATTCCGAATTCTCTCGTCAAGGGTGTTTGTAGAGCAGACAGCCTTGGGAGACAGAGCTAGGGTCTCCCTCCAGAGCAAAGGTCCAGTATAATAAAGCCAGTCCAATGTAATAAAGACAAGGTTTCTCTTCAGGGCAAAGGTCAGGCAGGCTTACTGCCTATTTTAAAAGATTTGGGTTCCCTTCGACCATGGGTTCTTCAACCGTGACACAAATCCACTGCATGTGCAGCATCCAGTGGGCCCCTCCATGTTGCCCAGGGAATCCCAGGGACTAGGGGGGAAAAGGGGACCGACACAAACATGAGGCTCATGCTGCCGGCTGCGCCATGACCAATAAGGTCCTTTGTTTCTGACCCAGGAGGTGAGCATCTTCTGGCGGCATCCACAAAATTACGGCAGGATAACTTGTCAGCTTGCAAGTAGGGTCAAATCTGAGACCCTTCACAGTTCTTGATAGATTTTTACAAACCACACATGACTGCGGAACCAGTTACCAGATCAGGAGAGATAACATTATCAGCACCCAGAAGGCCTCCTCATGACCTTTTCTGGTCACTACTCTCCTCGACTCAAATGGACTACCAGTGACCTCATATATATGTAAGGAGCTATTTTCTTTTTTTTTTTTTTTTAAAGATTTTATTTATTTATCTGAGAGAGAGAATGGGAGACAGAGAGCATGAGAGGGGGAGAAGCAGAGGGAGAAGCAGACTCCCTGCTGAGCAGGGAGCCCGATGTGGGACTCGATCCCAGGACTCCAGGATCATGACCTGAGCCAAAGGCAGTTGCTTAACCAACTGAGCCACCCAGGCGCCCTGTAAGGAGCTATTTTCTAAACCAAGGTTATTTAAGCTGACATTTACTAGCATTTAGTATGAGTCACTTTACATGTAGTAAATAATTTAATCTTTGTAGCTACCCTCTGAGGTAGGAACCATTATACTCATTTGCAGGTGATAAATAAGCACAGAGAAACTAAGTGATTTGCCAAAGGTCACACAGCTAGAATCTGAACCCAGGCAATTTGACCTCAAAGCTAACTTATTTTTTTTAAGATTATTTATTTGAGATCGAGAGAGAGTGAGAGGGAGGGAGCATGGGCTGGGGTGGGGGCAAAGAGAGGGGGAGAAGCAGACTCCCTGATGAGCACAGAGCCCAATGTGGGGCTCGATCCCAGGACCCAAGGATCATGACCTGAGCCGAAGGCAGATGCTTCACCGTCTGCTTACCAAGGCACTCCAAAGCTAACTCTCTCTCTTTTTTTTAAGTTTTATTTATTTATTTTAGAGAGAGAGTGTGAGCTCATGCAAGTGGGGGTGGGCAGAAGGAGAGCATCTCAAGCAGACCCCCCGCTGAGCACAGAGACTGACACAGGGCTCCATCCAACGACCCATGAAATCAGGACCAGAGCCGAAATCATGAGTCAGATACTTCACCCACTGAGCCACCCAGGCACCCCCTGACCTCAAAGCTAACTCTGAACTCCATCACCACATTGGACCCCATGTTCTGAAACTGGCATAGGATTTCTGCAACGGGAATCATCCCAGGAAGTCTGGGCATGTGTGGTTTATAAACACAAGCAGGCCCAAAATATAAATAAGCTATGTTCCAAGAATTTGTTTATAAACCAGTTATCTTTGTTGTATGGTACAAAAGGTACTGAATTTAGTATCTGGAAAAAAATCTAGATTCCAATCCTGACTCTCATGTAGCAGCTGTGTGACCTTGGACAAGTCACCTAACCTCTCTGGGCTTTAGTTTCCTCATTTGTAAAATAATGGAGTTGGCCCAGATGAGCAGGCCAGTTTCTTTTAACTTAAAAATTCTGTATTTTTATATTCAATATATATTCTCCATAGAATTAATGGTATTAATTCCAAGGCTAGTGCTATATTTTTTTTTAAAGATTTTTTTTTTTTTTAAATTTCTAAGTCCTCTTTACACCCAATGTGGGGCTTGAACTTATGACCCTGAGATCAAGAATCACATGTTCTACCGACTGAGCCATCCAGGTGCCCCTATAATATTTTTTTCAAGTAAAGTGAACCCAAAGATTATAAACAAACACGTCATAATATAGATATAATAATATCTCCATGAACTAGAACTTGACTTTATCGCTTGTGACTTGGTCATTTATAGGGGTGACGCTGCCTTTACTCTGATATAATGAAAATTAAAAAACATTTGTTCTTAGGGGAATCATGAGTTCTAACCAGATGTCTATATCTATCTATCCTCTATCTCTCTGAATGTTTTGTAAGGAGATACGTATTATGCGCTCTAAGATATTAGTTGTTTATGACTTCATCCATCCATCCATCCACCCATCCATTCATTCCAAAAACATTTCTTGAATAGCTGCCCACTCCTTGCCAGATACTGTGTTAATGGTGGAGGTATAACATCAGAATACAGTGTGATAAAGTTTCTGAGAAAGACAAGTCAGCAGGTGCCTGGGTGGCTCAGTCGGTTAAGCATCTGCCTTCGGCTCAGGTCATGATCCCAGGGTCCTGGGATCGAGCCCCTCATTGGGCTCCCTGTTCCGCTGGGAGCCTTCTTCTCCCTCTCCCTCTGCCTGCCGCTCCCCCTGCTTGTGCTCTCTCTGCCAAATAAATAAATAAAATCTTAAAAAAAAAAAAAATCCTTTCTAAAGCAGCCCTTCCCCCTCCCAATTGGAGAATTTAGGGAGGGGGGGGGAGACACCTGGAGCAAGCTCTGGCTTATTTCCAATTCCTCTGAGGATCGCTTTTTCTTCAGAGGTTATATGGACAGGACATCGTGGCAAGCCCGGGGGTGCCCTAAACCCCATGTCAGCCTGTGGTCTGACCCCTCCCCCTCTTCCCCTCCTTCCTCCACCCTGCCAAGAAGGTGCAGAGGCCAAAATTGAGTTTAGGGATGTACCTTTGTCTTCCAGGCCGGCTGATTTTAACCCTTAACCGGGCTCTGCCTGGGTAACAATGTCAGGAGGGGCCCTCGCTCTCTGCCCCGCAGCCCCGCATTCTGTTTCCAGCCTGGCCCAGCCTTTTCGAGGATTCGCAAAGACAGGCCCTGGAGCTAATGGGGTGGGCAGGCTGCCGGTGCAGTAAATCCCACAGAGTCTTTCTGCCTTGGCCTCTTCACAGCACTCACTGGGGAGGAAATCGGAGGGAGGCCCTGCTGGAAAAGGGAAGTACTTCCAGTTTCAGCTTTTGCTTGGGAGATCAGCAGGGCCTCTCGCAGCCTTTCCCACCAGCCCAGCCCATGCACAGTGGGGGGATGGTGTCACCGGCACACCTCGAATTTTCCTTATCAGAAGGACTTCTGTGACTCACAGCAGTTCGGTGGATGGAGAGCCAGGGAGCCAGAAGCTCCTTCAAGCCGGGGTGTGATTTCTGGTGCAGGGGGATTGGCTTCCCTGAACAAGGAGGGCTGGCCTCTCAGCCTTCTCAGGGCGACATTTTGTTTCCATTGCTGCTTTGTGATGCAGGGAAATCATGTCGTTGTTATTTGCTCTCTGCCACCTAGCTCTGTGTGTTTGGGGGTTTCTCGAGGTGATGAAAACGTTTTGGAACTAAAAAGAGGAGGGGTCGTACCACATTGTGAAGGTACTAAATGCCACTGAATTAGTCACTTTTAAATGGTTGATTCTCGGTGCACCTGGGTGGCTCCAACGGTTGAGCGTCTGACTCTTGATTTCAGCTCAGGTCATGATCTCAGGGTCATGACGTCGAGCCCCGCGTTGCACTCCACACTCACTGGGGAGTCTGCTTGGGATTCTCCCTCTCCCTCTGCCCCTCCTCCTCCCCCCACGGTCATGCAGGCCCATGTGCTCTCGCTCTCAAATAACTAAATAAATAAATGGTTAATTCCATGTTACGTGAATTTTACCTCGGTAGAAAAATGTTTATTATTAAAACCTGCAATGACTCCCCATTTCTTTGAGAGTAGAAGCCAAATCCTTACAGTGGCTTGCCAAGTCCTGTAGGATCTGGGCCCCTCCTCCCTTCCTGGGCCCTCGGGCCTCCATGCATGTGGGTTCTCCTCTGTGCCAGACGTGCTCCCACCCTCTACTCCCCTTTGCACAGGCCATTCCCTCTGCCTGGAAGACACTTCTCCCCGTTAACCCTTGTGGCTCCCTCCCTCACCTCCTTTATGTCTTTGCTCTGATGTCACCTCCCAAGGGGGCCTGTCCTGGCCACCCTGTTTCCAATGATACCAGCCTCAAGCATCATTCCCTTGATTCTGCTCTACTTTATTACCTCCTAACAAACTCTGTACTTTTACTGATTTATTCTGTTTATTGCTTATTCTCATCCTCCCCCTTCGCCACCACCATTAGAATGTAGCTCCATTAAGAAATGGATGTTTAAAATAGCATGGAAAATATGGAAAATAGCATGTTTCCACATTCTGTGCTCAATTTTTGTTGAATTTTCTAAAATGTCCACAGAATCCAATAACAAGGAATTACACATTCAAACAGATTCAATTAAGTGGATTCTGAAGGAAATAGCCATAGAAAATGAAGTATCAAATCTAATAGTAAAATGCTATTATGGTTTTTTATTCTCTGCCAATATGTATATGTCATCCAGGCATAAAAGCATCTGGGTTGAAGTTAAAACTTTCTTACAAGTCGTTTGAGTTTTGAACCTGAACGAGTTACTTTGGGTTGAAAGTTACTCATTACAGAAGGTGGTAGAAGTGGAAAACATTTTCTACTGGGAGAAGGTAACTTATTTTTTAACAAATCGCGCTTCTTTTCTCTGGGCCGATTGGGGTCATTACAGCTTTTATGGGGCCTGGGGGTGGTGGAATATAAAAACTTCTTTCTGCGGTTGTGTTTATTTATTAAATTTGTGCAAGGCCTTAATGGCAACTATGGGAGATCCAAAGGACAAACATATTAGTTTTCAAAGTAAGACAACTGGATTTATCAGAAGGGGAGTAAAAGTCCGAGAAAGAAAGGGGGAGGGGAGGGAAGGAATGAAGAGAAAAGAAGGGGCAAGAATTTAGAAATAGATCTCTGCCTGAAATATTTTTTTTTTATTTTTTTTTATTTTTATTTTTATTTTTTTATTTTTTTTTTAAAGATTTTATTTATTTATTTGAGAGAGAGAGTGAGAGAGAGAGAGAGCACAAGAGGGGGGAACGGGAGAGGGAGAAGCAGACTCCCCGCCGAGCAGGGAGCCCGATGCGGGACTCGATCCCAGGACTCCAGGATCATGACCTGAGCCGAAGGCAGTCGCTTAACCAACTGAGCCACCCAGGCGCCCTGAAATATTTTTTTTTTTTAAAGATTTTTTATTTATTTATTTGACAGAGAAAGAGATAGCGAGAGCAGGAACACAAGCAGGGGGAGTGGGAGAGAGAGAAGCAGGCTCCCCGCCGAGCAGGAAGCCCGGTGCTGGGCTGGATCCCAGGACCCCGGGATCATGACCTGAGCCGAAGGCAGACGCTTAACTGACTGAGCCACCCAGGCGCCCCTGCCTGAAATATTTTTGTACACGAGCAGGAAGTTGCTTTCGGAAAGCCAGGCCGCAGACTGTTGCACACAGACCTTGCACAAGGCAATCTATGATTAGAAAATCGTATCATGAGCTTAAAGCTCTTATATTTTGCAGATGGGGCGTCTCTATTAATGCGGGTCTGTATCGTGGCTGGAGATCATGCTAATCTGATGCAAAACCAGACAAGAAATGCTACCCCCCTTCCTCGGTGTCAGCATTGGAACTGGAACATATTTCTATGTGTGTCTGTTTATCTCCAGCATGAGGAACCAGAGTATCGTAGTGCCAGAATTCATCAGGTAGCTAAGGTTTAGTGCAGAATTCTTTTTTTTTAAAAGATTTTATTTGTTTGTCAGAGAGAGAGAGACAGACTACAAGCTGGGGGAGCAGCAGGAAGAGGGAGAAGCAGGACCCCGGGATCATGACCTAAACTGAAGGCAGACGCTTAGCCGACTGAGCCACCCAGGCGCCCCGTAGTGCAGAATTCTAATAGGAGAGCTCTCGGGCACAGAGTTTCAGCTTTGGCCAGAGAGGATTTCTCTGTGTCAGTCACCCTTCTCTCATTTGGCTGAGGGGCATGCTTCATGAATCCACATCCCATTGTCCTGGCATGGACTTGGACACACCACTCCTGTGGATTCCATTTGAGGAAAGAAAAGCTCAAGAAGCAGAAGGGGAGGTGGGATTTTTTGTGAACGTTGCAATTTCAGAGAACACAAGAGTAGCATGACCCAACGTGGGCCGCTCTCATGCTGCAGAGTTGTTCCGTTCTTAGCCACATAGGAAAGAGCAGAATTTTGCCTCATGGCAAAAGGACAATTATTTTTCTTAAGTTGTTGTAAGGCAGGCTGATATGAATACTTAATGACTTCAGCCTCCTCAAATAATAGCAGGCGCGTGAGTATTCACAGGGGGAGTCGGATGGCGGATTAGCGATGGTGTGAGGCTGGAGTCTTCATGTAGGGGTTTTCATATGTTTTTGGAACATAAACTGAGCCAAAAATATCCAGAGAAGCCAGTTCCTCTTAGAGCTCTGATGATGTACAGTGAAACCTGTCTAGAAGACTCCAGGGGTTGCCCAACCCTGTGGTTCTCGACCAGGGGCAAATTGGCAGGGGCACAGTTAGTGGTATCTGGGAATATTTTTTCATTGTCACGATTCAGGGGGGTGGGCATTGGTACTGTCATCAGGGTAGAGGCCAGGGATGCTGCTAAACACCCAACATGCACAGGACAGCCCGTCATGACAAAGAAGGATCCAACCCAAAATGTCACCAATGCCGAGATTGAGAAACCCTCATCTTAACACATGTTCTAAATATAGACCCATTAGAAACATCCCCAAATTGGTGGAATTACCAGAACAACAGTCTGATAAAACATAAACCAAGCAACCTAGTTAGTAACATTCCCTCCTTCCTCTTTCCTACCCCACAGAGAAGTACTGAATAAATGTAAGTATGACCTTTAAAAAAAAAAAAAGACCCTGTAAGCAATCTCCTTAAATGTTTCGCTGTAATATCTGCCATTCTCTGCAAGCTCTTCTGTTCCCAATAAAATTATTGAAACCACTGTAATAGTAAAAATTTACAACTGCATTAGCATCTCTTGGCTGAACTTGTTGAAATGACAGGTGAGGGGGAAACCAAGAGCCTTCTTTTAAAAATCTAGCTTGATTCTTGCTGCACAGTTTAAGAAGGAAGACTGGAATTTATGCTAATACTGTCTTTAGATGCAGGGCAATAAATGACACATAATCAAAATGCAAGCCCAAGAGAGCAATGGCCTGAGCTTGTTGTTCTTCTCATCTGTTGGCCAGAAGAGGAAACTGAGCTTCAGTTGTTCTTCCTAGTTAGGAAACCTGATGATTGTTATTGAAATATGAAGCCGGAGATACTTTGAAAATGCTAATACAGAAGGTCCTGCCCGTGGCTTAGAGAGTTATGTGCAAAGAGCATCGAGCGGGATGACTGGGGAATTTGGGCTTTAAGACCATCACTTATCGGAATGACCTTGGTCTTCAGTTTTTTCTCATCTGCAAAACAAAGGCTCTGGGTTATGACCTCTGACGTCGTTTTAAACTAAAAAACAATCACACAAAAATAGCTTAGTACAGGCTGACCTTGAGATTTCCACCCTACCACCAAATGTCACTAGTCAGTTCTACCAACGTAGAAGTAGCTAAGTGATAGCTCATAACCCCGGGGGTTTGCTGTTTTGTTCAATAGGCCAGAGAATAAATATCTGCTGTAGAAGGATTGTAAATAATGAAGACCCCCTTTCCTTCAGCAGATAAATGAAACCGGGAAATCTGTGATGGGGAATTGATTATTTCTCCAGCATTCAAAATCTACTTGTCATTCTGAAACGGTCAGGATTGGGCGTTTGTATAATTGCGGGCTATTTCTGTGTCCAGTTTGGCCTTGAGACCCCCTCAGACAATAGCACCTCTCTCTTAACATCAGCCTGAATGTTCATGTTAATTAATTTAGAGTTTTCCAAGCAAATCTGTATGCAAAGTAGATCGCCCCACAGCGCGGCATTTCGGCATCTAGTGTCTTCTCTGTGACAGGCTCTTGAAAGCCGAAAACAGGAGAGAGCACAGAGCAAGAGTGCAGAAATCACGACGTGTTTTTTCCTCTACAGGAAGTCTCTCGCCGGAAGCCATGCCACAGGGCGCACAGGCAGCTTGCAGAGAAGAATGTAACCCACCCCGGGCCCGAAAGAACCCTCGGGAAGGCCGGCTTTGCTTGTTTCTCAGCCAGTTTTATTCCCCTGCCCACGCCCTCCCACCCAGAGCATTGGGCTCTCTAGGTTCTTCCTTCTGCAGCTGCTTTCAATTATTTCAGGAATGGTTTTACAGTCTGCTTTCCCCTGATTTTGTCCTGCCTTTGCCTGTCTTCGTGGGCTTGGATTTAGATGGGCCGTGAGAGCAAAGGGCAAGGAGTCCCAACCCCATTTTCTCTATTCATTCTTTTGTTGGTTTACTTTCCTCTCAGCAGCAGTTTAGCAAGAAAGAAGGTGAATAGGATGACAAAAATGTGGGTTTACAAAATCATTAGCGAGTTTTAAGAAGGCAGGCCATCATGGCGGCTGTAGGGAGATGATGAAGCATGAGCTGTACGGGCAATGGAAAACGTGGAGTGTTGTCTGTTTAGAAGGGTCTCTTGGGTTCTTTATCAAGGTGTGTGACTTTGGGAGTGAGGAATGGAGAGAACAGAAGGAGAGTAAGAGAAGCCATCCTCCATGTGAGATCTTGTGAACCAGCTCTGTTTCCTTTGCTAACTCTGGCTAAAGTTAAAAAAAAAAAAAATACACACACACCAAACCCTCAATGGGGAAATACGGCAATATTTACAAAGGCTTCCCTTCTATCTACAGCACCCTTATGGGGCACCTGGGTGGCTTAGTCGGTTAAGCGTCTGCCTTTGGCTCAGGTCATGATCCCAGCCAGGGTCCTGAGATCAAGCCCTGCGTCGGGCTCCCTGCTTCTCTGCTCCCCCTAATTGTGCTCTCTCTCTCTCAAATAAATAAACATCCTAAACACACACACACACACACACACACACAGAGTACCCTTGTGCAAGATGTATCATCTCTGTCCTGCTGTATGGTTGTATTTGAAATAGATGGTGCAAGAGGTGTTTTTGTTTATTTTTGTCTTCTTCATAACCAAGTGTAAGCTGCTTGCAAAGCCCGGGAGCATGCATCCTAAATTGTGGACTTCATCTTTCTTGGAAGGGAAAAGCTTGGCCCAATGCCCCTGGGATCTGAACGTGTGGTTCCTCAGAGTCTGAGCAGCAGAGATGTGGTTTTAGGGCCCTCTCAGACGCCCAGTTAATGCTTGTGCAGTTGTGATAAATGACAGCAAGTGGCACTGAGGCCAGATTAATAACAAGGCAGCTGAAAGGTTCTCTTGTAGCCTCATTTCCCAAAAGGGCTCCCTCCGCGGCGTTAGTGGAGGGGGGGGGGCTCTTCTCTGCAGGTGGTCTCTTTAGGAGTTTCAGGGATTGTTACTCAAGGGAAATTGGCTCAATCTTCTTTAAGATTCTTTAAGAGCAGGTGAGCAAAGGCCCTGCACCCAGGCCTCTCCTCAGCTAGATCCAGTCTGTGGTCCTTTGTGTGGTGCCTTCAGGCGGTGCAATAAGAACAAACAAATACAATGTGAGAAATCAAATGGCTTTTGTCAAGTGTGAAAGGGACCGCATCTAACACCAGAGTTGGACAGAAGCCATAAAGGGTGTCTTGTGTGAACATTTCCGGCTGCAAAATCTACCTGTTGCACTGAAACCACGACTATCTAGCCCATGCTTGCAAGAACCCCTCCAGAAGCTTCCTGTTTCATGTGGCTCATGAGAAGGATTGCACACTGCAGTCCAGGTCTCATTGTCTTCATGCTATTTCCAAGATGGGAGAAAGAAGACTGTAAACTTTGCATTTTAAGGTATTCATAAATACATCTATAAATCTCTCCGTTAGTACACAGATATTACAAGACAATAGAGAGGAGGGGTGCCTGGGTGGCTCAGTCGGTTAAGTGTCCAGCTCTTGGTTTCAGCTCAGGTCATGATCTCAGGATCCTGGGATGGAGCCCCAAATCAGGCTTCGTGCTCAGTGAAGAGTCTGCTTGGGATTCTCTCCCTCTTCCTCTGCCCCTCCCCCCACTTGCACGCTCTCTAAATGAATAAATAAATACATACATAAATAAATAAAACCTTAAATGGCTGCTTAGCCATTCCATGTAGACACTGGGGAGGAGTTGGGACATCTCCAGGACTAAAAGCAGTGTATTTTGGCAGAGGGACTTCCAAGGAAGCATCAGGCTGAGACAGGGGAACGTGACTGACAGGTTTGGTAAGGTGATCCTCGAAGGTGGAACAGATGGGATGGGCATGGGCAGGTAGGTTTGTGAGGCCAGAAGCCTTGCAGCCTCTCCTACTGAGTCCAGCACCCGGCGAAGACCAGTTAGAGAGCGTGGAAGAGAACGTGGTCTCATGCAAGGTCCACCTCAGACCTCCCAAGTTAGCTCCATGTCTTCCCTAAGGAAGGGCTCAGGCCTCTCTTCTCACAAGCTATGGTGGACACATATTCGATGCCGTTAAGGATGAGCATCTGGTCACCCGGTGACCAATGCTGTCCAGGTTCCCGTTGCAAGGTGAGCAGTTTCCTGATGATAAGAGAGCACTGTGACCATGGGCACAGGTTCCCAGATAGGGGCTCCTGGGGCCTCTAGGCTCCTCCTCGAACTCTGCCCAGGGTTTGCTTCAATGTTCTCTGAAGGCTATGGGCAATGAAAGACTTCTCTTTCCCTGTGTCGACTCAAGAAGACAGAAGGCTGTCTCAGCCAGACCCCAGCGCCTCTCCGCCCGTCAGCTCAGAATTCCTGCTTTCTCAGGCAGTTGGGAGAAGGATCACAGCACATCGTCCCTGAATTAGCGTGCAAGAGTGGCCACCTCCTTCTCCACAGGACTGTGTGAGCTTTTTTTTTTTTTAAGATTTTATTTATTTATTTGACAGAGAGAGAGAGCGACAGCAGGAGCACAAGCAGAGGGAGTGGGAGAGGGAGAAGCAGGCTTCCCGCAGAGAAGGGAGCCGGATGCGGGGCTCCATCCCAGGACCCTGGGATCATGACCTGAGCCGAAGGCAGACGCTTAACGACTGAGCCACCCAGGCGCCCCAGGACTGTGTGAGCTTTTATCCACCATTTCTGGTGTTTTTTTCTCCACCCGTACATACTTTCATGAACACATGCCTCTTTTCTTATGAACCTAGGTCATTCTGCATATGCGGTTTTTTTCCCTTTTTCCCATGGCATGTGGTATTTTAGCCACATTAGCCGCATTTCCCTACACCATGGTTATTAATGGTCATCGAAAGGAGCCGGGGCACTTTATCAGCCCGCCCTCCGAAGGGCTGTGCCAATTTACAGTCGCATAAGGTTTTCGTTATTAACCAAAGGATCCTTGGTGCTGAAGACTGACCGTGATGGTGGTGTCCGAAGGGAGAGTGAGAAGCACAGACCAGCTCTGTATGTGGGATTTAAAGATCCAGGAGGAAAACTGATCAGATATAGAGCTGAGGGTGCTTCTCGGGCTTGTTCCAGAAGGAAGTGACCCCCTGAAGGACCATTTTGTCAGAACTACTGACCTTTATCAAAGGGACTATCGCAAAAGGCCCTTGACTTGAACATGAAAAAAGACAAATAGTTCATCCAAAATTTCCCTTATGTCCCCCAAACCCACACTTCTCTGTTCAAGTCCGGGTTCACCACAGGCTAGCCAATTAGGGTTTGAGGCTTCAGTAAGGGAAGGGGCATGCGTCTGTGATGAGCTCTTGTGAAAAGGGAAAGCGAATGCCCAAGTTGACCTTTGAGGTCATTCGGGGCATCCCGTGCCGTGGGCAACTCGAGGTGAACCAGTCCTGGGCCTCTTCTGCTTCTGGCCAGAACTGACTGCATCCGTGTGTTTTTCCACTGGGGATAACGCTCCCCGTGGGCTTCCCAGGGGGTGCTTGGGGTTGACTTGCTGTTTGTCAAGGTTTGGAGGAGAGGACCTGACCGCGTGTGCAAATGATTGACAGGGAAGGCCAGCCCGCCTTGGGCTCCCCAGTGGCTATCTCAAGTGCCTTGGGTGGCTCACAGGACGAGGCTGGCGTGAATCGCCTTCATCCTCACAGTTTCTGGGGTGATTGAGCAAGAGCCTCATGATCTGATCACAAGAGCAACAGGAGTGGCTGTGTTGCGATAACAGAATCATACTGGCCTGGAACGGATGCCCGTGCTTTCAGACGCTCAGGGGACGTTTCGACTGCAAGGCATTTTATCATCGCGGAGAGGGGCCAGCTGAAGCCACGCGGTCCACATCCTTTTACAAGCACCGGGCTTTCAATGGGGCTTTTAAAACCAGCTGAACTGTAGCTTGCTTTTCGGACTGTTTAAGCTGCTCGGCTTACAGCGGTGCAAATTGGCAGCGTGGCAGGAAAGACGACTGAAATTCGACCCAACGTGGGGACTGAAAGCTCTTGAGACTCAAATGTTAAGGCCACTGGGGTGTGGCTTTTCCACTAATTATGTTCTGTCAGACAAGGGTTGAAAATGTCAGCCCAGACTTACAGCTTGGCTCCTAGAGCAGCCAATCGCTGTGGGGCTGGGCCCGGGTTGAAATGATGAAGAAGGAGTTTGAAAAACCATTCAGTTGATTTCAACACTTCCTGGGGACGACGTTTAAACCACAATGTTCTCTTTTTGGGGCAAGTCAAAAGCCAATCACGATTGAGGTTTCTCAGCATGTTCTGCCCATATTTGGCCGTAATCTTGCTTCATTCACCTAAATTTATAATATATGCACTTGAAAAGCAAGGCTCTGAGAAGTGTGGGTCTCTCTCCCTGTTATAAAAGAAGTCCTACCTCTACACATTTGGGCCTGCCGGTGAACTTACAGGGTAGCTTCAAAGCAAAGAAAGGAGCCAGAGTAGGAAACTTAGGTTTTACTCTTATTAAAAACAAAACAAAAAAACAAAACAAAAAACCCCCCTGACTTCAAGTGTAGCTTCTGGCTTTGTACCATTTACATGAAAATACATAGAAAACAGAAACTAGTTTCGTCTTGTGCAAAAAGAACCAGCAGTGGCTTATGAGATTATGGGATATTGCAGAAGGAATGCTGTATGCATTATTGATGTGTAGGAGGTCCGTTTCACAGAGACTCCAGGAAATTAATGCACCCTTCAAAGCTTCTTAAGCGTTCTTTGTGAAGGATGATCAAGTCTTGTGGAAAGATATGAGGCAGATACAGTAAACCTCATCCTGCCTTTTTAAAGTGAATATTTAGTGACCACTTTAGAGGTACCGTCCGTTTCGTTCCCACCGTGGGCCCACAAAGGAGTCCCTATTCTTATCCACATTTTGCAGATGAAGAAACTGAATCAGAGAGTTTGCTTTACTTGCCCACGGTGCCTGAGCTTGTAAATAGTGGGGCTAGGAATCCACATCAGCAGTCAGATGCCCAAGCCCTCGCTCTTAACCGCACACCACTCTACGCCACTAAGATGTTCTCCTGTGTTTCTGGGCAAGAACAGAGGCCCTAAGTCATATGGAATGGCCCCGGGGACCCCAATCTTTAAGGCCTCAACCTCCTCTGGTTCTCAGGATCCTAGGGAAAGTTGCAAGGTTTCTCAGCTTGTCTGAGGCCTGAGGTTGGGAAAGTTCCCAGTGACCCCTAGGAGATCACATCCAGAACCATCTGGTCAGAGAGGAGCCCACGATCTGCTGGCTGAGCCCCTCACTCGGGGCCCCAGTTATTTCTAGTCTCAGGAAACCCAGCTGTAGAAGGCCCTCCCCCGTGGGGCTGAAGACACATGGGCTGGAGCCGAGACCCAGCAGCATGGGCCTCTGTGTTCTCAAAACTGGGGGGACCTAGAGAAAGGGGAGGGAGGTGGCAAAGCAGCCCAGCCTCCCCTGGGACTACAGAGAGGCCCCGCCTCCTCCCAGCAGAGCAGGTCTCACAGGCAGGGGACAATTCGCCCCGCCCCGGGGGATGTTTGGCAATGCTTGGAGACATTTTGGGTTGCCACAGCTCAGGGGAGAGTGCTAGTGGCATCTAGTGGGTAGAGGTCAGGGAGGCTGCTCAACATCCTCCAGTGCACAGGCTGGGGGGGGGGGGGGGGGAGGTGGGGCTAACAACAAATGATGCGGCCCCAAGTATCACCAGGGCTGTGGTGAGAAGCCCTGCCCGAGAGTCCTGGTTCAGTGCGTTCCACCCACAGCTCTGAGGATGCTCTTTATGGGGCTCCTTCAAGGAGTCATGCTGCAACCAGGAAGCCAGCAGCCGCTGGCTGCACGCACCGCTAGGCAGAAGATGGAGGGAGGGAGGGCGGGACCACGCGTACAGGTTTCAATTTACTGCATCTTTCTTGCTGACAGAGAGAGGTCAGTGTTTGCCTCCGTTTACAGGCCTCGCGACCAACGTAGGGGCCGGCTCCATGCAGTAGGCAGAATGATGGCCCCCGAAGAAAGGTGTCCGGTCTTAAACGCTGGAACCTGGGAATGTTACTTTATATGAAAAAAAGAATGGTCTTTGCAGGCATGATTAAGTTAAGCTTCGGGAGATGGGGAGGTTATCCTGCATTATCTGGGTGGACCCTAATTGCAGTTCCAAGTGTCCTTATAACAAGGGGGCGCAGGGAGACGTGCCGCATGCACAGCGGAGAAGGCAATCTGATCAGAGAGGCAGGAACCGGAACGACGGGGCCACAAGCCAAGGAATGTGGACAGTCAGCGGAAGCAGGCTAAAGCAAGGGACAGAGTCTCCCCTAGAGTTTCCAAAGGGAGCGTGGCCCCACCAGCACCTTGATTTTGGCTCAGTGATACTGATTTCAAACTTCTGGCCTCCAGAACCATGAGAAGAAATTTTCCTTGTTTTAAGCCACTAAGTTTGTGGCCATTTGTTATAGCAGCCCGAGGAGACTAACACAGCCTGACACTCCTTGAGCCCCCAAATCAGTTGAGGCTGAGGGGCAAGTCCTTCCAGTACAGACAAAGCCAAAGCCCTTCTGGGGTAGGATTTGAGGGGGAGATGGAAATTTCCTTTGCACCTCCCTCTCTACGCTTACCTCTTCCACCCTCTCTTTGAAGCACCCTCCCCTGTGAAAACATGGCACCTAACTTCCCTCTGCTTCCCTCTGCCAACTGTTTCTGGTGAATGCTGGGCAAGTCCTCTGACAACCCCAGCGCTTGGCTCCAACCTGTCTGAGGCTGCTTGTCACTTTCTGCCTCCATTTCTTGTCAACGTACGTGCAGTAGGTCCTAGACTAGACTCCGAGCTCCTGGGAAGCAGGAGCCATGTTTGAATTATCGTGCACTCTCCTAAGGACCGCAGCACATCAGTAAGCACACAGTAGGTGCTCAATCGGCGGTTTATGTGTGCTTCCCATGTCCTTACTATGAGAAATGTTACTCGTTCTCTTCATTGCCTGGAGGTCAAGAAGCTCAAAGCCAAGTCTGATGCTGATAAATAGGAATCCTCCCGCATTCTTCCACATCTGCAACAACGGGACATGAACAACATTAGTGTTCTTTGTTTTTAAATTGGTGCATAATCTACACGTGGTAAAATGCACGTATCTTACCTGTACAGCTTGATGACTTTTTCCCCTTCTATACTTTCTCGTAACAACTGCCTGGATCAAGATATGGAATCTCTCCATTACCCCAGAACGTTCCCCTCTTCCCTTTCCCAGTCAGCTAACCCCCATGTTCCTCACACCTCAGTGAACCGCTGTTCTGTCTTGCACTCCAGAATTCCATATAAATGGAATCATCTGACTTCTTTTTCGCCAAGTAACGTTTTTGAGATTTATCCATGTGGTTGTGTATATCGGTAGTTTTTTCTTTAAAAAAACAAAAACCAAACTGCTGTGTATTTTTCCATTATAAGAATATGCTGCAATTTGTGTATCCATTCTTCCGTTGATGAGCATTTGGATCATTTCCAGTTTGGACCTATGGTGAATAAAGCTACTGTGAGTGTTGTTGTGTTTTACGGCCCTGTGCTTTCATTTCCCTTGGTTAGATACCTAGGAATAAAATGGCTGGGCCATAGGGAAGGTGTCTGCTTCATCGAAATTAGTATCACTGGGCGCCTGGGTGGCTCAGTCGTTGAGCGTCTGCCTTCGGCTCAGGTCATGATCCCAGGGTCCTGGGATCGAGCCCCACATCGGGCTCCCTGCTCCCCGGAGAGCCTGCTTCTCCCTCTCCTGCTCCCCCTGCTTGTGTTCCTGCTCTCGCTATCTCTCTGTCAAATAAATAAAATCTTAAAAAAAAAAAAAAAGAAATTAGTATCACTATTCATGGTTTGGATACAAGAAAACAGATTTTTGGTAACAAAAATGAAGCAGTGACAGTCTTTCTGTACTCGTTTTCCTGATTCCGTCCATTAATTTCTTTTTAAAAAGATTTTATTTATTTATTTGAGAGCGAGAGTGAGAGATCACGAGCGGGGCGAGGGGTGGAGGGAGAAGAAGGCTCCCCGCGGAGCAGGGAGCCCGACGCAGGACTCAATCCCAGGACCCCAGGATCGTGACCTGAGCCATAGGCAGACGCTTAACTGACTGAGCCACCCAGGCGCCCCCATTAGAGTAATCTCTTTAAGAAATAGAGTGCCATATGCACGGCTAATTGAATCAGCCGTAGAGAAAGCTGGAGGGTCACCAAGCACGGAGAACCGAACTAACACATGCACATAAACACATTCTCCAACCAGTTTGTACGCGCACCAGCCCATGTCTTTAAAGCTGGTCTTGCCTGGCGTGCGGCTCAGACATAGTGCCCACACGCACAGGTTCCCTATGAAAGAAAATATTTTAAAAGGGCAATTTGCTCTGTAATGAAGCCCTGACTGACATGACAACTGCAGGCAGCGAGAAGAATGTGGAATATGCAGGACCAGGGCAATCAGATCCTTCTGTGGTGTCTGTTCTGAGGGTTTGAAAAAGTCTTATTCCCCTGCCCAGTCCGCAGCTCCCCTGAGGCCCGGGCACAGAGACCTGCCCCACGGTCAGCTGCCCGCCCCCTTCAGAAGGGACTTCCTGAGTACCAGCTGCTCCCCACTTGAGGGCCACTAAATTCTAGGAATCCTAAAGAGCTTTGCAAAAGTGACTGGAGAAGGGGGGACTATTTTAAGACCCTGTAGTGTCGTCATGAGACTGTAGAGCTAAGACTGGGACCGGGTTTGTCTTTCGACAAGGTGCGTTTCCCAGCACCCATGACTCTTTACAAAGGAAATTCCTTTTCACCCAAATGTGTGTTTCAAACACTGTTTCTAATGGTGCACGCTATCTGATTGCTTTTGGGCTAACATCCCACCCTGTCTGCTATTTAAAACTTTGATCTTTACCCATGACATGCGTCTTATGCTTCACTGAATGGCAACTTCTTATAGAATCTCTTCTTATAGAACCTGAGGTGCTGCTTCTAGGATCCAGTCTACCCCATCTGTGTTTCATCATTTACCTGGTTTCCCTAAAACCCTCATGCTCTTCTTTGCCCCTTCCTTCCCATCTGTGGAAAAAGAATTGGCCACGTCTGAGTGGCACCAAACGGATCGAGTCAGGGAATAAGAAATGTCAGTCACAATAAATAAATAAAATCTCTAAAAAAAAAAAAATATCCGTCACCCAGGTGGTATATCTGGCACTGGGAAATTAAAACAAAGGGGTGATTCGATATCTTTTTTTTCCCTTATTTTTCTTTTTTGTTGTTGTTATTAAACGTTTATTTTTCCCTTGCTCTCCTGCTGTGTAGATAGTTGTTTTCTGGACAGAAATAAATCACCTGTTACTTGATCTTCTTTGCCATTTTTGAGAGAGACTGTTGATTGAATTTGTCTTTATAAGACAAATTGTTTTCAGAAGAGAGGTTAGCTCTCGCAGGGGGGGGTGCTAAACAATGCAGTGGCAACTGGCCCTACATTTTTTTTTTTTAAGATTTTATTTATTTATTTGAGAGAGCGAGTGATAGAGCATGAGAGGGGGTGGGGAGGGGCAGAGGAAGAGGCAGAGGGAGAAGCAGACTCCCCACTGAACAGGGAGCCCCATGCGGGGCTCGATCCCAGGACCCCGGGATCATGACCCGAGCCGAAGGCAGACACTTAACCGACTGAGCCACCCAGGCGCCCTGGCCCTACATTTTTTATATTGCTTTCCTGAGGCTCAACTCCCATATGAGTTGTTTTAATGTACAATGTTTTTTTTTTTTTTTTTAAAGATTTTATTTATTTATTTGAGAGAGAGAATGGGAGAGAGAGAGAGCACATGAGAGGGGGGAGGGTCAGAGGGAGAAGCAGACTCCCTGCTGAGCAGGGAGCCCGATGCGGGACTCGATCCCAGGACTCCAGGATTATGACCTGAGCTGAAGGCAGTCGCTTAGCCAACTGAGCTACCCAGGCGCCCTTAATGTACAATGTTTTGATCCGTCATGATTAGGAGCTCATTTCTCTCTTATTCTAAAGGGCATGTGGGGTTGTTTAGGAAGAAGTGACCACAGACTCAGGCAGAGGCGTCTTTTATTATAGGAGTCGATGCTTCTACCACTGGAATCCCACACGGCAGACCTCAGAAGCCTCCACAGTGGTGGGGCATATTGTTTCTGGAAACACTTCCTCCTCTAGTTCTCCCAGCACAAGTGAGTCTTCATTTGGAAAATGATGAATGTATTAGTGTAAATGCCCTTGTGGGCCCACAGACTCTCTTGTGAACTTTGTTGTTGATCATGCAGGTTTAGCGAGGCATCATTTACCAATAGTATACTTCGTCCTTTTTATGTATACAGTTCCAAGAGTTTTGAGAAACAGATATAGTCATGTAACTACCACCACAATCAAGATATAGAATATTCGTATCGCTTCAAGAAGTTGCCCACTGCCTCCCACCAATCCCCAGTTCCTGACAACCACTGATCTCTGTCCCTATAGCTTGGCCTTTTACAGAATGCCACAGAAATGGAATCTTAACACTACATCGTCTTTTGTCTCTCGCTGTTTTTACTCCCCATAATGCTTTTGAGGTTTGTTCATGTTGTTGACCGGATCGGTGCTTTGTTCTTTTTTATAGTACTGATCACAGTATGCACCACAGATTGTTTATACGTTTTCTTGTTGATGGAGCATTTGGGTTGTTTCGAGTTTGGGACGATGATGGGCGGCGCCCCTATAAACGTTCCCCGTACAGAGGCTTATGTGGGAGTGTGTTTCCATTTCTCCTGTTGTCTTAGTTTGGGCCTTTATAACAAAGTGCCATGGACGGAGTGGCTTATAAACAGCAGAAATTTATATCTCAGGTCTGGAGGCAGGAAGACCAAGATCAGGGTGCCAGGCATGGTCAGGTTCTGGTGGGGGGCCTCTTGCAGGTCGGGGGAGGGCTGTCTTCTTGTTGTAGCCCCAGAAAGAGGGCACGAGAATGCTCGTTTTGGCAGCTCACACACTAAAACTGGACCGCCACTGAGAAAATTAGCATGGCCCATGAGCAAGGATGACATGCCAGTTTGTGAAGTGGGCCATATTAAAAAAAAAAAAAAAAAAAGAGGGTGAGGGGCGCCTGGCTGGCTCAGTCGGTTAAGTGTCTGCCTCAGCTCAGACACTGGGATGGAGCCCTGAGTCGGGCTCTCTACTCGGTGGTGAGTCTGCTTCTCCCTCTCCCTCTGAATAAATAAATAAATAAACAAAATCTTAAAAAAAAAAAAAAAAAAGGAGGTGAGAGAGTCCTTTTATAAGGCACTGATCCCAATCCTGTGGGCTCCACCCTCATGACCTAATCACGTCCCAAAGCCCCACCTCCTTATACCATCATACTGGGGTTAGGCATGGGAATGCTGAGGGCACGTTCTTCTTCTTCTTTTTTTTTTTTAAGATTTTATTTATTTATTTATCTATTTGAGAGAGAGAGCGCACGTGCATGCGTAGCAGGAAGAGGGAGAGAGAATCTGAAGCAGAGCCCAACATGGGGCTCGACCCCACCACCTTGAGATCATGACCTGAGCTGAAGCCAAGAGTCGGATGCTTAACCAACTGAGCCACCCAGACACCCCGAGTGCACGTTCATCTTATAAGAAGCGACCACTTTTCTAAAATGGCAGGACCATTTTCCATTGCCGCTAGGAGGATTTCCAGCGGCTTCACATCCTTGGCAGCATTGTCAGTTAAAAAAAAATCGTAACCATTCTTCCCTTTATGGTGGTATCTCATGCTGGGTTTAGTTCATATTTCCCTAATGACTAATGATGTTGAACATCTACTCATGTACTTCTTTGCTATCTGCCTCGCTTCTTCAGTGAAGTGTTTGATCCAATCTTTTGGTCATTTTTTTTTTTTTTTAAAGATTTTATTTATTTATTTGACAGAGAGAGACACAGCGAGAGAGGGAACACAAGCAGGGGGAGTGGGAGAGGGAGAAGCAGGCTTCCCACCGAGCAGGGAGCCCGATGCGGGGCTCGATCCCAGGACTCTGGGATCATGACCTGAGCTGAAGGCAGACGCTTAACGACTGAGCCACCCAGGCGCCCCACTTTTGGTCATTTTTAAGTTGAGTTGTTTGTTTTTATTATTAGAATGCGAGAGTTGTTTAGATAATTCTGGATATGAGTCCTTCATCAGATATGTGATTTGTAAATATTTTCTCCCTGTCTCGTCTTGCCTTTTCATTCTCCTACCGGTGTCCTATTGTATACTCTGAATCACTTTCACAATGCTGGGATTGTTCCTCGCCCCACTCCTGACCCCTCCACCATCTTGGACAGCAGAGTAAGGAGCTGGGAGGTGCCTCTGGCTTTGACCTTAGTACTCTGGCTGGGGTTAAGGTCAGTCTCCTGAAAACAGAATGTTCACCTAACCAATGGACACTTCGCTCTCTAACTGTGGTGTGTGCCTAGAATAATTTGGAAAGTTTGATTGACATGCAGATTTCCAAATTCCACTCCTAGATATGTTTTATTCAGTAAGTGTGTGGTGAAGTACAGGTTGCTGCAATGTTCAACAATAACCCAGATTATCTAGATAGGGGTGGCTTTGGATGATATTTTGAGAAACCCTGAGACTCCAATGCTGCTGACAATGTGTCACGTCCTCTGTGGTCAGGATGCCAAGTCCGGGCCTAAACAAACCGGCGTGGGAGAAGTCAGAGGAGGGAGACGTGACCACACAACTGGACAAAAAGAAGAAACACCAAGGATGCAGCAATTTGAGGACATTTTCACCAAACATTTGCCCATCCCTTCATCTGTCTCTCTCTGCTAGTATAGGCATGTCTTAATTCTGGGCAGATATCTTTTAAAAGTGACTTTCGAGTGTGATATTTGTTTTGAATAGATACTGGAGGGAAAATGTGGCTAAGAAGTAAATGATGGCACATTAAGTAAATTCTTAACCTTGATCATGAATAATAACATCTTTTCCTTATGTCAGGTCCAAGGCCACAGTAGATTCTGGTCCTTTTTTTTTTTTTTTTTTTTGAGATCCACCTACCTAATGGAAGTCATCCTGAACTTTTTACTGGGGATATGTGGAGCATCTTTTGTCTAATGATAAAAATTTGAGGCCACGGGCAGAACTTAACACTGCATATTTTCGAACTAGGCCATGAGGAACGTTGGAGTATGAGTCATTACCAGTTTTTACAGAAAAGGAAACCCAATAGCACCCCAACACCCAACTTCATGCCATCCAGGCATCCAGCTGTTTGGGCCGGGTGACACCGAACCATCAGTAGGCCTGAGGTCTTTCCTGAATTGGACACGCTGTTCTGACATTGCATAATTACAAGCAGCGTGATTTAAGTTTTATCTACAGACAGAAACCAATTGGGACTGACCTGATTTTCCGTGTTAATTAATCAGATGTTATTGTTCAAACTTGTTGGTGCCTCTCAGCTGAAATAATTTGTTATTTTAATCCTGCGGTGGAATGTTTCTTTAAATCACAACTAGTTGACAAATCTCCTAGGGTAGGGCACTGCGGGCTCTAGCAAACCTGAGTGATCAACGATTGCCAATCAAAGATGGCGCAGGAGGACAAAGCCTGGAACGGGAGGCAAGAGACATGGATTCTGCGGCTTGCTGGGGCCGAACTATGCCTCCTTAAGCTTTCAGGAGAGTGGATACTTAAGGAAACGTAAATTTGTAGGAAGACTAAAACCAAAATGGTTAACCACTCTCTCTAAATATAATCCATGCCCCCAAAGCAGGCAAGCAAACAAACAAAACAGTCACAACGATATGAGTGTACCTCCCATACAAAGGGGACCTGAAACCAGGAAGTCACAGGGTTCAACGAGGTAAGCAGAGAATTATTTTCTTTACTCTGAAGCGTTATTCAAGTTATGTATAATGAATACTGACAACGTAGAAAATAAGGAAAAGACCAATCGGTAAATACAGTCAATTAAAATTCTGCTACTCAGTGAAAACTACCGTTAGCCTCTCAGGGTCTATGCTTCTGTGGGTCCACACATGTTCCTGATCCAGGGGTATTTCAAACAGCTACTGTGCATGCCAAGAAATGTGCGTCTTCGCGATCCATTTAAACAGCCTTACCGTCTTCTACTGTGGGCTCGCAGATGTTAGCAACTCACCCATTCAGTGCCTTCCTATGTGCCCGACACTGTTGTAAAGCCCTCTAACACCATCCCTGTGAGGTAGGTGGTATGAGGACAGGGAAACCGAGCTAAGGAAAGATTGATTCACTTGTTAGCTGAACTTCAACCCCAGATGGTCTGGTTCGAGAGTTCAAGTTCTTAACACCTGGCCATATTGCTTCTCACCGCATGGCCTTGGTTATTTAAGTTCCAGATTTCATCCTTTCAAACAGTGCAGTGTAGGCCCGTAATGCCTCACAGGACTGGTGGGGAAGGGCGGAGGCAGAAGGCAGAGCGCGGATACTGGATGACTTTTCAATAAGAGGGTACGATGGGGGCATTCTTTTGGGTGAGATCAGATTAGAAGGTGTTCACTCTCAGGGTAAAAGCTAGGCAAGTCCATGAACTCAGCGCAGTTCCTGCGGGGAGGGCTGCTTTGGGGCCTGTGCCAAAGGCAGATCTGCGGTGCTGCCGGGGAGGGGGCCCCCCGCCAATGCCCTGGATTCTCTGTAGCAGAAAACAGCCACTCCTCAGTAGGAAAGAGTAGCCCTGGTGATCAAAGTGCAGGGCCAGTATTCTGCAGACTGCATGCACTCTGACCTCTTGCAAAGAGAAAGAGAAGTCCTTAGCAATTGGAGTATCAGCTTTAAGACCAGGAAGTGACTATTCATTTGAGACTGGGTGTGGTGGGAAAGAGAGCGAAGAATTACTCACAGCCCAGCAGCGGGGCGGAGAGGAGGGAGGAGACTAGAGCCTGAGAGCCAGACCCTGCTGGCTCACCCAGGACCCAGGGGTTTCTGCACTAACGTCCGCCTGCTAACGCGCACAGCTGACCTGGGGGGGTGAAGGTGGGGCTGAGGGTTGCTAGCACGCAAGTGAAGAGGTAGATAAATACATTATAAAGAGTGATGAGAATCTGAATAAATCTTACCTCAAAGAAGCTCTTCGAATGGCTAGGATCCACGTGAAAAGATGCTCAGCGTAATCGGACATTAGGGAAATGCATAGGAAAACCACAATAAGATCTCGCTTCACACCCAGGAGGGGGGCTATGATCTAGAAGACAGACAATAACGAATGTTGCTGAGGACGTGGAGAAACAGAACCCTCATACACGGCTGGTGAGCGTGTAATATGGTGCAGCCGCTTTGGAAAGCAGTTTGACGGTTCCTCAAAATGTTAACATTTACGTAGCATGTGACCAGCAATTCCTCTTGCAGTATATACCCGAGAGAAATGAAAACTGGTCTGCACAAAAATGTGAACAAATGTCAATAGAGGCATTTAAAAAAAAAAAAAGATTTTATTTATTTATTTGTCAGAGCACAAGCAGGGGGAGCTGCAGGCAGAGGGAGAAGCAGGCTCCCAGTGGGGAGCCCGACGCAGGGCTCGATCCCGAGGCCCTGAGATGATGACCTGAGCAAAGGCAGACGCTTAACCGACTAAGCCACCCAGGTGTCCCAGAGGCATTTTTTTTTTTTTTAAAGATTTTACTTATTTGAGAGCGAGAATGAGAGATAGGGAGAGCATGAGGTGGGGGAGGGTCAGAGGGAGAAGCAGGCTCCCCGCTGAGCAGGGAGCCCGATGCGGGACTCGATCCTGGGACTCCAGGATCATGACCTGAGCCGAAGGCAGTCACTTAACCAACTGAGCCACCCAGGTGTCCCAGAGGCATTCTTGATAATAGGTCTTGATAACCCAGATGTCCATCCACAGGTAGAGCAACAAAATGTGGTCTATCCATACAACGGAAGATTATTCAGCTGCAAAGAGGGACAAAGTATCGGTGCATGCTACGTGGTTAAGCGTGGCTGAACCTTGAACACACGCTAAGTGAAAGAAGCCAGCCACAAAAGGCCATGTGTTGTATGAGTCCATCGATATGAAATGCCCAGAATAGGCAAACCCATAGAGATGGAGAGTACATTAGGGGTTGCTGGGCCTGGGGGCATGGAGGAAGAAGGATGGGCTACTACTGGGTATAGAGTTTCCTTTTGGGGTGCTGAAAATATTCTACAATGGGTTGTTGTGATGGTTGCACGTCGCTGTGAATATACTAATGAGCGCTGAACTGTAGACTTTAAAAAGGTGTGGTTTGTGAATTACATCTTCCTTGACGGCCTTGTGCTAAGTGAAAGAAGCCGGGCGGAGAGACAGAAATACGGTCGGCTTTCACTTGTATGTGAAACCTCAAACAGCCGCACTCCCCCAAACAGAGCAGAGAATGGTGGTTGCCGGGGCCTGGGGTTGGGAGAAATGGGGAGGTGTTGGTCAGAGGGTCCGAACTTCCAGTCATGGGATGAGTAAGTTCTGGGGATGCCATATACATCACGGTGTCTATCATGACACAGTGCCCGTACACTACCATTGGGATACTCAAAAGTGGCCAACAGTGTACATCTTACATGTTCTCACCATCAACAAAAAAACATCACGTGAGGGGAAGCGAGCATTAACCCTGTTGCGGTCATCATTTTGTGATACATACGTGTATCAAATATCAGCACACCGTACCACTTAGACTAACCCAACGTTATATGTAAACGATATCTCAATAAAGCTGGAGGAAAGTGATGGAGGGAGTTGAGAGAATAGGAGCAGGAGCCTGAGACATGAAAGGCCATACTTGCCCCTCGCCCCCAGGAAAGAGAGGAGGGCCGAGACCCAGCAGGCTACAGTTGGTTGAGGGCATGTCCAAGAGTTTAGGTGAGAGGCCCAACGGATAAAATCAGTAATTACAGGCACCTCGGGATTATTTTCACAGGACAATGGGAAATCTCCGATGGCTACAAAACCCAGCAGTTATATAACCCAACCGGTACTTTTTTTAAAAGATTTTATTTATTTAAAAAATAAAGATTTTATTTATTTATTTGAGAGAGAGAGAGACAGAGAGACAAAGAGAGAGCATGAGCAGGGGGGATTGTCAGAGGGAGAGGGAGAAGTGGGGAGCCCGATGCGGGGCTCAATCCCAGGACCCTGAGATCATGACCCGAGCCAAAGGCAGACGCATAACTGACTGAGCCACCCAGGCGCCCCCCCAACCTGTATTTTAATAGCTCTCTCTTTTTGAATTGTTAGGGCACAAATAGGTTGCTGTTCTAGCTAATAAAACCAGATGGAGATCATTAACTTAAAACTTTAGAGTTAAAATTAGCATGCATTTCTTTCTTTTTTATTTATTATGCATGGTAGGAAAATGAGGACATCAAAATCCTTCTCTAATGAGACAAAAGGCGTGCATTATCATGTAAATAATAATGTAAGCTTTTGACTTTTTAGCGGATCGTGATCGTATTCTCTCGCATCTAGGAATTAACAACTATAGGGCACAAGTGGAGAATTAAGCTCTCTTATTAATGTTCAGTAGCATATTTATATCCCACACAGATTCGGGCTTAATTGCAGAAGGAGCGAGTGGAAGCCTATCTAGCAGAGGTCATGATGGGGCGGGGCAAAGCCCACCTGCATGTCAAACGTGGGATCATCGGCGTATCAGTACAGGTTACTAGGAATCCTTTTGGCCTCTTGGTTAAAACTGAAGAAGTTATTGGGACTAATGATTGCAGTTCAGACACTCCCAAATGAGAAGAGATGGGCTTTCCCGGCCTCAGGCAAATGGGGAACACAGCTGTGCGGGAAGACAGCTGGAGGATGTGCGTACATCCTGGAACTCCAGGCCTAGGTGGTGGGGAGAGAACAAGCTTAGGTGTGGCACCTGCCACGGTCCCAGGGATGCCCGGGTGTTGGTGCGCCTGTTCTGAGTTCCTTGATAGTGGGAGGCCTGTGAAACTTCTAGAAGAGCCAGGGTCTCATCTGGGGATGGCAGTGTCACTGGGAAGAAACTTCCCTCTACAGCTCCTGGCATTGACATTGGCAAGACAAGAAACAAAATATGTGGAGCAGCAGTTAAAAATAATTACAATAGAAGATTCAGGTGTGCGCGCGTGCGCACACGCGCACGCGCGCACACACACACACCAAGCACCATTCTAAGGAACTTCAAACACGTTGAACCTTGTTGAAGAGAGAAGGTCAGAAAGCCTGGATTCTTTTCATAACTTAATTACCATTATCTTTGAATACGTTCCATTGTCTGGATACGTATCTGGAATACGTTTCATTGAGTCTCGTAGTGATAAACTTTCGGGGTTCTTCCATCCTTTTTGCATGACAATGCTGCAGCAGACTTTCTGTATCCACACATCTACATCTCTGTTGGGACAAAAATTACATGCCATTTAAACTGCAACAGATGTCACCAAATTGTTCTCTGAAAATGTTGAGAAAATTTACATGTCCGCCGAAAAGTGTACGTGAATGTCTACCAACGTTCTTGCCACTACTGGGTGTTGTAAAATTTCAACTTTGGGGGCCACTCATAGTTTAAAACAGTATCTCATTGTTGTCTTGATTTGTAATTCTTCAATTATAGGTGAGAGTGAGTATCTTTTCAGAAGTTCACTGGCCATTTGCTTTCTTCCCCACCCCCTTCTCCTCCAGAAACTTCCTGTTTGCCAGATTTCTATTGGATTATCCATCTTGTTCTTACTGATTGGCGTGAGCTCACTTTCATTCATGTTGCAATGTTTTTCTCAGTCTTTGGCTTTAGAAATAAAATTTTCTGAAATAAATTCATATTTTTATGTAGCTAGATGTATAAATAATTTCCTTTATGGCTTCTGAAGTTTACATCTTGCCTAGACGGTCCTACTTTGCATCAAGATTTAAAAAGTAGTCACTTTATAGAATTATCATATGATCTAGTAATTCCACTCTTAGGTGTATACCCCAAAGAATCAACAACAGGGAGTCAGACAGATAACCTATACACCAATGTTCACAGCAGCATTGGTCATGATAGCTCAAAAGTCAAAACAAGTCAAGTGTCCATCAACAGATGAATAGTTGAACAAAATGTGGTCTATCCATACAATGGAATAGTATTCAGCCATAAAAAATGGATGAAATTCTAATACGTTCTACAACACGGATGAACCCTGGTAACATTACACCAAGTGAAATAAGCCAGTTGCAAAAGGACAAATATTATATGATTCCACTCACATGAGGTACCTGGAAGAGGCATATTCGTAGAGACAGAAAGTAGAATCGTGATTACCAGGCGCTAAGGAAAGAGGGGGTTGGGAAATTATTATTGAATGCATACAGAGTTTCTGTTTGGGATGATGGGAAACTTCTGGAGACGCATAGTGGTGATGATTGTGCAACACTGTGAATGTACCTGATGCCATAAGTCTGGCCTTTCTTTCTTTCCTTCTTTCTGTCTTTGCTCAATTCATTTGCTTATCTTCTGCTTTGAGTCACCATCGTTTAAATGCTTCTCCCATGGGGCGCCTGGGTGGCTCCGTCGTTAAGCGTCTGCCTTCGGCTCAGGTCATGGTCCCAGGGTCCTGGGATCGAGCCCCGCATCGGGCTCCCTGCTCCGCGGGAAGCCTGCTTCTCCCTCTCCCACTCCCCCTGCTTGTGTTTCCTCTCTCGCTGTGTCTCTCTCTCTGTGTCAAATAAATAAATAAAATCTTTAAAAAAATAAAAATAAAAATAAATAAATGCTTCTCCCATGTATCACAGAGAGTTGGAAGTTTTTTTTTTTTTAATTCAATCTGAGAGATTTTTAAAAAATAAAATAGAATTATGTTTATTTCATTCACTTCTATTGTTATATGTTTGGGCTTAATTCTGTAATCTTATTTTATCTTTCCTGATTTTTAAAATATATAATCATGTGAGTTTTTCATCTGATAATTTAGAAGATTTATATTCATATTTTAGTACCTTGAGGGACCACCTCACAAATCAAAATACTAAACATTTCAATGACTGTATAATAATCCATCCTATGATAAAATCCTAATTTACTTTTATCATTTCCTTTTGTTACAAATTTAGATTGCTTCCACTGTTCTGCGAATGTGGGGTAGTGTTCTGATAAACATCCTTGGGCTCACGTCTTCTCTTCCTATATCTCAGATTCTCTCCAGAGAATAGATTCTAAGGATAGAATAATGATGTCAGAGAATTTTAATATTGCAAACTCCTGATCTCTGTTGTAAAATTATTTTCCATACATTCTGTGACAATTAATACTCCAAACATTCACAAAATTGGGAAGAAAAAAAGTCTTAGTTGATAGAAGAGATTTCCCAAATCTTAGCCTTAAGGCCAAAATAGCCTTGGGATAAAAGTGTCCCCTACGGTTGGCATTCTGAAACAAGTTACCAGAGAGAGTTCCATAGCCAATTAGCTTCACTTCCATCAAATTTTGGACTCCTTTTCTTTTCTTTTTTTTTTTTTTAAATTTTTTTTATTGTTATGTTGATCCCCATACATTACATCATTAGTTTTAGATATAGTGTTCCATGATTCATTGTTTGTGCATAACACCCAGTGCTCCATGCAGAACATGCCCTCCTCAATACCCATCACCAGGCTAACCCATCCTCCCACCCCCCTCCCCTCTAGAACCCTCAGTTTGTTTTTCAGAGTCCATCGTCTCTCATGGTTCTTCTCCCCCTCCGATTTCCCCCCTATTTGTTTCAGAGGTACAGATCTGAGATTCAACAGTCTTGCACAATTCACAGCGCTTACCAGAACACATACCCTCCCCAGTGTCCATCACCCAGTCACCCCATCCCTCCCACCCCACCCCCCACTCCAGCAACCCTCAGTTTGTTTCCTGAGATTCAGAATTCCTCATATCAGTGAGGTCATATGATACATGTCTTTCTCTGTTTAACTTATTTCGCTCAGCATAATACCCTCCAGTTCCATCCACGTCGTTGCAAATGGCAAGATCTCATTCCTTTTGATGGCTGCATAATATTCCATTGTATATATATACCACATCTTCTTTATCCATTCATCTGTTGATGGACATCTGGGCTCTTTCCACAGTTTGGCTATTGTGGACATTGCTGCTATAAACATCGGGGTGCACGTACCCTTTCGGGTCCCTACTTTTGTATCTTTGGGGTAAATACCCAGTAGTGCAATTGCTGGATCATATGGTAGCTCAATTTTCAACTTTTTGAGGAACCTCCATACTGTTTTCCAGAGTGGCTGCACCAGCTTGCATTCCCACCAACAGTGTAGGAGGGTTCCCCTTTCTCCGCATCCCCGCCAACATCTGTCGTTTCCTGACTTGTTAATTTTAGCCATTCTGACTGGTGTGAGGTGGTATCTCATTGAGGTTTTGATTTGGATTTCCCTGATGCCGAGAGATATTGAACACTTTTTCATGTGTTGGACTCCTTTTCTTGATGAAGGATTTCAGAGATGGTATCTCTCCTATTTCTATGGATTTCTTATACCACAAATAGCCCTAATAACAAGCTACTTTAGTCTTTTTTTTTTTTTTTTTTAATTGCAGTGGAAAAAGAAGAGTGTTCTGCAGATCTTTTAAACAAACACAAAGGGTTTACGTTTCTGGAAACTTCTGTATAAGCCAATGAAGTTTCACCGGGTTGTAATGAAGTGCAAATCAAGAAATTAACTGAGGAAGAATTGCATCATGGAGGTTCTGGCTTCCATCTCACACCAGCAGGGCTCAGAGGTTCCTGCAGGAAGCGGCTTGGCACCTAGAGTATCACTGAGTGACTTGGGGCTCAGCTCTGTAGGCGGAGGACTTTAATAGACGATGCAATAGAAAGTCTCCTTTAGATTCGTTCAAGTGACGTGGCATCTTCAGAAGAAAAAGAATTCAGGGTATTTGTGTTGTTCCTCACTTCTATAATCTTGCTTGTTTACATAAGCTCTTTAGAGTCTCCATGTGAACTTTCCAAAGCATTCCACAGCGATGTCCAGTGATAAGTTCTCTTTGCTGTATCTGTAATCAAAGCCCACGTGAAAGAGGAATTTATAGTGCCCCCCTGTCGCGGTCCAGAATCTGAAAGGGGTATTAAATACTATATGTCCATGCTTCTCCGCCCCTCATCCTCTCCAAATTTTGAGTAGGAAACACATTAGACTTCTTCTGCCTGTAATTTTTCCCCAGGCTGACTACCTTCCTTGTAGTCCAGGGCTCCGCAGACTCCGGCCCATGGCCCAAATCCAGCCCACTGTCTGTGTTTCTAGAGCCTGGGAGCTGAGAATGGTTTTTACACTTTCAAATGATTGAAAAAAAAAAAAAATCAGAAGAAGATGAATATCTCATGACATGAAAATTACATGAAATTCAAAATTCATTGTCCACAAATAAAGCTGTATCGTAACACGGCCAGGCACGATCATTTACATATTATCTGTGGCTGCTTTCGAGCTACACCCGCAGAGTTAAGTAGTTGTGATAAAGACAGAGATTCTGGGCCTGCAAAGCCAAAAATATTTATTAACTGGACCTTTCCAGAAAAAGTTTGCTAACGTCTGTTCTACAAGATTTATTAGATTCTGAAGGCTTGCTGAGAGCCGCTAACATGGCCCGGGACATCCCATTTGCTCGAAGTTGGAGCAACTGATCCCCAATTACAATGATCCACTACCGTGGTCCAGACTTCATAGACTCCTCCAATGCGAGCATCTCCTTGTCGGTTCTTCTCTGCCCGCTGAGGGATCAAGTCCTTTTCTTTTTTTTTTTTTTTTTTTTAAAGATTTTATTTATTTATTTGAGAGAGAGAGAATGAGAGACAGAGAGCATGAGAGGGAGGAGGGTCAGAGGGAGAAGCAGACTCCCTGCTGAGCAGGGAGCCCGATGCGGGACTCGATCCCGGGACTCCAGGATCATGACCTGAGCCGAAGGCAGTCGCTTAACCAACTGAGCCACCCAGGCGCCCCTCAAGTCCTTTTCAACTGCTAAAAATGCTGTAGTAGTCGGGTGCACAGTGGGCTAAGCGTGTGAGTGTAAATAAGGTGGTAGTGAGCTAATGGCTCCAGAAATACGGTCTAAACGGTGCTTCGCAAACTTTAACGTGCATTTCTATTACCCGGAGCTCTTATTAAAATGCAGATTCTGATTCAGCAGATCTGAGGTGGGCCTGGGGTTCTGCTTCGGGTGGCCAGGGTCCCATGCCACCGATATCTCTTTCTTCAACTGACTTCGTTCGCTGCCTTTTCATCTTTGAATGTCTGTAATACCAATAAAAATATTCCCGAATTGTGATGTATGGCTTATATATTCTATCTTATCAATCATCTCCTTACCTCATTACTTACACCTCTTATTATAAATAGACTGTTTTCTAGAACGTGGATAGTAAATCTCTCCTATTTCGACCAAATCATGCATTGGGCTCACTTTGCCTTCAGGCCCCTGGTGCTTTTGTCTTTTCTCATCCCCTCTTTCCTTACGGGCCCCAGGTGTAAACCTCCTAAGCCTTCCTACTCTTGTCTTACTTCTGGGATCGATCCCCATCCTGGTTCCTCCCCTCACCCTTGGGCCTCTACAAGTCCCTCTGCCCTCCAGCCTGACGAACACAGGAGTCTTAAAGAACCTTAGGGAACATCCACTCCAGCTCCCTCATTTTGCAGGTGAGCACGCTGCGACCTAGAGAATAGAGGTCACACTCCCAAGGTAACCACCTTTCAGCCCTTGAACTTGGCTCTCTCAAGCCTCGATGGCCTAAAAAGTCATCAATAAGGAACTGTTCAGTTGGCATCAGGGTACATGTGTGTCACACTTCCCTGCTAGCATATTTGCATGAAGCAGGATCTTTCTGGAGTGATTCTAATGGTCATGGCTCCAGATACCATGATGGGGCAGCTGGGGACAATAGCTTGGAAGCTCTGGGCCTTTTTCCCCACCTCAAATCTACACTGAAACGGATTGTTCCCTTGGCTTCCTGCATTAGAGAAATGGAGGTAAAATTCACATAACCGAAAATTAAAAAGAGAACAATTCAGTGGCATCTGGTAGATTCACAGTGTTGTGCAACCATCACCTCTGTCTTGTTCCAAAACATTTAATCAACCTAAAGGGAAATGCGTTAGCGATTACTCCTCATTCCCCCACCCCCAGGTCCTGGCAACCGCCAATCTGCTTTCTGTCTCTATGGATTGGCCTATTCTGGACATTTCATATAAATAGAATCATACAATATATGACCTTTTATGGCTGGCTTCTTTCACTTGGCAGAATGGTTTTGAGGTTCATCCATGTTGCTATGTGTATCCGTGCCTCATTCCTTGTTATGCCCAAATAATCTTCCATTGGCTGCATATACCACGATTTATCCATTCGTCCGTTGATGGGCATTTGAGTTGTTTTGACCTTTTGGCTATTGTGAACAGTGCTGCTGTAAACATTGCTGGATAACTATCTGCTTGAACCCCTGTTTTCAACTCTTCTGGGTAGACACCTAGGTGTGAAATTGCTGGGTCATATGGCAGAGTCTTGTTTAACTTTTTGAGGATCTGAATTTCATTTTAGTGGTTTTACTCTTTTCCCGTGCTATCACACTATTTCACCATAAGGATAAATGAAAATAATGAGGCACTGGAGAAGTAGCTCACTATTTAGTATCTTTACCACTCCTCCACCAAATGCCTTTAGCCACATCAGCAAATTTCAATTTATATTGTTTATTTTCCCAGTCCACAACTTAACATAGCAGTTTCTGAAGGACCAGAGATTCATCTCACACCAGCAAGCAGGAAAGTGGATGAGAGAAAACACAGAGCCTGGATAACCTTCCAGTTGCCCCTAAATAATCCAGGATCGGGGCTGGCTTCACGGGCGTGTGACCTGTGTAGTCACACTGAGCCCCCTCACTCAGAAGGACCCCGTTCAGCTTGGTTCAATTCTCTACTGTCTCTGGCTTGAAGATCTTAATCATTTTTTAACACAGGCCTCACATTTTCATTTTCCACTGGGCCCCATAAATGACGTAGATGGCCCTACCGAGAATCGAGCGTTTCTATCTTATAGCCATCCTGTACCCTGAACGACAAGTTCTAAACTCTAAAATAAATTCTAAAATGGGAATGAAAACAGATACGTCTGTCACTCAAGGCGGAAGCATTCTAGATGTGGGTGGCTACTAAACAGAATGGTAATAGAATAACTCAATTATATTTAAAAATACAGACCACAGACCAAAGCCAGACAGTTTTCCACAAATGAAGTTGCTGTGTCTACTATTGTTGGCCTGAGAAACAAACTCCAGAAAGCCATCAGAGGAAACCGAACCCAAATAAGGACAAAGAGCAAACACATTCCTTCTGCTCTCCAAGGAAAAGTGGAGAGGTTTCTGTTCCTATGCCTTCAGGTACAACGGAGCAATGTCCCTTGTGCTTGGAAGAGCCTGGTAAAATGGGGAGCCGAAAGCAGTTTCAGGAGAGGAACTTCAAGAGAGGAACAGGACACTTTCGCAATCGGCTGCTAAGCCTTTCCACCATCTTTGGGTCGCAGGAGAAATCAGGGTTTGTGGACTTGAGGAAAAACTAATGTGTTATTGATCAGCCTAAGGCCTGCCCTGCCCTTTCCAGTGTAAGCAAGGAGAGGAGGGCCTGGATTTTTCCTAAGATAAGAGTAAACAGCTTTTTAGTTCAGGATAGAATCACAACTGGCCAAAAAGCCAATGTTACCTGCTCTGTCGGCCGGCTCTCAGCGGACTCAGCAATTGCTCGGTTGTGACGTCTTTAAAGAAATCTGGCCAACCACACCTCTTCGCAAACTTGCCTTAGTGAAAACAATCTGCAGAAGACAGGGTGGAAGACGGTGTCGTAGGAGACAGATCCTCCAGGAGAACGATTAGCCTAACTGTCCTGTCCAGAGGATTAGCAGTGATGTGATTATGTGATCGTACTGCACGTTTCAAGGGGGCGTCATAGATGGCAATTGACAATTTGGCATCAGGCAGCAGTTTGGGGAGTAACCCCTATCAGGAGGAGCCAGAAGGACTCACTTTTGTAGGGAGAGAAGAGAGAGGGGGGCACCTGGGTGGCTCCGTCGGTTAAGCATTGGGCTCAGGTCCTGATCTCATGGCTCGTGGGATCGAGCTCAGTGGGAGTCTGCTTGGATATCCTCTCCCTCTGTCCCTTCCCCCGCGCTCGCTCATGATCTCTCTCTCTCTCTCTCAAATAAATAAATCTTAAAAAAAAGAGAGAGAGAGAGAGGGGTGTTTGGCAGTGGTGAGAAATACAACATATCTGTGGTTTCTTATAAGGAGTTTTTTATACGTTTCCAAGAACATCCATCCACATCCCTGATTGTCTTTAACTGTTCCTAGTCTGAGTTAGAAACAACCAAACAAAAAGGCTTAAGGTAGAACTAGTAAGGGCAGGCTCATCCGTAGTCCCTAATTTCCCTGAGTTTTGTGGGAGGGAGCATCTGCAGTAGCTTTGCATTCTACTCTCTCAGGCTCCATGTGCAAAACCGGGCCTGTTCTCACACAGTTCTTCGTGCAGCAGGACAGACCTCGGACACACTGACCTCCTTGCCTTCTGGGCATGTGAATTCATTCTGGGCTGTGGTCAGGTGCACCCTATGGACAACCGCCTATGTCTTTGCCTATGTAATTGACTCCTCCAGTTTTAAAAATCCTCACCGAAGTTCTGATCTGTCTGGAATTGCTTGAACTTGATTCTGTTGGAAGGTAAAATGAGATTACAGTTGCTTTTTTACTTATCTGTCTCCCCCACCAGAATGTATTCCTCGAGGGCAGGTGTCTCATTATATTGACCATTGTGTTCCCAGGGTCGGGGACAAGCTCGGCACACGGTAAGTGCAAATAGTAGTAAATGCTTCCTGGGATTTTGCCAGATGAATGAAGTGGAGACCCTTTCAAGACCTTTCACGGCCCAGCAAGTACAGTATAGCGTGGTGCTTTGGAGCAGAGCTTACAGAACTGGGTTACTTGGGTCCTAGCTCTGTCTCTTTCTCCTTGGGACTGTGTCTAAGATACTTAGCCTTCCTGTGCCTCATTTTTACCATCTGTAAACTGGGTCTGCTGGGTTACTTGGGTCCTAGCTCTGTCTCTTTCTCCTTGGGACTGTGTCTAAGATACTTAGCCTTCCTGTGCCTCATTTTTACCATCTGTAAACTGGGTCTGCTAATAATATTAGCTCAATCTTACAGTGTTGTGGAGGTTAAATGAGTTAAAACTTAGAACATTGCCTGGAAAATGGTAGGCACTCGACCGAGCTAACTCTCATTACTATTGACAAAAAATGTACCGATGACCACTTCCATGTTCTTGCAACCTCGTTCCATCCCCACTGTTCCCCAGCAAAGTAATTATTTGATAAAATATTTTCTCAGAATCATTATATCCCATCATCTCCCTTATGATCGTTGCGTTATAGAGGGCAAAAGTCCCTATAGGAATGAATACCTCCAATCCACACTCAGTAAGGCAATGCTTAATAAATACCTGACTGGCAAAAAAAAAAAAAAGAAAAAAAAAAGTGGGGGGATGGACTTTTGGAGCCGCCTGAAGCTCTTAATGACCTAAGCATATATAACATTTAATAAATTTTGATGAACCATTTTCATTTATTCAACACAAAAAGGATTTGCTTGTGCATGGCTATATTAGAGTAGATTTAGTTGATACCCCATATGGCCCATTAATTCTTTTTTTTTTTAAAGATTGTATTTATTCATTTGAGAGAGAGAGAGAGATAGACAGAGACAGAGCACAAGCAGGGGGAGAGGCAGAGGGAGAGGGAGAAGCAGACTCCCCGCTGAGCAGGGAGCCCGATGCGGGACTCGATCCCAGGACCCTGGGACCATGACCTGAGCCGAAGGCAGACACTCAACCATCTGAGCCACCCAGGTGCCCCTGTCCGTTAATTCTACACTAGAAAATGGGAACGAAGTCAGAATAGTGAGTTAAAGGTCATAAAAAGCACACTTTCTGACATCTCCACCACTTCAGAAAATGTGTGCACGTGTCCTTGTGGAGAACGTGCAAAGTTATAAATACGCCAAGTGCGTCTTGCTGTGTTATTCTGAATATGCTTCTTACGCTGCTGGGAAGGTCTAACTATGAATTATACTTGACATTCAGGGTAGAAGGTCCTGGCAGGGAGCTGACTTCTACCACAAAGGCACCCCGGATCAGGAAGCCGGTGGAGGAGAGCCTGGGGCTTGGCTGGTGAGTGTTTGCAGCTGAAACTTCTGTGACACAAACCCGTTCGTTTGTGTGCCCTGAGGTTGTGCTCTCTTGAGGGGCTCCGAGATGCCAGGCAGTGGTCAGCCCGGATCTCCATCCCCCAGCACCAGCTCGTGTCCCTGGGTAACCACCTATGCCAGCAGACTCCTCGAACACTCTGCAAAAGCGGTATTGTGTTACCGCATGGGGGAAGGAAAGGGTAAGAGGCGGTACCTGTGAAATGGTCTGAGTGGTGAAAAAACCAAAAATCCCGCTCAGAGATAAGATTGGAGGAAAAGACACTGCAGGGGCGCCTGGCTGGCTCAGTCGGTGGAGCGTGCCACTCTTGATCTTGGGATTATGAGTTCAAGCCCCACGTTGGGTGTGGAAATTAAAAAAAAAAAAAAAAAAAAGGCACCGCAAGTTAGCAGAGGTTACAGTGAGCTTTTAATTTGTAGCTGATTTTTATTGTCTCCTTTATGCATGTCTATATTTTCTTCAAATGTCTATAAAACACTTATGCGGCTATGATCATATAAGAAGGGATTCGGTTCTGTTTAGAAGACTCTCCATGTGATGTGGGGAGAACCAGTTTGCAGCCCATGTATGGGGCGACATGTGATGGAGAGAAAACCAGCCAGGCCTCCTGCGGGCCAGGCCCGCTCACGGGGACTCGCCGGAAGCCCTGACAGCAAACTCCGCTCTTAGGAGCTCTGCCCCTTTGCCTGCTGGCAGCCCCCTGCCGATGCATCCCTAGCCTCTCCTGTCTGCCTCCTCAAGGGAGGCCGACTAGGCCTCGCCGCGCCTGAAGCTCGGGGCAGAGCCACAGCGGGAAGGAAGCCGTGTGTGCTCCAAAGCCCCCTGTCGGCCTAGTTACTCCCAGAGGCCCACAGGCCGCAGAGGGGTCCCCTGACCCATGCTGTCCCGCGGCAGCAGTGTCTCCCTGTTGTGAAAGCTTGCGTTTTGCTGGTTAGCGTTAGCTCAGTCACTCAGTAAGGGGAGCGATCCGTGGCGTCAGCCGGTGGATCAGAAGTTTCCTTGCTTCACGAAGGGGGAGAAGGATATGATTTCATAAAATCTCCTGCTCTTTGGGTGGAAGATTGGACTTGTTACGGACGTTTTCACTTTCTTACGAGCTTGTCTGTTCACCCTTTGCTTTGGGAAAGGGTATTTATTTGGTGGACTAACGGATAGCTTATTTTTGAAGTTCTAATGTGGAAAATAATGGTTGAAATATCGATACCCGTTGAACAGCCACTGAACCTGTGAAAGGGTATAGTGCTTGTAGCAATGCTAACGGGTTCAGAAAATAGAGCTTGAAGGGCATGAGGAGGAGGAGGAGGATGACAAGCTGAAGGAAATCCCCACCCAGTGAGAGTTTCTAGTTACTCCATGGATTTCTCATCCGACCCAAGAGCCTCCTTCCCCATCTGCTCCACTCTGATGTGCTATTATTTGTCTAGCCTTCTGTCCTGCGACCTCCAAGGTCTCTCTTTGTGGAAGTGTCTTATCTTCCCTGCTCGCGTAGAGCTCATCGGGGGCACGTGCTGGGCCGCTTTCGTTTTTCGTAAAGGCTTTGTGGCTTATCTCAGGTCCTGCCACACACCAGTAGCTCAGTTATCACCAGACAACGAATTTGAAATCTATTCATTAGCCATTTATTCATTCGGCCAGTCACTCGATATATTTTTTGAGCACACTTGTATGCTAGTAGTCATGTCCAAGGTGCTAGGGACACAGACTTAACCAGATCAGGCTGAAATCTCCCTCCTTTGGGAATTTACATTGTCTTGGGTTTGACCCGAATACTGTGAAAACCCTTAATTTCCTTGTTTAAGTATCTAATTGCTGGTCCTTGGGGGTTCATCTGAAAGAAGCTGGGGGGCGGCAGTTTGTGTGTGGCCTTTCCTCTCTAAGGATGTGATCAGGATCAGGACACAAATAAAGCCCCTAAAGAAAATCTGCGATTTCCAAAATTTGGGTCCAGAACTTCACATGGCTAAAGGTGCAGCCGGATGGACCCGCCTCCCAGGGCAGAGGGGCAGGGCATGGGGGTGAGACAGAGGTCTAGGGCTGCCTGTAAGTCACCACCTCCTTTCCCGCATGGTTCCAAACTCAAGAATTTGGGAACTTTATGACTCTGAGAAAATGAGCTAGCACAAAGGTCTCTGTGTGAAGGGAATGGGGGCCAGCCATGCCAAAGATGGCAAGAAGCCTAAACATGACCTAAAATGAGGAAGACCCTGGGGCTGGAGTCGAGAGCAAGAAGAGGAGGCAACGACCAGGAGGAGGGAACTAACCATTGGGAACTTCAGGAACTTTAGCATGGGTGCCAAGACTTCCACAGGATATGGGATTGGACCCTGAGCTATTTCACTTAGACGTTCAGGGAAGGCCCAGGCCTGAAAGGCTGGGGTGTCTGCAGATTTCAGATTGTTCTGTAGTCACAAGCTTCTTTTCTAGCCTGTGAGAGCAGTTCGTTGGCAGCTCTCGATAGGAATCCGAACATGTTTATTTATCCGAACATGGCTGGTCTTCATATTGCCTCCCTTCCAGCAAATCCTAGAACTTTCACAGATCTCTGGGAGTAAAAGGATCTCTTTGAAAAGCCTTTCACTCATCCTCGGAAACAAAGTTTCCCCAAATTAAAAGTAGACAGGATATACATCTGAGTTTACATACCATAAGGGCCCCCATGGATTTTAGTGGCCCACCATTTTTCTCTAAGAGATCCAGAATGAATCCCAGGAAGAAGCAGGAAGGCTCTCCAGCACATGGTTTTGATGCATTCCTTCCCCACAAAGAAGCTGTTTTCCATGCGGAGATGCTGCTTGACCGTGAGCTGATTTATCAACAGTGTACTTGTACAAGCCGCTCGCTCTGCACACACTGAAGATAAACCACATCGACCCAAACTCCCAGCAGTGGGGGCCGTGTGAAAATGGGTGCTGATGCTTTCTCTCTCCTAGCCTCTTCACCAGAGCCCTCCATCCCAGCCCTCGAAAGAGCAATTGACCCCAGGAAGCCCCTGGTTTCACTAAAATGACACATTCAGTTTGATGGGAGCAAACTCCCACTTTTCCCCAAAGATACGCACTCGGGCGCTGTTCTAGCTTTGAAAATAAACTTGGGGAAGAGAGTTTCCAAAGATCACCTGGGTTTGAGAAAGACCCATGTGGCAAATTACTTCGCTTCTGTTTTGGCAAAAAGCGAGGGTTCAGAGAAAACCTGGAACCCCACGACTTCCGCCTGACAATGTAAACTTCTGCCGAGGAGGACAATGTGTTTAGAACAAGGGCCAAACCAGGTCACCATGGCGGTGCTCAGGCGTGTGAGCCACGTGCCTGTCCATTTTCCATTTGTAGCTTTGCCTCTAAGCCCCTTTAGCTTAACCTCTTCCCTTTGGGGAGTGAAAACCAAATTGAATAATGGGGAATGGTTAGCATCAGAGGACTTAATAATCTTCTCATGCGTTGGTTCTCGTGAAACTAGGAGAACAGAGCTGCGTGTCCTGTCATTACCATCTAGCTCCTTGCCTGATGCTGTGTTTTGTTCCCTGAAAGCTTTTAATGGTCCCGGATAAATCAGAGCTTTGACATTACCCATCACTTTTTGCAGTCAGAACACCCTGTGCCCTAATCTAGGATGGATCACATCTAATAGCGCATTTACTTTTGATCACATTCTGCTGAGTCTTTCCACCCTCCACAGGGCTTTTCTGCGTGGGCAGGGTCACAGGTCCGGTTCAGCTTGCAATTGGCTGTTCCCAAAGTTTCCACTGATCTCCTTAAGGGTGACCAAGGGAATGCCTTACAGGCCGAGACAGAAAGCCGGCAACGGGGCATGCCAGAGCTAAAAACAATGTCTAGGAGTTAGCAGAAAACTAAAACAACCCCCAAGCCCCATGCTGCTTTACCTCAGGCAGGTTCTTATCTGCTGTGAACTCGTGCTCCTCGTTCTCTAAGACTCACCCTGGCATCATGGTGAAGGCTACTGGCACTGGTCCTGCCTACATACATTTAAGCACCTTGCACAGTTTTCATTCCAGCATGTTCCTTGTGGTTTGAGTTTTTTTTTTTTTTAAGATTTTATTTATTTATTTGACAGAAAGAGAGAGCACAGCAGGGGGAACAGCAGTGGGAGAGGGAGAAGCAGGCTCCCCGCTGAGCAGGGAGCCTGATGCGGGGCTCGATCCAGGGACGCTGGGACCATGACCTGAGCTGAAGGCAGACGCTTAACTGACTGAGCCACCCGGGCGCCCCTTCCTTGTGGTTCTGTAACTGTCCACGTGTCTGTCACATCGAACATCCAGCACCTTCTCTTGTCTGTGATTGTGTATGTTCTTAACTGGTACCCAGTAAATGCTATCTACTCATAATTCCCGCAGAATGAGGTTTCTGAACTTCAGCTCTATTGACATTGGGGGCCAGACCCTTCTTTGCCAGGGGCTGTAGGATGTTTACCCACTAGATGCTGGTAGCAACTCCCTGCTCTCACCCTCCCCCCAAGTTGTGACAATCAAAAATGCCTCTAGAAATTTTATCTGCCAAACATCCCCTGGGGGGGGGGGGAATCACCCTTCTGCTATAGACTAAGACTACAGATGCCAGGGCAGTGATCAGACCCTACCAAGCTGTCAAAACTACCCCCCCCCCAATAGCAGAAATCACCAGTATTTGGCCAATGTAGCCTCCAGATTCTACTTTAATAACATATTTTCAAATCACAGTAAAACCCAAGTTAAAAACAAAGATCCCTGAGAGGTAGGTTTTCTTGCAGGTTGTCTAGAGTAGTGATTAGGAGCAGAGTGTTGAACCCACCACCTTCAGTTTGAAATTCAATTCTACCAGATACTTTCTGTGTGATTTTAGGAGACTCACTTGCCTTACTGTGCTTCCTCAGCTGAATAATAATCCAGGCCATCTTAGTCATAATCTAGAATACTAATGCCACCTGCCAGAAAGGGTTGTTGAGAGGGTTAATATTTGAGTTAAGATTTGAAAAGCTCCTAGAAGAGTACCCTGCACAAAGTAAATGAGGTAGAAACATCAGCTCAAAGCCAGGAGATTGGATTTTCAAGAGGCCTTCAAATTAGAGCACAGTTTTTTAAAAACTATTTGGAAGCTTTAAGTCTCTGCTGCCAGACCGATCAGAGTAGAACCTGCAATATGTGCAAAACATCTTGATACCTCCAACATTTTAGCATTAAGTTTTGAAATTAGGGTCAGCTGTCTAAGTTTCTACTCTTAAGACTTGACCTTCCTTCAGCTGTGATTCCAGGTACTTATTTTAGAAAGTAAGAGATACAATGAGTCTCAATAGGTAAGAGCCTGGGAAGTCTCATGGCGTCTTGGGCGCACTAGTCATCGGGTTCATACCTACTAGAAGCAAAATCCCAGAGGAACCTGGTTGGCCGCCATTTTTGATTAACACATTCAAGTTGCTTCGTTGCGCTCTGGGACGTTGAGCCATTAATCTCCAGGGAACTTCTCTTTTTAAAATTTTCTTCCCTTTTTAAAATACAAAGATAAAAAAAAGTTTAAAAGTTTAACACATGTCATGCCTTTGTTCTCACTGTACTGTGGTTTTTTTAGATGGTCATCTGTGATAACCATTTCATCCGTTCCCGCTGTACAATATTGTACTTTAGATGCGGCATTGTTTGGGGATAAGAACATAGCCTTGGGGCTCAAATGCCACCTCTGTGACTAAAAACTGGGTAACCTTGGGTGAGGCACATAATTTTTCTGAGGCTTAGTTTCTGTATGCATCAGGTTACAATGACATGACTACTCTCATCAGATAGGTTTGGGGAGACTGAAATGAAAGTTCCATGTTCAGAGGTCAGTCCAGAGCAGGACACATGGGTAAGCTTCTGTAGATACTAGCCCTTAGCTTTCCTAATGTTTCATAACCATAGAGGAATTGATACTCTTTCAAGCAGGTTCATGTTCCCAAACTCATGTGACAGTAAGAGCGTTATTCAAAAATTGGGGGAAGGCGATTGTAGCCCCACCTTGGAGAGAAGATGACCAAGGCAAAAACATGGTGAGGAATTTGCCCAAGGTCACCAGCGAGTTAGCACCAGCTGGACCCGGGACAGGATCTCGAAGACCCTGAGGCTTGTGCGTTTTGTTTTGTTTTTGTTTTTGTTTTTTTGATTAGTGCTTCCCGAAAATTAATGGGCATTCAAATGATGTGAAAATCCCATTAAAATGCAGATTCCGATTCAGCAGATGTGGCCGTGAGAAGGCTGAGATTCTGCATTTCTGAAAAGCTCTCAGAAGATTCTGAAGCTGCTGGCCCACGGACCGTATGGTACTTGGAATAGCAAAGGTCTATAACTGATTGTGTCAACCTCTGGCATTTCTGATACCTTGATGCTCATTTTCATTAGAATTCAAGAAAAAAGAAGTGTGCAAGAGTTTCACAAAACATATCATGGGGATCAGCTCCCAAGTGATCATTTTCCCAGCACCACGAAGTTATGTGGGAGTTTATTACCAAAATACCCATCGCCCTTTAAGCATCAGTACAAACAGGCAGCCCTAAATTTTGCCACAGCCCACAATCAACCAAAGTTTCTGTGCTGTTGGCTGAAGGGAAGTCCAAGGGGACCCATAGTAGTCCCTCCACTCCTTCTGCTTCTTCACTCCGAGCCAGCAAGCTCACTCACAAAGGGGGGCCCCAGCGAAAAGAACATTTCTCTTTCTTCTGAAAACCGATTGCTCCCTCCCTGTATACATTTGTTTTTCATTTACACAGATATTTCGGCTATTTTTGTTTTGTTGTGTAACCTAGGTAACCTAAACCAACTAACCTAAGAACTCAGTCCAACTCGTGCATCAGATTTCATGCCATACCTGAGCTTTCCGCAGATCACACAGCAGAAAGAACGGTCAGGTTTCTGCAGGGAGGGTGGCCCTCTTTAATCTGAGATGACCAGACTGCCCTAAAAAGTGGGTACAAATGTGCAGCAGAGGTTCAAGCGCAGCTTCTGAAAATCAACTCATTTTTCTCTTTTTTTCCCCCTCCATTTGTGTGTAGGTGTGTGTACTTTTACTTTCAGATTAAACTGGTCTTTGCATATTAAAGAGGAGATCAGCAAACTTTTTTTGGGGGGGGGGGAAAGGCCAGATAGTACATACTTTTGGCTTTACAGGCCATAGGGTCTCTTCTGAAAGGATTCAACATTGCCCTTGTAGCTCAAAAGCAGCCACAGATAATATGTACACAATGGAGGAGGGCCGAGTGCCAAATAGACTTTATTCATGGACACCGAAATTAGAATTTCAATTAATTTTCCTCTATGACAAAATAGTATTTTCCTTTTGATTTTTCCTTCTCCCATTTAAAAATGTAAAAACCGTTCTCATCTTTCAGGCTGTACGAAAACAGGCGGCGGGCAGGATTTGGCTCACGGGCCGTAGTTTGCTGACCTCTATGTTAGAGTCATTTGAACCCAGCCAAAGGCAACATTCTCGTATATTGTAATGTTAAAAATTAGATGTAGAATATTCTTCCAGATTTCCTGCGTTTATGATGGCAGCTTGAAAGGAAACCAAAACTGTGTGCTGGGAACTGTTCTAAGTGTTCTGCAAATGTTTTTTTCATGTTAGCTTTTGGTATATAATACATTCTCATTTCCTAGGACTGTTTAGTTTGTGAATGTGAAACCTTCAACTTCCTGTGTCAACTTCAAGTAGCTACATTTTTCTATTTGTTTAAATTCCTTTAGTGGACCCTCATCTTGTATTTATTTATCTGAGTTCCAAAGGCTGACCATATTCACAGCAAGAGTTTGGAAACATAAGTAGTAATTTTCTGCAAAGGAGTATATTCTGACCGATTCATCTTACTGAAACTTCCTAAACTATGTACTTTCAGTCAAGTAATAATGAGAGTAATATGGGCTTGGGGCCAGGCTCTTCAGCCCCGTGGCTTGCATATGTTACAACTACAACAGTGTGGTTGGATTTTTTCATGGAGGAATTCTGTGCGTAGCCCAGAAACTGTTTCAGTGTGAAATTGATCTTTGTAACCCGTATCTTCAACAGGGTTCGTGTGCTTTTTGTGTACACACACACACACACAATCTGCTTTTTAAAAAAAAATTTTTAGGGCGCCTCGGTGGCTCAGTTGGTTGAGCGACTGCCTTCGGCTCAGGTCATGATCCTGGAGTCCCGGGATCGAGTCCCGCATCGGGCTCCCTGCTCAGCACGGAGTCTGCTTCTCCCTCTGACCCTCCCCCCTCTCATGTGCTCTCTCTCTCTCATTCTCTCTCTCAAATAAATAAATAAAATCTTTTTAAAAAAATTTATTGTTATGTTAATCACCATACATTACATCATTACACAATCTGCTTTTTTGTTAGATATTTTCTTTTGCATATTTCGGTTTACATCAGGCCCAATCACCCACCAGACTCCCTTCCGCTATCACCATACACATGCCAATTAATCTCCACAGCCTCAGCCGTAGGAATTTCTCTAACGTCCTGAAATTAATTTTCTCCAAACACCTCATCCGTTTATTCCTCCCCTTGGTAGCACTACCCTCACACAAGACACACGGGCTTTTTGGTTTGGCATTCTTCTTTTATGGCTTCTGTAAGCCATCACCTGACTGTTCAGCTGACAGATTGTAGATATGGAGTAATTTACTAACCAGAATATCTCTTTGTGACCCATAAAATTAATTTACTTCCACCAAACGAGTAAGAAACATGTGAATCATAATCACTTTTGGAACAGTCCTTGTACTCCATGAAAAGAACATGGACTCAGGACCGCTCCCATGGCTCTGTGTTCCTTCGGACTTGGGATAGTGGAATGGAGTGGCTCTGGCCGCGGGGAATGTGAACGAAGAGAGTGCCCACGGACCTGGAAGACGCTGGGCCAGCCAGGCCAATACGCCTGCTGGCAGGAAGGAGCGCAGTTTAGCTCCCCTGCCGATGATCTGCTTGTATTGTGTTGCACATTAGAATGAACATTGGGCCGCACAGGCTTTGCCAGTGGTAGGGGGTGTGGGGGGCAGCAAAGGCCGCAGCTGAGGCCCAGCTGAAGGGCTCCCCACCAGCTTTCAGATCTCTGACATCTGCTCTTCTGGGGCCCTGACCTCTGTCCAAGCGTTCCCTGGCTAGGGGGTAGTGCTCCCGAGCATTCAAGCCCTGCAGATCAAGGACGTCCCTGGGTGGCCTCCCGATAGAAGGCCAGCGTCCTGGAGGAAGGAAAGAGAACCACAGGCAGAGCTCTAAGTGAGCGCATCTGCAGTGTGATCAGGACCCGGCTAGTCCGTGTGTGCTTGATTGCCGGTTCCTAAAATCGAAGGGCGAAGGAAGGAGGTACACGCAGTCCGTACATCTTTACTTGTTTTCAGTGACTTAGGCTTGGAAGAAAATTGACTGAAAGGGAAGCAGAGCCGTAGTCAAGCACAGACGAGCAAGTTTAGCACAACAGGCGCGTCGGGTTCGCGTCGGGTTTGCCCTTGGCACTTCCGCCCTCGGGGGACACCACGTGGAGGAGAACCCCATTATTTCTGGCTTGGCTGCCCTGCTGCGGGGGAGGCAGAGACATACCCGACCCCCACGCCGGTCCTGTTAACTCAGGAGGAGTTCTCTATGCTGCCTCTTGCACAGATTCACCCTCCTGATCTTCCGATGACGTTTGGCTTGGACGAATATGTAAACGCACTGGTATTCCCTGAGGACACCTTCCGATGAAATTTACCCCCAACACCAAGCTCCCAGAGCTGTCTCATTGCAGCTTGGGTAACTTTCCGCTGCCACGACATGGGGGAGCCGGTGGAATTTCTCCCCTGAAGACCAAGCCCGGGGAATCATGCACTTTCCCCATTTGCTTTTCTTGAGCGAGCGCCCCTCGTTCCCATAATGTGTCAGGCAAAACAGGAAGCAGTGCACAAATCTGGTCAGCTGACCAAAGTGCCCCAGACCCTCCAGTGCACGCTTCTTCCCGACCTCAGCACTGTTGGCATCTCGGCTGGGTCAGTCTCTGTCATGGGGGCTGAACTGTGTGCCCTAGGACGTGTGGCAGCCTCCCCGGGCTCTGCCTGCTAGATGCCAGAAGCCCCTCCCCCTTAGATAGGACAGCCAAAATTGTCTTCAGGGGTCGCCCACTGTCCCCTGGGAAGGACAGCATTGCTCCCAAATGAGCACCATTGCTCTCGTATGGGGGAATTGTGGGGGTACACAAGACCCCTAGTAGGATTCCTTTTAGCTCGGCTCCATTTGGAGCACTGGTCGTTCTGTCCCCGGTTTTGAAGTATATGACAGGCAAGTCATGCGAGCTCTGTGAGCAAAGTGTGCCCGCTTTATTCCTAGCTCCCAGCCCGGTCAAAGCAAAGCAGGTGCTCATCAAAAGTATGACGAGTTAAATTACATTTTCTTTTTTTTTCTGCTAATTCTCTGTCCTTTTCACTGTGTACTAGTCTAGGGCCGTTGACTCACGTTTCTTGGTAAGTGAAAGAAAAGGACGCTTTGGCTTTGGCCGTCCAGTCCTGGCTCAGTTTCAGATCTCAGTTTCCTTTTCTTAACCACCAGATCTTAACTCAAGGGCAACCCCAAGAACCTTGCTTTCAGGCTACGCTTGAAGGCTTGAATGTCTCTGTGGTGGGTGAGCCTCATCTTCCCACTGGTTCTCCCTCAATGGAGTCTCTTCACCTTTCTCTCTGACCCCAGCTCTTCAGCCTGCCTGTGGCCCTTTTTGGCCCTCAGTGACCTCCGGGCCTCTGTTTTAGGTCCCCCACATTCCCACCACTCAGGAAGCCCCCTTTCAGAGCCCTCAGTCCTGGGCATGTCTCTTTACAAATAATCATTTATGGACAGCTGAGAGAGGATATTCTTCAGGTAGAGCCCACAGGTGGGAGTTGGGGAATCGGTCGATGTCTAAGTTGTCAGATGACCCTGAGCAGAATGTCCACAGCCTTCACCGCCTATCCAGAAGGATTTAGGGCACACAGAAAATTCTAGAACCATGTCTCTAGATCCTGGCCCAGCAAAGTTTAAGAACATTTTGAGATCCATTAAACAACCGAGTGGCTCATACTCTATACCTCATCTTTAGGGGAAGGATTCACTTCATTATCTCAGCAAGTGCGTGTGGAGCCCTGTTGTATACGAGGTCCTGCCCTAGGTATTAGAGGTGTAGCAGTCGCAAGATATAAGCAGCGCCTACCCTCATGGAGGTTACAGTAGCAGGATGAGCTAGCTCAAGGAGAAGGGAAGATGGGGCCTGCCACACATTTCTGAATGCTGCCAGTGTCTTTGATCATTTTAGAAAGTAAAAAATAAAAATCTGCTGTGAAAGGTTCACAAAGAAAGAATCCTTCCATGGATCTGTATAGATCCATAGAATTGCTACGTAAAAGCAAATATCATAAGGATCACGGAGTGTAAGAAACCAAATGGACAGAAAACACACAAGCCTTTTGTATGGAAGGAAACTTACAAAGGACTTGTGCTCCGTAGTTTTGAAAGAAGTGTTAAGCTCTGAGGCTTCTTGAGAAAATTTAAAGAAAACATGAAGAATTCCTTGAACTGCGAATGCAATTAGAGTAGAGAAGCCTTTAATAATAAATAACACGAAGAGTTTTGTTTTGACCCTTTCATCTTACTGTGCCGGAAAGGGAAAGAAAAGCTGCTAGGAGATTTGAGGGAGTAGGAGGGTCTCCAAACAACCTGGTTTCTGGGTCATGTTGGTCTAACAGCCCTTGGTGATTTTATTCCACATGGGAGGTGGCTGTGGAAAAAGGATGTAGACCATTATTTTTCTTGATTGAGTCATATAAAGAATGATATTGCAAAAGGAGGCTGAGGTTGTGCCAGAGATCATTATATAATTGATTCTCCCCTTAAAAAAATATGGTCATAAGTCATTTTCAAAACTAGATTTTTATTTTCCAGTATACTGCGCCTTGGGCGATGTGTGACAAGGCACAATGCCATCTTATCCCTCCCATTAATTGTTAATGAGAATATTGTCCAAAGAAAGAAAGAAAGGAAGAAAGAAAGAAAGAAAGTTGGGATAACAATGATCACGTTTTAGCTCAGAAAGGCAAACAAAAGAACTAACAGGGTTATTTTAATTAAAAAGCCTAAGAAACTTTGTGTCCTGTCTCTAGACAAGAGAAGAAAGTATTTAATAGAGATATATGAGAACATTATCTTAAGAGGCAGATGAGAGACTAAGTTTTGGGGAGAATCATTTGACATACTTGAAAGTGGTTTGATTTTTCCAATATTTCCAAAATGAATGAATAATAATATTTATAAATATTCTTGAGTCTCCTTATTGGCCTGAGACATCTTAAGGAACTGAGAAAACTTAAAGTGAGCCCTCTAACCCACCACTGAGGACTCAGAGAATGGAATGAGCACCAAAAGACTGAAGATCAGAATTTAGATTCTGAATGCCACGGACCAATGGATGAGAGTTTAACATAATTATCAAAGGGCTGATTTCTGAGCTTCTAATAGAAATCCAGTCATCATCAGCATGGAGTGATGGTCCTCTGGAAGGAGTAGTGTCTGATCAATCTAATATCGTTTTAAGATAAAATTATTGGGGCGCCTGGGTGGCTCAGTCGGTTAAGCGTCTGCCTTCGGCTCAGGTCATGATCCCAGGGTCCTGGGATCGAGCCCCGCATCGGGCTTCCTGCTCCTCGGGGAGCCTGCTTCTCCCTCTCCCTCTGCCTGCCGCTCCCCCTGCTTGTGCTCTCTCTGTCAATATAAATAAATAAAAGTCTTTAAAAAAATAAAGAATAAAATGACTACATTGGCAAGAGAATGATATGAGAACATCAGGGAAAAGACGACTAATCCATCACCTTACAGCCAACACAATTCAAAGATTCTTTGACACACATGTGGCTTCCTACCAGTTGGCATCTAGGAATATAACGCAATACAGAAAATATTATTTTATGGTAAGCAACACCAATGATAAAAATATGTCCTGTGGTTATATATATATAGTTCATAGTATTTTTTTTTGAGAGGCACATTGTTTGAAGATCTAGAATGTGACAGAGACAGTAAATGGATTGCAGACGTAAATGACACTATTGTCATGTGGACTTACTATTTATGGCATTTGTAAGTTGTGTACAGTGTGCATAATAGAGCTCTGACATGGATTGTCCCAGAGCTCTTTTCTGTGATGATCCGCTGGATGGAAATCATCCTGGAAATCCCAGTGGTTAGGTGTTTTTTGGGGGGGAGGGGGGAGGAATATCACTAGTGTAGTTAAACCACTTGTTCCAATACTCCCAACCTCCCCACATACCACCGGCTTGGCAGTGGAAACATGTGGTCAGGGACTCTAGGAACTCATGTGATAATGTGGTCTAGGTTTATAACAAATTTTACCAACAAAGCACATGGGATCTTCAATGATCTCTGCTTAAGTCTCAGGAGAAGTGCCAAAACTCAAGAATAGCTTCAAACAAGAGCCCCTTTACACACACACACACACACACACACACACACACACACACGATAAATAGATAAATAGCAGGACCTAATTTATTTCTCAAATACTTTTCTCTTTCCCCCAGACTCTGCCGGCTCCCCCCACTAAGATGGTTAAAATAAATAAATAAACACAATTGTAATCTTTATCACTCGATCCCAAGTAATTGTTTCTAGAACCTGGAACTCAGCAAAGGTTGTCTGAGGTTGGTATCCATTCGAACGGCACTGGTTTCTGTATCTTCATAATGTGTGTCCTTCTCCCTGGAGGAGGGAATGATTGCTGTGGCGATTAGGGTAAAATATGCTCAATATAGCTTATTTTTCTTTGTAGAAGAAATTCTATCCGATGCTCGGGGCCTTGAAAATAGGCTCCAGGTTAGAAAGGAAAGTAAGTACCTGTGGAGAGACAGAATTTAGAAGCAAGAAGGGTGCTCTCTGGGTGGCCACCACCACCAGATTCCATTTCATTTCTAAAATTGTAATTTCTACGTTCCTCCATTTGTTTGCATAGGGCTCTCTCATTTTGCCTTGTTTTATCTTGTTTTCATTCTGGAATCCAATGCCAGCCCACTGTGAGGAGGAGCTTCTAGACAGTGTTTATGAACAGCTGAGGGCAAGGATCAAGTTAAATAGCACATATACCCCCAGAGGGATTTGCCTCTTTGCACTTTATGATCTTCACATCGCTGAATGCCCTAAACTACACTCGATTCTCTCTGTAAGAATTGCCAAAGCAAAGTTCAAAAGCTGGAAACATGATTTTTGTGAAAATATAGGGTGAGAATGTATCAAAGGCATTATCTAATTCGTTAATGAGGAAAGCAGCAAAGAAGAGACAGTGCTGTGTAAATAGTCAGTGGAAAAAAGAATGCAAAGATAGATACAAAAGTGTCTGATGGGGGCGCCTGGGTGGCTCCGTCGTTAAGCGTCTGCCTTCGGCTCAGGTCATGATCCCGGGGTCCTGGGATCAAGCCCCGCATCGGGCTCCCTGCTCAGCGGGAAGCCTGCTTCTCCCTCTCCCACTCCCCCTGCTTGTGCTCCCTCTCTCGCTGTGTCTCTCTCTGTCAAATAAATAAATAAAATCTTAAAAAAAAAAAAAAAAGTGTCTGATGTCCTGCAAGGCAACAAAAGTGTAACCTTTGAGGTGATTCCTTTTACCAAAAAAAGCGTTTGTAAGTCATCAGTCTGGGCATTAACATCTAACTGCGCAGAGTCCTGGGCCTAATCAATGGTAAATAGTAGGGCAGACAAAGATGCATTTCTGTAGAGAATTAAATCCCCTTGGCTTCAGTATGACTTGGAAAGGACACACAGTCATCCTTTTGCTTAGTTCCAAGCATTGTACAAATTTTGTTCACAGGGCCACACGGAAGGCATTTGGGCTGAAGTTCAGGGGAAGGAGCTTTCATGGGTCTTGGTCTCTGAAATTCCTTCATAATTCCCCCAAAACTCTATGTCATGAAAAGCTTCAGCCACCAAAGGAAAACCCCGATATTTCAAAAAAGAGATCTCAAAGGGTTTGTGTTTCTAGAAGCGAGGTCCTGCCAAGTACCGGAGGCCAAGGTGGCCCCGTGTCCGCCCAGCAGCTCGCTTGCTACCAGGCCCTCAGTCTGCCTCGACCTGCCTGTCAATGTCCTATTGTAATCTGAGGTTGGGGGGGCACTGCCCACCGCTGGCCACAGCTCCTCAGTCTGCACTTGGCTAGCCCACGCTTGCAGCCAGAAAGTCCTCTAGCATGTGGCAATGAACAAAACCAAAAGCCCCTAGGCCGTCTCAGGCAGAGGAAACCACAGACAGACTCGCTGTTTTCCACAGGCTCCTGACTCGGCTTGACCCTGTGCATTTCTCAGTGTTGTAAGTCCTCTGACCTTGGCCAGAGGTTCAACGGGCAGTGCTGACCGAGCAGGCAGAAACAGAGTCACAGCTCTGGACACGGGCTTGGAGGGGCAGGAGTCAGATTCAAATTCTGTGCCGACCGTGTTCACGTAGCCGCACCTGCTGGAGGCTCGGTTTGCTCATCCGTACAGTGGGGATGGGGAGACTTCGCTTACCTGTTCCACAGACGTGTTTATGTCGAGACGGGTTGTGATGATGAACAGAGCTATTATTATTATCAAAGCTACCCTGCTCTGGATGCCGACTGAAGCGGGTGCTTTCTATCCCCTAACAAAGCATGTAGCAAGCCACACAGCTGTTGCTTATGGCAGCAGGCATGACAAATACTGTTACTTGCACGCCGGTGCCCAGAGACCCCTTCTTTTGTGCTAATGCAGTCTCAATTTTGTTTGCGGCCGTAGCATGCCCAGCTCTGTTCCACAGACCCTCTGGTAGCTGGGAGTTCCCATGTGACCTGATTCTGGGCAGGGAGCCTTAAGCAGAAGTCTTAGGACAGGGGCGAACTCTGGACAGCTTTTGTTTCCATGGCAAAAAGAGATTGAGCTGGCTGGTGTGACCTTTGCCTCTTCGCTTCCCATTTTCCTTCTGCCTTGGATGCAGAAGTGAGGCTTGGATCCTGGAACGTGAGGGAGAGGCCAAGTGAACGGCAGGCATATGGACCCAGCTGTAATAGGGTGGAGCTGTTCGATCTGAACACACAACGGCCCGTCTCTGAACTTCCTGTTCTGTGAAAAAATTAATTCCTCTAAGTTGAAGTCACTCAAGCCTGGTTTTTGACGACTTGCAGCTGAACATAACACTAAGCAACGTACAGGCAGCAGTAAAAGAACTGAGTCTCCCAAGGTAAACTGTGGACTTTGGGTGATGAGCATGTGTCAGCGTAGGTTCGTGCCTGGTAACAAATGTGCCGCTCTGATGCGTGTTGTTGATAATGGCGGAGGCTGTGCTTGTGACGGGGAGGGGGCAGATGGGGAATCTCTGTACCTTCCTCTCAATTTTGTTATGATATGAACTTAAAACTTTGAAAGGTTCAAGTCCTGGGGCACCCGGGCGGCTCAGTTGGTTGAGTGTCCAACTCTTGGTTTCGGCTCAGGTCATGATCTCGGGGTCATGGGATCGAGCCCCACGTCAGGCTCCACTCCGGGTGTGGAGCCTGCTTAAGATTCCTTCTCCTTCTCCCCCTGCATCTGCCCCTCCCCTGTCTCTAAAAAAAAAAAAAGAGAAGTACACCAAACTTCTGATTCGCACTTCTGATTCGCAAACTTCCTTTTCAGCGTTTGGTGTGAGAAATTGCTCAGGACTTCAAGACACATCTGTGCTTCCAGAGCTCAGCTAGTGGTGTTTTGCAGGAGGCACGTGAGGCCTATCTGGTGGGCCTTTTTGAAAACACCAACCTGTGTGCTATCCAAAATATGTAACAGTCATGCTGGAAGATGTCCAGCTAGCACACCGCATGGGTGGAGAACGTGCTTAAGAATCCACTATGATAGGGGCACCCGGCTGGCTCGGTCGAGAGAGCACGTGACTCTTGATCTCAAGATGTAGGTTCGAGTCCCACATTGGGTGTAGAGATGATTTAAAAATAAAATCTTAAAAAGAAAAAAAAAAAAGAATCCACTATGATGGAAAACATTTCATTATTTTTAAAAAAAAAAAATTCTCTTCTTCCTGTTGTTGGTAGTTCTGAACGTTAGATGTTTTTTTTCCCATGGGGTCAAAAATTACCTAGGTATATGATTGTAAGTGGGAAAGTAGGGGACAGAAATCAGGTACTGGCAGTTTTTCCATTTTCATTTGTGTGTGAATTTTCATTTCTATTTATTTAAAAAATTTAAAAAATTTTTATTTTGTGTGTGTATATGAATTTTTAATATAAATGCGGGGATATAAAGCATTAATGCAAGTCAAAATGCTTCAGTGAACACGTTTCAGCAGTTCAGCTTTATAATAATCACAGATAAGCCTGTTAAATTCTTCTGGACCATGCCAGCATTTGGATTTTTTACCAAGTACATTTCTTATTGACGGCAACTAAATGGTGTTTGCGGCATTTTTACGGTACAGTAGAGTCCATCCATTCACTATACTTTTCTAACTGGGTTGTCCGACAAGCAAGCACCTGTTTTTAATGTCTGTCTTCTGTGCTGTTCCTGTAAGTTTGCTATTAAAATACGTTAGACCATTAAAAAAAAAAAAAAGTTAAAGTCTAAAAAGAGCCGTGTCTGCAGGATGTTGAAGTTTGATTATTCAACCAGTGCCACCTTCTTTATGAAAGCCCTCTGAATTCTGGGGCCTGGCTTTTCTTATGGAAATGCAATGGCTTTTATAACCCGCTGGGCCCTCCCTCCCAAAAAAATCTTTAAAGATGATCTTCAATGGCCAACTCTTCAAAATGAAGTATGTGATTATTACCCCAAACTACGGTTGGTTCTTGACACGGAGCCACTGTTTTTAATCACTTTACCCTGTTATTCCCTTAAATTATAGAAATACCTTGGAACTGAAAATATTTTGCCATGCAAACTTAATTCATTAAATCAAAAAATTAATAAATACTGGCTAAGTTCTAGGCACTGGGAAGATAAAGTCTAGGGAAGAAGATAGACTTGGAAACAATTAATTTCAAAAAGACTGGAAGGAAAGCCACCAAAATATCTTTGTCGTTACCCTGGATGAGAAGGATCCGTGAGTGATTTCACTTTTTTTTTTTTGGTGCAAAAAGGTGGTTTTATTAAAGCATGAGGACAGGACTCATGGGCAAAAAGAGCTGCCCCGATTTCACTTTTTTATGTATTTCTAAACATTTCAGTCTTTTTTTTTTTTTTTTAAGATTTATTTATTTATTTATTTGACACACAGAGAGAGAGAGAGAGAGAGAGAGCACAAGCAGGGTGAGGGCAGAGGGAGAAGCAGGCTTCCTGGCTGAGCAGAGAGCCCGACACAGGGCTCGACCCCAGGACCCCGAGATCATGACCTGAGCCGAAGGCAGACGCTTAACTGAAGGCAGATGCTTAACTGAAGGCAGATGCTTAACCGACTGAACCACCCAGGTGCCCCCATTTCAGTCTTTCTATATTGAACATACATAGTAGTAGGGAACCCAATCAGCTCTTCTAACATAAAAAAAACATTTTATATATATATTTCATTGGATAATAACCTCTGCATTTTGGTTTGAAAAATATGGTTACTAGGTCTGACATGTCCCCTGGCATGGAGATAATAGGTATGGGTCACATTTTTGAAGCCAACCTTACACATGGACTTCTGTCAGACCCACCCCCCCACAAACACACCACCGCAGCTCACAGACTGGCAAAGTGAAAGGGCCTTGGAAATGACCTAGGCCGACTCCCTGACTCTCAGATGAGGAAACTGAGTCCCAGACAGATGAATGGCAGACAAGAACTTGATCCCAGGGCCCTGGGCTAAAACTGGTGGTCCTGAAACTGTCAGGTAGACTCCTCACACGTGGACACAGCACTTCAGGGTTAAAAGTCCTACTGGGAGAAGACCAGCCAGGGCCAGGGCGGCGGTGGGGGGTGGTGATGGAGGGGGGTGGAATGGCCTGGTTAGTGGCCAGTATTTACAAGCACATCCTGAGTGCCAAGGACTCTACTGGAATATATTTTTAAATCAACTTTATTTTTCGAGCAGTTTTAGGTTCACACCAAAATTGAGGGGAAGGTACAGAGATTTCCTATGTCCCCCCTTCTCCCCACCACATGCCCAGCCTCCCCCAGCGGCAACGTCCCCACCAGAGGGGACATTTGTTACAACTGATGAACCTACACCAACACATCATCATCACCCAGAGTCCACAGTTTACATTACAGTTCACTCAGTGTGGAACATTCTATGGGTTTGGACAAATGTATAATGACCTGGATCCACCATTATGGTATCATACAGAGTAGTTTCACTGCCCTGAAAGTCCTCTGCGCTCCACCTATTCATTTCCTCCTCCCATCCCCTGGCAACCACTATCTTTCTACTGTCTGCGTATTTTTGCCTTTCCAGAATGTCATATGGTTAGGAATCTCCAAGTCTGTAGCCTTTTCAGACTGGCTTCTTTCACTGAGTAATAGGCATTAAGTTCTCTCCGCGGCTTTTCATGGCTTGAAAAGTGCTGAATAATATTCCATTGCCTAGATGTATCACAATTTATCCATTCACCTACTGAAGGACATCTAGAGCCTTCCAAGTTTTGGTCGTTGTCAATGAAGCTGCTATAAACATCCATGTGCAGGTTTTTGTGTGGACAGAAGTTTTCAGTTCTTTTGGGGAAATACCAAGGTGCACAGTTCCTGGATCGTATGGTAAGAGTGTTTGGTTTTGTGAGAAACTGCTAGACGGTCTTCCAAAGTGGCTGTGCATGGACAGCCCAAGAAGAAAGAACAGTGCCCCACCCCCACCCCAAGAACCTGGAAGTAAATAGTCCTCGTTCCATCAGTGAAGGCGCAGAAGGCAAACTTCTTGCTATGATCCAGTGTACACAGGTGTTTGAGATCCTGGAGAGGTGTTATCTAAAACCCACATGGCACTGGGGAGCACAGAGCTCCAGTGTCAGCTTTCACCCCAGAGCTATTCTGCTCTTGGAGAAAGAGTCCCCGGAGCTGTGGTTGTGCCCAGTGGGAGAGGCCCCCAGGATATGGTTTATCTGGGCAGAGCCTGGCATTACTGGGCACCGCCTTCCTAGGCTCCCTCCTGGCCAAAACTCTGGCTTATCTCTTGATAATGCAGTGTGTTTACTCAACCTGCCCTTGTACCTGGGAGGTGCTGTAGGCAGTGGCTGTGTTTTACTGCCCTAATTCCAGTCTCTGGGCCTCTATAAAAAGAAGGAAAGCGGGAGGAAGATGAGGAAGCTGGGTCCAACCTTTCAAAAAACAAAACTCATATAACTCCAAGAGCCAAAAAAATAGTAATTCTTATATTTTAGAAGGAGATCATTTTTTACTAGGTATTTAGGCTTTATGTTTCCTGGCATTTCTTGAACTTCCAGAAGAAAGTTGTGAAAATGCCCACCAAATGTCACTGTGAAAGGAAAGAAACACAACTCATGAGACAGGGGTCAATAAAAACTGAGGCAGATATAAATTCTGTGTTTCCACTGAAGGGACCGTTCCTATCTAAGTGGAAACTATGGCGGAAAGGGAGCCGACATCCTGCAATCTGATGATAGACGGAGTTGACCCTGCAGGTCCTCTAGCAAGTCATGAAAAAGATAGCTAACTTCAGGTTCCTTCTAAAAAGCATTAAGATACCATTTACATACCACAGAAGTTACTTTTTTTTTCTTCAAATTTTTATTTAAATTCTAGTTAGTTAACATAAAGTGTAATATTGGTTTTGGGAGTAGAATTGAGTGACTCATCCCTAACACAAAAGTTACTCTTTTAAAGTGTACAATTCGGTGGTTTTTGAATGATCAGAAAGTTGTGCAACCATCACTACATTCTAATTCCAGAGCATTTTCAACACCCCAAAAAGAAACCCTGTACTCATTAGCAGTCACTCCCCATTCTCCCCCTCCCCCCAGTGCCTGACAAGAACAGCTCTGTTTTCTATCTCCATGGACTTGCGTATGCTGGGTATTTCATGTAAGGGGAGTCATAACTATAGATTCTTTTGTGTCTTTATATATAGTCTTCATATATTCTTTTCACTTAGCATAACCTTTTCAAAGTTCATCCACATTGTAACACGTATCTGTACTTCTTTCTTTTTTATGGCTGGTAATACTCTGCTGTCAGGACATACCACAGTTTGTTTATCCAGGATGAGATACGCCACAGGTGGTCAGTGACTCATCTGCCTGGATGGTCAGTGGTGTTTACGATTTAGTGTAAGAAAAACACCTTATTATATTAAGAGCTATATTTAAACAATACAGCCTGCTTTGAGCCAGGCCTCCAGGCACCTACCTGGTCACCTAATGAGTGCCAGTTTAGTTATGACAGCTGAAAGAATTTCCCTGATGGGAAAGTGCATGATGCACTGTATCTATGAAACTCTTTTTTCAAACTCAGCCAATTGCTCAGCGGTGAGGTAAACCCGGCCAATTTTCAGGTGCACAATGTCACTCAAGGCATATAGAGATGTTTAGACATTCAGGGACTGGAATGTTAAAAGTTCTGGAAGAACCAAAGAAGACACACAGATGGCCAATGAGCATATGAAAAGATGCTCCTACCGTGCCACAAAGAAAATGCAAATTAAAACAGCAAAGAGATACCACTTCACGAACCCATTAGAATGGCCAAAATCTCAAACACCAACACCACCAAATGCTGGAGAGGCTGTTGAATGATGAGACCTCTCATTTTTTGATGGTGGGCGTGTAAAATGACATAGCCACTTTCTAGGCTCATCCTAGATTTACTTAGAAACTTTGGGGTAAGGCACCGCAATTTGTGTTTTACTTAAGAAGCCCTCTGGGGGATTCTGATCTACATTCAAGCTTAAGATGAATCTTCCTCTTCTTTTTTTTTTTTTTAAACTAATCTCTACACCCAATGTGGGGCGTGAACTTACAACCCCGAGATCAAGAGTCGCACACTTTACCGACTGAGCCAGCCAGGTGCCCCGAGATACATCTTATTTTATCATATGGATATAATATATTTTATATTACCATTTCTAAGAAGTCTCTAAACAGTTGTTGTCGTTGTTATTATAAAAATTGCAGTGGTAAACATCCTTATAATCAAGCCTTTGGGAGTATCTACAAGTATTTCTCTAGAATAGATGTACGAAGTTCAGTTGCTAGGTCCAAGGATATGCACAACTCTAAGTATCCACGCTCTTTTTTGCGACAAGATCACAGGGTCAGCACCAAGTTGGACTGCAGTCTGGAGCCAATGTCTTCTGTCTGTACAACTGCACGATGCCCTTGTGCAGGTGACCTCATCAAAGATATGAACATTCCGATGGGAGAACTTGGAGCAGGCTCTGGATGTCCAGACGCCAGTGCAGGAAACCAGTAGATTCTGAGAAAGGTTCTGAGGCTTAAGGACGTGGTGGGGAAGGGAAGATGAAAAGCCAAGAGCGCTCCCCATAAATAAGCAAACAGTGGAGGAAGTTATCACAAATTCAGCTCATGAGAGGATCAACTATGATGAAATGCAAGGGAAGTATAAAGCCAAATTTAAACTTCACAATGATGAAGAATTTTATATTAGCTATTACATGAAAATGCCTTACTGCATACAGATCAGGAAATTATTAAAACAAAACATTCCAAGCATTGTAAGTGTTTCCAGAGACATCTGAGTCGTTTTATAAAAATAGGTTATTTTTCTCTCATTACTAAGAGTTGGTATGAAATGCTAGAGATAAAAACCAGAAACCCCTCACTAGGTCTGGTGATACATGACAAGGAACTTCGAGATTCCTTGAGCAAGTCCCCGATCAAATGGGGGTCCTTGTTTGAGGCTTACAACTGCCAAGCATAAAAGGGACATAGGACAAAACACAGTCAATGACAAAGATCTGTGCTCAATAGTCATCAAGCATAAAGGGCTAAATGGTGGCTTGCAATTCTTAGTTACGTCTTCTGACCTGTAGAAATGGTGCCCCATGGAACAAGACTCTAGTCTCAACTATGTTATTTCCAGATATGTGACCTCGGCCAGATCATTCTCTTATCTTCCATGTCAAGGGCACGCCAATCTCTGCCCTGGTCTGTCTCCCAGGATTATAGTGGGCATGAAATGAGGGAACAGCTCTGAAAATGTTTTATCGATGATGGCATAATGGCCGGTATTGCCATTATAAAAAGTGGACGTAATGAGCCAGTGGCAAGGCTGAGAGATGGGTGGCTTTTTGTCTTGACTGTGCACCTAGTGTGTTAGTATGTGGCTAGTATGTACCCCACTCGGATCCCCTTTGTCGGGCCGAGGCATCGTCCTCCAGTGGCGGTCCTCACAGCTGTCCCCCTCTTCAGGGAATTGCCCCTGGCCAGAGGGAGTCGCCTTCTCTGGGAGGTCATGCTCCTCCCTCCCCCACCACAGCCCCCAGTGAGAAGGATCCGAAAGGTAGGTTCTCTATGGTGCTTTTCATGCTCTGGAGCTCCCCATGGGGCCAGGCTGGAGCTAAGCTGAGATCGAATCCTTGCTTTCCTCCTTTCCCTTCTCTACTGGGTCTCCCATGCTCCTTTTCTCCTAAGACCGCTACCTCAATAATTCCCATGCACCTAAATCCAAGTCACAAGTTCTGCTTCTAGAAAATTCACTGAAGACATTATACTTTCTCATCTTCCTTCCACGTGTTGCTATACAAATCTTCCTCAACTTTCAGTGGGGTTACATCCTGATAAACCCATCGTAAGCTGAAAATATCAGAAGTCGAAAATGCATTGACTACAGCTAACCTACTGAACATCACAGCTTAGCCTAGCCTACCTTCAACGTCCTCAGAACACTTGCATCAGCTTACAGTTGGGCAAAATCATCTCACACAAAGCCCATTTGCTAATCAAGTGTTGACTATCTCCTGTAATTCATTAAATACTGTCCTGAAGGTGAAAAACAGCCTGGTTGTCTGGGGACACAATGGCTGTCAGTGTATCATTTGTTCACTCTCGTGATCGTGTGGCTGTCTGGGAGCTGCAGCTCGCTGCCCTGCCCAGCATCGCGAGAGAGGATCGGACCACACATCGCCAGCCCGGGAAAAGATCCAGCCTCAAAATCCCAAGTATCAGGGTACCGGGTGGTTCAGTTGGTGAAGCGTCTGCCTTCAGCTCAGGTCATGATCCCAGGGTCCCGGGATGGAGCCCCGTGTTGGGCTCCCTGCTCAGTGGCGAGTCTGCTTCTCCCTCTCCCTCTGTGATCTCTCTGGCTTTCACTCTCTCTCAAAGAAATAAATAAAATCTTAAAAAAAAAAAAATTCTTAGTACCATTTCTACTGAATGCATATCACTTTTGCACTATTGTAAAGTTGAAAATCTTCCGTCGAATCATAAGTCCGGGACCCTCTGTAGTTTTGTGCCAGAGCGATTTCTCAACACAAAGAGTTGAAATTTTGGTCACCAGGCTGCTCTTTGATTCCTGTACCAAGACTAGTTAAATATTCATTTTTACACAAAATGTTGCTCTTTACGATGACTTTGGTGCTTCTCACATTACTGGTGTTCTGTTACATTGTACTTTTCATGCAAAGTGGCCCTAAGAAATGACTTGAAAATGAACTCTCTTTCTCTCTCTGGATGAAACCCAATTCTTCCTGAGCAACTCAGAGCTTAGAAGTTAGTTTTGCTGATCCAACTAAGTCAGAGCCTTGTTGATTCTTTTTCCAACGGTGTAAATGAACAAATATCCTGGTTTTAGTTTTGTTTATAAAATGTTTTTTTCCTCGCTACCGGGCTAACTTTCTGCAGGTTGGATGAAATCCCTGAGGGCCATGTCCCCGAGCATAATCGTGTACAGACATGACTCCTGTTTCCGTCGGGAGTGCTTCCCCTGGTAACCTTCACAAGGTGCTCCATGCAGAACGTGCCCTCTTTAATACCCATCACCAGGCTAACCCATCCCCCCACCCCCCTCCCCTCTAGAACCCTCTAGGGACCTGGTGATGGGGAAGGCAGGAAAATGGGCTAGGCTGTGTGGCATCTCGTCGATTTCCCACAACTACCTTGCAGAGGCCTATGATAAACGCAACAATCCTGTCGACATGTTAGCACATCACATCATTTTTCTGAGGACTTGTGAATGCCTGACAGCGACTGTTCCTTGGTGCAATTCAAAGATGGGCAACACGAGGCTGTGAGGCTAGAAGCCTCCCTCGCTGGCTGTCGGGCAAATGGGTTCCCCAAACCTCTGAGCTCCTTGTGAATTTCACTCACTTGCACAAACATCACTCTCTCTGCTGACATTCACAGACATTGCTGCAATCCTCTGTCCTTAGGCCAAGAAAGCACAGAATAGAAAAAAAAAAAAAATGGGAAAAAAGTAATTCAGAGTTTTACATTTCTCCTGAACCCTAGAGACATTTCTTCCTTTGTCTCTTTCTTCCTCCCAACTCCAGTTCGGCAAATACTTACTTAGCTTATTGCGGTGCTCAGCAGGTTAACATGGAGTAGACCAAAGGGAAAGAAAACCCTGTCTCTGCTTTTATGTTGTTAACAGTCAAGTTGGAGAGATAAGACATGGCTAAATTAGATATTGTTATGCACATTTCTCAGATAAAGAAACGGAGACTGGTAGAGCTTAACTGATATGTCTGGGGTCACCCAGTGGCTACCGAAGGTCAGGCTGAGCTCAGACTCAAGTCTGATTCCTGGTCAGCCCTCCTTCACCTCTATTCGTGAGTAAGGCCTAGGAAGGCTGGGTTCGATGGCCATAGAATAAAATGGATTGAGAAGAGAGAGAATCAGAGTCACAAGAAAAGTCCAGCAGTGACAGGGGATCTAGAATATGATTGCCTTGGAACTATCAAAGAAGATGTGTATTCAAGGCAGCTTTTTCGGATCAGTGAATAAACCAATTCTGCTGTCCAGGGATTCTGTTGTGTCCCTCTTTGAGTCAGAAAGAAAAGAAAATTGTGAATACACTGTGTGTTCACCATTGTCCTGAGTGCTGTGAGGAGCTAAAGTATACAACAGCATGACCTCAAAGAATTTGCACTCTTCTTGAAAAGAAGTTTTCTAAAACAATGGGTAGTTACCAGGGAGAATTCCCCAAATGCCCAGACCACTGGAAGCATGATCACACCACTCACATCTGTACAGAAGAGAATTAAAGGGCTTTAGTCCTATTGCAAGGTTCCGGCCGGGGGGGGGGGGGGGGGGGGGGG